>NC_142436.1:131200000-131825000 GCF_059453495.1 Arachis ipaensis
GTTATACTTGACTTACATATATCTCCTTCATTTTATCAGCATCCTTTTTCACCATTTGCTTTGCCTCCTTATTCCACACAAGAAGCTTAATACAACCAGTTCCATCAGTGACAATTACTTATAGTCTATACCTGATGAGCGGATATTTTATACGCTTTTTGGGGTTAATTTCATATAGTTTTTAGTATGTTTTAGTTAGTTTTTAGTTTATTTTCATTAGTTTTTAGGAAAAATTCATATTTCTGGACTTTACTATGAGTTGTGTATTTTTCTGTAATTTCAGGTATTTTTCTGGCTGAAATTGAGGGAGCTGAGCAAAAATCTGATTCAGGCTGAAAAAGGACTGCTGATGCTGTTGGATTCTGACCTCCCTGCACTCAAAGTGGATTTTCTGGAGCTACAAAACTCGAAATGGCGTGCTTCCAATTGCGTTGGAAAGTAGACATCCAGGGCTTTCCAGAAATATATAATAGTCTATACTTTGCTCAAGGATAGATGACGTAAACTGGCGTTCAACGCCAGTTCTCTGCCCAATTCTGGCGTCCAGCGCCAGAAAAGGATTAAAAGTTGGAGTTCAACGCCAGAAAGGGATCCAAACCTGGCGTTGAATGCCCAAAATGGCCTTATGCACGTGAATTGCTTAAGTCTCAGCCCCAGCACACACCAAGTGGGCCCCAGAAGTGGATCTCTATACCATCTGTTATAGTTTACTCAATTTCTGTAAACCTAGGCTACTAGTTTAGTATTTAAACAACTTTTAGAGACTTATTTTGTATCTCATGACATTTTAGATCAAAACTTTGTACTATTTGACGGCATGAGTCTCTAAACTCCATTGTTGGGGGTGAGGAGCTCTGCTGTGTCTCAATGAATTAATGCAAGTATTTCTGTTTTCTATTCAAACATGCGTGTTCCTATCTAAGATATCCATTCGCGCCTAACTATGGAGAAGGTGATGATCAGTGACATTCATCACCTTCCTCAATCCATGAACGTGTGTCTGACAACCACCTCCGTTCTACATCAGATTGAATGAATATCTCTTAGATTCCTTAATCAGAATCTCCGTGGTATAAGCTAGATTGATGGCGGCATTCATGAGAATCCGGAAAGTCTAAACCTTGTCTGTGGTATTCCGAGTAGGATTCAGGGATTGAATGACTGTGACGAGCTTCAAACTCGCGAGTGCTGGGCGTAGTGACAGACGCAAAAGGAGGGTGAATCCTATTCCAGCATGATCGGGAACCTCAGATGATTAGCCGTGCTGTGACAGAGCATTTGGACCATTTTCACAAGAGGAGGGGATGTAACCATTGACAACGGTGATGCCCCAACACACAACTTGCCATAGAAGGATGTGCGTGCGTGAATCAGAGAACAGAGGAAAGCAGAGATTCAGAAGACAAAGCATCTCCAAAACTCCAACATATTCTCCATTACTGCATAACAAGTAACTTTTAACCCATGCTCTCTTGTTCATTCGCAATTCAACTGATAAATATAATTGACTTCCTGACTAAGAATTGCAAGGTAACCATAGATTGCTTCAAACCAACAATCTCCGTGGGATTCGACCCTTACTCACGTAAGGTATTACTTGGACGACCCAGTGCACTTGCTGGTTAGTGGTACGAGTTGTAAAAAGTGTGATTCACAATTCGTGCACCAATACCTACAGCAACATCTCAAAAGAATCTATCTTTTAAGAATCTAGCAACACTACCTGCAGCTACACTCAAAGTGTACTACTATTAATAGCTAATAATATTAATAACAGGTTAATAAAAAGAAAATAGTAATAGCTCTCATAACGACTAACCACAGCATAGCCTTCAGCCTACATCCCAACAATATTCACCCTAATACCTATCTTTACTCTCTACAATCTTTTTTGGGCATGACTTATACGACGTATATGACCAGTCATCCTTACCAACCTCCAGACATATAATATTCCCAAAAATCTAGTAGGAGGTTTCCTAACAAATTGCTTCCAAATTAGTTAAAACATATTCACTTAACTAAGTAGTTATATAACAACCTCACCTAAGTCATATTCAGAACTTCCTCTATAGTCTAAATTGGGACAATGCCTGCATTGATCTCATCTGTGATAGAGTATTGTAGCTGAGTTTCAAGTTGAGTAATTCGTTGTGAACATGACACAATATCCACTACTAATCTAACCAATAACCACCACTATAAGAAAAATGTTGAGTATCATCGGATTTATCGTCAGATTTAGCGTCGGATGTTAGTGGCAAGTTTGCTGTCGAATTTGGCGGGAAAAAATAAATTACGGCGCGCCCCACTACCGTTGAATTTACCGGTGGGTAAATCTGACGGTAACCTTGTTTAGTGAAACGCTGCGTTTTGGGCACACGAAAAATGTTACCGTCGACTTTTAATGACGGTAATCGTGCCCTAAATGATAGTGCAAACCTTCGTCTCCCCCATTTTGGATTTTTCCTTCTCTCTCTTCATCACCACCCTTTCTCTCACATCACTGCCTCCACCTTCATTGCCGGTTCTCTGCCCCCTCCCGTCACAGCCACTGTCGCTCCACCGTTCTCGACGAGCCAAAACCTCCGCCGTTGGCCACGCTCAACACTCCACGTGGATTTGAGGAAGCAAAACCTCAACTGCAAGCCAAGCCTCCACTACTACGACATCCGCTGCTCTCTTCACCGAGGTGCACTCCAGCAAGCCACCTCCACCACCGCAACCTCCACCTCCACCGTTGCTCCAATCTTCTTGCTCTGAAGTTGGTTTTAGGATTTTGTCAATTTCTAATTTAATCTTCTCTATTTTAAATTTATTATGGTTTAATTATATTTTAATTTTTCGTTAGTAATTTGGTTTAGTTAAACTACTTTTTGCTGTTAGGTTGATTTAAAGTAAAATTAGAATTTTTTTTTATTAGGATTTCTCTTGGTTCATACGTAATTAAGCATGATATTGTGATTCTTGGGTTTGTAATTTGAATTTGTTCAGAGTTTGTAATTTAGTTTGATTAATTTAGGTTAGATTCAATACATTAGATTTTGAATTGTTGAATTGTTTGGAATTCACTAATTTTGTTATTTCATGTGTTAATAACTATTTTGCTGAGAAATTGTTGCTGAGATTGTTTGCTAATTGTTTAATTTTTGTTTAATTTAGTTTATGTTTGGTAGAAATTCAATTTTAATTTTGAATCAGTTTCAAAGTTAGTTCGGGATTAGTTTTCTAATCTTAGTAGATTTAGGTTGATTAAGTTAGGTGAAATTTAATACATTAGGTTTTGAATTGTTGAAGTATTTGGAATTGTCTAATTGTGTTAATTGCTGCATTGATAACTGTTTTGCTGAGAAATTGTTGCTGAGATTGTTTGCTAATTTTTTAATTTTAGTTTAATTTAGTTTAGGTTTGATTAGAATTTCACTTTCAATTTTGAATTAGATTCAAAGTTAGTTCAGGATTAGTTTTCTAATCTTAGTGGATTTAGGTTGATTAAGTTAGATTGGATTCAATACATTAGTTCTTGAATTGTTGAAGTGTTTAGAATTGTCTAATGGTGTTAATTGTTGTGTTGATGACTGTTATTTACAGACATGTCAATAGGCAGAGGTGCTGCGAATCAGGCTGCTAATCGTGGTCATAGCCGTGGTCGGGGTAGAGGGAGGATTTCTTTCGATACCCCCGAGACTTTTGGATCCTCTCCCTCTACTTAAACTATGCCGGTGACGCCACAGGTTGCGAGTTTAGCAGACCAGCCATTCATCATGGTTCCTAACCCCAGCTATGTGCCTCCGTCCATGGCGGCAACGCTGCCTCCGACTGCTCAGCAGCCGGCATCCACGGCAACGCTGACTCGAGCGACGGATGCTGCAGCCCTGGAGTCTAGTCACGGAAGTGAGGCAGTAGCTGATGCCTGATAAACCCATATTTTATGATATATTTTGTGTCCAATTCAAGTGATTTATTCAATCCCTCACCCACTTATTCATGTAAATTGCATGGTTTTACTTTCCCTTCCTTATTATGTGATATATGTGAAAAACATGTTTCCTATGCTTAAAAAATATTAATTTTAATCACCCTTTATTACCATTCGATACCGTGATTTGTCTGTTAAGTATTTTCAGATCTCCCAAGGCAGGAATGGCTTAGAGAACAAGAAGGAAACATACAAAATTGGAAGAAAAGCACAAAAATGGAGTTTTGAAGAAAAGGGCAGCGACGCGAACGCATGGACGACGCAGCTGCGTGCCCAGCGCGAAAAGGCAGCGACGTGAACGCGTGACTGACGCGGACGCGTGCCTTGAGCAGAACGCAAATGACGCGTACGCGTGACCGATGCGACCGCGTGGAAGAGCAGAACTCCAGATGACGCGACCACGTGACCTACGCGGACGCGTGACAGACGCCACGTGCAGAATCTGCAGAAAACTCCCCCAGCGATTTTTGGACTCTTTTTCGGCCCAATTCTGAATCCAGAAACACAGAATATAAGCCAGAGAATGGAGGAATCAAAAGGGAGATATACATTCATAATTTTAGATTTTTAGATGTAGTTTTAGAGAGAGAGAGAGAGAGGTTCTCTCCTCTCTCTTAGGTTTTAGGATTAGGATTCCTCTTAAAGGATTTAGGATTTCAACTCTTTATCAAGTTCAATATCCCTTTTATATTTTTATTTATTCTAATGCTTTTATTCGTATCTGACTTATGTTACCAATTTGGCTTATGAACTCTTTATGTTTAGATTAATTTTCTATTATTAATGCAATTGAGGTATTTTAGATTTATGATTCTTAGTTAGCTTTTTATATTCTTGGCTTTAATTGATTAATTGGAGACTCTTGAGTTATCAAACTCATCGTGATTGATAATTGTTATTTTTGCTAATTGAATTGAATTCCACTAACTCTAGTCCTTTCTTAGGAATTGACTAGACTTGAGGATCAAACTAATTAGTCCACTTGACTTTCCTTTGCTTAGTAAGGGTTAACTAAGTGGGATTAAAACTCAATTCTCATCACCATCGATAAGGATAACTAGGATAGGACTTCGAAATTTTCGTACCTTGCCAAGAACTTTATTAGTTATTATTTTAACGACTTGTTATTTTATATTACTTGTTCCTTATTTTAAAAACCCAAAACAAAGTTTTACCTTTTCCATAGCTAATAATAAGTCATACCTCCCTGCAATTCCTTGAGAAAACGACCCGAGGTTTAAATACTCGGTTATCAATTTTAGTGGGTTTGCTTAAGTGACAAACAAAACTTTTGTACGAAAGGATTTTCTGTTGGTTTAGAAACTATACTTACAACGCAATTACTTTTATTCTTTGTGAATTTCTTTACCGACAGGAAGTCCGATTCGTCAAAATGGCGCCGTTGCCGGGGAATTGTAAACGTGTGCCTTATTATTGGTTATTGTAAACATTTTTCTTCTGCTTGTTTATTTGTTTCTGTTTTCAATTTTTTATTCTTATTAGCTACCATGAGTTCTCACTCCTCTCGCTTTGAGTTTGGTTCTAATATTATTGAAGGAAATGAAAGCTATAGCAGGAATATGCATCAAGGTCAGAGCAATCAAGGATGGATGGAGCCACGAGGACTTGATCAACCCTTTAGGCAACAACACCCTCCACAGTATCGCAGACGACGACCATTCTACAATGCATACCAAGCTGATAGATATGGTAGATCCCGTTATGGTTACCAACAAGTTCTACCCTGTGCTTATGAACCACCTTCTCAACATAGCTTTAAACCACCACACTCACAAGTTCCTTTTCACCATTCACCACCATATGACCCTTATCCACCACAATTCCAATCCAATTACTCCCAAGAACCACCACATTCTTATTATGAACCCTCTCCCCCAACCAATGAACCCTCACATCCACCCCAATCTCCAATGGATGACAAACTTCATGTTCTTCTTCAAGGGCAAGCGAAGATGCAAAGGGACATACTGGAACTCACTACTGCCTTAATCGAGGTAGTAAATAAATTAGCTTCTCAACATCAGAGCACTCAAAGTACTCCCATGGCTACATATGGAGAATCAAAAGAAGAGCGTAGCATGAAGGAGACACTAGAAACTTCGGTGGACAATGAGGAGCATGACTTTGTATTGGAACAAATGGAGGAAGCCATAATAGTTGTAGAGGAAGAAGTGGTTGAAGATTTAGGAGACGCTGAACCTCCATGGGAATCGAGAACTGTAAAGGATTCTGCTGAGAAGTTTGATAAATCACTATTTTATGATTTATCTTGTGCTCAATTGAGTGGATTTTATCAACTCTTTACCCACTTATTCATACTATTTGCATGGTTTTACATTTGCCTTCCTAATTATGTGCTTTGATTGAAAACATGCTTCTTTGGCCTTAAGTTGCCTATGTTTAATCATCTCTTATTACCATTAGATGCCTTGATATGTGTGTTAAGTGATTTCAGAGATTACAGGGCAGGAATGGCTCAGAGGATGGAAAGGAAGCATGCAAAAGTGGAAGGAATACAAGAAGTTGGAGAAATTGCTAAGTTGTCCAACCTGACCTCTTTGCACTCAAACGGCTATAACTTTAGCTACAGAGATCCAAACGACGCGGTTTCAGTTGCGTTGAAAAGCTAACATCTGGGACTTCGATTTGATATATAATATTCCATAGTTTCTCTGATGCTAGGTGACGCGAACGCGTGCCCCATGCGGCCACGTTGTCGTGGCAAAAATCAGCGTGTTTGAATTCGCAACCAGCGAATTCTGGGCTATTTCTGACCCAGTTCTCGACCCAGAAAACACAGATTAGAGGCTATAAAGTGGAGGAATGTATTCATTCATGATCATCAGCTCACAACACACAATTTTAGGATTTAGATGTAGTTTTCAGAGAGAGAGGTTCTCTCCTCTCTCTTAGGATTTAGGATTAGGATTCCTCTTAAAGGATTTAGATTTTCAACTTCTTCTCAGGTTCAATGTTCCTTTTATTTATTTTATCAATTTAGTTTATGAACTCTTTATGTTTAGATTTGATTTCCTTTATTAATGCAATTTGAGGTATTTTCAGATTTAATTTTGCTTTGCTTTATTTATATGGATGCTGTTAATTTAATTTAGATATTTTCTTCCTTTTGACTTTGGTTAAGTAATTGGTGACGCTTGAGTTATCAAACTCGAGGTGCTAATTGAAAATTAGAATTCTTCAAGAATTAAATCGAGTTCCACTAACTCTAGCCTTTCCCAAGGAAAGACTAGGACTTGAGGATTCAAAGAAATTAATTCATCCATTTAACTTACCTTCATAGTTAGAGGTTAATAAGGTGGAGGAAAAATCCAATTCTCATCACAATTGATAAGGATAACCAGGATAGGACTTCCAGTTCTTATACTTTGTCAAGAGCTTTATTAGTTATTATTTTAACGACTTGTTATTTTAAATTACTTGTCTCTTACTTTCAAAACCCCCAATTTACAAGACTCATAACCAATAATAAGAACATACTTCCCTGCAATTTCTTGAGAAGATGACCCGAGGTTTAAATACTCGGTTATCAATTTTAAAGGGGTTTGTTACTTATGACAACCAAAACGTTTTTAAGAAAGGTTGATTGCTTGATTTAGTAACTATACTTGCAACGAGAGTTTACTATAACTTCTAAACCATCAATCTTCAGTTCTTTCAAAATGGCGCCATTGCCGGGGAATTGCAAACGTGTGCCTTATTATTGGTTATTGTAAATATTTTTCAAAAAAAAAAATTTCAGATTTTTATTTAAAAATTTTTTATCTTATCCTATCTTATTTAAAAAAAATCTATTTTCAATTTTCAATTTTAAAAATTCAATTTTCAAAATTTAAAATTCAAATTTTAAATTTTCAAATTTTAAACTTCAAATTTCAAATTTAAAAGTTCAAAAATTCAAATTTTAATTTTCAAATTCAAAAATGTGAATTTCAAATTTGCTTTTATTTTTGTTTTTAAATTTTTTATTAACTAACTATGAGTTCTCACCCCTCTCGCTTTGAGTTTGGTTCCAATGTTGTTGCAAGGAATGGAAATTATAACAGGAACATGCATCAAGGTCAAAACAATCAGAGATGGAAGGAGCCACGAGGATCTGATCAACCCTTCCGGCAACAACACCTTCCACAGTACCACAGACAAAGACCATTCCACAATGCATACCAAGACAGTAGTTATGGTAGACCCTTCCGTGACAACCAACATCCACCAAATTACTATAGTCAAGAGCCATTCCAGGGGGCATACCAAGATGATAGATATGATGGACCCCCATCATATGCCTTTGAACCTCCTCAACACAACTTTGAACCACCACACTCACAAGCCAACTACCACCATTCACCTTCATATGATCCTAACCCACATCCACCATACCAACCACCTTATGAACCATATGAACCATATATAGAACCACCCCAATTCCAACCCAATTACTCCCAAGAATCACCACCTCTATATGCACCATATCCATATCCATCAATCCAAGAGCCTTATGGTCCTACTTATGATACCCAAGCGGAACAAGAATCAACAGATCGTCATAAGAAAACAGTGGAACAATTTCTTGCAACCCTTCACCAATTGAATCAAGCAATAAATCAATTAGCTTCCCGACGTTCGGACACTCAAGGAACCCCCATGGCTTCATGTGGACAATCTAATGAAGAACGTAGCATGAAGGAGATACTAGAAACTCCAGTGGACAGTACGGAGTATGACTTTGTACTGGAACAAGTGGAGGAAGCTGTAATTATTGAAGAAGAAGAATTGGTTGAAGACTTGGGAGATGCTGAACCTCCATGGGAAAGTCAAGACATAAAACCTCCTTCCAAGACGGTTGCATTTGATGTTAAGGAAGGTGTACAACCTCCAGGGCATATCATAGTTGAAGGCTTGGAAGAGGTTGGTCAAGAGATGGAGAGTAAAGAAGAAAAAGCACAACCTCCCATGCCCTTGGTAAGTAATGAAGAAGAGATTGAATTGGAAGAAAGCTACCAAGAGGAAGAGGTTGAAATTGAAGAAGCTTGCAAAGAGGTGGAAGTTGTCAAAGAGCACAAGGGAGTGGAGCTTGAAATCACCTTGCCAAAGTTTTTAGAGACCCCTCCCCCTAAGTTGACATCATCCTTCACAACATTCAAGTGGGTAAAATTCATATCCCTTAGCTTTCTAATTCCACTTGAATATGGGCTACTGGAGATGGATGGTCAACTTAAAGCTCTTTGTGGCATTAAGAGTAAGAAGAAGATGGTCAGTCGTAAGAATTGTCCTGCAAGGTTCATTATGGTTGGAAGCTTTAAGTTTAAACGCAAAGGTTGGTGTAGATCTCAATTGAATGGGTCTAGGAAGCTGTTTGGAAGCTGCAGTGAGAATTCAAATTACTTATCACCCGGCTGGAAAAATACAAATCCCAATAAAAATGGGTGTAAAAGCAAGATTTGGGATCCTGGAATCTGCTCTGACATTTGTCACTCCGGGAGCCTAAGAATCTATTTGAAGCTTCTTAAGGGCTTTACATGCCTAGTTTGGGACCTCGGAGGTTACTGGAGATACAAACATTGGTGGAGATTCTTGGATGAGTTCAAGCACAAGCCACCATAACAGGGAGCTCACCAAGTGTCCAACTTAAGGACTTTAACTAAAAGTGCTAGGTGGGAGACAACCCACCATGGATGGCCACCAAGAAAGGTAAAGAGAAAGCTACTCCCAAACCACCGGCAAGGAAAGGAACAAAAAGAGCCCCAGCTGAGGAACCACAACCCGTCCACTTGCACATCTTAGCATGCACCGAGGACGGTGCAACCTTTAAGTGTGGAGAGGTCGATACCGATCTCCATGGGTTAGTTACTCTTCTATCTCAACACCAATGGTTTATTTTCCTTGTTAGTTGTTGCATTTGCATGTTTGATTGCATATTTATTTGATTTTTTGCATATTTTACCACTTGGTTGAAGTAATATTTTCTTTTTCAAGAAACCTTTTAGAGCATTTCAATAATTTGAATAAAATTTAATGTTACACTTATTTGAAGAAATATTATACTGGAACATGGTTTAGAGCTCAAACACACAAAACCTGTGAGATTTTGAGCCTATTTGAATTGGTTGCATTTTATCAACCAAAATTTTATTTTTGGTGTGTGTTGTTCTCTAAAATTGTGATCTTTGTCTTGCTTAATTCTATATTTCCATTATTTGATGTATGCATGCACTTATATGATTGAGGCCTTTGTTTCACTAAGCTTACATACCCATATGGCCTTAACCTTTCATTATCCTTTGCAAACCAATGTTGAGCCTATTATACCCCTTTGTTCTTTACTTTAGCACATCATTAACTCTAAGCGGAAAATAATAATGTCCTTAATTTGAATCCTTGGTTAGCTTAGACTAGTGAGAGTGCTTATGAATTAAGTGTGGGGAAGTTGAATTTGGAAACATTTGGTTTGAGAATTAAGTATGTTAGAATTTTCTGAAAATGTGAAAAAAAAAATATTTAGGACATGATTTATGCATCCAATAATTTAATCATATGCATTGAGAAAAATAAAAGAAAAGAAAAAAAAATATATATAAAATGAAAAAAATGAAAAAAAATGAAAAAAAGAGAAAAAAAAAGAGCAATTAAGCAAAAAGGGGACAAAATGCCCCAAAGTAAATGGTGAAAGCAATGCATATGTACTGTACTTGAAATTAGAATGCATGAATATGTGAAAAACATGGTTAATGGATAGTTAGATGTGGTATTATGATTACATGGATTGTCTAAAGTTAGGTGGAAAGTTTAAGTTAATTAAGGATTCAGATTTTAGTCCACTTGGCCAAATACAATCCTACCTTGACCCTAACCTCATTACAACCCTTAAAAGACCTCTTGATATGTGTATCTGTGCATTAAATTTATGTTGATTGTTAGATGAAGAGCAAGCCTTAGAAAGCAAGGTTAGTAGAGAATATAGAGAATCGAACCTAAAACACTTGAGTGATTAGAGTGCATACACTTCCAGTGAGGGTTTGATGCTCCATTCTTTGTTCCCGGCTTTCATGAGCTATTTTTTCTACAAGTCTATTTGTACTTCATTTTTACGGTTTGAATTAGTGAAATCTAGTTCATATTTATTCTTGGAGAATTTATTTACTTTCAAACCAAGTAGGTAGAAACATTTTGCATGTAGTTGCATTCATATAGATAGGTTGCATTTCATACATTCTACCATTCCTCTTCACTCCTTTATAGCTTCTCTTGAGCTTAGCATGATGACATGCTAATGTTTAAGTGTGGGGAGGTTGATAAATCACTATTTTATGGTTTATCTTGTGCTCAATTGAGTGGATTTTATCAACTCTTTACCCACTTATTCATACTATTTGCATGGTTTTACATTTGCCTTCCTAATTATGTGCTTTGATTGAAAACATGCTTCTTTGGCCTTAAGTTCCCTATGTTTAATCCTCTCTTATTACCATTAGATGCCTTGATATGTGTGTTAAGTGATTTCAGAGATTACAGGGCAGGAATAGCTCAGAGGATGGAAAGGAAGCATGCAAAAGTGGAAGGAATACAAGAAGTTGGAGAAATTGCTAAGCTGTCCAGCCTGATCTCTTCGCACTCAAACGGCTATAACTTTAGCTACAGAGATCCAAACGACGCGGTTCCAGTTGCGTTGGAAAGCTAACGTCTGGGAATTTGATTTGATATATAATATGCCATAGTTTCTCTGACGCTAGGTGATGCGAACGCGTGCCTCACGCGGCTGCATTGTCGTGGCGAAAATCAGCATGTTTGAATTCGCAACCAGCGAATTTTGGGCTGTTTCTGACCCAGTTCTCGGCCCAGAAAACACATATTAGAGGCTATAAAGTAGGAGAATGTATTCATTCATGATCATCAGCTCACAACACATAATTTTAGGATTTAGATGTAGTTTTCAGAGAGAGAGGTTCTCTCCTCTCTCTTAGGATTTAGGATTAGGATTCCTCTTAAAGGATTTAGATTTTCAACTTCTTCTCAGGTTCAATGTTCCTTTTATTTATTTTATCAATTTATTTTATGAACTCTTTATGTTTAGATTTGATTTCCTTTATTAATGCAATTTGAGGTATTTTCAGATTTAATTTTGCTTTGCTTTATTTATATGGATGCTGTTAATTTAATTTAGATATTTTCTTCCTTTTGACTTTGGTTAAGTAATTGGTGACGCTTGAGTTATCAAACTCGAGGTGCTGATTGAAAATTGGAATTCTTCAAGAATTAAATCGAGTTCCACTAACTCTAGCCTTTCCCAAGGAAAGACTAGGACTTGAGGATTCAAAGAAATTAATTCATCCACTTAACTTACCTTCATAGTTAGAGGTTAATAAGGTGGGGAAAAATCCAATTCTCATTATAATGGATAAGGATAACCAGGATAGGACTTCCAGTTCTTATACCTTGTCAAGAGCTTTATTAGTTATTATTTTAATGACTTGTTATTTTAAATTACTTGTCTCTTACTTTCAAAACTCCCAATTTACAAGACTCATAACCAATAATAGGAACATACTTCCCTGCAATTCCTTGAGAAGACGACCCGAGGTTTAAATACTCGGTTATCAATTTTAAAGGGGTTTGTTACTTGTGACAACCAAAACGTTTGTAAGAAAGGTTGATTGCTTTGTTTAGTAACTATACTTGCAACGAGAGTTACTATAACTTCTAAACCATCAATCTTCAATTCTTTCAAAGTTCGAAATTGATGCCAAGGAGGATAGTGCACAACCTCTAATGCATATACCTTGTGAAAAATTGGATGGAACAGACCAAGAAATTGATTCCTTAGGCAGTGATGATCATGAATCAAGCTCTCCTAGTCATGAACTTGCATCTGCAACTGAACTCCTTGAGCCTGAAGAACCTTATCCAAGTGAATACGAAGATGATGTCGAAGTAGATTTCTCTCAACCTCCAACTTATGACTTGAGTGACGAGGAAGACATAGAAGACTTTGATCAAGACGCCGTTGCAGTTGAAGAATTTTGCAAAGAAGTGGAGGAATTCACAGAAGAATACAAAGGAGTAAAGCTTACAGAACCACTGGAAACACCTATCCCAAGGCCATTACCGCCTAATACAAGCTTCAAGTGGGTACAATCCTTAAACTTTGTCTTTACTTTTCCACTTGAATATGGTTTGCTTGAAACAGATGGCCAGCTTAGAGCTCTCTGCGGCTTTAAGAGTAAGAGGGAAATGGCTCGTACTCAGAGCTGGTGTGCAAGATTCAATAAGATTCTACGCTTCAATTCGAAGTACAAGGATTAGTATCAAGTTCAATTGAATGGGTCTCGGAAGGTGCTTGGTCATCTTGGTGAGAATACAATTTCTAAACCGCCCGAATGGAAGAATATAGATCAAGACAAAGGCGGATTTAAAAGCAAAGTTTGGGATCCTGGAATCTATTCTGACATTCGTCACCCCGGGAGCCTGAGAATCTGTTTGAAGCTGCTCAAAAGCTTTACATGCCTAGTTTGGGACCCCGGAGGCTGTTGGCATTCCAAACATTGGTGGAGATTTCTGGAAGAATTTAAGCACAAGCCACCATAACAGGAAGCTCATCAAATGTCCAACTTAAGGACTTTAACTAAAAGTGCTAGGTGGGAGACAACCCACCATGGTATGATCGTTTCTCTTTTTTTCAATTTTATTTCGTGTTGTTTGTTTTTTTATTTTATTTTATTTTCATTGAACCTGGAAGTATTCATAGCATCTATATTAGCACTGCATATTGCATACTGCATAATTTCATATAAAAAAAAAGAGATCACCCCACGCGAGCGCGCAGGCCACGCGTGGGCGTGAGAAGGAAATCGGCGTAAAGATCCAACGCCCAAAAAGTTGGGCTGGAATCGTGCGGCTGGTGTGCGTTTAGCACAAAACGGCCCACGCGTTCCCGTCCCTGACGCGAACGTGTCACTTGCAAAACACTCATCCCACGTGAAAGCGTGAGCGACGCGTCTGCGTCGCATGGATATTATGGCCCCCTAAATGGAGACAGAGAGTTGCGCTGAAACGACGCTGGAAGTGTGCGTTTAGCACAAATTTCAGCAACGCGGTCATGTGCCTCACGCGTCCGCGTCACCCATCTTTTACCCAACCCACGCGACTGCGTCAATCACGCGACTGCGTCAAACCCTAGTCACGCGATCGCGTGCTCCACGCGTTCGCGTGGATACAAAAATACTAACCCTCCCCCCCACCGCGGCCAACCTCAGACCGCCACCTCCCACCACCGACCACCACCACAGCATTACCACCCTCGCCCCCTTCTTCCTTCCTTCACCCCTCACCCAACCCTAACCCAACACCTCGCCCCTGCTCCACCAACGCGCCGCCGTGCCCCCTCTCAGCGCCGCCGCGTCACCACCACCATCTCTCTGCCCTCATCTCTGTTCCATACATTTGTACTTCTACACACCAGGTTCCACCATACTGTGATTCCTCTTTTCGATTCCTTAGTTAGTTTTTCAATTTTTGTTCAGAATAGGATAGTTAGAGATGCATGTTTGTAGTGGATTTTAGGTGGTTAGGTAGCTAGGATGTGGTTAGTGGATTTAGGCCTGTTAAATTGCGCCATTCTTGTTACTTGTTTTCCCTATTCTGCAATTTTGATCTGGCTGTGATGTTAATACTGTTCATATGCTATTCCTTAATGTTTAATACTGATATTAGTCTGTTCTTTACTGTTCCTACTGTTTGAGACTCTTTGCAGCACTTTTTTATCTCATATGAACTGTTTTTCTTGCTGTTTATTACTCGGGAACATCCAATTTTAGCCGAAATGCTGCCCAATTTTCTGCAAATTATTTTCTTGTATTGAGTTTGGAAACTTACTATTTTGCCTTACTTGGCTACAACCAAACCAATTCATGACTGCCCGGGCTAGCATTCTTATTCCTTTTGATCCCCTAGTTAATAACTTGCACTATGGATGATTTCATGTTAGTTTTGCAACTTTTCTATCCTTCTGAATTATCATCAATACACTGAAATTTTTGCTCGAATCTGAGTTGATTATTCTTTAAATTTGTGAATTTATTGTTACCTAGGAAACATTTATCATGCCACTCACTTTAACTTCCTTTTTACTAACTCACTGCTTTCACTTTCTAACTTCCTTTTCACCTATTAACCGCTTTTAACTTTCTAACTTCTGTTTTGCTTTTAACCTAACTACTTCAACTTTCTAACTCAGGGCATGATCATTGTTTTTCCTATTTAACTTGAATTCCGCTTATCACTCCTTTTGGATTGCATTTTTTTCAACCTTTTTCACTCGATTACAATCCAAATTGCACATATTTTTCAACTCATTTCATGCTTCTCTTGCTCTTTTGTCACTATGTGCTTATATTGCTATTATTCTATTTGCCTACTTGTTTTCCTGCTTTTGTTCTTCAATTATATCCTGGAATTTCTGCTTTTCAGGATGTTTGACCCTCAGCACAAAGGAAAGGGCAAAGCAACCACTGGCAAAAGGAAAAGAGGCGAATCCTCTATGACCATCCTGGAATTTTTGCATGATGACTCCTGGCGGGAAAAGCACTTTACCCCGCAGGAGAAGGCTGACCAGCTCCTCACTACCACAGATCCAGTTAAATTTGTAAACAGATACTGTGAGCTGAAGTATCCAGTGTTTGCCACTTCCAGGAACCTGTACCTGGAAAGAACTCTAAAAATTCCAGAGGAACTACAGCAGTACACCTCCGAATAGATAAAACAGAGAGGCTGGTTCTTCTTGGAAAGAAACTTGACAGAGGTCAATGCTTCCTGGGTCAGAGAGTTTTACTGCAACTATTTCAAGACTTCCCTGGATGCAGTGCACCTCAGAGGAAAATAGATTTTGGTCACTGAGGAAGCTATTGAGGACATCCTCCACCTTCAGCCTAAGTCAGATCAGCCTGACGGTTACCAAAAGGCTGAAGAGGATATGCGATTTATGAGATTTGACTGGGATGCTGTCAAGCAGAGAATAGCCCTTGATCCTACTGTCCCTTGGGTCATGGGAAAGAATACAGCAATGCCTAAGGGAATCAAGCTAATTTACCTGAATGATGAGGCTCGGCTCTGGCACCAGATTCTGAGCAACTATGTGATGCCGAGCACTCATGAGACAGAGCTGCCCGCTGCTATGATCACCCTCATCTGGTGTGTGCTGGAAGGTAAGGACATGTATCTTCCACGTTTCATCAGGCATTACATGGCCAGGGTCCATGTCAGAGGCACCCTTCCTTTCCCTTATCTGATCACCCAGCTAGGCCGCCGAGCTGACGTGCCTTGGGAGCTGGTCGATGCGAAGCCGACTGCTGCAAACTGCAAGAAAATCATTCCTCACAGCAGAAAGTTTCAGGCTTTAGGCTACAGACCCCCATTCCACACCGCTTCTGGTGAGGCAGCCACATCTTCAGCTGCCCCATCTGCCTCCACTGCTGCACCAGCCTCATCCACTGCACATCCACCTGCTCCTGAGCCCATTTATCATCTGGTGCATCGAATCTTTGCCCGCCTGGATCATATGGAGCGTCGCAACAAGTGGCGCTATGAGAACCTTAAGTTGATGATCCAATCCGACAGCGACATCCCCTCCGAGTCTGACACCCCTTCTAATACATCTGAGGTGGAGGCGAGCGACCATGAGGCAGAGACACATGCCCAGGCTGAGCAGGCAGGACCAGAGCAGGCTGCGCCACAGCATGAGGAGCCACACCAGATCCAGGCCGCAGACCCGGAGATTCCTCTACAGTCGGAGCCTCCACTGCAGCAGACCGATCCTCCTACACTTATCCAGCCTACAGATATTCAGCCTACCACAGAGACACTAGCAGCCCATCCTTCCGGTGATGACACTTCTTCACACCCAGCTTGAGTGAGCATCGAGGACGATGTTATATTTTAAGTGTGGGGAGGTCGCCATCGCTGGCTTATCTTTTTTGGTGAACCACTATAGACTCTTCTATCTTATTTTGTTTATTTTTCTGTATTTTTATTTTTATTTTTATTTTTATTTTCCAGTACTTACACATTGTTCTTTTGCTGTATTTTTACTTTATTTCCGCATTTTGCACTTTAGTTTATATCTTAGACATTTAGTTTAGTTTGCAATTCTAAACTTATTAGTTATAGAATATGTGGATTAATTAGTATAGTTTACCCTTTTAGCATATATTAGTTTGGTTTAATTGAAAATAAAAAGGAGTAAGCTAGAAATTTTAGTAAATTAAAACAATCCACACACCTTGTATATATAGCATTACATGTTAGTTAGTTAACAACATTTCATCAAGGAGGAACACTAAGATTTTAAAAGCCACCCTAATATTTACATTGAGAATAATAGGAATTCTTGATTTCTACTTGCATGACATACGTAACTGATATATGGTTTTTGAGTTGGAGAACACATAGCCTGTGAGTTTTGAGCTTAATTGTATGGTTACATTCAAACCATAAATTTCATTCCTATGTGTTTTGCCCTTCTTTTTATTCTGGTGTTCTTTACTTTGTTTTAATCTATATATCCAATATAGAATATAGATACATACCAAGAGATGATTGAGGCCATCATTTGAATTTTTTCTCACTTATCCCAATTTAGCCTACCTTTTATATCACCCTTGTTAGCCCCCTTGAGCTTTTTAATCCCCTCTTGTTCTATAACCACATTACTAGCCTTAAGCAGAAAAACAAAATAAAAATCCCAAGTTGAATCCTTTGTTAGCTTAAGATAGATATTGTGTACAATTAAGTGTGGGAAATTTTATGGAAACATGGGATGATAGAAACAAAGTAGGGATTTAAAATGAATAAGTTATTTCAGAAATTTGGGAAGCATGCTCATGTGAAACAAAATAACTAAATTACCGTGTGCATAGAAAAAAAATAATACTTTTATATTTTCAATACTCAAATAAGGGGATACAAAAATTCCCCAAATACAAAATAAAAATCAATGCACATGGGAAAAATTTCAAAATTAAAATTAATGCATGAGCTTGTAATACAAAGTGGGAAAATTTGGGTAGCTAGGTAAAGCACTTTAAATTATATAAAATATGTATGTTAAGTGAGATCTTAGACTAATCAAGGATTCACTTTGTTAGCTCACTTAACCTTATACATATACCCTTACCTTTGCCTTGGCCCCATTACAACCTTGAAAAAGACCTCATGATTTTTGTATGTCTATATTCCATAGTTGTTGATTGGTTAGATGAAGAACAAAGTTTTAGAAAGCAAGGATAGAAAGAAGAATAGAGTGATTAACCCAATAAACACTGAGTGACTAGAGAGTAAACACAAAATCCAGTGAGGGTTCAATAGCTCATCACCATATATCTCTGCTTAATTGTTAATTGTCTTGCAAGTTTGTGAAATACTTTTACCCATCTCAATTGTAAAGGTGCTTTAACATTATCTAGGGTTTGGCTATGCATATATGATTCCTTGAGGATATGAATTAATTTAATTACATGTAAGCTTTATATACAAGTGAATAATAACTAGAATTGTATTGTTCATTTAGGTAGTTGCATTTAGAATAGAATGCATTGCATGAGATTCCACCATTCTAACTTTACCATTTCTCTTGGAATTAGCATGAGGACATGCTATTATTCAAGTGTGGGGAGGTTGATAAACCCATATTTTATGATGTATTTTGTGCCCAATTCAAGTGATTTATTCAATCCATCACCCACTTATTCATGTAAATTGCATGGTTTTACTTTTCCTTCCTTATTATGTGATATATGTGAAAACATGTTTCCTATGCCTTAAAAATATTAATTTTAATCACCCTTTATTACCATTCGATGCCGTAATTTGTGTGTTAAGTATTTTCAGATCTCCCAAGGCAAGAATGGCTTAGAGAACAAAAAGGAAACATACAAAATTGGAAGAAAAGCACAAAAATGGAGTTTTGAAGAAAAGGGCAGCGACGCGATCGCATGGATGACGCAGCCGCGTGCCCAGCGCGAAAAGGCAGTGACACGAACGCGTGACTGACGCGGACGCGTGCCTTGAGCAGGACACAAATGACGCGTACGCGTGACCGACGCGACCGCGTGGAAGAGCAGAACTCCAGATGACGCGACCGCGTGACAGACGCCACGTGCAGAATCTATAGAAAATACCCCCAGCGATTTCTGGACCCTTTTTCGGCCCAATTCTGAATCCAGAAACACAGAATATAAGCCAGAGAATGGAGGAATCAAAAGGGAGATATACATTCATAATTTTAGATTTTTAGATGTAGTTTTAGAGAGAGAGAGAGAGGTTCTCTCATTTCTCTTAGGTTTTAGGATTAGGATTCCTCTTAAAGGATTTAGGATTTCAACTCTTTATCAAGTTCAATATCCCTTTTATATTTTTATTTATTCTAATGCTTTTATTCGTATCTGACTTATGTTACCAATTTGGCTTATGAACTCTTTATATTTAGATTAATTTTCTATTATTAATGCAATTGAGGTATTTCAGATTTATGATTCTTATTTAGCTTTTTATATTCTTGGCTTTAATTGATTAATTGGAGACTCTTGAGTTATCAAACTCATCGTGATTGATAGTTGTTATTTTTGCTAATTGAATTGAATTCCACTAACTCTAGTCCTTTCTTAGGAATTGACTAGGACTTGAGGATCAAACTAATTAGTCCACTTGACTTTCCTTTGCTTAGTAAGGGTTAACTAAGTGGGATTAAAACTCAATTCTCATCAGCATCGATAAGGATAACTAGGATAGGACTTCGAAATTTTCGTACCTTGCCAAGAACTTTATTAGTTATTATTTTAACGACTTGTTATTTTACATTACTTGTTCCTTATTTTAAAAACCCAAAACAAAATTTTACCTTTTCCATAGCTAATAATAAGTCATACCTCCCTTCAATTCCTTGAGAAGACGACCCGAGGTTTAAATACTCGGTTATCAATTTTAGTGGGTTTGCTTAAGTGACAAACAAAACTTTTGTATGAAAGGATTTTCTGTTGGTTTAGAAACTATACTTACAACGCGATTACTTTTATTCTTTGTGAATTTCTTTACCGACAGGAAGTCCGATTCGTCAATGCCCCACCACCACCTCCTACCACACGGTTGCGCATTTGGCCTGATGGCGTCAAGGGGTAAGTAACACGTCCAATGTCATGTATTTTCTGTTTATGGTTATCGCTGAAAGTGCCTGAGTTGTTTCTAGTTTAGTTGATTTAAGTGTTAATCGTTGGTTATTGTTTTCTAGTTTTCATGATTATAATTCCTGTTATTGCTGAAAGTTCCTGAAACCTGATTCCTATTTAGTGGATTTAGGTTGATTTGGATTGTTGGTTATTGTTTTCTAGTTTCCATGATTATGATTCCTGTTATTGCTGAAAGTTCCTAAAACCTGATTCCTATTTAGTGGATTTAGGTTGATTTGGATTGTTGGTTACTATTTTCTAGTTTTTAAGTATTATGATTCCTGATTCTTGTTCTCTAGATTTAATTATTATGATTGGTTCTTGTTTGTGGGTTGTTGTTAGGTTTTTGCTGAACCGGAACGTGTGTACTTACGAGATGACGAATGTCATCAAACTAATATATGACCAGCCCTGGCCCAGCTACAAGAAGATCCCTGCTGAGACCAGGCAGCGCTGGTTTGAGAAATGGACGGTAATTAATTTCATTGTTTCTATTTTAAACATTTTTAGCTAGTTTATATCCTCTATCTTGTTTACCTAAATTTAAAGCTTCTTTGCTACAGCTACACTTCATTTGGGATGCTGAGCACGACCTGGCCATCTGGAAGATATTCGACTATAGGATGGACCGGCAGTTCTAGCAGATGCTGGATGATGTTCGTCATGGGCGCGACCAGTAGACGCGCTGGCTCTGACCGGAGGTAAAGAAGGGCATGTAAGCTCATTGGGAGACCGATGTGCGGTTCAGGCATCGGTGTCTCACCAATTGGGCTAATAAGGCATCGACCAGGTCGTCCAAGTACATCGGCGGTTCGGTGATGTGGGCGGAAATTGGCGAGTTAAGAATGATTATAAAATATGTGTTGCAAGTATAGTTCTCAACCAACCAGAAATCTGCTTATCAATTTAGAAGGGTGTCACAGAAATTAAAATTAAAATACTGGGAGTATGAATCCCAGGTCGTCTCCCAACGAGTTGTAGAAAAGTGTGCTATTTTATTAATCAGATGTTTTCAAAAAGGTTTGAGTTGAATGGCAAAAAATTAAATTAGAGAATTTATATAAATTTAAATAAAAGCCTTGACTGGGAGTTGAGTAGCTGGAAGCCCTATTCTTGTTGGAGTACTCTCAAGATTAATTGACAATTGGGGGTTATTATGTTTAGTTGCCCCTTACTAAGTAAGGGAAAGTCAAACGAGTTGGAGTGCTGTATCTATCCACAAGTTCCAATCCGCTCTTGGGAGGATTGGTGTTAATGACTAGAGAGCAATCCAACAATAAACCCAATTATAATCTTTCTCTTGAGCATCCTAACTCAAGGGTTCCTTTCAATCAACTCCCCATCAAGTTAGGGAACTACTCGCTCATTGTAAATGTAAAATCCATAACATAAGGAAGGGATTTAAAGAAAGACATGATAAATAATAATCAAAAGATTAATTAAAAATAAAAGTGATTCTTGTATTAATAAATGCTAAAATAATCCAATAGTAAAAGTAAGTAAATTAAGGAACATGGAAGAGTAAGAGACAAGTAAAGAGAACGAACTAGAATGTCGAAGTCTTGATGAGGCAATAACTCTTCTCAATATTCCAATGCAAAAACAATGAAAATAACAAATCCTAAAAACTATGAATGTGTAGAGAGAAAACCTAGAGGAGAGAAAAACTAGATCTAAAAACTAAAAACTATGCAGAATGAATGTTGTTGTTGGTTTTTGCATGTTCTCTGGCTCTAGTCTGCTTTTCTGGGCTGAGAACTGGGTCAAAATAAGGCCCAAAATCGCCCCCAGCGATTCTGCAGATTATGCAGATCGCGCATGTCACGCGGACGCGTCGTCCACGCCTCCGCGTCACTAGTGCAGTTTCCAATTCACGCGGCCGCGTCATCCATGCGGCCACGTCATTGCAATTTACTCTCTTCCGCGCGGTCGCGTCATCCATGCGACCGCGTCGCTTCTCGCTGGTCATCTCCTCAATTTCTTGTGTTCCTTCCATTTTTTGCAAGCTTCCTTTCCAATCTCTAACTCATTCATGCCCTATGAAGCCTGAAACACTTAACACACAGATCACGGCATCGAATGGAATAAAGGAGAAATAAAATACATAATTAAAAAGTCTCTAGGAAGCAAGTTTTCAATCATGCAATAACTTTAGGAAGGAATTATAAATGCATGCTTATTTAATGAATAAGTGGGTAAAGATCATGATAAAACTACATAATTAAACACAATATAAACCATAAAATAGTGGTTTATCAACCTCCCCACACTTAAACATTAGCATGTCCTCATGCTTAGTTAAAGGAGATAAAATGAATGAGCAAGAACATGTAAAACCCATGCAATGCAATGCAACCTATATATATGAATGCAACTATATGATTTTTGTCCACTTGATCTAAAGTAAATAAGTTCTTCAAAATAATTACAAATCAAATTTCACTAATTCAATTCTCATACAGTAAGAACAGATAAAAATGCAAGAAGATAACTCATGAAAGTAGGGAACATAGAAATTCAAGCATGGAACCCTCACTGATGATGTATGTACACTCTAGTCTCTCTAGTGTATAGGGTCATCACTCTATCCTTCTCTAATCATGCTCTCTAATTTTTGTTCTTCTCCTAACCAATCAACAACATTTAATATACCAATGCAAACATCATGAGGTCTTTTCAAGGTTGTAATGGGGCCAAGGTGAGGGTAAGAATATATATATGGCTAAGTAAGCTTATAAATTGAATCTTTAATTAACCCAAGCTTTAACATAACCTATATATATTCTATATAACTTTTAAAATTCATACCTAGCTACCCAGAAATTTCCTTTCACATTCCATACTCATGTTTCAACCTTTTATTTTAATTTTATCATACATGCATTGACCTTTGAATTCTTAACTTAATATTGGGGTAATTTTGTCCCCTTATTTATTTTTTTGAGTTTTTTTTTTAACATAAACATAATCATAAAGATAGCTTATCAATGCACATAGATTTTTTTAATTCTTATAGTTCCACATGAGTAGGTATCCAAATTCCCATTATATTATCATAACACATTCTCTTATTATCTTTTGCTTCCACAATTTTCCATACTTAAATAACACACAATTCTATCTTAAGCTAACCAAAGATTCAATTTAGGATATATAATTGTTTTTCCACTTAAGGCTAGTAATGTGGTAAAATATAGAACAAATGGGATTTAAAGGCTCAAAGTGGCTAACAAAGATAATTGAAAGGGTAGGCTTAATTTGGATAAGTGGGCTAAACAAGTAATGGCCTCAATCATATGCAAACATATAAATATAATAAACATTGGACATATAGGATGAAACAAAATATAGATTACAATCATAGAGAAGTAAACACACAAGAATAAAATAATTATGGTTAAATAATGTAACCATTCATAAAGGCTCAAATCTCACAGGTTGTGTGTTCTTTAGCTCAAAAATCATGTTCCAAATACAACTTCAAGCAAATTTAACATAAAAGTTTTAATTAAAATTAGTGAAATTTTGTTCCAAAGATAGGGTCTTAGAAGAAACTTATTGTCTTTTCAATCAAGCAGAACATGCATGCAACTAATCTATTACTATGCAATTTATCCTACTCTACAAAAGAAAAATCTTACTAAATATCCTAATTTATTGGTGCTAGGGAAGAGAAATTACCTCCAGAAGTCAGGTACTGACCGACCTCCCTACACTTAAGGCTTTGCACCGTCCTCGGTGCCATCTGTCAGGAACAAAGGTGGGCTGGTAGCAGTATCTCCATAGTCGGGACCATCATGGCTCCCTGTGCTGGTAAAGGAAGTGGAGTCCGGGGTGTCTGAGTCCTTGAATTTTCCCATGATCAGCTCCTTGAGGTATGTGAATCGGCGCTTGTTACGGCGCTCTCTCATCTTAGCTTTCTATTCATGCCGTTCCAACTTTTCAAGTATCTGATGGAGCAATTGGGCTGTTGTAGGTGCTTGTGGTGTTGAAGAAGGAATGTCTTCAACTGGTTCAGTAGACTGGCTGATAGTGGCTGCTGGAAGTCTAAGGTACTTCCCGTTGGGGACAAACTGATCATCCCGTGGAAGCATGACTTTGGTGTCTCTAGCTCTGTATGAGACTCCGGCGGCTGAGACAAGATCTGAGACTAGGGCAGAGAAAGGTAAGTTACCCGTAATTTGTACGTGTTCCATGGCATTCCGGATATGTCTTGGTAGATTCAGAGGTTGGTCTGTAAGGATGCACCAGAGTAGAACGACCATGTCCGCAGTGAAGGAGGACTCGTGAGTGCTCAGAAAGACGTAATGGGACATAATCTGTGCCCATACGCGAGCCTCCAAGGTAAGTACTGAAGCCGAAATTCCCTTAGGGCGGGTACGATGGTATCCGTAGATCCATCTGCTGCCAGGTAGTGCGATAACTCTGAGAACGGCGTCCCAGTCAAATTGGTACATCTGGCGCTTGAGTGCGGCTTCTTGAAAGGCGTCCAAACCTTCTGGAATAGGGGGAAGACCTAGAGATCTTTGAATGGCTTCTTCAGTAATGGGGACTTGCTTCTAACGGACAAAGACAAACTGCAGGGTTGGCAGGTGGAAGTTGGAGTAGAACTCGACTACCCAAGAAAGATTGACCTGCCTTGGCTGTCTCTGTAGGAAACACCATTGTCTTCGGGAAATTTGCGGCTCAACAAATGTAGCAATATGGTTTGGGAGGAGAAGAAGGTATTTCGTTGTTGTAACTCCTTTCAGCCAGGATGGGGAATATCTGCTCACAGTAGCGATTGGGAAATCGCGCAGTGTCCTTTGCTGGGAAGGCTTTTTCTTTATCATCAACCTTTATGATCCTCCTAATCTTCTTTGTTGAGGGCTTTACCGCAGTTGAAGAGGGTTCTGCCACTAATGCTCTTTTTGTACCTCTTATTGCTGGTTGTTTGGGGGTAGCTTTCTCCTTTCCTTTCTTGGTGGCCATCATGAAAAAGGGGAGAGAAAGTAAATTAAATTTAAAGGGATAAAGCAAGGAAGAGGGTGATGTGAGTGATAATCAATGCACAATAAAGAAGAATGACGTTAACACATGGTCCGGATTACATGTGAAAAGTTCATCAATGGAAATATAGCAAGTGTATGTAGGACAATGAAATGCAAGAGGTTTATTGGCATGCAGGCAAAGGCATGAGTAGCATAGATCAAGCATTCAATGTCCAATTTAAATATGTTATCACTCGTAACTAACTATCACGTTTGTATCGACAATTAAATTCAATGAATAAAATAGTAAGGGGAATTTGTGAAAAGCAAGCATTGAATATTAGAGTAGAAAAATGTAAAGAAGTTCATAATGCCATATGGGCTTTTTCACAAACACATAGCATGCATGTAGAAGAAGCTCTTGAAAATAAGAATTTGAACATGAAAGTAATCCCTTAAAAAGCAATATATAATTGTCAAACAATTTTACAACAATCCACAAGCATATAATAATAAATAATGACTCACATAAATTGATAACACCAAGTAAAAAGGAAAAAGAAAGAAAAAAGAAAATATGAATAATGAAGGTAAAAAGAAAAGAAAAGAATATAACATATAAAAATAAGAAGAATAATAGAAAAGTAAGGAGGGAAAGAGAAAAGAAAAGAAAAATTTTGTTAATGGGGGTGAGAAAGAGTAAAAAGTGAGAAAGAAAGAAGAAGGGAGGAAGGGAGGGAGAAGAAATAAGGAGGGAAAAGAGAAAATAGGATTTGGGGAGAAAAAGATATGATAATTGGCAAATTAGGAAAACTGTGCGGCGCAAGCAACGCGGTCGCGTGGGGCACGCGATCGCGCGACTTGCGCTTAAAACTGAATGACGCGGTAGCGTCGGTCACGCGGTCGCATGACCCGTTTTATGCCATTGGCGCGAGGGCAGCCTCGCACTCGCACAACTCTCTGTTCAAAATCAATAAATGCCAAATTTTTGGTGACGCGATCGCGTGGGGCATGCGATCGCATGAGTGCGCTTTAGAAGGATATGACGCGGTCGCGTGGATCACGCGGCCGCGTGGGAAGGATTATGCGTTCAGCACCAATCCAGCACCACTCTCGCACAACTTTCAGTCGTGCACCACTTTGACGTCGAAATCCTGGTCACGCGGTCGCGTGGGAAGCCATTATTCCCATATGACGCGGTCGCGTCAGCGACGCGGTCGCGTGGGATAATTTGTGTCATTGGCATGCCTCCAGCCACGCTCTCGCGTGACTCTCTGTTCATTTTAGTATGCTCTCCCAACACCTGCGACGCGGACGCGTCAATGAAGCGGTCGCGTCGCGTGATTTATTTTTTTTTAATTAAAATAAAAGTATGGAAATGCAGATGCACGAAATGTACTAATGAAGAGAAGAGTTATTGAATAAAAAAACTAAAAATAAAGAAAAGAACGATCATACCATGGTAGGTTGTCTCCCACCTAGCACTTTGCTTTAACGTCCGTAAGTTGGACATTCCACTAGCTCAGTCTTCGGCTATGTGGGGATCTTCCAAGAGGAAGATCTCAAGCTCCTTGTTTTTCTTCAACTTCTCGCCATGGTACAGCTTTAAACGATGTCCATTAACTTTGATAAGTTCAGAGCTTGAAGGATGGCTTAGGTGATAAACTCCGTACGGTTCGGCCTTCTCTACTCTGTATGGACCTTCCCATCTTGATCTCAACTTGCCTGGCATGAGCCTCAGTTGAGATTTATAAAGGAGAACTAAGTCCCCAGGTTGGAACTCTTTCCTCTTGATGTGCTGATCATGTACAGCCTTCATCTTCTCCTTGTATAATATTGAGTTCTCATAAGCTTCTAGGCGAAGGCTCTCCAGTTCCTGCAGTTGCAACTTCCTTTCAGCTCTGGCTTTTCCAATTCCCATGTTGCATTCTTTTACTGCCCAGAAGGCTTTGTGCTCTATTTCAACAGGGAGATGACAAGCTTTTCCATAAACTAAGCGAAAAGGACTCATCCCAATGGGTGTTTTGTATGCTGTTCTGTATGCCCAGAGTGCATCTTGTAACCTGGTGCTCCAGACTCTTCTATGAGGTTTTACTATCTTCTGCAAGATACGCTTTATCTCTCTATTTGACACCTCGGCTTGCCTATTAGTCTGAGGATGGTAGGCTGTTGCAACTTTATGAATTATCACATGTTTCTTCATTAGTCCTGTTAGTCTCCTGTTACAAAAATGGGTGCCTTGATCGCTCACGATTGCTCGTGGTGATCCAAAGCAACAAATAATATGGTTTCTCACAAAGGAAACAACAGTGTTAGCATCATCATTGCGGGTAGGAATTGCTTCCACCCATTTGAAAATGTAATCCATAGCTAACAATATATAGAAATAACCATTAGAATTTGGAAACGGACCCATGAAGTCAATGCCCCAAACATCAAAAATTTCACAGAAAAGCATAATCTGTTGAGGCATCTCATCCTTCCTGGATATATTACCAAATTTCTAGCATGGAAAACAAGATTTACAAAATTCAGCAGCGTCCTTAAAAAGAGTAGGCCACCAGAATCCACAGTCTAAGATTTTTCTAGCACTTCTTTGAGGGCCAAAATGTCCTCCACTCTCAGATGAGTGACAGGCCTCTAAGATGGACTGGAATTCTGATTGAGGCACACACCGTCTAATTATCTAGTCAACGTCACATCTCCATAAATATGGGTCATCCCATATATAATATTTAGACTCGCTTTTCAGCTTGTCTCTTTGATGCTTAGAAAAGTTTGGAGAAAAAGTGCGGCTAACTATATAATTAGCTACAGGTGCATACCAAGGGACTATCTCAAATACTGCTTGCAAGTTATCAAATGGGAAATTATCAGCTATAGGAGTGGAGTCATCTGTAATATGTTCAAGGCGACTCAAGTGGTCTGCCACTAAATTCTGGTTACCACTCCTGTCCTTAATTTCCAAATCAAATTCTTGTAATAGCAGTATCCAATGGTTTGGACTCCTTTTTAGTTAATAAATACTTTAGAGCTGCGTGGTCTGAATACACTATTACTTTTGCACCAAGTAAATAGGCTCGGAATTTATCCAGAGCAAAAACAATAGCAAGAAGCTCTTTCTTAGTAGTAGTGTAATTCGACTGAGCGGCATCCAAAGTTTTAGACGCATAAGCAATAACAAAAGGATCCTTACCTTCACGCTGAGCCAGTGCTACTCCTACTGCATGGTTGGAAGCATTGCACATTATTTCAAATGGTTGGCTCCAGTCTGATCCTCTCACAATTGGAGCTTGAGTCAGTGCGGTCTTCATCTTATCAAACGCTTGTTTGCAATTTTCACTAAACTCGAACTCAATATCTTTCTGCAGTAGTCTGGATAAGGGAAGTGCTACCTTACTGAAGTCCTTAATGAACCTCCTGTAAAAACCTGCATGGCCAAGGAAAGAACGGACCTCCCTCACAGAAGAGGGGTAAGGTAAACTAGAAATAACATCCACCTTTGCTGGATCTACAGAAATGCCAGTGTTAGACACAACATGTCCTAGTACAATCCCTTGTTTAACCATAAAGTGACATTTTTCAAAATTTAATACAAGGTTTGTACTGACACATCTATCTAATACTCTAGATAATCCATCTAAGCAAAGGCTAAAGGAATCGCCGTATACACTAAAATCATCCATAAAAACCTCCATACAGTCTTCAATAAGATCAGAGAAAAGACTCATCATGCACCTTTGGAAAGTAGCTGGTGCATTGCACAAGCCAAATGGCATTCTCTTGTAAGCATAAGTCCCAAAAGGACATGTAAAAGTGGTCTTTTCCTGATCCTCAGGAGCTATATGAATCTGGAAATAACCTGTTTAACCATCTAGAAAACAATAATGTGATTTACCTGACAGGTGATCCAGCATTTGATCAATGAATGGAAGAGGATAGTGATCCTTACGGGTTGCTTGGTTGAGGCGTCTGTAGTCAATGCAGACCCTCCAGGCGTTCTGAACTCTGGTTGTCAGGAGCTCTCCATGCTCATTCTTCACTGCAGTGACTCCAGACTTCTTTGGCACCACTTGTACTGGGCTTACCCATTCACTGTCTGAGATGGGATAGATGATATCTACCTCTAGTAGTCTGGTCACTTCCTTTTTGACAACCTCTAGGATAGTGGGGTTCAGTCTTCTCTGGGGTTGACGGACAGGTCTTGCTCCCTCTTCTAAAAATATTCTGTGCTTACAGACTTGAGGGTTTATGCCTACTATGTCTGCCAAACTCCACCCAATTGCCTTCTTGTGCCTCCTCAGCACACCAAGTAGCTGCTCTTCTTGTTGAGAAGTGAGTTCCCTTGCAATGATAATCGGAAACTTCTGCCCGTCTTCAAGGTAAGCATATTTGAGGTGTGGAGGAAGGGGTTTTAATTCTAACTTCTGATCATGTTCAGGCTCTGGGTTGTCTGGAGCTGGTAACAGTGGTAAAGCACTGTCATTGTCCTCTGAGAATGTCCCCACACTTGGACCTTGTCCTGTGTGCTTCTCTTCATATTCCTCCTGGTGAACTTCAGCCACGGTTTCATCTATAATGTCACACTTGAGGATAGAGTGATCCTCCGGAGGATGCTTCATAGCTCCATTCAGATTGAAGATCACTACTCGGCCATCTATTTCAAAAGAGTATGTTCCTAAAAAAGTATCTAATTTAAACTTTGAGGTCTTCAGGAATGGCCTTCCGAGTAGGATTGATGATGGCTTGTCTAAGTCATTTTGGGGCATTTCCAGGATATAAAAATCAGTGGGGAACGTGAGTCCCTTAATGCCCACTAAGACATCTTCAGCAACTCCAACCACTGTAATAATGCTTTTATCTGCTAACACAAAACGAGTTGCTGACCTTTTTAAGGGAGGGAGCCTCAAAATATCATATATAGACAAAGGCATTATACTCACACATGCTCCTAAATCACACATGCAATCAGAAATTATCACACCATCAATAGTACAATTAACTATACAAGGACCTGGGTCACTACACTTTTCAGGTAAACCTCCCATTAAAGCAGATATGGAACTTCTTAAAGGAATAGTTTCTAATTCATTAATTTTGTCTTTATGTATACATAAATCTTTTAGAAACTTTGCATACTTAGGTACCTGTTGAATAACATTAAATAGAGGAACAGTTACCTCAACCTTTTTGAATATCTCTACCATTTTTGGATCAGGTTCCAGCTGCTTCCTGTGCTTCTTTGCAAGTTGTGGAAATGGAATGGGAGTGGTGTCTTCTGCAGTGTCTGCGCCTTTTGATGCTTCCTCTTGTGGTCGCACTTCTTCTTCTTTAGTTATGTCCTGTATGTCTTCTTTCTCTTCAACATCTTCTATTTCCACTACCTCTTCAGCTGAGGCATGTTCTGGTGGGTTTGGCTCCTCTTGATTCCTCTCCTGCAGTGTGGTTCCGGACCTCAGGGTGATGGCATTGATGCCACCCTTTGGATTGGGTAATGGTTGAGAGGGGATTCCACTGGAGCTCAAAGGTTGGTTATTGGAGTTGTTCATTGATCCAATCTGGGAGACAAGAGCCTGCAAAGTAGCGGTCAGACCATTTAGAGTGGCATTAATGTTATTTTCCATGGTCTGCTGTCTCCGATCAATAGATTGTAGTAAGTCATCATAAGCAGAAGAAGAATGATAGGTAATTTGAGAGGTCTGCTGTTGGATATTCTATGGTCCTTGGGATTGCCTCAGGTGAGGTACCCTGTAAGGCTGATTCTGATTCTGCTGCCTGTTGTTGTTGTTATTCCACCTCTGATTTCTCTGATTATCTCTGCCTCCTCTGTTATTGTTGTTGTCCCTCCAATTTTTGTTAGAATTGTCCTGCCATCCATGGTTGTAATTGCCACCTTGATTGTACCCTTGGTTGGGGCGGTCATAGAAGTTATGAGTGGCTGCCACGGTGTTGTCTTCCTGCTGGAGCTGCGGACATTCATCAGTATAGTGGCTATAATCACTACTGTGGGCGGAAATTGGCGAGTTAAGAATGATTATAAAATATGCGTTGCAAGTATAGTTCTCAACCAACCAGAAATCCGCTTATCAATTTAGAAGGGTGTCACAGAAATTAAAATTAAAATACTGGGAGTATGAATCCCAGGTCGTCTCCCAACGAGTTGCAGAAAAGTGTGCTATTTTATTAATCAGATGTTTTCAAAAAGGTTTGAGTTGAATGGCAGAAAATTAAATTAGAGAATTTATATAAATTTAAATAAAAGCCTTGATTGGGAGTTGAGTAGCTGGAAGCCCTATTCTTGTTGGAGTACTCTCAAGATTAATTGACAATTGGGGGTTATTATGTTTAGTTGCCCCTTACTAAGTAAGGGAAAGTCAAACGAGTTGGAGTGCTGTATCTATCCACAAGTTCCAATCAGCTCTTGGGAGGATTGGTGTTAATGACTAGAGAGCAATCCAACAATAAACCCAATTACAATCTTTCTCTTGAGCATCCCAACTCAAGGGTTCCTTTCAATCAACTCCCCCATCAAGTTAGGGAACTACTCGCTCATTGTAAATGTAAAATCCATAACATAAGGAAGGGATTTAAAGAAAGACATGATAAATAATAATCAAAAGATTAATTAAAAATAAAAGTGATTCTTGTATTAATAAATGCTAAAATAATCCAATAGTAAAAGCAAGTAAATTAAGGAACATGGAAGAGTAAGAGACAAGTAAAGAGAACGAACTAGAATGTCGAAGTCTTGATGAGGCAATAACTCTTCTCAATATCCCAATGCAAAAACAATGAAAATAACAAATCCTAAAAACTATGAATGTGTAGAGAGAAAACCTAGAGGAGAGGAAAATTATATCTAAAAACTAAAAACTATGCAGAATGAATGTTGTTGTTGGTTTCTGCATGTTCTCTGGCTCTAGTCTGCTTTTCTGGGCCGAGAACTGGGTCAAAATAAGGCCCGAAATTGCCCCCAACGATTCTGCAGATTATGCAGATCACGCATGTCACGCGGACGCGTCATTCAGGCGGACGCGTCATTCGGCGTTTCGCTTTGCCACGCGAGCGCGTCGTCCACGCCTCCGCGTCACTAGTGCAGTTTCCAATTCACGCGGCCGCGTCATCCATACGGCCGCGTCATTGCAATTTACTCTCTTCCGCGCGGTCGTGACCGCGTCGCTTCTCGCTGGTCATCTCCTCAATTTCTTGTGTTCCTTCCATTTTTTGCAAGCTTCCTTTCCAATCTCTAACTCATTCATGCCCTATGAAGCCTGAAACACTTAACACACAGATCATGGCATCGAATGGAATAAAGGAGAAATAAAATACATAATTAAAAAGTCTCTAGGAAGCAAGTTTTCAATCATGCAATAACTTTAGGAAGGAATTATAAATGCATGCTTATTTAATGAATAAGTGGGTAAAGATCATGATAAAACCACATAATTAAACACAATATAAACCATAAAATAGTGGTTTATCATTCGGCAACCTTCATGAAGACAAAAGCCAGGCTGTTATATAGTTCCTTTAATATTGTTAATAACTTCATTATGTTATCTGTTTTGCATATCATTACTAAGCATTCTAACAATTTTGTATTTCAATGCAACTGATGTTGTCGAAGTCCTTGGAACACGAGGCCACGTTGGCAGAGACGTTCAAGTACACCCACACGTTGAAGGAAAACAAAGCGAGATTTGTTGATTAGCGGTCTCAGGACCATTATGCGAGTAAACATACATTTGATTATCTTCTGCTATGAAATTATTAGAGATTAACTATATATCTGTCTTACTAATTATAGTAACTTGTGTTAATTGCACATGAGTCCTACAGATAGAGATTAGAGGTTGTAACTTATCAATCTCAGCAGTCTCAGTAAAGTGGGAAGGACGCTGCTGATGGATCTGTGGCCTCAGTTGTCGACCCCGATGTGGTTTGGCACTAGACCGCCTCAGCCCGGTACAAGAACCACATATACGGGATGGGATCGTTCTTCACTAGCAACCTCCACACCTCGACATTGAGGATGTTGTCAGGATACGCTACCAATCGAGCCGTCCAGTCTGAGGAAGGCGTGGATTTGAGGCTCTAGGTGCAGGAGCTCCAGCGTAGCCTTCACCAGCAGGCTCAGAAGCTTAACGATTATCGGGAGAAGTATAAGGAGATCCTCACCCGCGTGACATCTACAGATGAGCTCAGGCTGGAGTTTAGGGAGTTGCTGGAGCAGATGCAGCGTATGGAGGCTCAGATGGAGGTGTATCAGGCCTAGATGTGCACCGTTGGCATCGACCCTGCTGGTAGCGGCACCGCTGTTAGTGGCAGTGGTCCTGCTGCAAGTGGCAGCGGTAGTGCTGGTGGCACACGAACATCGTCACCGCCTCTTGCACTGCCAACTTAGGGCAACGGGACTGACGACGACGACTACCTGGATATGTAGATATTTTGTTTTTGTTTTATTGTTTCATACATTTATTTGGTGTACTTGACTTTTATTTAATTTTCACATTGTATTATTTATTTATTTTAAATAAAAATTCTTCATTATTTATGACTTGACCACTAATTGTGTAAAAAAAATTAAATTTAAAATTAAAATTGACCATTTATTTTAAATTCGAAAAAAAATTGACATTACCGTCAGAATTACCGTAGGAATAATCCAACAGTAACATGGCGCGAAACAACATATTTTGGTTCCAACATTACCATCAGAAAAATTTGCCAGTAACCAATTAATTTCCTGAGCTAGTAATCCGTAGCAAAATCTGACGGTAAATATTTACCGACGAGGTTTATATCGTCTAATTATTTTTTATGGTAAATTAGATATATTTGAAGAATCTGACGATAAATCCGACGGTACTCAGCGTTTTTCTTGTAGTGCACGAAATAAAATGTTTTTATAACTTGACTACCAATTATAAAATATAATTTCAAATTTCAGCATCAAGTTTAAATGACATTGTTAGCAACATGAAATAGACCTTCTCTTGAAGTTAATGACCTCGTGAAGATTTAGATTAAAGTAAACTTTGGAGATATAGGAAGTGCTTTGAATATTAACAGAATTCAAGTACACATTGATCTTAAAAAGTTGAACCACCCGGATGAAAGGTTTCCCATCATCTCGATCAAGGTGGGGATGGACTTGGTCCACTAATTTTCCAAACATGTACTCTTGATTTCATATTTGCTGGGACAGAAATACATTAAACTACTCTAATAGCAATCTTGAGATATGATACCCCTTCTCAACGGTGACATTAAGGTTACAAATACAAATCAAAGTTTATAACTGAAATAAGATTCTAAATTAAACATTACTTTAGGTCCTCTAACTGTAGTGCAATACACTTGCTTTCTTTTCTCGTGCGTATAATCATCCCCTAGCGCTTTCCTTTCCAACAACCTCTCCTATATAATCTAGATTTTACAAAATTTGGGTTAAAATTGTTACCTTTATCAAACTACTTCATTAAAAGAGGAGAATATGAAACTATTTCAGTTTAACTTACCAAAAGTAAATTTTTATAATGACACTGTTTTTCTCAAGATCAGTAAAAGGACGAAACTTGAAAGGGCTAAAAGCAAAAGTCTCAATTGGTAGGACTAATACCTCAGTTTTGTTATAAAAACTAAGCATATACTTGTGTGGAGTTGTCCTAACCTTTTCATTATTACTTTTAACAATAAAATTCTTCATACTAAAAATACCACGCTCTTTTATCCTATGCCTAAATGCTACCAAGCCAGGTTTAGAGATGGTTGCGAAAATTCTATCACCCTGCAACACATGTTCAAACAACTTTTTAGATAAAAATAGATTTGTTGCATTAAAAAAATACCATCCTAGATATTACAGTACGGGATAAACATACATTCCCATCTTGCAAAACCAACTCCAAGCTGAATACCTCTTTTTCATTCTACTGATTGAAAATTTCATACAATCTAGCAACCTCCACAACCAACAACCAAGCAAGCTTGGTGGGATTGATATCACTCACAAAATCTTAAGTTCCAGCCATAATCTGAGCTTACACCAATTTCAAAATGGCTCTTTGTAGGTAGAAATAATAATATATTTGGGATGACCCGAATATTAGTTGTGTAAATAATCCTTAACTTCCTACTATTTTATACATGTAGGATTGAAAACATGCTAAATTTTTGAAACATCTCCCAAGAGAGCCAAAGTGGGATGTACCATAACCCTGAGCCACTCACTAAGTAAATGCACAAAAGGTAGCTTTGTTCTCACTATATACACACGGTCCTTTCACATACTCTGCAACGGCTGCTCTGTACTGGGTTCTAATATGTTGTGTTCCGAGTTACAATGACCTTCAAGGCTTCAACATGCGTGGAAGATTTTCTGTTTGGATATGTAATTCAAATTTCACTGAAGTTCTCTCGACGAGGTTTGCAACATGGCTTCTTTACGAGACAATACTGTTGTTGCCTCGTTTAGTGAACTCCTTTATTTGTGAGAAACCCTCCTCTTAGATTGCCTACCTCCTAAGTTCATTATTCTCCCAACCATGGCCTCGCGTCGCATCTTATGAAGACACTAAAATTGCTCTTTTAGAGGGAATACTGTAGTTGATTCTTTTAGCGTTTTGCTTCATTCACCAGAAGCACTCCTCATAAAAACTGTAAAGCGAATATTGTAGTTGACGTTTATACATGAGTTTAGTTTCCTCCAAATCCTACCAACATGTCGTCACCAGCAAAATTTGGCAGTATGCTAATTTTGGAGGGAGCACTATTGTGCCTCGTTTTGTGGGCTGCTTAACTATTATATATTAGGACAAATGACCTAAAAAAATGAAATAAAAATCAAATTTACATAGATTCCCTAAAATAAAAAAGTTACGTACATGTCTTCATACACAAATTCATGTAAATCGAATTAGGTTAATTCGATTTAGCCATTCCAATGGTAAATTGAATCAACAAGATTCGAACTAATAGGGATTTAACTAAATCGAATGAGCTTGGGTCGATTTAATAGGATTTGAAATACACCCATGATAAATCGAATCGTGGATTTCGAATTACATCCATGATTTTTGCCCATAGTAATTTGAATTGGGTAAATTCGAATTATGGCACCCACGTAATGTTTTCCATTTTAAGAGATCTATGTAATTTTTTACTTCAATTATTTTTTTTATGTGATTTGTCCTATGTATTATATAGATATATATTTTATAATTAGTTAGTTTTGTAGAGGATTTATAAAAGAATCTAACAAATTTGAATATATATATATATATATAAAGAATTTAATTTTGTTGTATTATTTGTATAAAATAATTTTACATATAAATCAATTACGTAATGTAAAAATAACTCAAATTTATATTGACCACTTGAATAATAATTTAAAAGAACAAATATAATTAGACGATTGTATAAATTATTTTACACCTTCAATACATAAAAATTGAACTTATATCAAATATCTAAAACTCAACAATTTAATAATTTTTAACGAGGATTTCTTTTAATTGGGTTCCTAAAAGAATTCTTTTAAAACATTTTATTAACAGGATTTACGATAGAGTGACTTATTTTATATATGTTAATTGGAGATTTCTGAAAATTCAATCAGAGATCCAATTGTTCAAATTACTCGTTTAACGTTTTATGTATTCAACCAAAATACAAAACTATTATAAAAAAAATATGAAATACACAAAATAGAACTAAAAATAGTTAACTTATAAAGATTATCATATAAATATATGAGTTTAATTTTGATGCACTAATCACAAAAATTTTTTTACACAATTATTCAATTATATTTATATTTTTAGATAATACTCACACAATTAATATAAAAATATAATTATTTTTATTGACATAACGTTAAATAATTAAATATACATGTAAAATTATTTTATATTAATTTTATATTAAAATTAAATTCTAAATATATATAATTTTGTAAATAATTTTTGAAAATTTTTAAAAATAATAGTTTTTTTAATAATCAAAATTTTATTTTCCGCAGTCTTCTTTGGATGCCTCGTTGCCTTGTCACTGCTCATAGCTCTCCCACTATCAAAGCTTTTGTGAATTGTGACTCCCTAGTTCCTGTAACGACTACTTTCTTCCTTGTAAAGAATAAAAGCAAAAGAGGCGCGTGATTTGACAGACATAAATAGCATGGGTTAACCCCGTTACGTCCTTTTTAAACTTTCAATGGAAACGCCGTTTTGTTCTTACTGTACTGCATAGTAATAAAATAAGATGAAACTTCAGGCACAATCTATTTCACGTAAAGTTAGTAAAGTTAATAAGTGGAGACTGCTAGATAAAAATTTAATCAAATCAATTAAATTATTTAATAATTTTCAACTATTAATTTCACATAAAATCGTGAATTTCCACCATAAAATAATAACATAAATGTTACATAACCAATCTATATTTTTATTTTAGACTATTTTACACCCATCTTTAAAAATATTTATATACATAAATACATATTTATATTTATTAAAATTTATATACATAAATTAACACAGTTTATATATATTTATCAAAATTTATACATATAAATTAATAAAATTTATTTATTAAAAATAATTTAATATTTGTGTTGTCTAAAATTGACTAAAATTATTAAAAATTACTTATTCCAAAATTTTTTAAAATAATTAATATCTTTATGTACAAATAATAAAAATAATTAAATAATTTAATATATTTAATTAAGTTATTCAATATAACATCTGACTAGTCACTTGTAAAAAAATGTTAAAAATTTTAATATTTAGAGTTCAAAAATAATTTATATTAATTTAAGGAAAAGTATAGACAATAAAAATATTAAACAATGTGAATAATAGATATATCGAATATTCAATTTATTAGGTGTGCAGATAATTATCCTAATACTAAGATTTAGATAGATAATTTGGGGTGTAGTATATTTTTATTTTATTGGACTAATTTTAAAATTTATTGTTCAGAAAAATCATTATCTACCTAAAAAAATTCTTAATTTAAATATAAAAATAAAAAAGGATTATTAATTTCTTAGAATTTCTGAACCATTCATTTAACTATTTTATTTTCAAATTACAAATTTTTGAGAGGCCGACACCAAAGGCGGGGCCAGGCCACCACACTATGATAATTGATACTCTCTCTGTATCTCATTATATTCCAACGTTATATACACAATCTCTTCATATAGTTCTTCTCCTCTCTGTTTGTTCCTACTTACTACTAATACAGTAATTAATACCACTATATTCATATTTTAGTCCTCATATATATTCCATTTCTTTTTCTCTTTTCTCCCGTCTCATCTCTCACTCACTCTGTGACGCACCACACCATACTCCTCTCCTCTCTTTCACTCTCACTCTCTCTCTTTGTCTCTCTCTCTCTTTCTATCTTTCTCTCTCTTTCATCTCCACTTTAACATGGCTGCTTATCTTATTGCTCTGCTTCTCTTCGCCTTCACTTCCTCTTCAAGTATGCATATCTTACAGCACCTTTTTCATCATACTTTTTTCTTTCTCTGTATTTGTTGCTTCATTTCAGCTTATTATTAAGCTAACGTGCCGTTAGATCTATGCTAGTTTGCCGTTTAATTTGTGAAACTAACAAGATCTCGAAAAACGAATTAGGCGGTGGGGGTTTGTGGTGCGTATGCAAGGACGGAAGCGACGCGATGCTACAGAAAACATTGGACTACGCGTGCGGTGCAGGTGCAGACTGTAACCCACTGCACCAGGGCGGTCCCTGTTTCCAACCTAACACCGTTAGGGCTCATTGCAACTACGCCGTTAACAGTTACTTCCAGAAGAAGGGCCAAGCTCAAGGCGCTTGTGAGTTTGCCGGAACAGCCACCACCGTTACATCTGACCCCAGTAACTACTCCTCCCCTCCTCCTTAAAATAATGTAAAAAAATAAAAATAAATTACAGTAGCTTACTTATTTTGTTTATTTTTTTAAATTATTTTTAATGAGCAGGCGCTAGTGGTTGTATGTACCCTTCAACCGCCAGGTATGTGCAACATTCATTTCATTTCTGACTCTATTTTATTTTTTACAGAATGAGTTTTACATTTTACTGATTCTAGTAGAATAAGAGGATAAGAGTTCCAAATATTTTTTTAAAAAAAATGTAATTGGTTAAAAAAATCGTTTCTGAGCATGCTGATGGGACTATTGGTGAGTGGTTACTTTTACTTTTGTTTCTCGTAATGGGAACTGAGGGGCACTTTGGTAGATTTATTTTATTTTAGTTCATTATATTTATTTGTTTGTTCGGTCACAAAAGAGAGGGTTCCCTTTTATTAGGGTTTGGGTATGTGGGGCATGGCTTGCAATAGTGGCTAGTGCATCACTTTGCAATCGGCATATTCGTACTACGGTAACTTATTTCTAACGTATAATAATGCTATAGAATTTCAATTTTCAAATTAACTGGTTAGGTTACACGGACAATTATAATTAAAATAGTAAGTATTGGAAAATGAAAAATATTTTACATGTTATAAGGTGTGTACTATATATACAAATCGGAACAACATCCTCGATTTCGTTTAATGTCTGCAAACTTTATATTGCTGCAAATTTTTTATTCGTATATTTAAAATATAGCGAATCGTAATCATAGTGGTGTTATTAAAATGATCATATGTTAAAGCTTAATGATTAGCTTAGTAAAGTAGTCAAAATAAATGATCAATTTAGCTGGTAACATACTAGCGTGTATCTTTTGATGAATTTTTTTAATTGGAGAATATATTGGGGTAAAATTTATTAGAGAGATGTTATTCTGAGAATTATTCCGGCCGTAGTGTCATTAAAAAATTTTTGAGTGGAGAGATTTCATATTCGCTGCTAAGATCTTTGTGCATCTTTCATTACACTAAAGTACAAAAAGACAGGGTCACGATTATAAATAATTTGAAGATAGTTACCCAAGCTGCAATGACTTTTACGAAAATGAAAATACAAAAAAGGACATTGATTCGGGATAATGACCTCACATGAGGTCATGAAGACGGGTTTGATTTGAATGCCAAAAAGAATTTGGTTTTTCCATAATCTGATTTATATTCTGATTAACAAATAGTGTATTATAAAATTATCTTAGCATTTTGCGTAATTATTTATTTAATGTTTTTAAAAAGATTATTTTGGTGTTCCAACTCATTGGCCATTTATTGGTGGTGGAAAGGGCCGTTGCAGTGAGGCGGTGAACAATTTTAACTTGTTGAAAAATGCCGCATTAATGGGTCCCATTGCATAAGTAAAGCTTGAATCTCTTTCAAATAAAAGAAAAAGGATCGAGCTCTCTTTATTAAAAGACAAATTTGTCCTCACTCAATTCCTATCCCCATGCTCTGTTGCTTGGCCTTGGTAGGGAGTGGGTCTGTGGGTGCACTTAATTATGTCAAAAGATGTGGGACCCAATGCAAGGTGGGAGTGTACTGTGTGTGTACCCACTAGACCATTAGTCATGTTGTAATTTTAAATTTTAATTTATTTTCTTCTTATTTTTAGATTTTTTTCCCTTAAATTTTGATATTTGATGATATGGGGTAAAACAAAAGCCAGATGGACGTAGCAGGCACTTGTCTTGAGATACGAGCCAACAAACTTTTGGAATTGGAGAGTTCAGATTTTCTTGATAATCGTGTATGACTAGTCTTTTCCAGATTTTCACCGTTTTACACCTAGAAGCTAGTAGTAAGCTGGGCCTGGGCTGGCCCTCTATTTTTTACCATTGAAGTTTGTGTGTGTCTTTCGGTTGATGTCCAATGCATTTTGATTCAGATAAGTTCTACCAAGAACAAAAAGACATGTCTATCTTTTCGAGTATTTTAAGAGTATATTTAATATGGCTATGTTAATAAATACACTAAGATATTTTTTAAGAATACTATAAATAGAAATTTTGAATTAAAAGTATAAGATCAATTTTCTAAAAGGAAGATATTGACAGTGAGAAAGTAATTTTAATCACTTTCGAATTAAAATAGTTAGAGGAATGGTAGGGGGACAGCAATTTTGTGATTTGTAGCCATCAAATAGCCATCAAGGATGGTTTTAATGGTTTGAGATGGATATGAGATTTTATCCAATGGTTCATTTTTTTTTGCTGGTTATATGCTGGCCAGAATTTAACAAAGTTGTTGGTCTCCTAGACTTTTCCAAATAGTATAGTTAACACGTGAAAGTAAGTTATATATTCAATAGTAATTTAACTCATCTTTTATTTTATTAATTTATTCACTTTGGATTTTTTTTCAAACTTTTTTTTTCAATATATTGAATGTATTGATAATGCATTAGGAGAGGAAAGATCTTTTATTTAAATTTTCTTAACCATTGTTCTTCGACACACTAGCAAATTTCTATTTAATATGTATTTTAAAACGTACAAATAAAACATTGATTAACGCTTATAAGCTGCTTCGTATATGCTACAGCTGTTATTATTATATCAGTATTATGATCTTGAAAAAGCAATTTAATGCTTAATATGGAAGTAGCTATTCAACGTTTTATAGTTGGAATTATTGGATTAAAAAGTAAGGAGCTCTCCATAATTGGTGGCATGGCTTAACGAGGGTTGAGTCTCACCAACATTCTGATTTAACTTAATTCATCAACATTTTCCTTTTTTTTTGGTTGGGAATCATCTCAAATTCTCAATGTTGAATGTTTATATTCATATATTTGCTTTATAATATATATATTAACTAACATGGTACTTTTGTTCAAAGTACTTGCCATAGCAACAACAATTTATTCCGGTAAATATTGTGTATAATAGCAATTCCTAAGGTTTAGATATTCTTTCTTTTTATAGCTTTAATCAGAGGCTTAAGGGTGTGTGTGGCTAGGAGCTAAAACTATTTACATGTGACTCTTGGTCCCATTTCCTATGCAGTGCTGCAGGCACTAGTTCAACACCTATGACAAACACACCATCAATGGGCACTTCCACTGGAACAAACCCATCAAGTGGCACCACCAGCACGGGCACTGGGACGGGCACTGGCACTGGCACCACTCCATACAGTACAAGCCCTGTACTAGGAGGGATTGGCAGTGGCGGCATGGGGCCTTCCGGATCTGGCATGAACGACGAGAGTCACGGTGGGGTTAAACTTGTTAACAATTATTTGCTCTCTGCATTCTCAGTAGCTCTCTTTTCCGCATTCTTTATGGTTTGGTGAGGTTGATAGAGAGACAGAAAAAATGGCCATGACTCTAGTCTTGGGTGTTCATGTTATGTTGTATGTCGCTGTGCATAGAGTATGCATGTGTTGTGTTGTATTTTTTGTATTTTATTTTATTTTTCTAGGTGTTGAACTTGAAATCTTTAGCTTTTTTACCTTTTTCTTTTTTCGTTTTTTCACCTCTTGGTTAAGTAAGAAACGAAGATGGGCTTATGGCTAGTATGGGACTCATCTGTTTTGGACCTAAAGAGGTTACTAGTTAATTAATTAATTAATTTGATATGATTTGGGCTCCACTTATTGTTAGACTCTTAATCAGCATGAAATACATGATTTTGACTTGGAGCGCCTGTGTCAGTTTCAAGTATTATGAAGCCATAATATATATCATTTAATTGGACATTAGAAGCTAAGATTAACATATAACTATATGCATTTTTTTTAAATGATTAATATTATGTATCTTATAATGATTTTTAAATTTTATTCGTGTGTAGTTATGTAGTTACCACCATGTGCTTGCAAATATTTTGTCTTAGCATTATGCTACATGATCATCAGATATATTTTGTATCAATACGACCAGGATCCTGATGACAGCTCTATTTGTTTATTTAATTTTTAATATTATAAGTTCAGACCAATAATCATGTCAATCAACACTAAGGATTTGTGCTACTAAAACCATGATAATAAAAGACAAGGGAGTCACGGAGCACATTATAAATGAATTCAGGCCCTACAATAATACACCCAAGGGAATTATTATGCCCAAGAATGATAACTGATATGATCAATATCAATGTCATTAATCAATTTTAGAAATTGGTAACTAAACTCGTGATCTGCCTTCTTTGGAATTGGGTTATAAGGAATAAAAATTTGTTTATTGGGTCTCCTAAGCTAATGAGTGGATTCGGTGGCGGGGCTTGAATGAAACTTTTAATAAGGTCGGACCATAATCTCAAACTATTATATATTGCTCTTTTTCATCACCATACACCACACTTCTAATATTCATTAATGCTCTTGAAATTGAGTTATTGTTTAGTGTCAAATTAAATCATGTCTTGAAATAAGTTGTAGCCTCGCAGTAGAGTTAAATCTCAATTTGGCTCCTGAAATTTGGCTCGAGACTCAAAATGACCCCTAAAATTTCATTAGCCTCAATTAGAACCCCCAATTTTGTAATTGTGGCTCCGGCTTGTCCCTGCTGTCATCTCCGTCACCGGAAAGTTGATGTGGCACAATATCATGACACAGTGAACTACACGTGGCCTATTAAGTGCTGAGTGGGATTGCTAACAGTTACATAACCTGGAAATAGAATTTTATGTCTCAATTTGGCCCCTACGATTAAAATAAATCCCTAGACAATGGCTCAAAACCCCTAAACTGATAATTCATCATCGTCTTCATAGGGATGATTGGGAGCAGCAGTCAAGGTTCAGGGAGCTCAAATAGGTCACGTTCACATGGAACCTGAGCGAGGACCACCAATCGCATCAGAGCAGGGAAGCTTCCTCAATGGTGTGGATGCGGGATGCGCCCTGTTCTTCGTTGGTCTGGTACAGACGCCAATCCCGAGCGACCTTTTTTTGGTTGCCCAAACTACAATGTGAGTTGCTGAATTCTGGGAGCTTATTGGAACCTCCTTATTAATTGTATTTTATGTAAAAAAAAATTTTCCTGGTATCGTTGCAGACCGCAGGAAAGAGATGGTGCGGGCTTTTCGTATGGGCAGATGAAGAGGATGAAACCATTGTTGGGAGAGTTGATTCTGCAAGAGATGTTGACCACTGAAAAATGAATTTAAGATGGACAATTAGGGATTTGGAAGCTGATGTTAGGGTTTTAAAAATATGGAACTGTGTTTTAAGTTTGCTTGTGTTTTTTATTGTGATTTTGTGTATTGGTTATGGCTTAATTGTAGGAAAATAAGCCATGTGAAATTGTTCCTGATTGTAGAATTGAAATTGACTTGAATGTAATAGATATGTTAAACATCAGTTTTTGCCAGTGTTATTTTCAAGTTAGCTAATATTTTTTTTTGGTGACTGAAATAAATTAAACAAAGAAAAACAAAAGAAACAAAACAAGGAACTGCTTAAATAGAGGGACAGTCCCGTTTAAGACTACTCTTAAACTCCTCCCAAGGTGAAAGAAGCTCCACATGCGAAAGTTGTAACTTCATCGCCATCTTTGCCATAGTATCTGCCACCGTGTTTGCATCTCTCATAATCAAACGAAAGTCAACACGCCAATTCCAATGCATGATATCTCTTATTTTGAGTACCAGTGGATCAATAAACCCAAAACCATCTTGAGTAACAAGATTAAATGCTTTTACACAATCCGTCTCACAAATAACATCTCGTTGACCCACATCCCAAGCTAAGAGATATCCTCTCCAAATAGCAAACAATTCTCCTTGAAGAATACTATTACTCTCAATCATTCCCAAACACCCCCTTTGCCAGCTCCCATTACAATCTCTAATAACACAAGCAAAACCAACACTATCACCCGAACCAAAATAACTAGCATCACAATTAATCTTAAAAGTACCAATGGATGGGGGATTCCAAAAACCATTTAGAGTAGAGGGAAGGGACATACGTTGTAATTCAAAAATATTTCTAAGCTCCTTTTCTGAAGTTAATGCCAGACAAATGACTTTTTCCGGAGGCCAAGTTTCATGGGGATTAAAGATGTCGTTATTCCTTGCTCGCCATATCCACCAAAGTCCCGAAAAGAACTTGAACGGGTGCTCTCTGCTATGATACAAGAACCAGTTCTTCAAATCCAAAGGATGACAAGGAATATCCAACCTTTGCCAGAGAAGCTGAGCTTTTGGACAATCCCGAATACAATGTATAACCGATTCCTGGCTAGAAAGACATCTTGGACACCTATCCGATGACGACATCCCTCTTCTAAAGCGAAAACTTGCAGTAGGAAGAGCCTCCTTAAGACACAACCAAGCCAAAAACTTATGCTTTTCTGGAACAAGCTGACGCCAAAGCCAAAGCCAATTCTCCCTCTCCTCCCAACCAAACAGCTGCTTACACAACCACAAGTAACCATTGCGTGAGTCATAGACTTTGGCAGCAGACCCACTCCAATACCAACCCACTTCCGGACCTGCTTGTTCATCTGGATTGTAAGAGAGAATATTATCTTTCAGATTTTGAGATAAAGGAGAATAAAGAGTATCCAAATGCCACCTACCAACCGACCAAATATCCTGTATCCGGAGATTCGAATCAGAAATGTGGACATAATCCATCTCATTAGATAACCGTCCTTCTCTCCTCCAGCTAGAAAACCAAAAATTCTGGTTCAAATCTCCAATACACCAAGCAAACCCATCCTTCAACACTTTCCAAGCCTTGCAAAGACACCTCCAAATGGGAGAGTCCTTGTTCTTAGGATAACTAAAACAGTCATATAGAGATGATCGGTATTTGGCATCCAATAATTGGACCCATAGCTTGTTTGGCTGCTGGAAAAAAGTCCAAACTAGCTTCCCAAGAAGAGCAATATTTACACAATAAGGATCTCTAATCCCCAAACCTCCATATTTTTTTGGAGTAACCAGTACCTTCCAACTAACAAGATTCAATCCTCTTCCATCAACTTGTCCTTTCCAAAGAAAATTCCTCATCATAGACTCCAATTTACTAATGATTCCTTTGGGAAAAATAGAGACCTGCATCTGGTACGTGGGAATAGCAGCGGCAACAGAATTAACCAAGCAGAGTCTACCAGCCCGATTGAGTAAACTCCCTTTCCAGCTTGCTAGCCTACTCCGAATCTTATCCAGGACACCATTGAAAGCTGAACGAGTCACCCTAGAATGGCTAAGGGTAACTCCAAGATACTTGCCCAAATCCTGGACAAATCTGATAGAGGATACCCCAGTGAAAACCTCTTTCCTTGTTGCAGAGACATTCTTGGAGCAAAGCGCTTTAGACTTCTCCACATTAATCTTCATCCCAGATGCTTTGCAAAAAGTCTCTAAAACCAACATCACATTTTGCACTTGTCTCTTTGTAGCTTTATAGAATAAAAGCAAGTCATCCGCAAACATTAAATGGGATATTCTTGGTCCCCCTCTAGAAATAGCAACCGGCTCCCACAAGCCCAAATCAACCTGATGACTAATAAAGCATGCCAGTCGCTCCATACACAACACAAAAAGATAGGGTGACATAGGGTCTCCTTGTCTAAGACCTCGGCTAGGAGTAAAGCCATTCAGACGACTCCCATTCCAAAGAATAGATAAGGAAGAAGCAGTGACACAATTCATAATCAAATTAAGTGTAGGAATAGGAAAACCAAAGCTCTTAAGGGTATGAGCTAAAAACCTCCAATCAACTCTGTCATAAGCTTTCTCCAGATCAATCTTAAAGGCCAGTGTGCCTTTCTTTGATTTAGTCTTCTTCATAAAGTGGAGGACTTCTTGAGCAATAATGATGTTGTCAGGAGTTTCTCGTCCCGGAATAAATCCTCCTTGAAGCAGGCCAACAATCTCCGCAAGATGAGGACGAAGCCTATTAACAAGGACCTTCGTGATGATCTTGTAAACTACATTGCAGAGACTAATCGGCCTGAAATCTTTCATAGATACCGGTGATTCAACCTTTGGAATGAGAACCAGTAAAGTCTCCAACATTCTCGGATCAAGAGTAACACCGGAGAATGCCTGCTTAACCATCTTCCAAACATCAAGACCAATGATCTCCCAATATTCTTTGAAGAAGAAAGCTTGAAACCCATCCGGACCTGGAGCTTTAAAAGAGTTCATGTGAAAAACAGCTGTTTTGACTTCCTCCATAGTAACTGGTGCCGTAAGATTATTGCAAGCTTCCTCATTTAGAGAAGGAAGAGGCACATCACCAAGGCAACCCAAATCAACATCATCCAAATGACAGAATAAGCTTTTATAGAAAGACTCTGCTTCTTGACTCAGAACCTCTGGATCAGTTTCCCACACTCCATCCTTGAGAAAAAGGCCATGAATCTTATTATGCTTCCTTCGCGCAAGAGTTTGAATATGAAAGAATCTTGTATTCCTATCCCCGAACCTTACCCACTGCTCTCTGGACTTTTGGAACCATAGGAGCTCTTCTTGCACTAGAGTATTATTATAATCATCAAGCAACTGTTGCTCTTTCTGACGCAAATAAATACTATCCACCACTTCCAAACGCTTTTGTAAATAATTAATCTGCTGCTCTAATTCACATTTCTTAACAAAAATGTTACCAAATACCTTCGAGTTAAACTCTAGTGAATTCTTCTGTACTTCTGAAAGCTTGCCATGAATTCCTCTATTACCAGACCACCATGACTGGTTCACAATATCTTTATACCCAGGATGAGTAGCCCAAGCAGCAACAAATCGGAAAGGTCGATTCCCTTTAGGCTGAGGACGACCTTTACAACGCACCAGAATAGGGCAATGATCAGACTGAAGCCTATTTAAAACTTCTGCATAAGCCTCTGGAAAGATAGATAACCAACTACTATTTATACAGACTCGATCAAGCTTTTTTGCCACGTCAACATAATTTTTCACCCTCCTGTACCAAGAAAACTGCCTCCCGATAGTCTTCAGATCAAACAAACCACTATCCCCTAATGAAGTAGCAAACATGTCTGCTCTTTGATGAGAAAATTGACAGCCCTTAGATTCATGAGAAAATTTGACTTCATTAAAATCACCAAGAACAATCCAAGGTCCTTGAAAAACCATGGATTGTGCAACAAGATAATCCCAAAGGAGAACCCTTTTATTAAATTGAGGACTGTCATAAATACCACTACACCTCCAAATTAAATTATCAAAGTGAACCTCAACAGTAACACCCTGATCAAAAGCATCAATGAACTTACAACAAACACCCTTCATAGAGGATAGAAACCAAATACCTCCCTTATGCCCTTGTGCCTCTACTATACCAACAGAGTGATACCCCAACCTTTCCCAAAATAATTTTAAATGCTGAAAAGGGGAGTGAGTTTCAACCACAACAAAGAAAACAGGTCTAAATTTCCTAACAAGTTCCTTACAATGCACCCGGGCTAACTTATTAGAAGCACCCCTAATATTCCAAACAATCATATTTAAACTATCCATAAATAATAGGGACAGAATAAATAAGAACATAAACTCTAAACAGAATCACCAACCTCAATAGGTGGTTTGTCCTGCGGTACTGGCACACTCTGATCCTCAATAATTGCCACCTTTGGACCCCCTGACACTGCACTTGCCATGCTTCCATCTACTAAGGTTTCCTCCGTTGTGCCACCATTTTTATCAACTGGCGAGTTCTGCAAGGAGGAAGGCCGAGGACGCTTCCGTAGAGAAATTCCACGACGTGCAGGAGTTCTGCGCGATGGAGATGGCGCAATTTCATGTTTTTCTTGCTTTCCCATCCTAATGCCAGTTGATTTGCCTCCATCACCATGCAAATTGGGCCTTGGAACCCTTCTCGAACCAAACTTGTGCTGCTTTCCATCTTGGTCCTTCAAACCTGATGACTGGCCCATTGTAAATTTTTTCTTACGTAGCACTTATTGCCAGCCCTCTCCATCATCCATGCATGCCTCATTAACAAGACCATCAGGCACGTGAGGAGCCAATGATTCCGTAACCACATCCTTCCCTTTAACAACTCCTAATTTCTCACCCAAATCACGAGCTTCTGATTCAGCCTCTTTTTGAATCTCATGATTGTTGTGTGGCACTAGTGTTGGGGCTTCATTATTTTTTCCATCACCAAAGGAATTTATGTTTCCTTCCAAGGACTCCTTCTCCATGCACAACGATTTATCATGCCCATACCGTGCACAAGTAGCACAAATCAACTGTAAACTCTCGTACTCCACTTCATAAGTCACACCCTCCACTATAATATGTTTGATTACAGGCAACTCAAGATTAATTTGAACACAAGCTTGGGCATATTTTCCTCTTTCTGCGAGCTTAGTAGCCAGATCTACTTTCACCGGAATCCCAATTGCAGAAGCAATTTGCAGCATTGCTTGTTCCTGGTAGCACCAAATTGGAAGTCCCGAGACTCGAATCCATACCAGCGTTGATCCAAAGGATTTTTCGCATGGCCTAAAATCCACATCCCATGGCTTTACTGCAACATAGTGACCGTCTATCAACCACGGGCCACCAAGAATGACTTTCTCACGATCCCCAGCAATATCAAATTTAACCAAAAAATATCCAAATCCCACATCCAACAAATCAAACCCTTCTTTGATGCGCCATACTATCCGGAGCTTATGCATGAGAGCCGTGTAGCCATAATACTTATCCAGCACCTTGATCACGATGGCTTCCTTATAAGGTTCAGCTAGACAGCTCTTTGCCTCCTTGGTAAAACTGACACTTGGTGGACGAGAATCACCCTGCTTACCTGTCACCGTCGCGATACCATCCCCAGATAAAGACCCTACTAATGCAAAGGCCTTAGACTTTTCTGCACCAATGACTTTATCTCTAAAAGAGACCTTGGATGGATTTCCTAACCCCTCTCGAGAAGAACCCTCCTTAACACCGGATACACACCCACCCACGCTCTCCCCCTTATCTCTTCCGATGGCATGGCCATCTTCCTCACCGTGTTTCACCCTCAACCGCTCACCCCCGCTTTCTCCTTCTCTCATTCTCTTTGAGTACGGAGTACGTACTCTTTCTCTGCTAGGGTTTTTTTTTTAACTATTAATACAACAAACTAAAGAATAATTGATAAATAGAAATTCAGTTAGCTAATATGATAATGTTGAATATTATCAATTTTTGCAATGTAGTGGTATGAAGTTGCCGTAAAAAATAGCATCTAATTGAACATAAATTATTATAATAACTGATATGCAAGTTTCAATTTCAACTTGCCTAACATGGTGATATTGAATATTATCACAGTCTTCAACGTGCATATATCAAGTTGCAATTAAAACACCTAATTTAAGATAAATGGTTATAGTAACATGGTGATACTAGCACTGACAGTTATAACAATCATCAGCATTGAGAAGTATGTAGTATCTTCATTATACAAAATATTAAAACCATTCAAAATACAACCACCTATTAAAATTCAAACTTAAACATTTTATATCAGTTTTACTATTTCTGACTTGTACATAAACTAATCTCAAAATACAACCATCAAGATGAACCCAAGTATAACATAGTTAAATACAACAAAACAGAAAGCTTCTCATCACTTCTTCCTTGGAGGTATGAAGCCTGGCGTAGGGACAAACCTCATGACCCCTGCCAATCTTGCTGCTGTCCCAGAACTTGCTCCCTGCATTGGATCCATATTTGCAGCAGTTGAGTGTTGAGATCTTCTCTTTGGGGGCAACTTGTTTGGCCTTGTAGGTTGAATTGGAACAAGTGGAGCAACCTGCAAGATAATGAGTCAGTTCTACTAAATAAATGTGTAAGGAATAATTATTGTTTACTGCTTTAAAGTGAGTTGGAAAGTCATACCACTTCATTAATCAATGGTTGTGAATAACTGGGTTGTGTGATTTCAACCTCTGAAGCTGCAGTATCATTGTTAGCATTGTTACCGGCATCATTTCCAATATCATTAGCAACAACATGTCCATCATTGCTAGCAGTATTCCCATTATGCCCATCAGCACCAACATCGGCAGCATCACCAGTATTTGCAACAGCAGCAGCTTTACCAGTATTTGCAACAGCAGCAGCTTCAGCAGCTGCAGTAGCTTGAGCAATGGCTTCATCGTCAGCCTTTCTATGACTGCAACTTCTTTTAGTATGGCCTTTTGTCCCACAATAGGTGCAAGTATTTCTGTTCAACTTAGTTGCACTTTTTTGTTTTTTACTTCCTGAAGGTTCTTCATCAGCATATTTTCTTCTCTTCTTTGTCAAAGTTCCTGGCTTTCTTTTTACTTTAGGAGCTAGAGGCTTAAGGTATTGAGATTTTTCCCATAATGCTTCTCCTGGAATTGGATTCAATGAGTGCAAGTATGTAGCCTTATAAGAATCCATAGTCAACCATTTGTGACAAAAGTCTTCAGGATCTTTGTTTACCTGTGACAGTGCAGCACATGCGTGAACACATGGCATACCTACAATTTATATGACTCCTTATTACACAATAAGCTCAAAAACATAAATAAACTCATATATTAATCAAAATTTTAAAGTATTTAAAGTCAATGAAAAATCTCATATGAAAAAAATGTACTCCTAATGTACTTTTTATGTACTCCTAATATAAATTATTACCATCGTAAACAAATCTATATATATTAATCACATTTATCGAAGTAACAGTCGGCTCAACAACTAAAACAAATCTATATATATTAATCAAATGTATACAATGACATAAACAAATATATATATTAATCAAATTTTAAAGTACATATGTTAATGAAAGATGCACCTGTTATTTGCCAAAATCTGCAGGTACAGATGCTCTTTCCCAAATCAACAGCCATGTTAGTCGGCCACCCATGAATTTCAAATCTTTCATAGTGTTCATCTCCACTCCAAATAGGAAGCCACTTTCCAGATTCTTTCCTAATCTTTTGTAGTCTGCTATGCTGAACTGGGAGTAACTTGCCTATGTAATTGGCTAATTTCACTTTGTTCTTTGCAATTGATCTCATTGCAAACATCCTAACCTCCTCCAAAAGTGTTATAATTGGCTTTGCCCAATACTCCTTAATCCTAGAGTTAAAAACCTCACATGCATTATTTGTGATGTTATCTATTTTTGGGTCATGCCTAAAGAATGCCTTGGTCCATGATTCCATAGGCCATTTGTCCAAGTAAGCCCATGCTTCTTCACTTCGATTCCGAATCCTTTCCATTTTCTGTTGAAAGCCATGCCTTGTAGTTTCTCTAGCACACTCCCATAGAAGACCCCTAAGTTTCGACTCCTTCCATTTCTTATTAAAGTTTCACCATAAGTGCCAGACACAGAACCTGTGGTGGGCCATCGGTATAACCTCCCGTACTGCTGGTATAAGCCCTGCAGCGCTCAATTTTTTTAATGTCGTGCTTCAAACAGACCCCTCAAAATATATTAATGTACTCCATAAGACCCCTCAAATATTTTAATGAAGTCAATTAAACCTTTCAGCAAGTTCGGGAAATTACATAAAATGAAAATGTTTTACCTTCTGCATGTCTGACATTATGCACCATCCATGATTTGGTTCACCAACATCATCAACCAGTAGCTCTAAAAATCACCTCCAGTTCTCTTTGTTCTCTATCTCCACTATGGCCCAAGCAATGATGTAGACATGGTTGTTAGCATCTTGGCCAACTGCAGGGAGGATTTGTCCTCCAAACAGTGTCTTCAAGAATGCTCCATCTAGGCCGATTAATGGTCGACACCCAGCCTTGAATCCCTTCTTGCATCCGTCAAGGCAAATATATATTTTTTCAAAAATAGGATCTGAATCGAGTTGGGGACTAAAACCGATCTTAATGGTGGATCCATGATTACTCTTAAGAAGGGTCTCTGCATAGTCCCTCAACCTTAAATACTGTGCAGCCGCATCACCATATACAACATTCCGTGCATCTGTAAGGGCTCTATTCAAGGATGATTTGTTCAAATCTAAGTCACATCTTCTCTTGAAATATGTTGCTGCCTCTCCATGTTTCAGGTTTGGATACTTCCTAAGCTTCTTGACTAATTTTCCTGCAAGCCATTTTCTATTTGCAGCTCTGTTTTTGCTCTTTCTGGGACATATATGATCATTATAAAATGTCTTCATCTGCCAACATGTCTCCTCACGATCTTTGCTTGCATAATCCACCCACTTACATCCTCGTTTTTTCCACATACAGATTGCTCTTGCTCTATAGCTCTCATTCCTTCTCCATTTGATCTGCCTCCCCTCTTGTATAGTGAATTCTCTAACCGCTTCAATGAAGTCTTGTTTAGTGTTGAACTTCATTCCTACTTGAAGGTTGCACTCTCCGAATCTAGCTCCCTCATTGAATTATGGGAACACATCATCACTATCATCTGTTGTGTCCTCGTCTTCGCTATTTGGAGGAGTTTTCATCTCTTCAGAGTGCCAGGAATCATTTCCATCCGAATCAGCAAAATATGGATCATAGGCATCATATTCTCCACCTTGGGCAGCAGTTTTATTGCGTAACACTTCTACCAAGTCAACCTCCTCATCAGAGTTCACCATTAGGATATCTTCTTCCAATAGCATTTTTCATTTTTCCTTGCTCCAAGCAGATCCAGGTGCATGTTTCAACTTATGATTCTTCTTCGTCACTTCAAATCCTCCACTGTCAGTCTCAGTTTCAGTTGAGCTATCAATAGGCCCTGGCTTATAAAGAGAGTCTTCAGCACTCTCATATGAATCACTGCTACTACTACTGTCGTCCTCATTGCTATGTTCATTTTGTTGAACTTTAGGTGTTGATATACTAGCTGATCTGGTCACAGGGGGAGTGGATTTCACAGTGGTTGCTTTGGCAGTTTTTGGCTTGTTATTATTTGGTGTGACTTTTTTAGTTGCGGGCTTAGATGACTAGAACTTTGGTTAGGTTTGCTTGACAGTGGTGGGTTTACATAAGTTGGGCTTGGAGATAGTGGGCTTCGTAGTGGTGGGCTTAGATTGGTTGGGCTTGGATGTAGAGGGGGCAGCAGTGGTGTACTTAGATGAGTTAGGCTTAGATGTAGTGGCCTTGGCAGTGGTGAGTTTGGATGAGTTGGGCTTCGATGTAGTTGGTTTAGCTTCATTCGTGGTTGTTGACTTTGTTGGGGCATTAGCTGATGCATTGGGTGGGGGTTTGGTAATTGAATTAGTCTCAATGATGAGCAGATAATTTATACGCTTTTTGGCATTGTTTTTACATGGTTTTTAGTATGATTTAGTTAGTTTTTAGTATATTTTTATTAGTTTTTAAATAAAAATCACATTTCTGAACTTTACTATGAGTTTGTGTGTTTTTCTGTGATTTCAGGTAATTTTTGGCTGAAATTGAGGGACTTGAGCAAAAATCAGATTCAGAGGCTGAAGAAGGACTGCAGATGTTGTTGGATTCTGACCTCCCTGCACTCAAAGTGAATTTTCTGGCGCTACAGAAGTCCAAATGGCACGCTTTCAATTGCGTTGAAAAGTAGACATCCAGGGCTTTTCAGCAATATATAATAGTCCATACTTTGCCCGAGTTTAGATGACACAAACTGGCGTTCAACGCCAGCTCCCTGCCCTATTCTGGAGTTAAACGCCAGAAACAGGTTGCAAAGCAGAGTTAAACGCCAGAAACAGGTTACAAACTGGCGTTCAACTCCAAGGAAGACCTCTACACGTGAAAGCTTCAATGCTCAGCCCAAGCACACACCAAGTGGGCCCCGAAAGTAGATTTCTGCATCATTTACTTATTTCTGTAACCCTAGTAACTAGTTTAATATAAATAGGACTTTTTACTATTGTGTTAGACATCTCTGGATGTTTGGTTCTTAGATCATGGAGGCTGGCCATTCGGCCATGCCTGGACTTTATTCTTATGTATTTTCAACGGTAGAGTTTCTACACACCATAGATTAAGGTGTGGAGCTCTGCTGTTCCTCATGAATTAATGCAAAGTACTATTGTTTTTCTATTCAAATCAAGCCTATTTCTTCTCTAAGATATTCATTCACACACAAGAACATGATGAATGTAATGATTATGTGACGCTCATCACTATTCTCACCTATGAACGCGTGCCTGACAATCACTTCCGTTCTACATGCAAACAAGCTTGAATGTGTATCTATTAGCCTTCTGATCTACGATCAGAGTCTTCGTGGTATAGGCTAGAATTATTGGCGGCCATTCTTGAGATCCAGAAAGTCTAAACCTTGTTTGTGGTATTCCGAGTAGGATCTGGGAAGGGATGGCTGTGACGAGCTTCAAACTCGTGAGTGCTGGGCGTAGTAACAGACGCAAAAGGATTACTGAATCCTATTCCAATATGATCGAGAACCGACAGATGATTAGCCGTGCGGTGACAGCGTATCTTGGACCATTTTCACTGAGAGGACGGGAAGTAGCCATTGACAACGGTGATGCCCTACATAAAGCTTGCCATGGAAAGGAGTAGGAATGATTGGATGAAGACAGCAGGAAAGCAGAGATTCAGAAGGAACAAAAGCATCTCTATACGCTTATCTGAAATTCTCACCAATGAATTACATAAGTATCTTTATCATGTTTTATATTTTAATTATATTTTAATTATCAAATATCTATAACCATATGAATCTGCCTGACTGAGATTTGCAAGATGACCATAGCTTGCTTCAAACCAACAATCTCCTTGGGATCGACCCTTACTCACGTAAGGTTTATTACTTGGACGACCCAGTGCACTTGCTGGTTAGTTGTGCGAAGTTGTGACAAAGAACTAAGATTATGAACGTGCGTATTAAGTTTTTGGCGCCGTTGTCGGGGACTGTTCGAGTTTGGACAACTAACGGTTCATCTTATTGCTCAGATTAGGTAATTTTATTTTAATTTTAAGTTTTTTGTTTTTATTATTTTTATTTTCGAAAAATTTTCAAAAAAAAATTATTATTATTCTATGTTCTTCAGAATTTTTAAGAATGAATTCTAGAGTTTCAGATGATGCTTTTATCATCACAGGAGTCAGTTGATTCCCATCAATTTGGCTGTTGTATGTAATGTCCTGCTGAAGCTTGTTCTGCCCTGTCTAATCTCTTTAGACTGAAGCTTTAGACTAACATTGCATGATTTCTGGAATCTTTATTAAAAAATTGAGTTTCTTATTTTCTTTTTCCAAATAATTTTCGAAAAAATGCAAAAAAAAAATTTAACAAAATTATAAAACCAAAAATATTTTGTGTTTCTTGTTTGAGTCTAGTGTCAAATTTTAAGTTTGGTGTCAATTGAATTCTTCTTATTTTCAAAAATTCATCATATGTTCTTTGATGAGCGGATATTTTATACGCTTTTTGGGGTTAATTTCATGTAGTTTTTAGTATGTTTTAGTTAGTTTTTAGTATATTTTCATTAGTTTCTAGGCAAAATTCATATTTCTGGACTTTACTATGAGTTTGTGTATTTTTCTGTAATTTCAGATATTTTCTGGCTGAAATTGAGGGAGCTGAGCAAAAATCTGATTCAGGCTGAAAAAGAACTGCTGATGCTGTTGGATTCTGACCTCTCTACACTCGGAATGGATTTTCTGGAGCTACAGGAGTCCAATTGGCACGCTCCCAATTACGTTGAAAACTAGACATCCAGGGCTTTCCAGCAATATATAATAGTCCATACTTTGCTCAAGGATAGACGACGTAAATTGGCGTTCAACTCCAGTTCCATGTTGCAGTCTGGCGTTAAACGCCAGAAACAGGTTACAAGTTGGAGTTAAACGCCCAAAACAGGTTACAACCTGGCGTTTAACTCCAGAAACAGCCTAAGCACGTGTAAAGCTTAAGTCTCAGCCCCAGCACACACCAAGTAGGCCCCAGAAGTGGATTTCTGTACTATCTATCATAGTTTACTCATTCTCTGCAAACCTAGATTACCAGCTTACTATTTAAACAACTTTTAGAGGGTTATTTTGTACCTTATGACATTTTTAGATTTGAACTTTGTACTCTTTGACGGCATGAGTCTTTAAACTCCATTGTTGGGGGTGAGGAGCTCTGTTGTGTCTCGATGAATTAATGCAATTATTTCTGTTTTCTATTCAAATACGCTTGTTTCTATCTAAGATGTTCATTCGCACTTCAATATGATGGATGTGATGATCCGTGACACTCAGAACCATTCTCAACCTATGAACGCGTGCCTGACAACCACCTCCGTTCTACCTTCGATTGAATGAGTATCTCTTGGATTTCTTAATCAGAATCTTCGTGGTATAAGCTAGAATCCATTGGCAGCATTCTTGAGAATCCAGAAAGTCTAAACCTTGTCTGTGGTATTCCGAGTAGGATTCAGGGATTGAATGACTGTGACGAGCTTCAAACTCACAAGGGTTGGGCGTAGTGATAGACGCAAAAGGATCAATGGATCCTATTCCAGCATGAGTGAGAACCGATAGATGATTAGCCGTGCGGTGACAGCGTACCTGGACCATTTTCACTGAGAGGACGGATAGTAGCCATTAACAACGGTGATCCACCAACACACAGCTTGCCATAGGAGGAACCTTGCGTGCGTGAAGAAGAAGACAGGGAGAAAGCAGAGATTCAGAAGACAAAGCATCTCCAAAACTCCAACATATTCTCCATTACTGCATAACAAGTATTTATTTTATGCTCTTTTATTTTTTGCAATTCAAACTGATAATCATAATTGATATCCTGACTAAGAATTACAAAATAACCATAGATTGCTTCAAGCCAACAATCTCCATGGGATTCAACCCTTACTCACGTAAGGTATTACTTAGACGACCCAGTGCACTTGCTGGTTAGTGGTACGAGTTGTGAAAAGTGTGATTTACAATTCGTGCACCAAGATTTTGCCGCCATTGCCGGGTATTGTTCGAGTTTGGACAACTGACGGTTTATTTTGTTGCTTAGATTAGGAAAAATTTTTCTTTTTGGTTTAGAGTCTTCTATTATTGTTTTTTGTTGAAATTTCTTTTTTAAATCCTTATTTTTTCTTTTTAAATTTTTCGAAAATTTTATAAATTGATAATTGAGTTTTTCTGTTTGAGTTTAGTTTCATATTTTAAGTTTGGTGTCAATTGCATGTTTTTATTTTCTTTTAAATTTTCGAATTTGTGTTCATTGTTCTTTCTTAATCTTTAAGTTGTTCTTGTTTATTTTCCTTGTTTGATCTTTAGCTTTTCTTATTCTGTGTCTTTTCTTGTTTTTCTTGTACTTTTTCAAAATATCAATTTTCAAAAAAAAATCTTTATTTATTAAATACCTTATTAAAACACGTTAAATTTATAGCTCAATTGGTTAGAGCGTTGTGCTTATGTTCTTGGTAATTGGCTATCTTCTTTTAAAAAAAAAACTTTTTCAAAAATAATTTTTCTTTGAATAAATCTTGTGCCAACCTTTAAGTTTGGTGTTTTCTTGTTGATTTTTCTTTAGTTTTCGAAAATTTTATTTTGGTTTTCTAAAAATTTTAAGTTTGGTGTTCTATCTTCATGTTCTTGTTATTCTTGTGAGTCTTCAAAGTGTTCTTGAGTCTTCCTTGTGTTTTGATCTTAAAATTTTTAAGTTTGGTGTTCCTTGGTGTTTCCCTCCAAAATTTTCGAAAATAAGGAACATTAGATCTAAAAATTTTAAGTTGTGTGTCTTTTGTGTGTTTTTCTCTTTCATCATAAAATTCAAAAATAAAAAATATCTTTTCTCTCTATTTTAAAGTGAATTTTCGAAAATTGCTTTTAAAATTCAGATTTCTATTTCAAAATTTAAATTTTTTTTCAAAAATCATATCCAAAGTTTTTCAAATCTTCTTAATTAAGTAATTATTTTAGTTTTAATTTTTTTATTCTTAATTTTCGAAATCTATATTTAATTTCTAGTTATTTTATTTCATTTATTTATTTATTTTTTTATTCATTCTCTTTTTATAAAATAAAAATAAAAATATATTTTAATTGCAATTCACGTCAATTTCCTTTTCTCCATCATGGACCTTAGTGAAAATGAGCAGTCCAGAAGGATTCCGGGGTCATATGCTAACCCCACTACTGCTTCATATGGTAGCAGTATCTGTATACCCTCCATTGGAGTCAGTAGCTTTGAGTTGAATCCTCAGCTCATTATCATAGTGCAGCTAAGTTGCCAGTATTCCGGTCTTCCACAGGAAGAACCTACAGAGTTTCTGACACAGTTTTTACAAATTGCTGATACAGTACATGATAAGGAAGTAGATCAGGATGTCTATAGATTATTACTGTTTCTATTTGTTGTAAAAGACCAAGCTAAGAGGTGGTTAAATAACCAACCTAAGGCTAGCATAAGGACATGGAAACAGCTGTCAGAAAAATTTCTGAATCAATACTTCCCTCCAAAACGGATGACACAGCTAAGGCTGGACATCCAAGGCTTTAAACAAGGAGATAATGAATCTCTTTATGATACCTGGGAGAGATACAGAGAGATGTTAAGAAAATGCCCCTCTGAAATATTTTCAGAATGGGTGCAGTTAGACATCTTCTATTATGGGCTTACAAAGAAAGCTCAAATTTCTCTAGATCACTCAGCTGGTGGATCTATACACATGAGAAAGACAATTGAAGAGGCTCAAGAGCTTATTGATACAGTTGCTAGAAATCAGCATCTGTACCTAAATAGTGAATCTTCTATGAAAGAAGAGGCTAAAACAGTAACTGCTGAACTTAGTCCTGCAGAACAAATTACTGAATTCAATCAGCAATTAGACTTTCTAACAAAACAGCTGGCCAAATTCAAGGAGATACTACAAGACACAAGAATGGCTAATATAAATATGGAGGTACAGTTGAAGCGGAAGAAAGCTACCAAGAGGAAGAGGTTGAAATTGAAGAAGCTTGCAAAGAGGTGGTAATTATCAGAGAAAAGCACAAGGGAGTGGAGCTTGCAATTTCATTAAAAATACCTCCCCCTAAGTTTCCATCATCCTTCACAATATTCAAGTGGGTAAAATTCATATCCCTTAGCTTTCTAATTCCACTTGAATATGGGCTACTGGAGACGGATGGTCAACTTAGAGCTCTTTATAACATTAAGAGTAAGAGGAAGATGGCCAGTGGTAAGAATTGTCTTGCAAGGTTCATTATGGTTGGAAGCTTTAAGTTTAAACGCAAAGGTTGGTATAGAGCTCCATTGAATGGGTCTAGGAAGTTGTTTGGCCGCTTTAGTGAGAATTCAGATTGTTTGCCACCCGGACGGAATCATGATGATCAACAAGAAGACGGGTGCAAAAGCAAGGTTTGGGACCCCGGAATTCATTCCAACAATCAACACTCTTGGGGCCTTGTCACTTGCTTTAACTTACTTGAAGGCTTTCTGCGCCTAGTTTGGGACCCCGGAGGCTGTTGGCATTCCAAACTTTGGTGGAGATTCCTAGATGAATACAAGCATAAGCCACCATAACAGGGAGCTCACCAAATGTCCAACTTAAGGACTTTAACTAAAAGTACTAGGTGGGAGACAACCCACCATGGTATAATCATTCCTTTCTCAATTTTAATTTTATTTCGTTTTGTTTGTTTTTATTTTATTTTATTTTATTTTATTTTATTTTATTTTATTCTATTTTTATTGAACCTGGAATTATTCATAACATCCATATCAGCACTGCATTTGCATCTGCATATTGCATAAAAAAAATTTGAGCACGCGACGCGTCCGCGTCGCAAAGAGATGGGAGACAATATTAATATGAATAGAAAGTTACGTCGGAGCAGTGCTGGAGTCGTGCCAATGGCACAAATCGTCCCACGCGACCGCGTCACCGACGCGACGGCGTCATATGGGAATAATGGCCTACCACGCGACCGCGTGCCCCACGCGGCCGCGTGACCTGGATTTCGACGTAAAAAGGGTGCACAGCCGAAAGTTGTGCTAGAGTGGTGCTGGACTGGCGCTGGACGCACAATCCATCTCACGCGACCGCGTGACCGACGCGACCGCGTCACATCCTACTAACTGGCCACTCACGCGATCGCATGTCCCACGCGATCGCGTCGCCCAAAATTTGGCAATTAATGATTTTGAACAGAGAGTTGTGCGAGCGCGAGGCTGCCCTCGCGCCAGTGGCATAAAACGGGTCACGCGACCGCGTGACCGACGCGACCGCGTCAATCAGTATAAGCGCAAGTCGCGCAACCGCGTGCCCCACGCGTCCGCGTCGCTTGCGCCGCACAGCTTATCCTAATTTGCCAAGTATCTTATCTTTTCTCCCCCAATCCTAATTTTTCCTCCCTCCTTTCTTACTTACTTCTTTTTCCCTTCTTTCCCTTCTCATTCTTCTTATCTTTTATTTTATTTTACTTAATTTATTTGCATATTTCATTCATTGCATCTTACTTTTGTGCATATTTTTTGTTTTCTTTTCTAAATTCATTATTTTTCCTTTGGTGTTAAAATTTTCTTATTTAACTGTTGCATCTTCTCTTGAATTATTTTAGGTGCTTAGTAACTTGTTTTATTCTGGATAGGTAATATTATTTATATCAATGCCAACCTTTTATACCTGTATTACTTTTGCATTGACATGAATTTATATTATCTCTCCTTCCCCACTCTCTTCCCCATTGTTGTACATTTTGTACCACTGCCATGCCATGGCTTCTATTGTTTTCTCACTTGCATGTTGTAGCTACCATGTAATTGAGACCCCAATTATTTGGCATTAACCCACCCATACTGTATTTATTTTCCTATCTTTATTTCTGGGTTACTCTTCTTCCCTTTTTCTTTTAGGATGGCCACCCGAAAGAGAACCGGAAGACGTTTACATGGGGAGACAGGCAAGTCAATCTACACAATCTATAGAAAAAAGCATCAGTTGAAGCCACCCGTCCACTTACACATCTTAGCATGCACCGAGGACGGTGCAATCTTTAAGTGTGGGGAGGTCGATACCAATCTCCATGGGTTAGTACCTTTCTGTTTCAACACCAATGTTTAAATTTTCTTTGTTAAATTAGTTATTGCATGTTTAATTGCATGATTATTTGATTTTGTGCATATTTTACCACTTGGTTGAAGTAATATTTTCTCTTTCAAGAAACCTTTTAGAGCATTTCACTAATTTGAATAAAATTTAATGTTACACTTGTTTGAAGAAATATTATACTGGAACATGGTTTAGAGCTTGAACACACAAAACCTGTGAGATTTTGAGCCTATTTGAATTGGTTGCATTTTATCAACCAATATTTTATTTTTAGTGTGTATTTTTCTCTCTAAAATTGTGATCTTTGTCTTGCTTAACTCTATATTTCAATGGTTTGATGTATGCATGCACTTATATGATTGAGGCCTTTGTTTCACTGAGCTTACATACCCATATGGCCTTACCTTTCATTATCCTTTGCAAACCAATTTGAGCCTATTTTACCCCTTTGTTCTTTACTTTAGCACATCATTAACTCTAAGCAGAAAACAATAATGTCCTTAATTTGAATCCTTAGTTAGCTTAGACTAGTGAGAGTGCTTATGATTTAAGTGTGGGAAATTGGGTTTGGAAATATTTGGTTTGAGAATTGAGTATGTTAGAATTTTCTAAAAATGTGAAAGAAATGTTTAGGACATGTTCATGCATTCAATAAATTAATCATATGCATTGAGAAAAACAAAAGAAAAAAAAGAGAGAAAAAGAAAAGAAAAAGAGCAAATAAGTAAAATGGGACAAAATGCCCCAAAATATGTGGTGAAAGCAATGCATATGAGTTGTACTTGAAATTAGAATGTATGAATATGTGAAAAACATGGTTAATGGACAGTTAGGTTTTGTACTTTGATTACATAGATTGTCTAAAGTTAGGTGGAAAAAGTTTAAGTTAATTAAGGATTTAGATTTTAGTCCACTTGACCAAATACAATCCTACCTTGACCCTAACCCCATTACAACCCTTAAAAGACCTCTTGATTTGTGTATTTGTGCATTAATTTTTTGTTGATTGTTAGATGAAGAGCAAGCCTTAGAAAGCAAGGTTAGTAGAGAATTGAGAGAATCGAACCTAAAAACACTTGAATGATTAGAGTGTATACACTTCCAGTGAGGGTTCGATGCTCGATTCTTTGTTCCCGGCTTTCATGAGCTATCTTCTTCTTGCAAGTCTATTTGTACTTCATTTTTATGATTTGAATTAGTGAAATCCAGTTCATGTATGTTCTTAAAAGATTTGTTTACTTTTAACCAAGTAGATAGAAACATTCTGCATTTAATTGCATTCATATAGATAGGATTGCATTTCATACATTCTACCATTCCTCTTCATTCTTTATAGCTTCTCTTGAGCTTAGCATGAGAACATGCTAATGTTTAAATATGGGGAGGTTGATAAACCACTATTTTATGGTTTATCTTGTGCTCAATTGAGTGAATTTTATCAACTCTTTACCCACTTATTCATACTATTTGCATGGTTTTACATTTGCCTTCCTAATTATGTGCTTTGATTGAAAACATGTTTCTTTGGACTTATATTTGCTAATATTAATCCTCTCTTATTACCATTAGATGCCTTGATATGTGTGTTAAGTGATTTCAGAGATTACAGGGCAGGAATGGCTCAGAGGATGAAAAGGAAGCATGCAAAAATGGAAGGAATACAAGAAGTTAGAGGAATTGCTAAGCTGTCCAGCCTGACCTCTTCGCACTCAAATGGCTATAACTTTAGCTACAGAGGTCCAAACGACGCGGTTCCAGTTGCGTTGAAAAGCTAACGTCTGGGGCTTCGATTTGATATATAATATGCCATAGTTTTCCTGACGCTAGGCGACAAGACCGCGTGACCCATGCGGCCGCGTCGCAGTGACGAAAATCAGCGTGTTTGAATTCGCAACCAGCGAATTCTGGGCTGTTTCTGACCCAGTTTGCGGCCCAGAAAACACAGATTAGAGGCTATAAAGTGAGGGAATGCATCCATTCATGAGGAGGCTTTTCACATTCACAATTTTAGGAGTAGATGTAGTTTTTAGAGAGAGAGGTTCTCTCCTCTCTCTTAGGATTAGGATTTAGGACTTCTCTTAGTTTTAGGAGTGACTCTCAATCCCAGGTTCAATGTTCTTTTTATTTATTTTCCTAATTTAATTTATGAATGTCCATGTCAGATTTAAGTTCTTTTTTGAATGCAATTCGAGGTATTTTCAGATTTAATTTTTCTTTGCTTCATTTATAAATGTTTTTAATTTAATTTAGATATTTTTCCTTTTGGCTTTGGTTAAATAATTGGAGACACTTGAGTTATCAAACTCAGCAAGTGATTGAAATTGGCAGATTCTGATTGGACTAGGATTGCTCTAAAGCTAGTCTCTCCACAGGAGTTGACTAGGACTTGAGAATCAAGCTAATCAGTCCACTTGATTTACCTTCATAGTTAGAGGTTAACAAAGTGGGATTAAAACCCAATTCTCTTCACACTTGATAAGGATAACTAGGATAGGACTTCCAGTTCTAATACCTTGCCAAAAGTTTATTTTACAGTTATTTATTTATTTTATTTGTCATTTAAATATATCTGTGCTCATTACCCAAGCCCCAAAACCCCCAATTTACAAAACTCATAACCAATAATAAGAACACCTCCCTACAATTCCTTGAGAAGACGACCCGAGGTTTAAATACTCGGTTATCAATTTTAAAGGGGTTTGTTACTTGTGACAACCAAAACGTTTGTACGAAAGGACTTTTGAAGGTTTAGAAACTATACTTGCAACGAGGATTTATCCGCAATTTTCTAGACCACGCAAAAGTCCTCTCGTCAAAATGGCGCCATTGCCGGGAAATTGCAAACGTGTGCCTTATTATTGGTTATTGTAAATATTTAAAAAAAATTCAATTTTCAATTTTAAAAATTCAATTTTCAAAATTTAAAATTCAAATTTTAAAAAAAAAATTCAAATTTTAATCTTCAAATTTCAATTTTAAAAATTCAAAATTCAAATTTTAATTTTCAAATTCAAAATTTTGAATTTCAAATTTGCTTTTATTTTTGTTTTTTTTTTAATTTTTATTAACTAACTATGAGTTATCACCCCTCTCGCTTCAAGTTTGATTCCAATGTTGTTGTTAGGAATGGAAACTATAATGAGAACAGGCATCAAGGTTGGAAGAATCAAAGATGGGAGGAGCCACAAGGATTTAATCAACCCTCATGGCAACAACCACCTCCAATGGACTATCAACATCCATTCTGTGATGCATATCAAGGCAATGGCTATGGTGAGCGCTCTTTTGAATATCAAAAACCACCACCATACGCCTATGAACCCCCTCCTCAACATAACTTTGGACCACCAAACTCACAAGCCCCTTTCCGCCATTCACCTCCATATGACCCCAACCCATATCCCCCATACCAACCACCTTACGAGCCATATGAGCCATATATAGAACCACCCCAATTCCAACCCGATTACTCACAAGAACCACCACTTCAATATTCACCATCTCCATATCCATCAATCCAAGAGTACTATGATCCTATTTATGAAAGCCGAGTGCATCAAGAGACAAAGGATCGTTTCAAGGAAACAGTGGATCGATTTTAGGCAACCATTCATCAATTGGAGCAAGCGATAAATCAATTAGCTTCCCGACATTCGGACACTCAAGGAACCCCCATGGATTTATGTGGACAATCTAATGATGAACGTAACATGAAGGAGACATTAGAAACTCCGGTGGACAGTACGAAACATGACTTTGTACTGGAACAAATGGAGGAAGCTATAATTATCAAAGAAGAAGAATTGGTCGAAGACTTAGGAGATGCAGAACCTCCATGGGAAAGTCCAGTCATAGAACCCCCTTCCAAGACGTTTGAAATTGATGCTGAGGATGGTGTACAACCTCCAAGGCATATCACAGTTGAAGACTTGGAAGAGGTTGATCAAGAGATGGAGATTCAAGAAGAAGAAGCACAACCTCCCATGCCCTTGGAAAGCAATGAAGAGAAGATTGAATTGGAAGAAAGCTACCAAAAAGAAGAGGTTGAAATTGAAGAAGCTTGCAAAGAGGTGGTAATTATCAGAGAAAAGCACAAGGGAGTGGAGCTTGCAATTTCATTAAAAATACCTCCCCCTAAGTTGCCATCATCCTTCACAACATTCAAGTGGGTAAAATTCATATCCATTAGCTTTCTAATTCCACTTGAATATGGGCTACTGGAGACGGATGGTCAACTTAGAGCTCTTTATAACATTAAGAGTAAGAGGAAGATGGCCAGTGGTAAGAATTGTCCTGCAAGGTTCATTATGGTTGGAAGCTTTAAGTTTAAATGCAAAGGTTGGTATAGAGCTCAATTGAATGAGTCTAGGAAGTTGTTTGGCCGCTTTAGTGAGAATTCAGATTGTTTGCCACCCGGACGGAATCATGATGATCAACAAGAAGACGGGTGCAAAAGCAAGGTTTGGGACCCCGGAATTCATTCCAACAATCAACACTCTTGGGGCCTTGTCACTTGCTTTAACTTACTTGAAGGCTTTCTGCACCTAGTTTGGGACCCCGGAGGCTGTTGGCATTCCAAACATTGGTGGAGATTCTTGGATGAATACAAGCATAAGCCACCATAACTGGGAGCTCACCAAATGTCCAACTTAAGGACTTTAACTAAAAGTGCTAGGTGGGAGACAACCCACCATGGTATAATCATTCCTTTCTCAATTTTAATTTTATTTCGTTTTGTTTGTTTTTTATTTTATTCTATTTTTATTGAACCTAGAATTATTCATAACATCCATATCAGCACTGCATTTGCATATGCATATTGCATAAAAAAAAATTTGAGCACGCGACGCGACCGCATCAGCGACGCGTCCGCGTCACAAAGAGATGGGAGACAATATTAATATGAACAGAAAGTTACGCCGGAGCAGCGCTGGAGGCGTGCCAATGGCACAAATCGTCCCACGCGACCGCGTCACCAACGCGACCGCGTGCCCCACGCGGCCGCGTGACCTGGATTTCGACGTAAAAAGGGTGAACAGCCGAAAGTTGTGCTAGAGTGGTGCTGGACTGGCGCTAGACGCACAATCCATCTCACGTGACCGCGTGACCGACGCGACCGCGTCACATCCTTCTAACTGGCCACTCACGCGATCGCATGCCCCACGCGATCGCGTCGCCCAAAATTTGGCAATTAATAATTTTGAACAGAGAGTTGTGCAAGCGCAAGGCTGCCCTCGCGCCAGTGGCATAAAACGGGTCATGCGACCGCGTGACCGACGCGACCGTGTCAATCAGTATTACAAAAGGGAACTTTGGATAGAGGAAGGATCTTTAAATGCAATAATGAACATAATCATAAATTGAAAAAGATAAAAGAAGAACTATCATGATCACACTTTTCATTGTACTTTTCATTACTTTTTCTCGTAGCTTTTATGGAAGGTATTAAGCTCAAATCGGTATAAAAGGTGGGAGTCCCCTTCCCTTACCGAAGGTTCTTATCCCAAACGTTTTGGCGATTACCTTCCCTTACCGAAGGATCATCTCGATCGATCACCTTCCCTTACCGAAGGATCAAATCGATATCTTGTCTTTGGGGGTCACCTTCCCTTACCGAATGATCATTCCCCCAGTTCAATTTACAATCAAGGTTATTTAGACATACACAAGAAGAAAGTTATGGTAACCAAGATATATATTATTATAAAATTGATGGGAGTCTCCTACCCTTACCGAAGGTTCTCAAAAGTTTGCTGATCACCTTTCCTTACCAAAGGATCATCTCGATTCGATCACCTTCCCTTACCGAAGGATCATCTTGATTATCTTGTCTTTGGGGGTCACCTTCCCTTACTGAAGGATCATTCACTCAGTTCTTTAATGCACATAAGATTGTTATTATAATGCATAATGCGTATGAAGGAAAGAGACATTATATCATGACATGTAATGCTAACATCTATATCCAAAAACATTTAACATATGACATAAAAATTAGCATAAAACCCCTACCTCGAGTGAAGTTCCGATAGGTATTCCGATGCAAATAGATGCGGTTTGTTAGTGAAGAGAGACTTATTTCATAGCTAGACTTTGTGTATACTAGAATATTTTGTATAGAAAAAAGGGAATAGAATGAGAAAGAAAGGATCAAATAGCTCTCAGATATGTGCAGATTATGTTAGGAGGCATTTAGGTGAAATCTTCAATCTGAATCGTCACTTTGTGAGCCTTATAACATTTTCTACGTTTGGAATTTGGAAATAACTATTAGAAATAAATTTATAGAAAATTAAATTATCTTTAAAACGAATCTTAAACGAAGTCAATCGGATAACCATAGTTTGAGATATTCTCGAAATACTGTTAATATATCAGGCTGGCTGATAAGAGCGCGATTTCCTACTATGAACTTGTAACCGATTTATCTACCTAATTTAATTTGAATTTGATTTTATACTGAAATTAAGGAATAGAGCTAGTATTCTTATCTTTTCATATAACAAAATATCATTCAAATCTAATAAATGTAGAATTAATTATGACTATATTTTAAAAGGTTGTTTATCGTCGGTTAGAGATTTACTACCACTAGTATTTTCATATGTTTAAATTTTAAATTCAAATCTTAAATCATTACCATTTTAATTAATTAATTAGTTTAAAAAATGACTTGATTCAAAAAGTTGGGATGTTACATTCTCACCCCCTTAAAAAAGAATTTTGTCCTCAAAATTCGTGTCTCCTAAGAAGATACTAATTCAACCTCACTTATCCTAGTAAATTTTATCTACATTTTCTTTCTATGGGGATATATGATAGTTCCAACATAAGTAAGTTCAATCAATCCATACATTCAAGCAAACTAAGTAAAGATACAACACAGTTATAATATCATCACGAGCTAATATAATTATAAAAGATAGATTCACATAACAGATAATATTATTCATTTCTTTGTGTCTTAAGTTATTAGTCTTCGTGTATCAGATTTAAAAGACATAACATAATACAAAAATTCAAACAAGCAGTAAAACATAACAAGACGCTTAAAAAAATATTTATAGCTAGTCATATTAAAGCCTTTACTTTCAATGCCTCATACCCCATGCAGTTTTGCTTGATTTGTAAATCATAGTTTTTTTTTTTTAAGTATATCTACTCCAGAAAATAAAGAAAAATTGAGGGTCACTATTCTCACAACACACCGCACCTTATTTTTTTGCGACTCTACACTAATTTATTTTTTTGATAGGGATATTCTAAGGGCACTTAACTTCATCTTGATTTTTGTCATATGTCATTTTGAATATTGTAAAATTAATCATAAATTTAAAAGTTAGTCGCATGCTTATGATATTCCTAAAAAGATTAGTTTCAACTTTTTAAAAATTAAATATAAATTCTATAGGCCCAATAATTGAGTTAAAAATTTTTTAAAATGAACTATAGACCAATAATTTTTTTTTATTTTTTTTCAAGACTTGTGCAAAGCGTGAAAATATTTTGTACATAATCTTTCAGATAAGTAATAATAATAATAATAATAATAATAATAATAATAATAATAATAATAATAATAATAATTTTTTAAATCTAGTTTTGATAAATAAGTTACATTTAAACTAATAATTGATAAGTGAAAAAAAAGTAGTATATTTATTGTCACTCAAATAAATCCTGACTCATAATTTTATTTTTTACATCACCAAAAATATTTATTATTGTCAAATAAAATTCTATAATCATTTAAACAAGTTAAAAAAAATAAATTTATAAGAAATTAACATAAATTTAAATATTTGCACATAATTTACGTTAATATTGTTGAATACTAACTGGCTTCACAAATTTTAATTTTTTTCTCAAAAATTCAAAAATCTATCAAAATATGATATATAAGTTGTTGATCTATAATATAAAATAGATAAAAATTAAAAATAGAATTAATAAAAATATAGTTAATAACAGTTAAATAATAAAAGTTTTTCTCTTAAGAATTTAATAACAATATTAAATTTATTATTAATTAGGAGATGATACTAGAAAAAGTTATTAGATAGGATAAGTTATTTGGTTTTGGATTTTGAATTCTCCCATCTTAGAAGTTTTTAGACAGTCCTACTACCAAAAATTTTAAATCACTCTAAAGATTTGGGATAATCCTAAATTTTGGAGACAACAAACTAATCAAGTTTTCACCAAAATCTTATCCTACTTGAAGAGGTAATGTATAGAATGAGAAACCGACTAAGCAACTCACTGTTTCTATATTATCCTAAGTGAGAATGTGGGTTTACATCTAATCTCTAACAAGCAATAAAAATCATCAATCATCAAATAACATTCTAGCACATCAAACTCAAATATTCAAATCATATAAATCACATGCAAAAACATAATTAGTTAAATATTTCTATTCATATGCATTCATTTAAGAATAATTAGACAAGTAGTTGAGTTTAGTAAATATATAACAAATTGACGATGACAAATATGTTGACTGTGGTTGATAATAACCCAAGTGAGTGATTTAGTGTACAGACCCAAATTATTTTATTGCAACCTAATTATATGAGACAATAATCCAAAGCTGCTAAATAGAAATAGGATCAAACAAAGCCCAAAGCAAATCAATTGAAAGGGAAAAATAATCCTAAACTTTTGCTAGGTTTACTCGGAGTGTTGGGTAGATAAGAGAGAAAAACACCAGACAGGAAGGAAGGAAAAGCTAATTAAGGAAGTTAATGTCAAATGAAACTAAACAAAGGCATGATAAGTAGAGTCCAGAAAAAGTTAAAGATAATTAGTTTCTTCTAACAGGCAAGTTAATTGCTCCACATTTTCTCCTTCTCTCTAATTAAATTCTCTCTAATTAAAGAAATAGTAATAGTAATATAAATGGTATAAATAAAAAGATTATGTAACAACACATTTTTAAGAAATATAATAATAGTGGGGCATATTAAATAATTGAATGGAGTTTATAAGAGTTCATGTACTCTTGGCTTAAATGACTTGTAAGATAGTGGTAACAATGATAGGAATAGTATCAATCAAGAAAACATAAAGACATGCATGTACTCTCGGTAAAAAGACCTTAAAAAAAAAATAAATTTGCATATGAAAACTTAGATGATAAACATATTGTATGCATGTAAAAGAAGGAAAGAAATGAATAATGCTATAAAGATAACATGGCATCATACGACAACAACATAGATGATAAATAATAGAATGGAACATGACGCATGCCAAACATATATAAAAAGGTAATAAAATATAATTTCCTACTATTTTTTAAATGTATTTTTTTTTTAGAATGTCTCATGTGCATTTTTATATGTCTCTAAGTATGAGTAGGGTGTTTTTAGACAATCTATATTTTGACCTTTAACACATGCACAATTTGATCAAATAGTTATGGCAATAAGGCTCAAACAAAAACATTTAGGGGGCACACTAATCTTGACTATTAGATGATTACATATCACATAGAAAAGATTTCATTGTATAACACTAATTATAACTAAATGATAATAATTTAATCTGACAAACATAGAATATGGCCCTATGGGATCAAATTGCTCTGATACCAAAATTGTAACAACCTAATGTTTTTAAACTGAGATAAGCTTTATCTAGATTATATTTAGTAGCTGATATTTAAAACCTTGCGAAATTTTATTTTTAAAACAAATATGAAATATTTCTATAAAATAATTTATATATAAAAATATTAAATAACTAGTTTTTATTAGAATAGTTATAGTTGAAAAATATAAGTGAATTTGAAAATACTAACATGAAAAATCGGTGTACTAAACTATGAAGGCACAACAATGACAAGCTTTACTCATACCAAATAAAAAAGGAAACATTATAGTTACAATTGTAATAAGTCAATAAGGATAAAACAAGACATATAGGAAATTCTAATTCTCTTAATTTGTTTAAATATGATTGAAATAATCGTCTATTCTTCCTTCTTAAGATAAACGCTTAATGTTTCGTATCTACGTTCTTGATAGCTCGCTCCTAATAGCGCACTTGTCTTTTCATCTCAACTGAGTAGTGTATTGCTTTGTGCCGCATCCTTCCTGAAGATGGTACGGAGAGAGGGGTGAGAAACAAAAATTTTTCAGTAGTTTATCTATATGGTGTCATCGTATCCATCTCCAACCACTCCGAGTTTTAAAATAAAAACAGTGATAATGCAATGTTGTTCAATTATTATTTTCAAAAGTCTTTGTTAGTCGGAGTGGTGTGACTTTTAGATGCTTCTCATTTACTTATGTTATGACATGTGTGATGCATACAAAATGCCTATAGCGTTAAAACATGTAAACTCATAAACCTTAGTTTGATGTTCTCATAGGCCATAAAGTAAGGCAAAATAAATAATAAATAAGAGAAGAATAGTAACATTGGCATAGATAAGTCAAACAAAATAGATCTGAATAAAATAAAGATCTTAAATAATATCATACATCATACAAAAGGAAACTTTGGATAGAGGAAGGATCTTTAAATGCAATAATGAACATAATCATAAATTGAAAAAGATAAAAGAAGAACTATCATGATCACACTTTTCATTACTTTTTTTCGTAGCTTTTATGGAAAGTATTGAGCTCAAACCGGTATAAAAGGTGGGAGTCCCCTTCCCTTACCGAAGGTTCTTATCCCAAATATTTTGGTGATTACCTTGCCTTACCGAAGGATCATCTCGATCGATCACCTTCCCTTACCGAAGGATCATATCGATATCTTGTCTTTGGGGGTCACCTTCCCTTACCGAATGATCATTCCCCCAGTTCAATTTACAATCAAGGTTATTTAGACATACACAAGAAGGAAGTTATGGCAACCAAGATATATATTATTATAAAATTGATTGGAGTCTCCTTCCCTTACCGAAGGTTCCCAAAAGTTTGCTGATCACCTTCCCTTACCAAAGGATCATCTCGATTCGATCACCTTCCCTTACCGAAGGATCATCTCGATTATCTTGTCTTTGGGGATCACCTTCCCTTACTGAAGGATCATTCACTCAGTTCTTTAATGCACATAAGATTGTTATTATAATGCATAATGCGTATGAAGGAAAGAGACATTATATCATGACATGTAATGCTAACATCTATATCCAAAAACATTTAACATATGACATAAAAATTAGCATAAAACCCCTACCTCGAGTGAAGTTCCGATAGGTATTCCGATGCAAATAGATGCGGTTTGTTAGTGAAGAGAGACTTATTTCATAGCTACACTTTGTGTATACTAGAATATTTTGTATAGAAAAAAGGGAATAGAATGAGAAAGAAAGGATCAAATAGCTCTCAGATATGTACAGATTATGTTAGGAGGCATTTAGGTGAAATCTTCAATCTGAATCGTCACTTTGTGAGCCTTATAACGTTTTCTAAGTTTGGAATTTGGAAATAACTATTAGAAACAAATTTATAGAAAATTAAATTATCTTTAAAACGAATCTTAAATGAAGTCAATCGAATAACCACAGTTTGAGATATTCTCGAAATACTGTTAGTATATCAGGCTGACTGATAAGAGCGCGATTTTCTACTATGAACTTGTAACCGATTTATCTACCTAATTTAATTTGAATTTGATTTTATACTGAAATTAAGGAATAGAGCTAGTATTCTTATCTTTTCATATAACAAAATATCATTCAAATCTAATAAATGTAGAATTAATTATGACTATATTTTAAAAGGTTGTTTATCGTCGGTTAGAGATTTACTACCACTAGTATTTTCATATGTTTAAATTTTAAATTCAAATCTTAAATCATTACCATTTTAATTAATTAATTAGTTTAAAAAAATGACTTGATTCAAAAAGTTGGGATGTTACATTCTCACCCCCTTAAAAAAGAATTTTGTCCTCAAAATTCGTGTCTCCTAAGAAGATACTAATTCAACCTCACTTATCCTAGTAAATTTTATCTACATTTTCTTTCTATGGGGATATATGATAGTTCCAACATAAGTAAGTTCAATCAATCCATACATTCAAGCAAACTAAGTAAAGTTACAACACAGTTATAATATCATCATGAGCTAATATAATTATAAAAGATAGATTCACATAACAGATAATATTATTCATTTCTTTGTGTCTTAAGTTATTAGTTTTCGTGTATCAGATTTAAACCACACAATATAATACAAAAATTCAAACAAGCAGTAAAACATAACAAGACGCTTAAAAAAATATTTGTAGCTAGTCATATTAAAGGCTTTACTTTCAATGCCTCATACCCCATGCAGTTTTGCTTGATTTGTAAATCATAGTTTTTTTTTTAAGTATATCTACTCCAGAAAATAAAGAAAAATTGAGGGTCACTATTCTCACAACACACCGCACCCTATTTCTTTGCGACTCTACACTAATTTATTTTTTTGATAGGGATATTCTAAGGACACTTAACTTCATCTTGATTTTTGTCATATGTCATTTTGAATATTGTAGAATTAATCATAAATTTAAAAGTTAGTCGCATGCTTATGATATTCCTAAAAAGATTAGTTTCAACTTTTTAAAAATTAAATATAAATTCTATGGGCCCAATAATTGAGTTAAAAATTTTTGAAAATGAACTATAGACCAATAATTTTTTTTTTCAAGACTTGTGCAAAGCGTGAAAATATTTTGTACATAATCTTTCAGATAAGTAATAATAATAATAATAATAATAATAATAATAATAATAATAATAATAATAATAATAATAACAATAATAATAATAATAATTTTTTAAATCTAATTTTGTTAAATGAGTTACATTTAAACTAATAATTGATAAGTGAAAAAAAAGTAGTATATTATTGTCACTCAAACAAATCCTGACTCATAAATTTTTTTTTTTACATCACTAAAAATATTTATTACTGTCAAATAAAATTCTATAATCATTTAAACAAGTTAAAAAAAATAAATTTATAAGAAATTAACATAAATTTAAATATTTGCACATAATTTACGTTAATATTGTTGAATACTAACTGGCTTCACAAATTTTAATTTTTTTCTCAAAAATTCAAAAATCTATCAAAATATGATATATAAGTTGTTGATCTATAATATAAAATAGATAAAAATTAAAAATAGAATTAATAAAAATATAGTTAATAACAGTTAAATAATAAAAGTTTTTCTCTTAAGAATTTAATAACAATATTAAATTTATTATTAATTAGGAGATGATACTAGAAAAAGTTATTAGATAGGATAAGTTATTTGGTTTTGGATTTTGAATTCTCCCATCTTAGAAGTTTTTAGACAGTCCTACTACCAAAAATTTTAAATCACTCTAAAGATTTGGGATAATCCTAAATTTTGGAGACAACTAACTAATCAAGTTTTCACCAAAATCTTATCCTACTTGAAGAGGTAATGTATAGAATGAGAAACCGACTAAGCAACTCACTGTTTCTATATTATCCTAAGTGAGAATGTGGGTTTACATCTAATCTCTAACAAGCAATAAAAATCATCAATCATCAAATAACATTCTAGCACATCAAACTCAAATATTCAAATCATATAAATCACATGCAAAAACATAATTAGTTACATATTTCTATTCATATGCATTCATTTAAGAATAATTAGACAAGTAGTTGAGTTTAGTAAATATATAACAAATTGACGATGACAAATATGTTGACTGTGGTTGATAATAACCCAAGTGAGTGATTTAGTGTGCAGACCCAAATTATTTTATTGCAACCTAATTATATGAGACAATAATCCAAAGCTGCTAAATAGAAATAGGATCAAACAAAGCCCAAAGCAAATCAATTGAAAGGAAAAAATAATCTTAAACTTTTGCTAGGTTTACTCGGAGTGTTGGGTAGATAAGAGAGAAGAACACCAGACAGGAAGGAAGGAAAAGCTAATTAAGGAAGTTAATGTCAAATGAAACTAAATAAAGGCATGATAAGTAGAGTCCAGAAAAAGTTAAAGATAATTAGTTTCTTCTAACAGGCAAGTTAATTGCTCCACATTTTCTCCTTCTCTCTAATTAAATTCTCTCTAATTAAAGAAATAGTAATAGTAATATAAATGGTATAAATAAAAAGATTATGTAACAACACATTTTTAAGAAATATAATAATAGTGGGGCATATTAAATAATTGAATGGAGTTTATAAGAGTTCATGTACTCTTGGCTTAAATGACTTGTAAGATAGTGGTAACAATGATAGGAATAGTATCAATCAAGAAAACATAAAGACATGCATGTACTCTCGGTAAAAAGACCTTAAAAAAAAATAAATTTGCATATGAAAACTTAGATGATAAACATATTGTATGCATGTAAAAGAAGGAAAGAAATGAATAATGCTATAAAGATAACATGGCATCATACGACAACAACATAGATGATAAATAATAGAATGGAACATGACGCATGCCAAACATATATAAAAAGGTAATAAAATATAATTTTTTACTATTTTTTAAATGTATTTTTTTTTTAGAATGTCTCATGTGCATTTTTATATGTCTCTAAGTATGAGTAGGGTGTTTTTAGACAATCTATATTTTGACCTTTAACACATGCACAATTTGATCAAATAGTTATGGCAATAAGGCTCAAACAAAAACATTTAGGGGGCACACTAATCTTGACTATTAGATGATTACATATCACATAGAAAAGATTTCATTGTATAACACTAATTATAACTAAATGATAATAATTTAATCTGACAAACATAGAATATGGCCCTATGGGATCAAATTGCTCTGATACCAAAATTGTAACAACCTAATGTTTTTAAACTGAGATAAGCTTTATCTAGATTATATTTAGTAGCTGATATTTAAAACCTTGCGAAATTTTATTTTTAAAACAAATATGAAATATTTCTATAAAATAATTTATATATAAAAATATTAAATAACTAGTTTTTATTAGAATAGTTATAGTTGAAAAATATAAGTGAATTTGAAAATACTAACATGAAAAATCGGTGTACTAAACTATGAAGGCACAACAATGACAAGCTTTACTCATACCAAATAAAAAAGGAAACATTATAGTTACAATTGTAATAAGTCAATAAGGATAAAACAAGACATATAGGAAATTCTAATTCTCTTAATTTGTTTAAATATGATTGAAATAATCGTCTATTCTTCCTTCTTAAGATAAACGCTTAATGTTTCGTATCTACGTTCTTGATAGCTCGCTCCTAATAGCGCACTTGTCTTTTCATCTCAACTGAGTAGTGTATTGCTTTGTGCCGCATCCTTCCTGAAGATGGTACGGAGAGAGGGGTGAGAAACAAAAATTTTTCAGTAGTTTATCTATATGGTGTCATCGTATCCATCTCCAACCACTCCGAGTTTTAAAATAAAAACAGTGATAATGCAATGTTGTTCAATTATTATTTTCAAAAGTCTTTGTTAGTCGGAGTGGTGTGACTTTTAGATGCTTCTCATTTACTTATGTTATGACATGTGTGATGCATACAAAATGCCTATAGCGTTAAAACATGTAAACTCATAAACCTTAGTTTGATGTTCTCATAGGCCATAAAGTAAGGCAAAATAAATAATAAATAAGAGAAGAATAGTAACATTGGCATAGATAAGTCAAACAAAATAGATCTGAATAAAATAAAGATCTTAAATAATATCATACATCATACAAAAGGAAACTTTGGATAGAGGAAGGATCTTTAAATGCAATAATGAACATAATCATAAATTGAAAAAGATAAAAGAAGAACTATCATGATCACACTTTTCATTACTTTTTTTCGTAGCTTTTATGGAAAGTATTGAGCTCAAACCGGTATAAAAGGTGGGAGTCCCCTTCCCTTACCGAAGGTTCTTATCCCAAATATTTTGGTGATTACCTTGCCTTACCGAAGGATCATCTCGATCGATCACCTTCCCTTACCGAAGGATCATATCGATATCTTGTCTTTGGGGGTCACCTTCCCTTACCGAATGATCATTCCCCCAGTTCAATTTACAATCAAGGTTATTTAGACATACACAAGAAGGAAGTTATGGCAACCAAGATATATATTATTATAAAATTGATTGGAGTCTCCTTCCCTTACCGAAGGTTCCCAAAAGTTTGCTGATCACCTTCCCTTACCAAAGGATCATCTCGATTCGATCACCTTCCCTTACCGAAGGATCATCTCGATTATCTTGTCTTTGGGGATCACCTTCCCTTACTGAAGGATCATTCACTCAGTTCTTTAATGCACATAAGATTGTTATTATAATGCATAATGCGTATGAAGGAAAGAGACATTATATCATGACATGTAATGCTAACATCTATATCCAAAAACATTTAACATATGACATAAAAATTAGCATAAAACCCCTACCTCGAGTGAAGTTCCGATAGGTATTCCGATGCAAATAGATGCGGTTTGTTAGTGAAGAGAGACTTATTTCATAGCTACACTTTGTGTATACTAGAATATTTTGTATAGAAAAAAGGGAATAGAATGAGAAAGAAAGGATCAAATAGCTCTCAGATATGTACAGATTATGTTAGGAGGCATTTAGGTGAAATCTTCAATCTGAATCGTCACTTTGTGAGCCTTATAACGTTTTCTAAGTTTGGAATTTGGAAATAACTATTAGAAACAAATTTATAGAAAATTAAATTATCTTTAAAACGAATCTTAAATGAAGTCAATCGAATAACCACAGTTTGAGATATTCTCGAAATACTGTTAGTATATCAGGCTGACTGATAAGAGCGCGATTTTCTACTATGAACTTGTAACCGATTTATCTACCTAATTTAATTTGAATTTGATTTTATACTGAAATTAAGGAATAGAGCTAGTATTCTTATCTTTTCATATAACAAAATATCATTCAAATCTAATAAATGTAGAATTAATTATGACTATATTTTAAAAGGTTGTTTATCGTCGGTTAGAGATTTACTACCACTAGTATTTTCATATGTTTAAATTTTAAATTCAAATCTTAAATCATTACCATTTTAATTAATTAATTAGTTTAAAAAAATGACTTGATTCAAAAAGTTGGGATGTTACATTCTCACCCCCTTAAAAAAGAATTTTGTCCTCAAAATTCGTGTCTCCTAAGAAGATACTAATTCAACCTCACTTATCCTAGTAAATTTTATCTACATTTTCTTTCTATGGGGATATATGATAGTTCCAACATAAGTAAGTTCAATCAATCCATACATTCAAGCAAACTAAGTAAAGATACAACACAGTTATAATATCATCATGAGCTAATATAATTATAAAAGATAGATTCACATAACAGATAATATTATTCATTTCTTTGTGTCTTAAGTTATTAATTTTCGTGTATCAGATTTAAACCACACAATATAATACAAAAATTCAAACAAGCAGTAAAACATAACAAGACGCTTAAAAAAATATTTGTAGCTAGTCATATTAAAGGCTTTACTTTCAATGCCTCATACCCCATGCAGTTTTGCTTGATTTGTAAATCATAGTTTTTTTTTTAAGTATATCTACTCCAGAAAATAAAGAAAAATTGAGGGTCACTATTCTCACAACACACCGCACCCTATTTCTTTGCGACTCTACACTAATTTATTTTTTTGATAGGGATATTCTAAGGACACTTAACTTCATCTTGATTTTTGTCATATGTCATTTTGAATATTGTAGAATTAATCATAAATTTCAAAGTTAGTCGCATGCTTATGATATTCCTAAAAAGATTAGTTTCAACTTTTTAAAAATTAAATATAAATTCTATGGGCCCAATAATTGAGTTAAAAATTTTTGAAAATGAACTATAGACCAATAATTTTTTTTTTCAAGACTTGTGCAAAGCGTGAAAATATTTTGTACATAATCTTTTAGATAAGTAATAATAATAATAATAATAATAATAATAATAATAATAACAATAATAATAATAATAATTTTTTAAATCTAATTTTGTTAAATGAGTTACATTTAAACTAATAATTGATAAGTGAAAAAAAAGTAGTATATTATTGTCACTCAAACAAATCCTGACTCATAAATTTTTTTTTTACATCACTAAAAATATTTATTACTATCAAATAAAATTCTATAATCATTTAAACAAGTTTAAAAAAATAAATTTATAAGAAATTAACATAAATTTAAATATTTGCACATAATTTACGTTAATATTGTTGAATACTAACTGACTTCACAAATTTTAATTTTTTTCTCAAAAATTCAAAAATCTATCAAAATATGATATATAAGTTGTTGATCTATAATATAAAATAGATAAAAATTAAAAATAGAATTAATAAAAATATAGTTAATAACAGTTAAATAATAAAAGTTTTTCTCTTAAGAATTTAATAACAATATTAAATTTATTATTAATTAGGAGATGATACTAGAAAAAGTTATTAGATAGGATAAGTTATTTGGTTTTGGATTTTGAATTCTCCCATTTTAGAAGTTTTTAGACAGTCCTACTACCAAAAATTTTAAATCACTCCAAAGATTTGGGATAATCCTAAATTTTGGAGACAACAAACTAATCAAGTTTTCACCAAAATCTTATCCTACTTGAAGAGGTAATGTATAGAATGAGAAACCGACTAAGCAACTCACTGTTTCTATATTATCCTAAGTGAGAATGTGGATTTACACCTAATCTCTAACAAGCAATAAAAATCATCAATCATCAAATAACATTCTAGCACATCAAACTCAAATATTCAAATCATATAAATCACATGTAAAAACATAATTAGTTACATATTGCTATTCATATGCATTCATTTAAGAATAATTAGACAAGTAGTTGAGTTTAGTAAATATATAACAAATTGACGATGATAAATATGTTGACTGTGGTTGATAATAACCCGAGTGATTTAGTGTGCAGGCCCAAATTATTTTATTGCAACCTAATTATATGAGACAATAATCTAAAGCTGCTAAATAGAAATAGGATCAAACAAAGCCCAAAGCAAATCAATTGAAAGGGAAAAATAATCCTAAACTTTTGCTAGGTTTACTCGGAGTGTTGGGTAGATAAGAGAGAAGAACACCAGACAGGAAGGAAGGAAAAGCTAATTAAGGAAGTTAATGTCAAATGAAACTAAACAAAGGCATGATAAGTAGAATTCAGAAAAAGTTAAAGATAATTAGTTTCTTCTAACATGCAAGTTAATAGCTCCACATTTTCTCCTTCTCTCTAATTAAAGAAATAGTAATAGTAATATAAATGGTATAAATAAAAAGATTATGTAACATCACATTTTTAAGAAATATAATGATAGTGGAGCATATTAAATAATTGAATGGAGTTTATAAGAGTGCATGTACTCTTGGCTTAAATGACTTGTAAGATAGTGGTAACAATTATAGGAATAGTATCAATCAAGAAAACACAAAGACATGCATGTACTCTCGGTAAAAAGACCTTAAAAAAATGAATTTGCATATGAAAACTTAGATGATAAACATATTGTATGCATGTAAAAGAAGGAAAGAAATGAATAATGCTATAAAGATAACAGGGCATCATACGACAACAACATAGATGATAAATAATAGAATAGAACATGACACATGCCAAACATATATAAAAAGATAATAAAACATAATTTTCTACTATTTTTTAAATATATATTTTTTTTGAAAATGTCTCATGTGCATTTTTCTATGTCTTTAAGTATGAGTAGGGTGTTTTTAGACAATCTATATTTTGACCTTTAACACATGCACAATTTGATCAAATAGTTATGGCAATAAGGCTCAAACAAAAACATTTAGGGGGCACACTAACCTTGACTATTAGATGATTACATATCACATAGAAAAGATTTTATTGTATAACACTAATTATAACTAAATGATAATAATTTAATCTGGCAAACATAGAATATGGCCCTATGGGATCAAATTGCTCAGATACCAAAATTGTAACAACCTAATGTTTTTAAATTGAGATAAGCTTTATCTGGATTATATTTAGTAGCTGATATTTAAAACCTTGCGAAATTTTGTTTTTAAAACAAATATGCAATATTTCTATAAAATAATTTATATATAAAAATATTGAATAACTAGTTTTTATTAGAATAGTTACTAGTTGAAAAATATAAGTGGATTTGAAAATACTAACATGAAAAATCGGTGTGCTAAACTATGAAGGCACAACAATGACAACCTTTACTCATACCAAATAAAAAAGGAAACATCATAGTTATAATTGTAATCAGTCAATAAGGATAAAACAAGACATATAGGAAATCCTAATTCTCTTAATTTGTTTAAATATGATTGAAATAATCGTCTATTCTTCCTTCTTAAGATAAACGCTTAATGTTTCGTATCTACGTTCTTGATAGCTCGCTCCTAATAGCGCACTTGTCTTTTCATCTCAACTGAGCAGTGTATTGCTTTGTGCCGCATCCTTCCTGAAGATGGTACGGAGAGAGGGGTGAGAAACAAAAGTTTTTCAGTAGTTTATCTATATGGTGTCATCGTATCCATTTCCAGCCACTCCGAGTTTTAAAATAAAAACAGTGATAATGCAATTTCGTTCAATTATTATTTTCAAAAGTCTTTGTTAGTCGGAGTGGTGTGACTTTTAGATGCTTCTCGTTTACTTATGTTATGACATGTGTGATGCATACAAAATGCCTATAGCATTAAAACATGTAAACTCATAAACCTTAGTTTGATGTTCTCATAGGCCATAAAGCAAGGTAAAATAAATAATAAATAAGAGAAGAATAGTAACATTGGCACAGATAAGTCAAACAAAATAGATCTGAATAAAATAAAGATCTTAAACAATATCATACATCATACAAAAGGGAACTTTGGATAGAGGAAGGATCTTTAAATGCAATAATGAACATAATCATAAATTGAAAAAGATAAAAGAAGAACTATCATGATCACACTTTTCATTGTACTTTTCATTACTTTTTCTTGTAGCTTTTATGGAAGGTATTGAGCTCAAACCGGTATAAAAGGTGGGAGTCCCCTTCCCTTACCGAAGGTTCTTATCCCAAACATTTTGGCGATTACCTTCCCTTACCGAAGGATCATCTCGATCGATCACATTCCCTTACCGAAGGATCATATCGATATCTTGTCTTTGGAGGGTCACCTTTCCTTACCGAATGATCATTCCCCCAGTTCAATTTACAATCAAGGTTATTTAGACATACACAAGAAGAAAGTTATGGCAACCAAGATATATATTATTATAAAATTGATGGGAGTCTCCTTCCCTTACCGAAGGTTCCCAAAAGTTTGCTGATCACCTTCCCTTACCAAAGGATCATCTCGATTCGATCACCTTCCCTTACCGAAGGATCATCTCGATTATCTTGTCTTTGGGGGTCACCTTCCCTTACTGAAGGATCATTCACTCAGTTCTTTAATGCACATAAGATTGTTATTATAATGCATAATGCGTATGAAGGAAAGAGACATTATATCATGACATGTAATGCTAACATCTATATCCAAAAATATTTAACATATGACATAAAAATTAGCATAAAACCCCTACCTCGAGTGAAGTTCCGATAGGTATTCCGATGCAAATAGATGCGGTTTGTTAGTGAAGAGAGACTTATTTCATAGCTAGACTTTGTGTATACTAGAATATTTTGTATAGAAAAAAGGGAATAGAATGAGAAAGAAAGGATCAAATAGCTCTCAGATATGTGCAGATTATGTTAGGAGGCATTTAGGTGAAATCTTCAATCTGAATCGTCACTTTGTGAGCCTTATAACATTTTCTACGTTTGGAATTTGGAAATAACTATTAGAAATAAATTTATAGAAAATTAAATTATCTTTAAAACGAATCTTAAACGAAGTCAATCGGATAACCATAGTTTGAGATATTCTCGAAATACTGTTAATATATCAGGCTGGCTGATAAGAGCGCGATTTCCTACTATGAACTTGTAACCGATTTATCTACCTAATTTAATTTGAATTTGATTTTATACTGAAATTAAGGAATAGAGCTAGTATTCTTATCTTTTCATATAACAAAATATCATTCAAATCTAATAAATATAGAATTAATTATGACTATATTTTAAAAGGTTGTTTATCGTCGGTTAGAGATTTACTACCACTAGTGTTTTCATATGTTTAAATTTTAAATTCAAATCTTAAATCATTACCATTTTAATTAATTAATTAGTTTTAAAAAAATGACTTGATTCAAAAAGTTGGGATGTTACAAAGGATCTAGTAGGATCCAATAAAACTCATCAGAAGGGTGAAGGCAACTATTCTGAAATTGACAATTGTGGTTTGGTGCTGATCCTTCAGACGCATTAGGTATGTCACAACGATTGGAAGACAGTTGTCACTCCCACAGTGAGAGGCAACCCATCTTCCTATAGTTCTGGTGCATGATTTCTCATTTTAGTTAGGGTTTTTTTTTCTTTACTGAACGCATAGATAATGATATTATTATTTGAAGTTAGGGTTTTTTTCTGCTACCTACATAGACCTTGTCACTATGGAATCTGTTTCAGTTAGAAAAATTGGGAAAAAAAAAGTATGTGCTTTTTCATGGTTTATTCTTGTATTCTTAATTTTGAGAGTATTTGGGTGTTGCATAATGTCAGAAGCTAATTAGAACTTTATTTTTTATTTTTTTCACAAAAATGGCCACTACCACACATATTACGTTAGTTGTAACACCCTACCACACAGAGCTTTACACTTAGGATATAAAACAGAGGTGGTAAGGCGCTACGACTTCTACAAGTAAAAATTATATACATAATATAGTGAAAAAGATTTATAACTAGGAGCCTTCGAAGAAAAATTAAAATAAAAAATGGTAAAATGAAAGCATAACACTCATGACACGTAAATGATAAACAGAAAAGATAAGAGAAGCTAATATAGATATAACCGAAAGAGAGTTCCAAGGTACAAATATCAAAGCTCAAGACTCGGCTCGTGAAGACAAACTGGCTTGAGCACATAAGTATATAACATACATATAAGAGAACCCAAAATAAGCCCAAAATACAGAGTTACAGAACCTATTTTTCCAAAATAACCTCTAAGAGGAAGTTAATACATCAAATATATAAGCAATGGAGATAAAAGTATCTACATATATACATATATCTAAAATAAAGCCCCAAAGACAAGGATCTCCACTATCAGAAGCTTCCAGTTTGCCTCAGCGAGGTGCTTTACGTCCTACATCTAAAAACCACAAAATATGTATGTGATAAAAATCGGAGGTTCTCAGCATAGTAACGGTGCCCACATAACTAACATATAAGGTCTTGGGAAAGCCAAAGGCAATCCTAGAACTTCCAACAATAGATTCAAACTTAAAACTAACATTTTAAACCATAAACAGGGTGAGGTGCCTAAGTCTTCTTGGTGCCATCTCAAATCCTAACTTAACCCCTAAGCTCATCATCCCTTTCTCCAATCCTCCGAAACACTGATGCACAGACAAACAAAGCAGAGAAGGTAAGCACAAATAGATATACAAATATAGCAAAAAAGCATAGATATTCAGGTAAGCAAACCCAAGTAATGAAAACCAAACAAGTCACATAAATGCATATGATGCATGTCTTTCCTACTGACCGTGAGCACATGTGTCGGTTACTTTACCAGAACCCAACACATCCTGTAGCTAACCCGAATATCGGCCTCTTGAAAATCGGTGGGCGGTTGATAAACCCCATTTTGAGGGTTTATCTTGTATCGATTTCAGGGGTTTTATCAATGATTCCACACGCTTTTCATATGAAAATACAAGACTTTGTGTTCCTTTCCTAACTTTTGCCTCATGGATGAAAACATGCTTATTTTGCACTACATTAGATACATTTCTAATCTTTTCTTCGTGCCATTCGATGCCGTGACCTGTGTGTTAAGTGGTTTCAGAATATAGGGCAGGGATGAACCGGAAGAGGGAAGGAGAATGGGCGCGAAGGAAAGGAGCATGAGAAATTGAGCTTTGGAAACTTCAGCAAGGGCGCGTGCGCGTACTTGGCGCGCCCGCGTGGATTGCGCAGCTAGGAGCCAAGCCACGAGCCGGCTTGTGTAGCGGCTAGGCCACAACCCCATGGGCGCGCACGCGTACGCTGCGCCTCCGCTCACATTGCAAGATGCCCCAGTGGCGCGCACGCGTGCTTTGCGCGTGCGCGCCGATGCTCGAACATGTTTTTTTTAGAAGTCACGTGACCTAGGCGTGGAGACAGTTGGAGATCTCATCTTGGGGGAAGTGCCTTGGCGGGAAGAGCTTAAGAAGACCAAGGGTTGAAGGGTTAAGGACTTTTGGCTCATTTTTAGATGGTTCTAGATTTTTTTGGTATTTTTTAGTTACACTCTTGGGTAGAGAGAGAGAGGGAGATTCTAAGCTCTCATGAGGGTACATCTTCATCCATTTTTCTAAATTTTCCATCACACTTTGGTGAGATCCATTGCAATTCTCAATTTACTTGTTCATGTTGTAGATCTTCTTCTCCAATTTCAATTAGTGCTTGTAATTGCTCCATCCTCATAGATCCTAGATTCAACTTTGTAGTTTTGGATTTTTTCCAATTTCTTGAGAAGTTCATTTCCATTGTTGTTCTTTGTTAATTGTTGATAGTTCCTTGCGTTGAAGCACTTTCAATTCTACTTCCTTCTCATTTTTACTATGCCTTTTATCCTTGCTCATCAATTGTTTGATAAAATGCCAACATTAGTTATGGAGTAAAAGTTTCTTACTTGGCATAGGGTTTGGGTCATTAGAAAGAGTTGAATAGTTTATGTCAATTGTTGATTTGGAATTAGAAATTGCTAATTGACTTGGAGTGCACTAAAGCTAGATTTCTCTAAGGTGAAAACTAGGACTTGTGACTCAAGTTAATTATCCTCATTTGACTTTCCTCTATACCTAGGGGTTGACTAAATGAAGCAAGGCATAATTGTTGTCATCATTGAAGGGACTATAAGGATAGAATTTCTAATGCCAACCCTAGGCCAAGTCTTCTAAAAATTGATTGCTTGTTTGTCATTGATTTTGCTAAACCTTCAAAAGAACCACAACAAGGCTTCCTAATCAATAAGATGCATGCTCTAGCAATTCCAAGGGAGGACGACTCGGGGGACTAGTACTCTCGGTTATAGATTGTAGGATTGTTTGATGCGAAGTTTGAATGTTGATTAGACAATACTCACGATTATATCCATTATTGAATTCTATATCGGCATGACAAATTTCGTTTATCAAAATGGCGCCGTTGCCGGGGAATTTTGCTTAGTGTGCCATGTTATTGCTTAGAGTAGTTATGTGTGCATGCATATAGTTGCATCTTTTTGTGATTCTTTGTCCAAGTGACCAACCCTTCATTGTCACCATGAATTTCACTTCCCCTTCATTGCATGACGCGTTCATAACCGAATCCGAGCTTAGTCCCCTTTGATCCGGAAATAGAACGAACTTTGTTTCACATTAGACAAGCTCGGAAGCGGTTAAGGTTTGGACAAGGTGAAGAGGTTTTCACCACCTCAACCACCTTACTAAAAGTGAACATTGAACCGTCACTCAACGAAGGCAATAATCATTCTCCCATCAAAATCACTAATAATTCTCTTTTTGTTTTAGGTGCTAATGCCATGGATGCTCCAAGGAGAGTTACTATCAAGGAAGCGGGTGCACCGGATTATGTCCTTCAACCCCTTCATGTAACTCACCCCAATTTGAATGCAAATTTTGAACTCAAGACCGCTTTGATCAACCTCCTACCCAAATTTCATGGGCTTCCCGCACAAGACCCTATTCGACATCTCAAAGACTTCCATCGTATATGCTCAACAACTAGACGGGAAGGGTCCGATGAAGTCGCTATATGGTTGTTCGCTTTCCCTTTTTCTCTTGAGGACAAGGCTAAAGAATGGTTCTACACTTTATCTAGTGAAGTCACCTCCGATTGGGACTTGCTTAGACGAGGATTCTTGGATAAATTCTTGCCCCCGAAGAAGATGGATAGGCTAAGGAAGGAAATGTCTTGTATTGTACAAGGTGAAACGGAACCACTGTACGAGTATTGGGAACGGTTTCGTAAGCTACTAGACGCATGCCCTAATCACATGCTTGACACTCAAGTATTGCTTGGATACATATGTCAAGGGATGCGAGAACAAGATAGAACCCTCTTGGACACCTCTAGCAATGGTTCTTTGTCTAAATATAAAACAGTGGAGGAGGCATGGCAACTCATCATTGATTTAGCCGAATCCAATCAACATATGAGACGAAGAGTCAACCGCCCAAGAACCGTGAATGAGGTATCCACTAGTAGTGAAACCACCGCTCTAACCAAATCCTTGAGCGAAATGACATCCGTCTTGAGGCAACTCCAATTGAGCCAACAACAACCACAACAACCTCAACCTCAACCATATCAACAACACTCTCCACCCCCTCAACAACACAACCAACAATTGGTCCCTCAAAAAGTGTGTGGCATTTGTTCTTGCTATTCCCACTACACGGACGAGTGCCCAAGCCTTCAAGAGGACAACACTTTGGCGGCTACCCACAATTTCTATGACCGCCCATATCAAGGGTACAACCAAGGCGGTAATCCTAACCAAGGGCAACCTTATCAAGGAGGAAGCTACAATCAAGGGAGTGGGTACCACAATCAAAATTGGAGAGACAATCATCAACAAGGAAATAGGGACAACAACAACAATGGAGGAGGTCAAAGATGGAACAACAATTCACAAAACCGGCCACCATACAACCAACACAACCCACCATACAACCAACAAAACCCACAAAGAAACTACCAAACATACCAACCACCACATCAAAGACCACCACCCAACCAATCACAAGCTCCTCAACTCACATATCCAACCGCCCCCTCCAACCAAGATGAAACACTCCGGACCATCATCCAAGGCCAAAAAGAACTACAAAACACACTTGCTTCCAGTCTCACCGGCCTCACCTCTACACTACAAGCTCTTCTTGCACGAATGGACACATCATCAAATCCTGCTCCTCAACCCCCAATCCAAAGCGTCATTCCCTCTCAACCTCAACCCAATCCTAAGGGGGGCATCAATGCCATCACCTTGAGATCCGGAACACAATTAAAAGAGAAGGGAGAAAAGGATTCAAAGCCCATCACAATCACTCAAGAGGAAGAGAGAATAGATATAGAAGAGGTAGTGGAAGAGGAGACACCACAAGTCATAGTTGAGGATGAAACTCAACCAACAAAAGAGACTCCCAAGACCAAGAGAACCTTGGAAGAAGAAATTGCTCAACCACTCCCATTTCCAACACTTGCAAAGAAAGCTAGGAAGCGCATAGAACTCGACCCCAAAATGGTAGAAATGTTCAAGAAAGTCGAAGTAACCATCCCCCTCTTTGACGCTATCCATCAAGTTCCTAGATATGCAAAATTCCTTAAAGATCTATGCATGAACAAGGATAGAATTCTTGAATTGGAAACCATCCCATTGGAGAGTTCTATTTCCGCTTTAATGGGAGCATTGCCCGAGAAATGTGATGATCCGGGCCCTTGCATGGTCACTTGCACCGTCAATGGAGTTCAATTCGTAGATTGTATGTGTGACCTCGGAGCATGTGTTAGCATCATGCCTCTCTCCGTCTACCGGATATTGAAGTTACCACCACTAAAAAGGTCGACGGCGAGATTTGTCCTAGCGGATAAAAGCATAATAACCATGACGGGTGTCGCGGAAGATGTATTGGTGAATATCAAAGGGTTGGTATTTCCGATTGACTTCTACGTCCTTGAAATGCCATCAAGTGAAACCGAGAGAGCATCATCCATCCTACTTGGAAGACCATTTTTGAGAACTTCTAGATTTAAGCTAGATGCTTACTCGGGAACATACTCATTTGAGATAGATGGGAGAGTCGTAAGTTTTAGCCTAGAAGAAGCAATGAAGCATCCACCAGAAAATCACTCTCTATTCCGGTGTGACCCAATTGACAATATTGTTGCCAAAGTGCACCTTGCAAAGTTAGATGAGAAGTACATGATTGGAGAAGCAAATGAAGATCCAAGCAAATTAAACACCACACACCATACAAACCATCCGGAAACTCAAACATCAAATCATGACAAAAAGATGGAATTGAAGCCACTACCCCCCCCCCACCTAAGGTACTCATATCTTGATGAAGCCCAAAAGCTCCCCGTGATAATCGCACAAGAGCTAACTCCTCAACAAGAAGAAAAGTTGCTAGAGGTATTGAGAAAAAATAAAAGGGCAATCGGGTGGAGTTTGGCGGATCTAGTGGGAATAAGCCCCCAAGTATGCGAGCACCGCATATTCCTTGAAGAAGGAGCAAGACCGGTCCGACAACCTCAAAGGAGACTTAATCCAACCATTCTTGAGGTGGTGAAAAAAGAGGTCACTCGGTTACTTGAAGCGGACATCATCTATCCTATCTCGGATAGCGAGTGGGTAAGCCCGGTCCAAGTGGTGCCAAAGAAATCTGGGGTGACCACAATCAAAAATGAAAGCGGTGAACTTATAGCAACAAGAGTGCAAGATTCTTGGAGAGTATGCATAGACTACCGGAGGTTGAATGCGGCCACAAGGAAGGACCACTTTCCACTACCGTTCATCGATCAAATGCTTGATCGACTAGCCGGTAAATCATATTATTGCTTTCTTGATGGTTACTCCGGATACTTCCAAATACACATTGCTCTAGAGGACCAAGAAAAAACAACATTTACTTGCCCCTTTGGAACGTATGCTTACAAACGTATGCCATTTGGCCTATGCAACGCGCCGGCAACGTTTCAAAGATGCATGATGAGCCTATTTGCGGACTTTCTAGAGCAATGTATGGAAGTCTTCATGGACGACTTTAGCGTGTACGGTGATTCATTTGATCATTGCTTAGGTAACCTTGAAAAAGTCTTAGAGAGATGCACCAAAACAAACCTTGTCCTAAATTTTGAAAAGTGTCATTTCATGGTCAAACAAGACATTGTTTTGGGGCACATAGTTTCAAAAGAAGGCATCTCCGTAGATCCGGCAAAAATAAATGTCATATCTAGTTTACCTTACCCCTCCTCCGAGAGGGAAGTCCGCTCTTTTCTTGGACATGCAGGATTCTACCGGAGATTCATCAAAGACTTTAGCAAGGTAGCCCTACCTCTCTCTCGGCTACTGCAAAAGGACACTGATTTTGAGCTAAGCAAGGAATGTATGGAAGCATATGACAAACTTAAAGTGGCATTGACACAAGCTCCTATTGTGCGAGGACCGAATTGGGCTCAAGCATTTGAAATCATGTGTGATGCTTCGAATTATGCGATAGGGGCCGCGTTAGCACAACGCGAGGGTAAGACTCCCTATGTCATAGCTTATGCTTCAAAAACATTAGACGGAGCCCAATCCAACTACACTACTACCGAGAAGGAACTCCTAGCTATTGTTTTTGCTCTGGACAAGTTCCGAGCCTATCTTCTTGGTTCTAAGGTAGTAGTGTTCTCGGATCATGCGGCACTAAAGTATTTGTTGGCCAAAAAGGAATCAAAACCGAGATTAATTCGTTGGGTGCTTTTGTTACAAGAATTTGACTTGGAAATCAAGGATAGGAGTGGTTCCCAAAACTTAGTGGCGGACCATCTGAGTCGCCTTGAACACACAAAAAGCGACACCACTCCTATCAATGACTACTTCCCTCTAGATAGTTTGCACGCAATCTCGGAAGTGGTTCCTTGGTATGCCCCGATAGCAAACTACTTGGTTTCACGCACCTTCCCTCCCAATCTCAACAAACATCAAAAGGACAAGCTGAAAAGCGAATCCAAATACTATGTTTGGGACGATCCCTATTTGTGGAGGTGTGGAGCGGACCAAATAGTGCGACGGTGCATACCTCAAACCGAATTCCAAGCAATCTTAGACGCTTGCCATTCTTTCGAAGGAGGTGGCCACTACGGCCCCCAAAGAACGGCAAGAAAGGTCCTTGATTGCGGATTTTGGTGGCCAACCCTTCTCAAAGATTCTTCCCTCTATTGCAAATCTTGTCCCCAATGCATTCGGTTTGGAAATATTTCTAAGAAGGACGAAATCCCCCAACAAAATATGTTTTTTTGTGAAATCTTTGATGTATGGGAAATCGACTTCATGGGACCATTTCCAAATTCCAATGGCTTTCTCTACATCTTGTTAGCCGTCGATTATGTGTCAAAATGGGTGGAGGCAATCCCCACCCGGACGGATGATGCCCATGTTGTTTATTCTTTTGTGAGGAATAATATCATTTGTCGTTTTGGCTCCCCAAGAGCAATCATAAGTGATCAAGGATCCCATTTTTGCAACAAAAAAATGGACGGCCTCATGAGAAAGTACGGCATCATACACAAAGTCGCCACGGCCTACCACCCTCAGACAAACGGCCAAGCCGAGGTGTCTAACCGGGAAATTAAACATGTGTTGGAAAGGATTATGAAGCCGAATAGGAAAGATTGGAGCACTAAACTCTCCGATGCACTTTGGGCATATCGAACGGCTTATAAAACACCCATTAGCATGAGCCCTTTTAGACTTGTATATGGTAAAGCATGCCATCTACCGGTAGAAATCGAACACAAAGCTTATTGGGCCATAAAGGAATGCAATATGAATTTGGGTGGAGCCGGAGTAGAGAGAAAGCTTCAATTGGCGGAATTGGAATGCTTGAGATTAGAAGCCTATGACAATTTTAGACTCTACAAGGAGAAGATGAAAGCCATTCATGACAAGAACATTAGGAGAAGGGAATTTGGACCCGGTGACCTAGTGCTCCTTTACAACTCAAGGTTGAGATTACTACCCGGAAAGCTTAGATCAAGATGGGACGGACCTTACCAAGTAGAGAAAGTAGAACCTTACGGGGTCTATCACTTGCGCCACCCATCAAGTCCGGACATTTTCAAGGTGAATGGGCACCGTCTCAAATTGTACCATGGTGAGCAAAGAAAGAACTCCAAGGAATTTGAAGTGTTCCTCTTAAGGGATGCATCTCTTGAACAAGAACTTTGAGCTAATGGACGTCCAACTTAAGGACGGTAAACAAAAGTGCTAGGTGGGAGACACCCCCACCATGGTAAGATCTACCATTTTTACATAACCATCGAATTCTTCTTTGATTGATACTTGTTTACTACTTGACTTCATGTTTGATAGCTAGGTGATCGGTGAAGTTGTAGTTAGATTTCGTTTCAAATTTTGTTTCATTTGTAGAGTTCATTTGGTCCTTTATCATGTCAATACATCCTTCTATAGTGCCTAAAATGGTTGTTTGGAGGGTTGGAATGCTGAAGGTAGTGCGAGAACATGCAAATTTGAAGAAGGCACCCTTTTGCGCGAGCGCGCACCTCACGCGCACGCGCCCATGAAGCATTTCCGACAACCCACGCGGACGCGCGATGTGCGCAGACGTGCGGATTGCACGAAGTACCCCTCCATACATATTCCAGAGAGTTAGGCCACTCTCGCGCCTGCACTAAGCCACCAGCCCACCACCTCTGACGCGTGCACGCACTAGGCGCCAACGCGAGGCACGCGCACGCGCCCATGCCGCGCGCGCGCCGATCGCCCCCTGTGCACTCCTGGTACATATTCCAGAGAGTTAAGCCAACCCCAAGCCCACCTCAAGCCTGGGGCATAATCACAGTGCCGCCCGCGCGCACGCGCCATCGCTCCGCCCCGCTTCCTTGCGCTAGCGCACCCCGTGCGCGCCCGCGTGGATGACCGACGTCAATATAATGGGGAGCACACTTGCCCCCTTCATTCTTCTTCCCCTTTTTTCTTCTTACCTCCTCTACTACCCATTTACCTACTACTACCTCTCCTCCCAAATCACCCCCTACCATCACAAACAACCACCTCCGGCGACCACCTACCTCCGGTGGCCCCTACATTGCCCCCCTCCATTCTCCATCAGTCCAATCCACAACCTTTCCCCCCATACCCCTTTTCCATCTCTCTCGAGGTACTATACTAGGCTCCCCTCTTACTCTACTTCTCTCTTTTGCTTCTTAGTCAGTTAATTTCATTCTCTTTTAGGTAGTCTTTTCTTCCCCCCCCCCCTCTTTTGAGCCCCTCATTTCTTTAGGGTGTGTTTTTAGCTTCTTTTCCATTTAACTCTTCATGGGCACTTGGGTCATAACTTCTCTTGCATTGATGGATGAGATGTGTTGCATAATTTTCTTATAACCACTGTGCATTGTAGTGATTAATGTTGGTTTGTGGACTGTTACATTGCTTCCCCCCATCTATTTACATACTACTAAAGGATGCACCCCAAGTGTTTGAAGAAATGCATACATGACACTTTTTGAACTCATTATGACTCATTGCTTCTTAACTAGTCACTTTTGGGTGCACCTTCACATTCTACAATCCACCCACTCACCATTTCATAAACTGCTTCCCACTTTTGGTATTTGAGGGTGTATGCTTCTCATGCCTTCTCTATGCATGCCTACACTACCCCTATACCACATGCCAATGATTTGCTTTGCTCATCACATGTTATCTTCGTTACATGTTGCAGCTGTCATGTAATAAGGATACCCATATTCTTAAGGCACAATTTCTCATTTGCATAATCACATTCAATTACGCTTCTTTGGGTTTGATGTTATCTCCTTTCCTTACTATCACAGGATGGTCATCAAAAAGAGCAACGGGAAGGCCCCGAAGAAGCCAGCATCCAATAGCGCACGCCAAGAACTAACGGCCAAGCCACTCCTAAAGAAGGCTAAGGGCCCCGTTGATGTTCTAGAGAAGGACAACCCTCCGAAGGATCCGAACAAGTTCCCTAACCGCTACTGCGAACTTGTTTACTCAAGGATGATTGAAAGGAATTATCACCCGGAGCCCCTTCTGGTCCTACCGGCTCACCTCACTCCGATAGTGATGCCACACATTGACCGGAGGCAATGGAGGTTCCTCTTGAGGCAACCCAAGGAGGTCAACTTATCATGGGTGGTGGAATTCTACACCAATTACCACTCACCCCTTCTCACATCAATCTTTGTGCTCCGGAAGCAAGTGTCAATCACAGTGGAAGCCATCCAAGGAGTCCTTGGGATTGGGCCGTTAGCAGATGGATATGATGCCTATCAAGAAGTCTTGACAGCATGCGCCGACCGTGAGTTCGATTGGAATGCCGTCCTCCGCGTAATTGCTTCACCCGAAGCATGTTGGATTCGGGGGAACATAAAGCGAAGACCAAAAGGTTTAGATGCACGCTACCTCACTCAAGAAGCCACGGCATGGGCCCAAATACTAGCCCACTACGTGCTCCCAAGCACTCATGGGTCATCCATTACCGCCGAGCTTGCCTTATTGATATGGTGCATCTTAACCGAGAAACCGATCGACATTTTGCATGCCATTCGCCAATCCATGGGGCGCATTCATGCCAAGGAAAATCTACCATTCCCCGCTATGGTGACCGAATTAGTGGTGGCAGCCGGTGTCCACCGAGAGACTAAGGATAGGAGGACCTCAATCCCAGTCGAGGGTGATATTATTCCGACCAAGAGGTGCCTCAAGCCTCCGGAAGTCACCAAGGACATTGGACTACCCACTCCTACTCGCAACACCACTACATCCTCCACGCCACAAAAATCAGCCACCCAACGCCTTGAAGACCTTCACAAGAAGTTGGACCGTTATGAGAGGCGTAACCAACGCCGATATGCTCACGTGAAGAAACTTCTGAGCATTGTCACCCCACCTATGGAGGAACCAGATATCTCCACATCCACCGCGACCTCAAGCGGAAGTAGCGATGACAACGGAGATGAAGGACACTCGGGGGTCGGCCATTGCCAACCATTGCGCATCACCTCTAGCACGGAGAACCGTGCTAAGTTTTAAGTGCGGGGAGGTCGGCTGACCGATCTCCGTAGGTAACACCCAAATAAATTTTCGTTTTCTGAACTCCTTTGTAGTAGGATAGGTTGCATGATTAGGTTTCCCATGATATCATTTGCATGATAAGTTTACTTGGTTGGAACAATGAAACTCTCTCTTAGGAAACTAATACTTTGGGGCAACCTTGACATTGCCAATTTTGAATATCTTGATGCCAAACTTGCTTGAAGAACTGTATTTTGGAACATGAATTTTGAGTTAAGAACACAAGCTAGTGAGCTTTGAGCCTTGTTTTGTGGCTACATCGTATAGTCACTTATCTTCCTTCTTGTGTGCAATTGTTTCCTCTCTATGAGTGTAATCCTTGCTTTGTTTGAGTCTATATGTCCATTATTCCATGTATTCATGCATTTATATGATTGAGGCCATCATTTCATTAGCCCACCTACCAAATAGCCTTACCCTCTATCTTCCCTTGTTAGCCAAAATTGAGCCTACGCTTAACCCACTTGTTCTTTAAATTAGCACATTACAAGCCTAAAGCGGAAAACCATAATTGTCCTCATTTGGATCTTTGATTAGCTTAGGCTAGTGTGTGTGTGAGTAGCATTCAAGTGTGGGAACCTTGGGACATTGAGGGAATACAAGGGGTAGTTTTGTATTGCTATTGAAAATATTGGGAAGTGGGTACATACTCATGTATTGGTCAGATGTAAAACCTTATGCATTGATGCTCTTGTAGATTAAAAAAAAAGAGAGAAGAAGGAAAAGAAAAGAAAGAAATAAAAAGGGGACAAAATGCCCTAAAGCAAAGTGCAACCTAATAGGATCAATGCATAAGTATTGTGAAATGAAAAAAAAAAAAAGAAAATACATGAGTATGTGAAAAAGTGAAGAATGGGTAGTTAGAATATAACTTAATTGTATAGGATGTCATAGGTTAGGTGGAAAGCTTAAAGCTTATCAAAGATTCAAATTTCAAGCTCACTTAACCATATATGCATCCTACCTTAACCCTAGCCCCATTACAACCAAAGAAAAGACCTCATGATAGATGTATGCATGCAGGAAATATATGTTGATTGATTAGATGAGGAACAAATCTTGGAAAGCATGATTAGGAGGAAATTGAGAGAATCAACCCTAGACACTCGAGCGAATAGAGTGTAAACACTTCCGGTGAGGGTTCGATGGCTCTAATTCATGATTCTCGGCTCTCACGAGCAGGCTTCATGCAAAGTTGCATATATTGCACTTGATGCTCAAAAAAAAAAATTGGTGAATCCCATATATTGACCGCCACCGTGCCCTATATGCTTGCATATATCTTAGGAAGGTTGATTTGTTCCTAACCAAGTAGATGGTAGTACTAGTCGTAGTTGCATTCACGTAAGTAGGCTGCACCTCAGGAGTCTTATGCCTTTATGATCCTTCGGTCTTTTGCGTTTCTCTTGCATTTCTCTAAGCATGAGGACATGCTAGAATTTAAGTGTGGGGAGGTTGATAAACCCCATTTTGAGGGTTTATCTTGTATCGATTTCAGGGGTTTTATCAATGATTCCACACGCTTTTCATATGAAAATACAAGACTTTGTGTTCCTTTCCTAACTTTTGCCTCATGGATGAAAACATGCTTATTTTGCACTACATTAGATACATTTCTAATCTTCTCTTGGTGCCATTCGATGCCGTGACCTGTGTGTTAAGTGGTTTCAGAATATAGGGCAGGGATGAACCGGAAGAGGGAAGGAGAATGGGCGCGAAGGAAAGGAGCATGAGAAATTGAGCTTTGGAAACTTCAGCAAGGGCGCGTGCGCGTACTTGGCGCGCCCGCGTGGATTGCGCAGCTAGGAGCCAAGCCACGAGCCGGCTTGTGTAGCGGCTAGGCCACAACCCCATGGGCGCGCACACGTACGCTGCGCCTCCGCTCACATTGCAAGATGCCCCAGTGGCGCGCACGCGTGCTTTGCGCGTGCGCGCCGATGCTCGAACATGATTTTTTTTAGAAGTCACGTGACCTAGGCGTGGAGACAGTTGGAGATCTCATCTTGGGGGAAGTGCCTTGGCGGGAAGAGCTTAAGAAGACCAAGGGTTGAAGGGTTAAGGACTTTTGGCTCATTTTTAGATGGTTCTAGATTTTTTTGGCATTTTTTAGTTACACTCTTGGGTAGAGAGAGAGAGGGAGATTCTAAGCTCTCATGAGGGTTCATCTTCATCCATTTTTCTAAATTTTCCATCACACTTTGGTGAGATCCATTGCAATTCTCAATTTACTTGTTCATGTTATAGATCTTCTTCTCCAATTTCAATTAGTGCTTGTAATTGCTCCATCCTCATAGATCCTAGATTCAACTTTGTAGTTTTGGATTTTTTCCAATTTCTTGAGAAGTTCATTTCCATTGTTGTTCTTTGTTAATTGTTGATAGTTCCTTGCGTTGAAGCACTTTCAATTCTACTTCCTTCTCAATTTTACTATGCCTTTTATCCTTGCTCATCAATTGTTTGATAAAATGCCAACATTAGTTATGGAGTAAAAGTTTCTTACTTGGCATAGGGTTTGGGTCATTAGAAAGAGTTGAATAGTTTATGTCAATTGTTGATTTGGAATTAGAAATTTCTAATTGACTTGGAGTGCACTAAAGCTAGATTTCTCTAAGGTGAAAACTAGGACTTGTGACTCAAGTTAGTTATCCTCATTTGACTTTCCTCTATACCTAGGGGTTGACTAAATGAAGCAAGGCATAATTGTTGTCATCATTGAAGGGACTATAAGGATAGAATTTCTAATGCCAACCCTAGGCCAAGTCTTCTAAAAATTGATTGCTTGTTTGTCATTGATTTTGCTAAACCTTCAAAAGAACCACAACAAGGCTTCCTAATCAATAAGATGCATGCTCTAGCAATTCTAAGGGAGGACGACTCGGGGGACTAGTACTCTCGGTTATAGATTGTAGGATTGTTTGATGCGAAGTTTGAATGTTGATTAGACTATACTCACGATTATATCCATTATTGAATTCTATATCGGCATGACAAATTTCGTTTATCAGCGGTACACTACCACAAACCCCACCTGGCGGACAGTACACCACCACGAACCCCATCATTGCGAGCGGTACATCACCACGAACCTCGCAAGATCTTCAATTGAAAAACAACATACACACGTGGGCAGTAAATCACCATGAACCCCACTATAACATTCACTTTAATAAAAAATATGTGGGCAGTACACCACCACAAATCCCACATAACATCCTCTTTTATAAACATGTGGGCGGTACACCACCACGAACCCCACATAACGTCTCGACACTGGGCAAGCAGTAAACCACCACGAACCTTGCCAAGTGAAGCTCAAAATAATTTCATTTTCAAATTCATTATATATCGTTCATTCATATACATAACACGTTTTCACACTTCTCATTCATAATTCACCACCGCCCAAACATTCTTCATCTCCAAGTTACTACTCCTCCCTACCTTCTTCTCACAACTCAACATACAACTAAGGTTTAAGGGATAAAAGATTGAAAATAGAGGTTTAGAGGTTCAAAATTACATTTTAAAACACAAAATTTATGTTTGCTGAAACAGGGGCCACGCGTACTCGTGGGCGTGCATTACTGAGAAGTCATGCATACGTGTGGGCCACGCGTACGCATGAGAGTGCATTCGGCCCATCATGCGTACGCATACACATGCCTGCGTACGTATAGATTCCAGGTAGAGACGACCCTTCACACATGGAAGGATTCACGTACGCATACAGTGCAGATCAGTCAAAAATGGCAAAGTCTGTGGAATTTCAGCCTTACATACCAAACTTCCAGTGCACATAACTTCCTCGTTTTAAAATATTTTTCGTGCATTCTTCAAACGGCGTAAACTTCACGGATTCAATTTTCATACAAAACCAGTTTAAAATAATTTGGGGGTTCGGAAGCTGAGTTATGGCTGGGGGAAGTTCGGCCAAAAATCAACCTTTCACAAAATTTTCACAAAATTTCTAAACCTCAATTTTCACAACACTTCAATTCTATCCCTTTTTAAACTTACCAAACCACATCAACCCAAGCCCCAACATTACTCAATACACCAATTTTACAAGTATGGTCACTTCCATACAATAATTCATTCTTAACAACAATATAATCCATACTAACAACTTATATATATATATATATATATATATATATATATATATATATATATATATATATATATATATATATACATCATTAACACCATCAACTTTCTCATACCAAATGACAACCACTTAGCTAATTCACATTCAATTCAACACAATATACTACAAAATACACCACTATTATCATATCCAAGTCTAATATACATCGCCATCAATATCATTATCATAACATCATAATTATGTTTAACACACACTCAAGGTTAGTTCTCAACATTCACATCTTCCAATCCCAACAATCAAAATCATGCAACACAAATCATGAATACCATCATTCCTCACCCAAGTTCAAGATACTCAACATTTACTTTAAGGTCACTAACCACTAATCATACATACATGCTTCAACCTATCTTATGGTTATCTAGCCTATGTTTTCACAAGACATTACATTTTAGTTACGAGAAACTGAAACCATACCTTGGTCGATTCCCTGGTAAACCTGGAACACCTCTCTTATATACCACACCCCAAGCTTTGAAATTCCAGCTCCTTTCCAAGCAAAACCCAGCCTCCAAAGCTTGATCACAAGCTTGCAAATTTTCAAATCGACTCCAATCAACAACCAATTTTAATCTAACAACACAATTATCATCACAATCAATGTAAAAATCACTAACTCAACATTTCAAAAGGATTTGAGGGTGCTTACCTGACCCACCGCTCCAATGAGCTAAACCTGACAATACCCGCAAGTTACTTCGAATCTAAACACCGAAATTAAACAAAATTCAACATAGATACTCATTGAATTTTGAAATTTGCGGAGGAGATTTCTGAAACTAAGAAGGGGGTTCCATACCTAATCAAGGACAGGGCTTGTAGAGCTTGACGCTGTGGTTGCGTGGTCGCAAATGGTGCGGCGATCGGAGCTCCGGATTAAAAGTTACGATGAATTGAAAATTGAAAAGGGGTTAGGTTTTGGTGGCTTCTTCAATCTCTCTTCTCAGCACTGGAAAGGGAACAACGAATGGAAAATTGGCTAAAGTGAAGTGTTATATATGTTGGGCCTTGGGCCCGGTTTGAGTCTGGTCCAACCGGTTTGGCCCGTTCGGCCCAATCTTAAGCCAAATTCTTTAAAATTAATGTCAAAATTCTTATTTTAATTAGCTCTACCTCATTAAACTATAAAATCCTATTTTCTAATTTTTTTATTAATAATTAATTTATTAGCTAATTATTTACTAATTTTGCGGATTTTACATCCTACCCACCTAATTTAGAATTTTGTCCCCAAAATTCAACTACTTACGAATAAGCGCAGTTAGTCCTCTCTCATCCTCGTTCAAATTCTCTGGTATGCTTCTCCATTCTGACTTGATTTTCATGTCATCTTTACTAATGAGACCTCTTATCTTCGGAGTTTCTTAATGTTGACATCGTCAATCTTAATTGGAGTCACTCAAAATTCTAGATCTTTTTAAATTGAACTGGTTTAGGTTCTAGGACATAAGTTGCATGGAGAAATACATTTCTAGAGCTGCGAGTTAAGGAATGCGTTGCGCAGGTTCAAAAGTACGGTAATAAAAACACTTGATATACCACTGGTTCAATTTGTTCTAATACATCAAAGACCCAACATACCTCGAGTTAAACTTCTTTAGGTTGATTACTCATCTGTTATCAGTTGTCGAAGTAGTTTTCAAGAATATACAGCTTCTCCTCCTTTTGACTTTCTAGGTTCCCTCTCTGGTCGGCGGAATTACTTTGATGGCTTTGCACAATTAGAACTCTTAACTCGATTTTCATTTAGTCTTTCTTTGTTGTTTCGGCTATCAGTCCAAAATCTAAAACACTTAATTTCTCTGGATCCACATTAATACAGAAGCGATTAGCACCCTGCGCCCTCCCTTACTATCTCATTAGCATGCACTCTCTAATGCTTTACCCTCACCTCCTAACACGTCAGGCGCTAGGTTGCAAGTGAGGTTGTGTCATCTCTTGCTCCATGCTACCTAAACATCCATTTTAGTTCATGGTACATCATATCAATAATAACTCATTATTTATTTTGTATAATTCTTAATTCTTTCTTTTGATATTATTTTATAAGGGTGGCCTATATAGTGCACATACAACTAAAAAATTTAAATATATCGATATTTGAGAAAAAATATCTTAAAAAAATTTATGATATGATCAATCTTGGTGTTAGTCAAAATAAGATTAAGTTCAAACCAACTAGGCATGAATATAGAATTTACTTAAAGAAGGAAATCATTTTGTACTCACTTGAAGATTTTTCAATTTTGACAAATTCTTTTTTTGCTTTGAACCAAACAAAAAAATGCTCCAAGAGAAAAAGATGATTCATATTTGATAGTTAAGAGTTATACAATTATATTTAAATTAGTTTGAGGACTGAGACTCAATATTGTGTTTGGTGGCCAAAGTCTGAAACAAATTTTAATCTGAAAACACAATTTCAGTTCCTTCACTACTTCCAGAAAGTGGGGACATAATAGACTGAAATTTTTGAAAATGGAGACTGAAACTTTATAACATTTCTTCTCAAAAGTATCATCATTTAACTTTTCAAATTCTAAATTTATTTCTCAATTTTTATACTTATTTTAAACTAAACATAATACTAAGATATAATTCAGTCAATACACTTTATAATAAATATAATTAAGTCTTTGTTTTTAATTGGGAAAAGAAATTTAAAAGTTTATAATAAATTTATTAGTGCTGTATTTTTTATTGTGTATGAACTTGATGAGTTATAACAAATTAAAATAATTGTGAAATATTTTTAAATTTGATGTAATAAGTTATTTTTAAATTTGTCTTAATGTGTTATAGGAGTGAATCTAAATTGAGATTCATATCCTGTGAAAATTTTACAAAGCAATTTATCAAATATATGTATAATCACATAAATAAAAAAATATGTTAAATAAGTTAAATATATTTATAAAAATTTTCCTTTAAAAATATATATACAAAGAAATAAATATATTTTCCATACATCGCATAGATACATATATTAGTAAGATATACGACCCATTTCTTAGCTTCTTAAGTATACAAATATATTTATACCTAAAAAAAAACAGTGCACTGATTTAAGGAATAAAATAAATATAAAAGAATATAAAATTTTTTTTCCATCATTGTAAGGTTCGTCTCCTTATATTTTCATCTTGATGACAATATCAAAAAAATGAGTATGATGTTAAGTAATCAAACCATGGGTATGCTAATTCTCTTAACTATGTGCGGGGAGCTATAAACAAATCTTTTTAAAATAAAACATCGGTTTTGGTCCAATTAAAATTAAAGATAGTAAAAACAAGGGTTTAGCTATGTTAATAAGTTAAAGTTTTAGAATTCTTAACCTTAATAAATATAAACTAAACGCGTTAAAAATTTAAATATTATATATTTTTATAAAATTTTTTCAATTGATAATCTTGATGTGTCATAACCAAATCCTAAAAACAAATATAAAAATATAACTTTTTGTCTTGTCTCTCTCTTTTTTTTTTTTAATCCTAATCCATTTCATCAAGCATAATTCATAGTAATATATACACTAATACAGTATGATCTAGCTAGTTGTTATTATTATTATTATTTAAAAAAAAATTGGTCTGATTTAAGCTAAGAAAATCAATCTTGGAAATACAGATGTCGCAAATTCCTCCATTTATAGTCATTATACTATTTTCAGAAAAAAAAAAGACTATAAAAAAGAAATATTACTTGATTACATTTATTAGCTCTTTTTTTTATATGGAAAAGATATATGTATTTTTATTGAAAATAAATTTTTTTGGTATATATATAAGTAAGTGAACACTGTAGATATAATAGGTCCTAGGGGGTGTACATGGCCCGGCCCGACTCGAAGATCCGGTCCGACCCCGAACACTTTAAGAGTTAATTTAGTGTGATTTCATCGGGTTTAGGACCGGGTAAGGGTCTCAAAGATAGACCCGGTTATTATTTCGGGTCGGGTCCAGGCCATAGTTCGGATCACCCGAACTCGGTCCGGTGGCCCGATCATCATACACAATTAATATTTTGTGTTATTAGTAATGGATGATGGCTATTCTTATATAGAATTTAAATATTGTAAACCTTAATATTTTGTGTTATTAGTCATTTATAAGATTATAAGTTAATGTTTTATGTTTAAAATGCATAAGACTTTAGATAAATGCATAATATTGTGTTATTTGTATTGATTTAAATATTTGGTGTTAGACAATATTAGTATTGATTATGGTTACGCTATAATTTTAGAAAAGGGTTGGTTCTTGTTATATTTTTTTAAGTGAATTTTACTATATGAATTGTGAAATAAAGGTTGGAGATTAGGTGATTTTTACATGCTAAAGACCCGGTTTTCACCCGATTTTTACCCAGTCCGAAGGTGCGTAGGTTTCATCGGGTCTATGATCGGGTTAGGGTCCAAAAATTAGACCCGGTCTATATTTTGGGTCGGATCTGAGTTAAGCCAAACCCGGTGTGACCCGGCCCATGTACACCCCTAATAGGCCCAATATACAACAAACGTGCTGAGTCAGCACGCATATAACATGATGGACGCTTGGCGGGACAACGCGCTACATGCGTGTTTGGTCATGTGGCAAACATCCACGAACACGCATGGTACGTGTTGTACACTTATTGATTGTCGATTTGTTGCGATTTCAACACGTAACTTACGAGGCGGTCGTATGCCTATAAAAAGCAAAAATTGATACCATTTTACTTTATTGTGAGATTTATGTTTTAGATTTATGTTTTAGTGTGCACTCTAAATATAGTGGTTTACCACAACGATGAGATTATACGAAATACATACGAGAGGGTGAGCTTCACGTGTGATGATCCGTTTTCGTTTGTAGTTCCATACACCATAATATTCGCGAAACTACAATACGGTCTCTGTCAAAGCATGGAGAATGATATTTTAAAGAGAGTGGACAATATTCTCTACAGGAGTCCGATTATCGTATTCGGCGGCTTAATACAGTTTGAAATTATACCGATCGTAACGAAACAAGTATTCAGCGTATGTTTTATATTCACAAGCAAACTCAGGTGCAACATCCAAATATGTTCCACGTCTTCAATTGTTACTGTAACCTCACCGACTGACAATGCAAATGTGTGAGTCTCCAACCTCTACCTTTTCACAAGAGCAGCTAGCAACGTGTCATTCTCTCTAATCTCCCCAATTCTTAAGATGTGGTAGAATCCTGTTATTCGTAAGGCCTGATCAACCGTCAGATGCCACATCTCTGGTGGATCAAATTTACGGGACAAAAAATTTTTGTTAGCATAGTACAAGTAAAATACAGAAAATTAGTATTTTATATTATTTATTAATTTTAATAATTACAAAATAAAATAAAATAATAATATTAAAACAAAAAATAAAAAATAATTAAATAAAATTCGAAAAAAATTTAATTTTTTGTATTTATATTATTCATTAATTTAAAACATACTAATTACAATAAAATAAAAGTGTAAGAGAAAATCAAATAAAAAACAATTATAAAAAATTCGAATTTTTAATTATTATTTATAAAAATATTAATTTTAATAATTACAAAATAAATTAAATTAATAATATTAAAAAATAAAAAATAATTATATAAAATTAGAAAAAATTAAAAAAAAATTATTTTTTATATTTATATAATTTATTAATTTTAAAAATACCAATTACAATAAAATAATAATATTGTAAGAGAAAATCAAATAAAAATAATTACAGAAAATTCAATTTTTTTATTAATATTTATAAAAATAATATTAAAATAGAAAATAAAATATAATTATAATAAATTCAAAAAACATATGTTTTATATTTATATTATTTATTACTTTTAGTAAATACAAATGCAAATTAGAATAAAATAATAATGTTGTAACAGAAAATAAAATAAAAAATTAAACATAACGTAACAATATTATAATAAAAAATAAAAAAATTACTATACAGAATTTCAAAACGGTTCTTTTTGAATTTTTATATTATTATTAATTTTGATAATTAAAATAAATATAAAATATTATTTTATAACGGAAAATAAAAATAAATTATAACATATCCAAAATATATATTTATGAATAAATAATTAAATAATAACAGAAAATAAAAAATAACAACAATATTATCATCACAGAAAAGCTAAAAAAATAATCAAATAATTAATTATACTAATATTATTAATAATAATATTAACTAAAATAATTGCATTTAAGATATTAATTAAATAATAAGCTCTAAATTAGTGAAAATAATAAACTTACATAATCATGTTGAGCTAAATAATTAATGATAATATATTCTATCACCGACATATAATTATGTACCATTTTTACTAAATACGCGTTTATAATTTTTTATGTATAAATCTTACACTAATAATAAATACAATAAATGATCCTAATAAAACACTAAACACTTTTCTCTCTAAATGCTCTACACTCTCTGAAGTAAAAACTCTCTTTGACTCTCTTCCATCGGTAATAAGAAGTGAAGAGTGAGCTAGTTGTGGGAGGTTTTTAAAGCCAATTTTCCTGCTATATCGTGTGTTCTCGGAGAAGTCATGTTCCTTACATGTCAATACTGTTAACACATAACAACTGTGGTGGTAAAAAAGCAATAAAAATCTCTAAAAAAATTGTGCAAATTTTTTCAAAAAACGAAAGAATTTCTACTCCTGCTACTGCAACACGCTGCATCCGTGTTGAGGGTGGCCCGACACATGTCACATTTCTCCAAAAATTGCTGCCACCGAATGGAACACGCTACATGTAGAGACGGATCCACTCCTTAGGGTGTGGGACAAGCGTCTCCACTACAATTTGGAATTTTATTGAGTAGTATATAATAATAATATTTATTTGCCCCCATTAAATTATTAAATTTGACTTCACAATAATTTTTTATTCTTTCGACACTTGATAGCCAATTTAAAAACTTCATATTAGATGTCCATTATAATGATCAAGTTTCAAATTTAAAGATTTTTTACTTAAATAAAATAAACTACTACCAAAATTACTAGATTCCCCTAAATCAAATTTTGAAACGTAAATATCTTTTTCTACTATTATATAAATCGTTCCAGCAAGATTAATAATATGTTAACCATGCCACCCAGAACGATTTATGCATGAATGACCTAGGAGAATAAGGAATAAATCGTTGCAGGGCACACAGGGTTATAGGTAACGCATAAATCGTCCCACCCTACGAAGATTCACGTAATTTTGAGCTAAAACACAAAGGCTTTACACGATTAATGTGTTAAAGCAAATTCTCTCAAACCTATCATGATTTATGTATAATAGGGTACTTTTATTTATAATATTTTAATTTAAATTATATCTATTTAAATTTTAACTTAAAAAATGAAAATAAACTTTTTATAATTTCAATTATTAATTTTATTAATAAGATTAAATTAAATTTAAAAAAAATACTAACAAATTATAATAAAAAGAGTACTAAATTTTAATATATAAATTTAATTTTTTTCTTTAAAAAAATATCAAAAGGTGTTAAAAAATATAATTTTAAATAATATAAATTCATGTTGTTTTGAGTAACATAAATTTAAGTTTTTATAAAATTTTTAGTATTCGTTGTTCATATGATTTTTTTTAATCATTTTTATTGATGCATAATTTTTATAGAATTCTTTTGTCATTTTTTTTATTTGACTTTGTATAAATTTTAATTATTTTTTTATAATTTTAATTATTAATTTTATTAAAAAATAAATTAAATAAAAAAATATACTGACAAATTATAATGAAAAGAGTACTAAATTTTAATACATAAATTTAAGTTTTTTTTTTAAAAAAGTCTAAAGGTGTTAAAAATATAATTTTGCATAATATAAATTTATGTGTTTTTAAATTTAAGTTTTTATAAAATTTTTAGTATTTGTTATTCATGTAATTTTTTTAATAATTTTTATTGATGCATATTTTTTATAGATTGCTCATGTAATTTTTTTTAATAATTTTTATCGATGCATATTTTTTATAATTTATATATTAAAAATGATGGAAAATTTTATAAAAAATATACATCGATAAAAATTATTAAAAAATTACATGAATAACAAATACTAAAAATTTTATAAAAATTTTATAAAACTTAAATTTATGTTACTCAAAAACACATAAATTTACAGGGCACACCGGGTTATAGGTAACGCATAAATCATCCCACCCTATAAAGATTCACATGATTTTAAGCTAAAACACAAAGACTTGGCACGATTAATGTGTTAAAGCAAACCCTCTCAAGCTTGGCACGATTCATATATAATAGGGTACTTTTACTTATAATATTTTAATTTAAATTATATCTATTTAAATTTTAATTTAAAAAATAAAAATATACTTTTTTTTAATTTCAATTATTAATTTCATTGAGAAGATTAAATTAAATTAAAAAAATACTAACAAATTTTAATAAAAAGAATACTAAATTTTAATACATAAATTTAAGTTTTTTCTTTAAAAAAAATTGTCAAAAGGTGTTAAAAAATATTAATTTTGCATAATATAAATTTATGTTGCTTTAAGTAACATAAATTTAAGTTTTTATGAAATTTTTAGTATTCGTTGTTTATATAATTTTTTTTAATCATTTTTATTGATACATATTTTTTATAGAATTTTTTTTGTCATTTTTTTATTTGGCTTTTGTATAAATTTTAATTATTTATTTATATTTTTAATTATTAATTCTATTAAAAAAACAAAATTAAATAAAAAAAGAATATTAACAAATTATAATAAAAAGAGTACTAAATTTTAATACATAAATTTAAGTTTTTTTCTTTAAATATCAAAGGATGTTAAAAAATATAATTTTGCATAATATAAATTTATGTGTTTTTGAGTAACATAAATTTAAGTTTTATAAAATTTTTAGTATTTGTTATTCATGTAATTTTTTAATAATTTTTATCGATCTATATTTTTTATAGAATTTTTTCATCATTTTTTAATATATAAATTATAAAAAATATGCATCGATAAAAATTATTAAAAAAAATTACATGAGCAATCTATAAAAAATATGCATCAATAAAAATTATTAAAAAAAATTACATGAATAACAAATACTAAAAAATTTATAAAAACTTAAATTTAAAAACACATAAATTTATATTATGCAAAATTATATTTTTTAACATCTTTAGACTTTTTTAAAAAAAAAAAACTTAAATTTATGTATTAAAATCTAGTACTCTTTTCATTATAATTTGTCAGTATATTTTTTTTATTTAATTTACTTTTTTAATAGAATTAATAATTAAAATTATAAAAAAATAATTAAAATTTATACAAAGTCAAATAAAAAAAATGACAAAAAGAATTCTATAAAAATTATGCATCAATAAAAATAATTAAAAAAATTATATGAACAACGAATACTAAAAATTTTATAAAAACTTAAATTTATGTTACTCAAAACAACATGAATTTATATTATTTAAAATTATATTTTTTAACACCTTTTGATATTTTTTTAAAGAAAAAAATTAAATTTATATATTAAAATTTAGTACTCTTTTTATTATAATTTGTTAGTATTTTTTTAAATTTAATTTAATCTTATTAATAAAATTAATAATTGAAATTATAAAAAGTTTATTTTTATTTTTTAAGTTAAAATTTAAATAGATATAATTTAAATTAAAATATTATAAATAAAAGTACCCTATTATACATAAATCGTGACAGGTTTGAGAGGATTTGCTTTAACACATTAATCGTGCCAAGTCTTTGTGTTTTATCTCAAAATCACGTGAATCTTCGTAGGGTGGGACGATTTATGCGTTACCTATAACCCTGTGTGCCCTGCAACGATTTACTCCTTATTCTCCTAGGTCATTCGTGCATAAATCGTTCTTGGGTGGCATGGTTAATATGTTATATAATCCTCATGCCCTCATGCCCTGGGACAATTTATATAATAGTAGAAAGAATATATTTACGTTTCAAAATTTGATTTAGGGGAATCTAGTAATTTTGGTAGTGGTTTATTTTATTTAAGTAAAAAACCCCAAATTTAAATAAAATTGTTGTTCTTTCTTAGAAATCAACTCGAAAGAATATTATCTATCCATTTGTATTTCTTCTTTTAAAATTAGCTTTAGTTTTTTTTTTTCATAATAACTACACTAATTAAATGAACTTTTTCAACTATAAATATTATCAAGAGCTAATTGTATGAAAGTTGAGTTTTAAATGATTGTTTAACGACATATACAAAAAAAAGACATTTTAATTATATTGTCAAGGTTTTACAATATGAAATATAAAAAATTAAATTTTAAATTATATGTTATTATTTAAATTACTATTTTAGTATTTTAATTTATAATTAGATATTTTGAAATCTAATCATATTTTTTCTCAAAGATAAATATTATTTTATTAATATAAAATAAAAGTGTTTTCATAAGGAAGTACAAAAGAATTGGGTATTCCCATTTATCACCAACTGTGACTGAAAGACTAAGAGCTTAAAGAAGAGTAAAGTAAGAGTAAAGAAAATTAGCAGCATCTATCAGGTATGGCTCACGAGTTCACGCACTAAATTGCTGGCTTCTTTCACTATCTCTAGTGCCGGGCTTATTACCTTCTCAAAAACACACTGATTCCTCGCTTTTCAAGTGCTCCAACACAGCGCCGCTATGAGGAGGGTCTTTTGTCTACCGTCGAATTGAGCCGCTGCCCAGGGTAAGACTCGTTGCCACCAATTGAAAAAGGTCTCTTCTTCTCTCATCCATAGGTCAGAGGTTATTAAGTTTAGACTACATATTATTGAAGACATGGGGCATTGGAACAAAGCATGAGAAATTGATTCAGCCTTCAACATGCATCTTGGACAAGTGGCAGGAGTGGATGCGAACCGGCTGTGAACTTGTTGCAACACCGGAAGCTTTTCATGAAGACTTTTCCATAGAAAAATCTTAATTTTATGTGATAATTTCAACTCCCAAATGCTATTCCAGACTCTGTTGTGTATGTTCTGGGGCCTCAATGAAGTAGGAGAATGAAAGAATCCATAAGCAATTTTGTATCCTGACCCAACTTCATATATACCAGATTTTGTTCAGTACCAATTAACTTCATCCTCCTCCTCTATTGGTTTGATTGAAAAAATTTTATTGCATATATCAACTGAAAAAATCGACTCAATCATATTTTTATTCCAACTTCTATCAGAATTTAGTAACGCACTAACGTAATACACTTGCAGATTTGGCGGGATTGTGAGTGCATTTTGAGGGACATTAAGGTGCACTGGTGGTGGGAGTCAGAGGTCATGGAAGACGCGAACATTAGTGCCAGAGCCTATTTTCCATAACAAGTCTTTCTCGATCACCTTGCGCCCTTCAAGAGAGTGTATAAATAGGAATCCCTCCCCCACCGCTCTCAATAGCGTGTGCCTGCCACCTGACGACAATAGACTTCTTTTCTATCCCATAATCCTCTTCTGAACTTTATCCTTGATAGCTCCAAAGGTTGCCTTCTTTGATTTTTGAACTATAGAGAGCAGTCCCAGGTATTTGTCTTGTGCTCCGATATGTTCAATATTTAGTGTCTGAGCAACTGCTAGTCTTGTATTCTGAGGTGTGTTTTGACTGAAAAAGATAGCCGACTTATTCAAATTGACTTTTTGTCCACTGAAACCCTCATAGATCTCTAGCAATGCAATTCTAAAATACTTTGGCTTGTATTAGATGCGCTCTTGCAAAAAAGGATTGAATCATCAGCAATCAAAAAGTGATTAACTATTTGACATCTCCGATTAACTTGAACTCCTTGAATTAATCTGTTTTGCTCATAACAAAACAGAATAAATAACAAAATAACAAAATAATCACTTGTACATAACAAAATATAATTATAACAACAATTATGCTACATATACATAAAATAATCACTTGTACATAATAAATCTTAAAATATAAATTTTGAAATACAAAATACACATTAAAAATAATTTAAATGATGTATGTATTTATACACAAATTTATAATAGATAATTTGATAGCTAATTTTTTATGTAAACATAATATTTTTATTATAAAAATTATTATCATATTATATATATTTCGCCTTCACTATTAAAATTTTCTGGATCCGTCACTGCTACATGCATGTTGACTCAGATATATTTTGCAGCTCCACATTGTAATATAATACACCATGATAGATTATAACTGCACAACACACAAGGATTATTCATATTAAAAATAATTTTGAACATTTATTTGTTGTATTTATCTTATATTCATATCAATACTACTAATTAATTCTTTAATTATTTCACTAGAAGTGTTGGTTTCTAATTTTATCTTTTTCAAATTAACACTTGCTTCCCTCATTTAATTAATTATTAATTAATTAATTAATAATATTTAGAAAATAAAAAAATAAATTAAAATAGTTTAAATTTATCTTATTTAATATTTATTAATTATTATTACAATTAATAAATATTAAATTAAGTAAGTTTAGGCTTTTTTTCTTTAATATTATCGATTATCTGTTTGAATAATATTACATATCGATGTTTTTTTGTTAATTAAGTTTAATCAAATTAATTTAATATAAAAAAATTAATTATAATTAATATTATTCTAAATTTTATTATTTAACTTGATTAGGTTTGGTTTATGACTTAAATGTGTAATATTTTTTTATTTGTTTGTGTTCCTAATTAATTTTTTTTAACTAATTCTATAATGTGATTGTGCGTATCTGTGATCTTGTCGCCTTGTTACGTTGGACGTGTTATTTACCTCATTCAGGGCATTTTTTGCTTGTTTGTATGCTTCTAATATTGTATTCCCCCACATGTTAGTACGTCACTGCTCATTGGCACATGGGGTGCTACTACAACTCCATTGTACCTTACTCCAAAAAGTGACTATTGAGTATTGATATTTGAAACTAATCACATTTGTCGAATCTCTTCTGAGCTCATCTCTTGCATCTAATAGTGCATATTGGTCTCTTTTTCACTTTCCATAAATGTAGTTACCACAATATCTTCTTTTTTTTCTTTGTTTATCTATAAATTTTATTTACTACTCATCAGACTTTGCCCTAGGAACATGATTGTTTATGTGCTTTTAATTATTTGTATATAAAACTTGACAGATATAGTTGGCTTCGGAAAGTATCACGTTCATCTTTCTTTAAAAAATACTTGCTATTACCGATAATAAATAAATTAGTAACATCTTTACAATCATAATGACCAAATAGTAATAACGGCAATATTATTCATCAATCTTATTTGTATAAAAATATTTTTATATCTCAATAAAAAAGACACATAATAAGTTTTATGATTTTTATATCTTAACAATTATTTTTTGATATTTTATATTTATAAAATTCTTATATCTTGTTCACTATTTAACTTAAATGTTAAAATATCTTTTGTAAATATATTTTATCTATTTTCGGTCATCACAGTATTAAAAAGACTATTAAAAAATTGGGTAAAAAACCCAATTGAGCCAAGGGCTGAGCAAAATTACCCATATCCGCCAAATCAAATATTGATACAACAATCCACCAGAACACATTTTTATATAATTCGAAACAATAGGTTTCAAACTAGATATACACGTAATTCGAATTGAGTGAATTCGAAATACTCCCAAACACTAAAACCATGTAATTCGAATCAATTAGTAACGAATTAAGCGCGAAAAAAATCAACTAATTCGAGTGAACTTAATTCGAATTATGAGAGAGAAGTTCGAATCTTATTAACTCGAATTACCAGGAGAAGGACAAGTAAGAGTAGTTCGAATCTAATTGATTCGAATTATGTGCATTTGGCTACTCTAAGTAATTCGAATTGATTCGTTTCGAATTACAATGAACTCGCCTATATAAGGAGTTCGAACCAAGTTCATTCGAATCACTTTCTCATTCTCATACCCCACCAAATCCCAGAGAAAACGACCAACATTCGGGCCGAGATTCACCGGATCGGCATATTCAGGCGATGGGGGATGATCCGGGGAGGCTTTACCGTCTGGATGGAGTTGCTCATATCGCCGGGGTGATCAACGACGAGGTTAGTGGTCTCTGATGTTGCGCTGTTCATAATGTTTTATGTTATGATAGTGGTTTTATGATAGTGGTTTATGTTATGGTGGGTTTATGATAGTGGTTTTTGTTAACGGTTTAGGATGGTGGTTTATGATGTTGTTAGTGGTTTAGGCTAGTGGTTTAGTGTAATGGTTTAGTAAAGTGGTGTGGGCCAGTGGTTTTTGTTAATGGTTTTTTATAGTGAGTTATGTTAGTGGTAGCGGTTTACGATAGTGGTATAGGCAAGCGGTTTTTGTCACCGGTTTTTGTCACTGGTTTTTGTCACCAGTTTTTGTTTTACCTGTTTTTGTTAGTGGTTTTTTTTAATGGTTTCTGATAGTGGTTTTAGCGTATGTTAGCGGTTTAGGGAAGTGGTTTAGGTTATAGGCATAGGCTAGTGTTTTTTGTTACCTGTTTTTATTGGTTACTGTTTGTTGTTAAGTGTTAACGGATTACGCACCTGGTTTAGACGAATTGTTTGCGCCGAACGTAAACCTTTTTTGTTCTTTATGAAATGAGTTGCATATGTCAGTGGTTTCTGAAAATATTCTAATTATGCGGTTCATCTTCTGTCCAGCCTCGGCGTTGCATATCCAGCGTTAGGCGGCAGCAGGGGATGCGGCTTGATGAGAGGTACGTTCCCTACCTGCAGATGGCCGGCTTGTACCATCTAGCGAGGTTGAACGACAGATGGTTCCGACTAGACGAGCCTTTAGTCAGTGCATTCATCGAGAGGTGGCGTCCTGAGACGCATACCTTCCACATGCCGTTTGGAGAGTGCACCATCACCCTTCAGGACGTCGCATATCAGTTGGAGTTGCTGGTTGACGGTCATTATGTTAGTGGTTGCCTGACAGACTTCCACCTATACATTGAGGGTGGTAGGCCTGCTTGGACGTGGTTCCATGAGTTGCTAGGTGTCCTGCCTCCTGAAAACCAAGTTCAAAAATTCGCAGTCAACTGTACATGGTTTCAGGAGACATTTGGAGAGTGTCCCGTAGGGGCTGACGAGGAGACAGTTAGGCGCTTTGCCCGCGCGTATATCATGATGTTGTTGGGGATGCAGCTGTTTGCCGACAAGTTCGGCAATCGTATACACATCAGATGGCTACCCTTTGTTGCTAGACTCGAGGAGATGGGTGGCTACAGTTGGGGGTCGGCGGCGCTTGCATGGTTGTACCGATGCATGTGCAGAGTCGCCAACAGACATGTTGTGAAGCTAGCTGGGCCGCTACAGTTACTGCAGTCTTGGATCTTTTGGAGGTTTCCTTCCTTTAGGCCCTCTGGGTGTGATGCGTTTAGCTGGCCCCTTGCCTCGAGGTACGTTTAGTTTTTTGTATTATGTATCGTTATGGTATTCACTTTAGTATGACTCATGAATGCACTATAAACCTTTACTTATTACGCAGGTGGTCTGGTTACAATCCTGGGATTAGCAACAAGGGGCCTAGGGTTCAGATGGCTCGCCTGAAGATCGACCTGTTACAGCCTCGGGATGTAAGTTCCATCAGCCGTATGTGTATCTAGTCATTCTTTAAGTTTATATAGTTTAAGAGTGACTTCTAATTGAATGTGTACGGTATTTGCAGTTCATATGGATGCCATATAGCGCACTCGACGTCATCCAGGTTGTCCATCCGGAGGTATTGGAGCCTCGGCATACGATGTTATGGCGGTGTGTGACGTCCTTGATATATTTTGCGGTTGTTGAGTGGCATCAGGTTGATAGAGTGTTGCCGCAGTTTGGCGGCGTACAGCCCCCACCGCGTCCCGCCCTGAACATCGACTTCTTGATGTCGAAGGACGGGAGAGGAGGTGACCGCTGGTTCCCGGCGCAGCTAGCTGATTGGCATCTTCACTGGCAGGAGCGTGCAGAGCACGTTTTACAGTTCGACATTGTGGCCGACCCCGGCCCCTCGCATGAGTTCCTGACATGGTGGCATCAGCATGGAAAGAGATTCCTGTCGCCAGAGATGTTTTTGGGCGATCCACGAGGTATTCCTATTCCGGATGAGGCGACTCAGAGGGGTCCCGGCCGAGTTCCTGAGATGGACCGAGCCCACGATGTTCCTGATAGACGTCGTGTTGAGAGGAGAGCTCGAGTCGGCACACGTCGTAGCCAGCGTGAGCATGCCTGGCTCGATGATGCCATGGATGAGGTTGAGGACGCAGGTAGGGGTCGCGGGAGACGACGTGGAGGCGGAGGTAGGAGGAGGGGGGTTGATGCTAGAGATGATGTCCATCACCCTGTGAGAGATGCAGCTGGACGAAGTGAGGCAGTCGGGGTTGACAGGCACCAACAGGGGGGGCATGATGGTGAGTGGTATGGGACTGGTATGGGAGATCCGTCGACTCACACTGACGCTGGGCTTGGTGGTGGACCTCTTGGAGATTATTTCGTTGGTGTTCCCGGTGATGATCAGACACTTCAGGACAGTACTCCATGGGTGAGTCCGAACTCCATGTTTCCAGACTTCATTGCTAGTGATGGTTTAGTGGCGGAGTTCGGTGGACCACATTCCATTGAGGATATCCGTACCATCATGCAGGAGGACGATGCTTCACGAGGACGGCTACCGACGACAAGGACACAGGCACCTTTAGATGTAGATCTGAACGAGCCTGCCACGGTGCCTCCTGTGCAGACTTTTGCCTTGGGTGGGACGCCGGCATCCGCACATACTCTGGGGTCACATTCAGTTGCCGGCCCGTCCTCATCCAGACCAGTACATGTCCCCCCCAGGACGCCTACAGAGGATGCTCCAGATGACGATACCGACTCGATTGAGGATGAGGAGCCACTGATCCAGAGAGGTCATAGGACACGGGTTCCGCGCCGTTGTTTTACTGGTTCACACCTATTCAGATGATTCTGGGATCTGCGTGTATTTTCAGTTGTCATGTTTTCAGCTTGTGTCTTTTTACTTGGTTATTAGTGTTATGTATGACTTCCTTTATGTATTTGTGCATCCGGCAGTTACTTTCATGTTATTTAGTGTTTTACCAGACACCTAGAGATAAGGTGTAGTTTGGTTATGTGCCGTAACGCCATAATTAGAACCACAACTGAAAAATATATATGGTATGAAACAAAACTTTTATGACATCTAGAATACATAACTTAGTTTCACGTAGTTCATCGGTTGCTAAGTTAGATAACATACATGTTCTGATGGTAATAGAAATAAAAATAGACAAACAAACTTTCTTAATCATTGGATGATCCGTTAAATAACATTCTTCTTGATGATGGTAATAGAAATAAAAACAGACAGACAAACATTCCTAATCATTGGTTGATCGGTTAAATAACATACATGTGATGATGGTAATAGAAACAAAAACAGACAAACCAACATTCCTAGTCATTTCCCTACGTGACTGTGGGTCGTCCGGCCTGCGGACAACTTCGGCGAGTATGTCCTGGTTGCCTGCAGAGGCCACATCTCTTTGGGCGGTTCGGATCTGCATCATCCATGTTGGTGCGTATGCGAGTAGACCTCGGCCGACCCTCCCTCGCACGCCTCATGTTCGGATCCGGTATAACGGTGGGCCCGGCATATGGGGGCCAGAAACCCTCTGGAATGGGAGGTGTGAATCCCATCTGATAGACACCAAAAACAGAGCTAATGCGATAAACTTCGTGGATGTAAGGCTGCCAAGTTAGACGTGAATAAGCACATCATGCCAGTGCGTGAGGACACAGGAAATGAAGTGCCTGGAAGTATCCACAATCACAAGTCTGAGACCCTAGTGAGACCCTGTAGGTACCAAGAGAGAACGAACCTGTAGGAGTCGTTTCAGCCACGGTGTACTCCGAGTTATCCCTGTCATAAACAGTCACCGTGAAGCACCTTGCCGTCTTCAGGTTTGCCTCGATACACTTGACCAGGTACTGGCTAAATTGTTGTCCGGTACCTATCTGAGCTTGGGCCTCCCTACCCTTACGGACAAATAGTTCCGCAAGCCTTCCATATGTGGCCTTCACCAGGGAGCACACGGGGAGGTTCCTTACCCCCTTCAGGATAGAATTCACACACTCAGATATGTTCGTCGTCATGTGCCCGAATCTCCGACCCTCATCACAGTATTGTGTCCACAAGGAGTACTCAATTCTGTTCGCCCAGTCACACATTGCCGGGTTCTCGGACCACAGAATGTCAAACCAGTAATCAAACTCTACCTCGGTCTTCGCATATGTGGCGTTCACAAGAAGCCTCCGGGCATCTTTCCCCTTGAAGGTGAGGGCGAAATCCGCTGCAACGTGTCGAATGCAGAATGCCCGGTATGCAGCTGGAGGTAGCCATCCCCCATCGGGCGCCTCAAGTGCTGTCTTGATGCCGTTATGCCTATCTGAAATAACCAACAATCCCGGCTGAGGTGTCACGTGCTGACGGAGGTGGGTGAGAAAGAAGGACCATGACTCAGCATTCTCACCCTCAACTAGTGCGAATGCCACAGGGAGTATGTTGGAATTCCCGTCCTGCGCAATTGCCACAAGCAACGTTCCCCCATACTTGCCATATAGATGGGTGCCGTCAATACTCACCAACGGCTTGCAATGACGAAATGCCTCGATACAAGGGGGAAAAGTCCAGAACAATCTATGAAAATAAGCCCGAGACTCGTCCTCCTGTCCCCCAACTCTAACAGGGCAAGTCCTGAGGACGGCTATAGTACCAGGCATCGTCAACTAAACTCCTAACACCCACCGAGGGAGCTCGTTGTACGACTCATCCCAGTCCCCATAGATGATTGCAACAGCCTTCTGCTTCGCCATCCACACCCTCCTATACGTAGGCCTGAATCCAAAGTGTGCTGCCGTGGCATTCAGAAGCACCTTGATGTTGACTGATGCGTCAGCCCTAACCATTGGCATAATGAATGTCGCTATGACATGGTAGTCCAAACTCCTATGGTCGTTGGAGATGGAGGTGGCGAGACAGGTGTGCGGTCCGTTGTACCGCTTGACTTCCCAGATGCCCTTACGTTGCCGGAGACTCAACCGAATCAACCATGTGCACCCATTCCCAAACTCTGAACACTTTCTCACGTACCTTCGATAGTCAGACTCAACTACCTTGTACTGTACCCCTCGGCGGATGCTGTACGTCTTCATACTCAACAGCGCCTCATCTTTGTCCTGAAATTGTTGACCAACCTGGAACTCTGTCATACCGGCGGACCCTTCCGTATCCCTGGCGCCAAATCCAGCAAGCTGCCCAGGATAATCATCCTGTCTCATGGCTTCCAGGTCCAAAGATGAAAAATGGGGTGGATACTGCTGTGTGCCAGAACTAGATCCACCAGTAGCCCTTATCGGATCGCCCGCTCCAACATCATCGCCGCTTTCATCGGCGATAAGATCCGGCTCGACATCATCGTCATCTGCATCATCAAACAATCCCTCTCCCACTCCAGCCGGTGTAGGACACCGTACGTCGGTCGGAAGATGTTCCCCATATCCAACCTCGTCTCCAACATTGCCGCTGAGATCAACAGCAAACGATGGGGAGGCGGCAGGCTGGACCGCTGGCTCATACACTGGAATGGAGGAGGAAGCAACCGCAGGTCTCGAGCTTGAACCGGCCACCGTGGCTATAATATTGGCATTGCGGTTCGACCCACCCGAGCTTGATACCACGTCAACCAACTTTGCCAACAGCTCTGGTGTCTTCACCTCGGAAAAATGCCTACGAGAAAGAAACATGACCTGCAAGTCCTCGTCACTCCCGATGGTGAAACAATCATACTTCACCGTATCATGGAGAACCGTGGTTGGAATGCGATAGAAAAACTTCTCAACCCTTTTCACTCCTTCCAGTCCAAGCTTGACAAGCACGGAGCTAACGAGAGCATCGTAGCTGGTCGAGGGACTCACGACAATACATAGAGGATCCTTATCAGTGAACTTCACGCCAGAGCGAGTTTTTCTCTTAATCGATCCTCTATGGTGTACTAGCACTAGAAAACTATCCTCACTAGCCATCACACCTCTTTGTTCACAGCTCCACGAGTTCGCTGCATATATATAGAGCTCCACTCCACACTAAATCGAATCAACTTGATGCGCACCATATATATATAATTCGAATCCAATCAATTCGAATTACCAAGGAGTTATAATTCGAATCAATAACTCTCGAAAAATGTACTTCCACACAATTTCTTACTAATTCGAATTAATGTCATTCGATTTACCATTACCTAGTTCGAATCTTATTGATTCGAATTACGTGAGATTCTGCATGCATAATTCGTTACTAATTGATTCGAATTACATGGTTTTAGTGTTTGGGAGTATTTCGAATTCACTCAATTCGAATTACGTGTATATCTAGTTCGAAACCTATTGTTTCGAATTATATAAAAATGTGTTCTGGTGGAATGTTGTATCAATATTTGATTTGGCAGATATGGGTAATTTTGCTCAGCCCTTGGCTCAATTGGGTTTTTTACCCTAAAAAATTATTTCATCCATATTATAGCTCGAAATCACTATTTTACTTCGGGCTATGTACTCTACAAAAAATATTTTAGACAACAAATCATATCCTTGATGAATTATATTTCAGAGAAATGTTATCAATACTAGAATAATTATAAAAAAAAATGGTTAACAAATTAGCATATTATTCTTCTAAATCTGAACAATTAATATAAAATAAAACAATAAAAAGTTAAAATTTGTTTAATTAACAAAAAATACAACACTCTTTATTTAATAAAAAAAGTTTAAGAATGTACAATAATATTTGCAATTCCCCCTTTTATTGTACAAGATGAAATTCGTTGAAGTTGAGGTTATTTCTTTTTGGTTCAATTTATTTTTCTTTTAAAAAAGAGTAAAATATTATTTTAATTTTATTCTTAACGTTTAAAATGTCATATTTTTATCTGAAATATATTATATTTTCATAAGTATTCTAAACAAAATCCTTTAAATAAAGCATTTAAGCTAAGTCAATTTAATTTTTATTCTGCATTTCGAATGTTATTTTTTATTTTCAATTTTATTTTTTAAAATTTCTTTAAATTTTGTTAACATATGTCTATTAATAGCATAATTGTTTTTATTAATATATTATAAATACATTGAAAAATGTATCAAATATTTTTAGTGTATTTGTTAGTGAGATTTTTTCTTAAAAAAATTAAATAGTATATAGTATGCTTGAGATTTATAAAATTATATTTTCCTTATTTTTAAGTCAGAATTGCACTCAACTCGATTTATGGTTTAATTTTAATTGAATGGTCTAATGAAATATTCTGGCATTAACTAAAATTAACCCAAAATATTATGAAATAAAACGATTAAAAATTGGTAAGTGATACTTTAATTCACATTCTCATTTTCCATAGTCATTTACTATTATTTATTAAAATATGTCAATCATTATTAGAGTTATTTAATCTTTTTTTATACAACAATAATTTGTGGTTGTGATATATTTTCAAGTGAAAATAATTTGTTGAATTTCAAATTAACTCTTTTTAACTATATCAATAATTATGGATGAAAATTTTCATCCTAGTTGTTTATAATTTTAAAATTGGGTATATTACCATAAAATGCACCTGAATTATTTTATCGTTGACAAAAATATTTCTAAATTTTTATTATCGACAAAAATGCCTTCAAATTATTTAAAAACTAACAAAAATGTCCGCTCGTCAACTGAAACATTCTATGCGAAAAAGAGTGATGTGAAAAATGGAGTTTTTTTTATGTAACAAGCGAGACTCTGACATTGACAAGTGAGCTATGGTACAATTTTTTGCTACTGGAGCAGGTCTCTTATTACAGCTGGATAATTTTGACAAATTTTAAAATTATTTAAAAACATTTTTGTTGATAACAGTGTTGAACTCTTTTTCATTATGATCAGGTGAAAAAAGACAAAATTTCTGGTTAAAAATTAGTAGGATGTACAATGCCCAAAAACTTGTTAGGGGATGAAAATTCGTTGCAAGGTTTGAGATAATATAGAGAAACATATAATATACGGAGATCTTTGCTCAACATCCTCAAGTGAGCGTGTTAGCCAGTAAACAACTCCATCAAGTGTAACATAAGTTGGATCTAAATTTTATACATATGATGGACAAGCCAATAGCACAATCCAATTTTTTGTGGAGCCACTACAACATTTTGGGTCTATGGCCACGGTTTTTTTTGTCACGGTAAAAAACCGTGACCATAGACCCTCTATGGTCACGGTTTTTTAGGGTGACAAAAAAAAAGCTATAGTCACGGTTTTTTTGGAAAGGGTGACCATAGAGTACCTATGATCACGATTTTTTAAAAAATGGTGACCTAAAAGGGTTTATGGTCACGGTTTTGAGGGGTGATCTAAAGGGGTCTATGGTCATGGTTTTTTACAGTGACCAAAAGGGGTCTATGGTCACGGTTTTTCAAAAAAGGGTGACCTAAAAGGGTCTATGGTCACGATTTTGGGGGGTGGCTTAAAAGGGTCTATGGTCACGGTTTTGGGGGTGACCTAAAGGGGTCTATGGTCACGGTTTTTTACAATGACCAAAAAGGGGCTATGGTCACGGTTTTACAAAAAAGGGTGACCTAAAAGGGTCTATGGTCACGGTGTTGGGGGGTGACCTTAAGGGGTCTATGGTCACGATTTTGGGGTGGCCTAAAAGTGTCTATGGTCACAGTTTTGGGGGGTGGCCTAGGGGTCTATGGTCACGGTTTTAGGGGGTGGCCTAAAAGGGTCTATGGTCACGGTTTTAGGGGTGACCTAAAGGGGTCTATGGTCACGGTTTTTTACAGTGACAAAAAAGGGGCTATGGTCACGATTTTTCAAAAATGGGTGACCTAAAAGGGTTTATGGTCACGATTTTGGGGGGTGACCTAAAAGGGTCTATGGTCACGGTTTTGGGGGTGGCCTAAAAGGGTCTATGGTCAGGGTTTTGGGGGTAACCTAAAGGTGTCTATGGTCGCGGTTTTTTACAGTGACCAAAAAGGATATATGGTCACGGTTTTTCGGAAGGGTGACCTAAAAGGGTCTATGGTAACGGTTTTGAGGGTGACCTAAAGGGGTTTATGGTCACGATTTTTTACAATGACCAAAAAGTGTCTATGGTCACGGTTTTTCAAAAGGGTGATCTAAAAGGGTCTATGGTCACGGTTTTGGGGGTGACCTAAAGGGGTCTATAGTCACAGTTTTAATCATTTGAGTTTAAATTAATTAAAATTTTTATGTATTTTTTATAATTTTAAATATTTTATCTTTTAAAAATTTTAATAATTAAAAACTAATAATAATTTTATATGATTTATTTTAAATATTAAAATTTTAAATTAAAAAAAGATTTAAAACTTAATAACATAAAAAATGATTTAATAACTTAATAATGATTTAAAAAATGATTTATAATTAGTTACTTTATAGAAATTGAAATTAAAGTTGTGATAGAAAAATAATGAAATGTAATATAATTTAATTTAGGTAATCAATATTTTAGATTTAAAATCGTATTTTATAAAATGTGATTTGTAAGACCCATAATTTTTGAAAAAAAATATTATTTGAGTTAATTTTAATTTATATATTCATTAAATACTTTATTTTTAGAAATTATTTTATTAAAAGTAATTAAATTAAGTTTTGATAATTAAATGAAAAATTTTACTTACTCTTATAATATTGAATAATTTTTTACATTTAAATTATAGAACTTAATAATTTTAAAAGAATAAGAATTTTGTATGATTTAGTTTGAATAATTGAGATTTTAGAAGTTAATATTTTAATTTTTATAGACAAAGAAAATTAATTATAATATCTCCAATTTTTAAATTAGAATATTTGATTTAAAAAATAATAATAAATTGATAATCAAATAACATTTTCAAAGTAATTTTAAAAAAATAAATTAGATTTTTATTTAATACTCTATACCCTAATTTAATTAAAATTACTAAATTTCAATTTACTCAAAAACCCTAATTCCTAAATTAATTTAGAAAACCCTAACCCACTTACCCTTCACCCCAGCGCCGTTTCCCCCTTTCACTCATCAGCTTCATTTTTCCTCACACACAGCAAAGAGAGAGTGAGACCCGAAAGAGAGAGAACGAGCTGAACGGAAGAGAAAGGGAGACCCAGAGGAGGCGCCGCTGGGCCAGAGCTGCCGCTGGGAGGGTCCTCGCCGCTGCCGCCATAGCCACGCAGCCGCTGTCTGGTCGTCATCGTCGTCGCGCTCGCCAGAAACGAGGCAGAGAGCAGCGCCGAGAGGAAGCCCGTCAACCCCATCGCCGCCTTCGTGCTCGCAAGTATGGAGGAAGCCCGTTGCTGCCAGCTTTGTCAGATCTCTGTCATCGAACCCGTCCTTGTCGCCGCCATTGGAGTCGCGAATGGAGGAGGGAGAAGAGGCACGAAAGGGAGCGTCGCAGTGTTGCCGTGGTCGTCGAGTGGCTGGGCTTGCCATCGTCGCGTTTGGGTGGCTATTGCGCCGCCGTTCGTTGCTGCCTTGTCGCCATTGAAGATTCATGTTGCCGCTTTGACCGCCGGTAACCACCGGTGGAACCCCATCTTCTCGGTAAGCGTTTCGTTCTGAAATCTTTGAAAATCGGAATTCTGATATGAGTTATTGAAGGTTCTGAGACATTGGTAACGTAGGGTCGAATTCCGAGTCTTGCATGCTGAATTCAATTGTTGTTGCCTGCGACATCAAGCTGCTGCGTCATCACTGGAGCTGTTAATGTAACATCCCGCATTTTTGAAAATCTAATTATGAATAAATTGTGATTTTATTAGAAATAATTAAGTAGATTCGGAGATAATTTCATTTTAAACCAATTAAGATTCTTAAGTAATTTTATATAATGGAATATTTTGTATAATTTTAGTAATTAAAAAATTAGAAAGAATTGTATAATTTAATTTAAGTAACTTTTATTCTGAAAAGGTTACGATTTATTTTATTGATTTGATATCTTATTTTATAAATTAATCAATTAAGAGTAATTAAATTAGTTTTATTAATATTTTGAGTTAAGTTAATTACAATTCTTGTGTAAATTTTTATAATTGGTTATTTTATATAATTTTAAATTAGAATTCAGTACTGGAAGTGTTATATAATTAAATTTAAGAAATTTCTATTATGAATAAATTATGATTTATTTTATTAGTTTGAGCTTTTAGAGATTAATTTATTAGAAATGATTAAATGGACTTTTATAAATACTTAAAGTTTAAGTAATTTTATTATAATTAGATATTTTGTAAATTGAAATTAAAGTTTCGGTGATAGAAAAATAATAAAAAGTTATATCATTTAATTTGAATAGTTAGTATTGAGTTTAAACTATATTTTATAAAAATGTGATTAATATATTTATTTTATAATTTAAATTAAAAATAATTAGTTGAACTTAACAATATGTTGATAAATAACATTCTTAAATATTTTTAATAGAGTATATTTGATTTTAAAATTTCTCTACCCTCTAATTTTAATGGAGACCAAACGCCGTTAAGCTTCTTGCTGCTGCCTTGGAGTCCGTCGTCAGGTTCGAGTTGAAGAAAGAGGGAGGCATAGATTCAACGTCCCGTAGAGAGGGATTTGTTGTTGTCATTGCGCGCCGTCGTGTGCTGTCGCTGTTGTTCGAGCCGTCGCCATCGCCGTGGGTGAAGTCCGCCGTTGGCGCCAGTTGAGGCCGCTGCTATGGAACAGAGATGAGAGAGAGACGTTGGGAGGAAACTGTGAGCTGCAAGCCGCTGACCGAGAAGAAGCTCTGCCTTTGTCGCCGTGTTAGAGTCGTCGCTGCCAACGCCGCGCACCGCCGTTAGCGCTGCCGTTGAAGGGAACTCGCCGTCACAGTTCAATCATCATTGAGCTTGAAGGGAGGCGTCACTGATATACCCGACAGCAGCTTCCCCTGCGTTTCCAATTCCATTCTTGAAACTGTATCACTCTTGCTCATGCTCTGTTTCCCGAATCTATTCCTCTACCATATTTTGTTCTGATTACAATAGCATATGTTAATGTCTCTGTTTAGTATGATCATCTTTATCCGGAACCACTGATGTCACCGCTACGGAGGTGATTGGGATAGGCGCGATTGTCATTGTTGTTGCTGCCCCAGAAGAAGTGAGGCTGCTACTGCTGTTCCGGCCGCATTGGTTGTTGTAAACTGGAAAAAAGAAGGGCATCATTGTGTTTAAATTTGACGGTTTCGACTAATTGAGGTAGGGGGTTTAAACGATTTCAATTTAAGAATGCCTACAAGGTTTATTGAATAACTGCAAATAGATTTAATAGCTGTGAGTAATTGATTGATTATGTGAATATTGAATTGTGGCTAAAATTGTGATTGGAATGGTTGAGATTGTGATTTGGAATTGTTGATTAGTGATATTGATTGATTATGTGGATTGGAAATTGTTTGATGACTAATTGTTGAGAATTTCTGAATTTTAATGGGTTATGTTGGATTTGTTGCCGTTGAGCTGTTATTTGGTATATTGTAATGTTAATGAACTTGGTTGGTGGTTGATTTGGAATTGGTTTTGAGGGGTATTGAAGGGTTGGATTTTGAATACTAAATGGTTTGCTGAAAATCAGGTTCTCTTGAAATAAAACGGCAACTTTGAAAGTGATTTAGTAACTCTATAGTGACTGAAATTATAAGAATTTAAATGTTAAATAAATTATATTAAGTGTAATTGTGAAAATTCAATTTTTAAGGTTTCATATCAACTAGATAATTAGTTATGATTTTTCAAAGTTGAACTCTAAAATATGATTTTCTGCATAATTTTAAACGAAGTCAGAAACTTTGAAAAGCTATAACTACTTATGTAATTATCGGAATTGTATGAGACCAAACCTGGGTTAAACTTGGGGATATAAGGAACTAAACTGGTAAATTTGAGACTTTTTCATTAAGTTTATGATTTATGGTGAATTTTTGAATTGGAGATGTCAAATCTGGTTTTAGACTTCAGCAGAAAATTACCTAACTTCCAAGCTACGTAACTCCTTCATTAAAAATGGTATAACCCTGGAACTAATTGAGAAAGAAATTTGAATAAGTTATGTTTAACCACATAAATTTTGAAGGTGGTTGGATTTAATTTGGATTTTATATGAAATTTTGAATGTTGTACGCTGCTGCTGTCTTCTGGATTTAAAACACTGCAGAGCAGTCACGGTTTTGCTTATATTCTTGAAGCTAGAGTCAGCAAAAAATTATGATTTTTGGTTTAATAGAAAGCTTAATCCAAGACGGTCGCATGGATATAAAGTTTGCATGATTCCGAATTCATTTGATATTTTAAAAACAAAATGGAAATCAGGCTGCCAAGTTGTGTTGGCAATTATTTTGGATATGGAATTTAAGGAATAGAGTTTCTATACTATTATCAAATATTTTTGAGAATATATATTGTTGTGGCAACTGCTGAAAGAGACTGATAAAATGTTGAGAAAGAAGGAACCCGTAAGGGTGGCTAAGTCCTATTTTTAAAGGAGATTATGTCCAAATTTTTATAAAAATATAAGGACTTAATCAAAATCAATATTTAAGGCTTATTTAATGATAATAACTTCAATGATTCTTTTAAGAAAAGATTATTTGGTATACGAGATTGTTAGCAAGGGCGTGGGTCTTGTCCCGCTTGCGTACTTGCAATTATGAAAGAAAAAGGAAAGAGTAAAGTACTTATTGTATGATTATCTGTTGCTTGAGGCAACCCAAGAGATATTTGTTTATTTGTTTGTTACTTGAAGCAACCCAAGAGATGTTTGTTTGTTGCTTGAGGCAACTCAAGAGATATTGTTTGCTTATTTGTTGCTTAATGCAACCCAAGAGATAATATTTATTTATCTGTTGCTTAAAGCAACCCAAGAGATTGTATTTTGCTGGAAGGGATGTGACAGTTGCTGCTCCGTGTTCTCGGTTAATCGTAAGTCCGGTAAGCTGTCCCTTGTTTCGAACTCTGTTAGTCACTATTTTGTTATATGTTACTAAGATTCCTGCGACGTGAATACCTTAGGATCGAGTTTCGGTTATTGTATGTTACAATTCAAGCTGTTTCGGTTGTTGCGGAAGTGGATAAAGCTGAGGTTACGGTTGCTGCTGTCGCTGGCCGAGGAAAAAGGGGTTTTTGACGCGTTTTGGTTTTGCGAGTTTCGACTTTGAGGTAGGGGCGTTTTTATTAAAACTCATTTTTTTAGGAGTTGTTATAAATTGATATTTAGGCGAGTAAATATTTTTGGTGATTATAGGGTCTTATGAGTTGAGCTGAACTGCTTTGAATAAATGTGATTGCTTACTTGCCTGTGGCTAGTTCTGAATATTTATTTGATATTGAAGTAGTGAATGAAGGATTGATTTAAAATTCTGATTCGAATGTTTATCAAGTATAATTTGAGAATTGGAAAGTGATTGGATGTTAGATTTAGTTTGATTTCGGAAAATGATTTGAGATTTGTGAATGACTTGGGTTTGAAAATGTTGGAAAGTGTTTGAGAATATGTTAGTTGACTTTGTTGGAAATGAATTGGAATTTGGAAATGGTTATAATATTGGAGATGAGCTTGATTTGTAGAAAAATGAATTTAAATTGAAAATAGTTTGAGATATTGAAATTGTTCAGATTTTGAAATTGAGTTGAAAGGAGTTTGAGAAATGATTTTGTTGGGACCCGGAAAGGCTAGATTGCTGATGCATATGAGCATTGTAGTGCTTTCCGGTTGTGTGCTTTGCCAATGATAATTGGCGCTTCGATGAGATTATATTTCTAAAGCCAGTCTATTCTCTTCATCTTTAATATCCTAGGTTTCAATGCATCTTTTTAGGCTATTTTTATTTTCTCTTTTCTGTTTTCCAGAGTTGCTTTTTCTGAAACATCTGACCTCACTTTGATTTAAATTTAGTCAAGTAGCAGATTCCCTTGTTCTCAAATGTGAATCCTTATGGCTAGTTCTCAGTGAAAATTTCTGTGTTTTCAATTTTTCAGTGCAGCAATAAACAACTTGTTTGGTATGCTTGTAGGATGGTTATTTATTGGGACTGTCCGTGAATTTAGGGTTTTTTGAACTAACCTAGGGATTAGTATTTCTTGTTTCTTCTGAAATTGGTAATAGCAAGGTTTTACACTAAACAAAAGGGTGAATATAATGAATTGTAACAGTGATGAATTTAAGCACTAAGAGTAAATTTTTGCATGAAAATTTCTCATTCCAATTTTACCAAAGAAATATATATGGGGACTACTAAATCATTTTGATTTCACTCAATCAAAACACATCACTTTATAAATGTCATGTAGATGATATGATATCACTATTTTTTGTCTTAATGATAGATTAGGAATTTTAATTTTATTTATTTTTCAAAGGTCATGCATCAACTTTATTTATGTGATTAGTGTGTAAAAATCTTAAATTTTTTTGTATCTATTTTCTTTGATTTTTCAAATAGCTCTGTGTTTTCCAAGATATTTTATAATTATTGATATGTAAAATCTTCAATTGCTAAATTGTAAATATTTTCCAGAACATGCTTGATTATGTCTCATTTTAAGACAGGAAGTTTAAAATAAAAATTATTTTATATTTTATATTAATTTAGGATTAAGATTTGTTAATTGATTATTTTGTTTACCTACTCTTGAATGTTCTTTACGAGGAATTTTTTGTTTTATTTTGTATACAGGATAATTTTTTTGGACTCGTAAAGACAAAAGGAGTTGACTAGTTGTTGTGGCACCCTGTATAAGATGGGATGTGTCTTATAATGAGTTTGGTTATCTAAATGTATTATTTTGATGTGTTCTTTACTTTTTGATAAGAGACTTTATCCGATATTATATGTAATGGATAAATTACACTCTATTTTGATTAGTGTTGTAATGAATATCTATTTTTTAATGAAACTTTTATGATTTGGATTTATCAAATTTTTTATTTTTAGATTTATTTTGTGATTATCATCATTTTGGGATGTGATTATGATTTAAAAAAAATTAAATCTCATAACATAAAACAGGCTATGGTCACGGTCAAGGTGGGATGACCATAGAGGCTATGGTCACGGCAAAAAACCGTGACCATAGATAAGGCTATGGTCACGGTTTAAGGAAGGGGTGACCATAGGGGCTATGGTCACAGTTTTGGTGAGGGGTGACCATAGAGGCTATGGTCACGGCCAAAACCGTGACCATAGATAAGGCTATGGTCACGGTTTAATGAGGGGTGGCCATAGGGGCTATGGTCACGGCTAAAATCGTGACCATAGCTAAGGCTATGGCCACGGTTTTTGGTGGGGTGACCATAGAGGCTTTGGTCACGGCCAAAACTGTGACCATAGATAAGGCTATGGTCACGGTTTTGGGAAGGGGTGACCATAGCCGTGACCATAGATAAGGCTATGGTCACGGTTTTATCGCGTGACCATAGATTAACCTATGGTCACGGTAAAAAAACGTGGCCTAAAGTGCCAGAATTTGAACATTACAACCGTGACCACAGAAACCGTGACCATAGATAAAAAAACCGTGACCATAGGTCTATGGCCACGAGAGAATAGGCCACGGCGGAAAAATCGTGACCATAGGTCAAAAATCGTGACCATAGACCTATGGTCACCCTTTTCACTAGCTATGGTCACAGTTTTTCACCGTGACCATAGACCTTTTTTTTGTAGTGAGCTGGTATACATGGTGAATGTGCATGCAGTAATTTCGTCACTCTGTTGGATCACATACATGATAGCATAGTCGAAAGTGTATCGATAGTATAAGAAAGCATACACATAAGTCATTTTAAGTTTAAAAATGTAGATAAGATCCAAAATGATTTTGGACCTCTTGCTAACTGGATCTCAAGTTAGCAAGTAATTTTTTTATTTTCATGGAAGAGGATTTTGTGCACAAGACTCCATTTTCAATACCAATAACTTAGAACCAATCCTCATAAGTTAGCAAAAAGGGAAAGTAAAATGGATTGGTGTACCCAGTCGAAGCATCCATCATCATGACCTAGTCAAGAGAGTTCATGAAAGAGGATGGATAGAAAAAATGTAGTATCAGTGAGCAACTATGATTTCTCCACCTTGCAGCAATATGTGTCACAAACTCATGCCTGCTGAGTTTTGCTCTCCAATAGCGAGACGTCATGCGAGCATTCAAAATGGTTGAAACATCATAATGATGGAATATGTCTAGGAAAATTTCATTAAATAGTTCAAGAAGGAGAATGGAGTGAGGAGGAATATCACTCATTCTTAGTAAAATATGAGAATGCACTATTAAAGGAATCAAGAGTAGTAGAAAGATATGAGAGTTGGGAGTATGAGCTTTTTCAAGTGAGGATATGTGTTGATATGGTATGAGAACTTGTCTTCATTTATAAGAGAATAGCTTATTAATGATTCAGCAGTATTTATACCTCCAACTTAAATAGAAAGAGGCCTAAAGAAATATTATTTGCTCATTTTTTAGCTAATATTTTATGTTTTCCAATAACTCACATTGGAATATATACTAAGTATACCTTCAAGATGCCCTTGTGGTTAGGGGAGTCAAAATTGATTAAGCAAAATGTAATAAGCCAGTGAGCCCATCTATTCCTCAAAATCATTCTATTGCTCAGTAATTGAATAGTATTTTGGCATGTTCCACTTCAACTAAGAAATCTAATTTGAATACAAAGAGAGAGGAAATCACTTTCTACCCTATAAATCTCGAATTATGGGATGGCAAAACGCACGGAGAGGTAGTAAGGGTCACCCATGTGTCATAGCAAGGAAAACATAGGAAGTACTCTCAACACATCTTTTGTTATAATAGAGGCAAGCTTTAAATGAAGCTATAATTGAGCTGAAAAATAATCTCATAGGAGATTCACCATTAATGCTGACATGACCTCAAACCCAGGTATGGCAGAGTATATCCACTCTCTTCTTTTCTTCTAATTGTTCCGTTTGAAAAAATATGTAATTCATTGTTTTACCAAAAGCTAATTATATTTTTTCAACAAAAATATGTAATTCATTTTTCAATACAAGTATAGCAGAGTATATCCACTCTCTCCCTTCGACATCCAGCACATATACTTGGAATAGTTTGACCAAATACCTGAGCTGTTGATCCCTGTGGAACCCATGCCAGACCATCAGCCTCCTAACCCTATGATCGAGCAGATTGGTCCTTTGAATGAGGCCTTCATAACTGCCATGTCTAATGGCTTTTTAATAACCTCATATGAGGAGGATCCGTCTGAGACTAGTCTACCATGAGTTGACCAGATGATTATTGACTTGACTTCCAGTCATTTAAAGGATACTACACCAGGAGGAGTAGTACCTGACCCATAGTCTAGTGTTATTTTTCCTCACCATGTATAGACTTTTGCGAGGATAGGATTTCTTCTGTATATATCTTAGTCAGGTCCCAGACTAGGGTGGCCTTTGTGTGGGCCAGGGCCTGAGAGTCAGCAAAGATGGTCTGTATATATTATTATCTACTAATAGTATGTATCTAAGAAATTCGATGTACTTTTTTTTTGTATGATCTTGTACAAAAACTATGCCCTAGTGGCAATCTATGCGATATATGCTCTTTATGTTTTTTGCTATATGTTACTCTATCTATCTGTTGTATCTATTTTCTTGAATTCAACTAACCTATAAAATCCAAAAGGTGAGGCAGGCTCATACACATATATATAATATAGAGTCTCTAAGGTCAACTGAATGGTAACACCTGGTGACTAGCATTAGTCATGACGTGTTAGAAGTCAAGTCGTTACACATATCAATAAAGTAAGGGACAATTATAGGTCATGATAAATTAGTTAGGGATAAATATATGACATGCTTTTGTGATTGAATTTTTGATTGTGTGACATACTTCTGGTTGCAGACCTAATTCCTGCTATGCAGGAGATGATGCCTAGGGTGCATCACTGATTTTGTATTTGGCATCTTTGAAAATTTTCAATAAACAATGAAAAGACATAGAATTCAGGAGTTTATTATGAGATTGTGCACGTGCCACAACCTATTAAGAGTTTAAGGACAACATAGAAAAGATGAAGCTGTTTAATGAGAATACATGGGTAAACCTGAAAAAATGGCCGAGAGAGGCTTGGACAAGGTCATAGTTCAGTCACAGGCCGAAATTAGATTCTATTTATAACAATGCTTGTGAAGTTTTCAATTAAAGATAAAGAAAGTAAGAGGAAAGCCAATACTCACGTTGCTTGAAGAAGTGAGGATGTTTGTAATAAGGACAATGACTAAGAATAAGGTTAAGCTGGATAACCATGTGGTATACTTTTCCTCAATAATCAAGATTAGACTTGAGAAAGTGAGGAAGGAATCTAAACACTGACACCCCATTTAGGCCGGAGACACTGGTTATGAGAAGTTTGAAGTGCACTGGCATCCTACAAAATATGTAGTTGACTCGAAAAAAAAGATGTTCACTTTCAATTTTGGATGCTAACTGGTGACAATTTTAAATTTATGTCACAAGTATTTTATATTTTGAATTAAATTATTTATTCAATACTTAATAACTTGTACATTATTTCTATATTTTCAGGAATCCCATGTGTCAATGCTTGTGCAGCCCTTGCTAAAGTCAACAGGCATCTAGAGGATTTTTCCCACAATTTGTCAACTATGGAGTCCTACAAAGCCACTTAAAACTACTACATAAACTCACTTCTTGACTAACTTTTATGGGAACAATATGAATACAACATACCTTTGAAAACATTGGTTAAGAAGAAGCCAGACAAGCTCCAAATCAAGAGGAGAAAAGATGCGGATGAAGGAGGTCACTCTAATAAGAAGTCTAAGCCAAGCACCACTTTGAAGAGGCAGCTACGACCATTTACTTGCAAGTATTGTCTACAGAAGGGTCACACCAAGAGAGATATGAAAAAAAGAGAGCTGTCGATACTGCAGAAGCTGTAGCTACTACTGCTGAGGCTGCAAAGGACCCTAAAAATGCTACTACTGCTACATCTACCAATACTACTGCTACTACTACTATTACTACTACTACAATGGCTATTGTTTTAGCCACCACTATTATTACATCAATTGCTACCGCTGCAACTACTGAACATACCCCTCTTGTGGATGTGGATATCCAATATGCTGAGATTGATCTATCTCAGCCATCATATTCTAAACCAAATGACTGTCGGCAAGTATTTCTCATGACTATGAAAAACTATGGAATTGTAAATTTTGAAATATTCTAATTTGTTCATCTGTTTTTTTTTTCATTTGCATTCACTATAGGTTTCTGAAACGAATAACAAGATACCAACAAGACTTGCGAAGCTGGCACTTAGAAGAAGGTCACCTCCTCCAACAACCTCTGCAGCCTTAGATCCAATGAGGGAGTTAATTCAGCCATTGCAGCATGGTTGGAAAGCTTCATAAAATTTTTTCTCGCACTAGAATTCAAACTTCCAAGAAAGAAGTGTGACGTCTGAGCTTAGTATCCATAGAATTATGGTGTCAACTTGCAAGTTAGGGATATTTTGTAAAACAATTATGACAATGCTACATTTCTTTTTATTTGTTGGTGATGATTTCTAAACTTCATGCAACTATGTTATTATATTTAAAATATTGAAAAACTATTCAGACAATGCTAAGTTTCTTTTTGTTTGTTGTTGTCATTTATGCATTATATAGTACTTTAGATGAACTTATGTTGTTTTGGATTATTTAAGGATAATATTTACGTTATCTGTTTTTATTGTTGTTTATCCATATAGAAATTGTGTGTTGAATTAAATTTACATCAACAAAACCAATAAAAATAGCTATCACAGAACACAATCAATTCATACAAAAAAAAATATCTAAGTTATTCCAATTAACATTCGTAATGTGGATTATATTGACATCATGGTTCTTCATTGCAACCATCTTTTCTTCAAATCTTCACTAACAGCATTAATACAAACACAACTACTACCCTAAATCCAGCACTTAGATCATCACTTTCACATTTATAACATCTACTTTTAATTTCTCAATCCTCCATGCAAAGTTCATCTTCATTTCACCCTTCTAATTTCCTTCATCAACTTTCACGGGTACCTTATCTTATACAGAATCTGTCTAAACAAATAATGCGCACCATTTCTTTCCATTAGTATGTAAACATGTATCGAGTTCACTAAACATTTAAAATCAAATCAACGAAACTTAAAAATATAGAGTTAGGACACTCATATTATAATTTGGATACCCAAACAACAACTTATTAGGAAATGTCTCGGTCCCTAACCACTTAAGGATCGGCCGACATTCACAGCCACACCACTCTGAAACCCACTCGTGCCTGCTTCACACAATGTTCCTTGTCAAATTTTTTTTGTCGCAGATGATTGGTTCGAATTTCTTAAAACGTGACTATCACTCTCTATCATGGTGCAATATCAAGAGAAAGAAGAAGAAGAACATAAAGAAGTAGACGAACAGAATCGGAATGAAAGAAAGAAGAATTACTTTTAGAGTTCATAATAAGAGACAAGGACTAATTTGTAGTTCTTCCTACTTCTTCATAGTTTTTCGTTCTATTTTTTTTTTATCAAAATCTTTCAAATTTGTTTCAATCATGAGCAAATTGATTATTTTAATTTTTTTATTATTTTTAGTACTCATTTTCATATTTTAATTTTTATTTTTTATTGTATTTTTTATTTATATGATAAATATATTTATATTATTTGTGTAGTGTTCTGATTTCTCATATTATATTTTTATATAAGTTTTTTTATCATTTACTATACTGTTTTTTAGGGCAATTTACAAAAATAAAATATTTGACATTCCAAAATTATGAAAATACAACTTTTGTAGTTTGGATACGAAAATGTAACTTCTACAAATCTATATAAACCGTGGAAGGAGTCCCATAGATTTGAAATACACGTAAACCGCCGGAGGGATTGCACGGTTTACGTTGATGAAACGTTTGGGAAGAAACCGTAGCAGAGGTTCTATGGTTTTTGTGAAGATACAAAACATGCATAAATATGCAAAACACGCATCAAGTTCTATATATATATATATATACCAACCTAGAGTGTCATTTTTATTTCAATAATTTGTCCTTTTACGCTTAAAAATTGAAAAGATTCTAAAATAATAGTCCAAAATAGGGAGTATATTTGAATTTAGTTAAAAGAAAAAGTTGAGTTCTCACCAAAAAAGAAAAAGTTGAGTATACTAAATGGTTGTTGACATAATCAGATCTTCAAAATGTTTGTCCCTAGTAATATTGTAGACTTACAACTTCTTTTAAGGCTTATTTTTTTTCTTTTATTTTGAATTTATCCTTCTTAAGTCACCAAACAAAATTAGTAGCAAATATATGGAATTATATATCATTCAATAATAAAGTTTAAAATTTTAAAAATTTAAATTATATTTATTTAAATTTTAAATGTTTTGGAGTAAAATATGTTATTTATTAATAAAAATTTGAAAGTATTATTTAAATATATATATATATATATATAAATATACGTATTAAAAATTTAAAATATTATTTGAATATATGTATTAAAAATTTGAATGAGTTACTTAAATTAAAAAATTAAAATTTAATTAGAATATAATTTTATTTAATTCAAATTATATTAGATTAAATCAAAATAATTTAAAAATTAAATTTAAATTAGCACCGTACAAATCAATCATTTGCATAAAATTGAATTAGATTGAAACGTATAAATCAAATCAATATTTTTTAAATCATTTAAAATTATATCATTTTTATAATTTGAATAAATTTAAAATATACTACAAAATATAGTCTTATTTCGTTGACAATACAAATAATAGATGTAAATATATCCCACTCACTCTAAGTTGGTATATATAGTGAAACTCGTATATAAACCGTTGAATTCCTTCCACGATTTATGCATGTTTTGCATTCTCACAGAAACCATGGAACCCCTACCACGTTTTCTTTCCAAATGGTTCATTAACGTAAATTTGCATTTTCGTATTTAAACTGCAAAAGTTGCATTTCCGTAATTTTAAAAGCTAAATATTTTGTTTTCGTAAATTGCCCTATTTTTTATATGTATGTTTTGTATGAATTTTTTTTATTTTTGTTTGGCTTTGTTCATATGATTTTTTATTTATTTTATTGTATTTCTTTTATTCATATGACAAATGTTGTTGAATTTTTTTTTATTTTGTATAGTGCTCTAATTTTTTAAGTATTTTATTTATTTTTATGATATTTTTATTATTTTTTGTTCATATAAATTTTTTTGATCCTTTACTACATTGTATTTATGTTGTGTATGAAATTTTTTTATTTTTTATTTCATTTTATTCATATGAATTTTATTTATTTATTATTGTATTTTTTTCACATGATATATGTTGTTGGTTTTATGAAATTTTTATTATTTCTTATCTGTTTGATTTTTTTTATTTCTTTGATGTACTCTATAAAAAAAGGCAAAATAAATAAAAAATTAATTATAAGTAACAATATAGCCATAAATAATAAAAATTTATAGTTCAAAATAATACTAAATTAAAGAGTACTGACAGTGCTAGAAAAATTATAGAATATTTTCTTTTTGTTTGAAATTATAAAATTTATAGTACTCTCTTTCATATTTTTATTTTTTATTGTATTTATTTTATTTATATGATAAATATATTTTTATATTATTTTTCTTAGTGTTTTGATTTTGCATGCATATAAAAAAATTATTTAAATCGATGTCTCTTTTAGTAATTTTTCATCTAAAAGTGATTTTGAGTACTATAATCCAAACAATATTTATTTTATTATAATCAATTTTGGTATAAACAACCGTGATTTCTGTGTTGCACCCTAATCAGTAACCACATAATCTGCCACTACCTATAGTGGATGATGTTCTTCTGTAAACCGCTGCTGCCAGTAACAATTTTTATAGAAATATAAAAAAATGAATTTGCGTCTTCGTATTTCAAAAGTTGTATTTACGTAAAATTAAAATTCAAACATTTTATTTACGTAAATTGGCCTAAAAATTAAATAATACTATTCATTTAATAATTTTTGTTCATTAAATTTAATTAAATTAGTCTAATATTAACAAAAATTAATTATAAATAATATTATTCTAAATTTTATTATTTTTGGTTGAATTTAGTTAAAAAAAATATAATATACAACTTGAGTAAAAAAATTGGTGCATAAACCCAATATGAGATCTTTTGAGAATTTAGTACTCACTATAAGTTTAGGACCATTTTAATCGTTCAAATTTCAAGGTAACTTGGTGGTGTTCAACTTTTGGACTCCCTTTTACAGAGAGTGAGTGAGAGAGAAATTCCAAGTAAAGCGCGCGATTACTTTGAACTTTGAAGTAGCTGCTCCTTTCGGAAACCATGATGGAGTCAGGGAAAGACAACGGCACCAAACTCACCGGTCAACGGCGCGTGGGTCTACTCTACGACGAGAGGATGTGTAAGCACGAGAACCTTCACGACGGTTACCATCCCGAAACCCCCAACCGTATTAGGTCCATTTGGAACAAGCTTCAATCCACGGGCATTACCCAACGGTACTAACTACTTTACTCCTCTTTAGGGTTTTAAATTTCACCATTTTTTTCTTATTATTATTGTTGTGGGTTACGTTAGCTAGAGATGTTATTTTGATTGCTCTAGTTTTCGCTGAGCTGTGGTTCCTTCTGTAACACTTTCAGACTCGTTTTATTGATGAAATTTAGGTTGCCATCTGACAATGGAACAAGACGAAATACTCACAAGAAGATATAGAAAACAGATATACAAAATTTTGTGCTCTTGAGTAAAATTCAATTTATTCTTATTTTTTTTATTTAAAAAATTTGAGACAAAAAATATAATAATAAAAATTAACAAAAATAATAAAAAAATAAAAAATAAGTTGTGTCTTTGTTAGTGTTTTTAGGCACAATATCTTATGTCTCTGTGTTTCTATCTGTCTTTGTGTTCCTGTCTCATTGTCCTCTGTAAACAAACCCAACCTTAACTAGGTTTTGTGATGAGTAAATGGACTAAAGTACACGTGAAAGGGTTTTGGGTAGATAAAAGTACACCAAAGATTAGTAAATATCAAAATACACATCAAGATTGTTTACGATGGACAATAGTGTCGTGCTGTTAGTAAGGGTTTGATATTTATAAATCTTTTGTGAGTATTTTTGTCCATCGAAAATAATCTCTAGGGTGTACTTTGTTATTTAGGAATATTTGGTGTACATTTTTGTCTCTGCCAAACTCTTACACGTGTACTTTTCTTCATTTACTCGTTTTGTGACTGATATTTAAATTTGTCTTGAAATCTACCTTTTGTTTTTTGAATTTTGTTGATGAAATTAACTATGTGACATGAAATGTAATATAGGCAGTGGTGTAAAGGATGATTGATGGCCACAAGTAAAAGAAAAATGGAGTTTTTAATAATTATTTCTACATATTAATGCTACTACAAAACTATAATTATGGTTTGGAGAAGCTTTAGGTGGTATATTTAGTATTTACACTGCAGATCTTCTGGAGCTTGGGAAAATAATGCGAGATGTGTTTTAATTTCTTTTGACATCTATTCAATGGTTCATTAAATTGTGGTAAAGTTAGAAAAATATGATGGTTTTAAGAATGGTGAAGGCCTAATACGAGTAAGAAACTTTCCAATGCTGAGATGGAGGCATGTGTCCCCGTAGTCTTTGAAGTAGCATAATAATAAAAAAAGGTGCTTTCATTGAGAGACTGATGGTGACATTCGGAGAACTCCATCAGCAGACTGAGCTTGCAGCCTTACAACGGAGCCATGTTGAAATTGCTAGTCTAGTTTCAACCACCAACGAGCGAATGGATGATTGGAGAGCCTGTATCAGTCTCTTTATGTTTACTTAAGGTTTTTCCTATAATTAGACTCCATTGTGATGGTTTAGAGTAAATTGTTCTCTCTTCTGTGAAAGTTGTGCTGTTCAATTTTTAGTTCTGAATTTCTAATACTAGGATGACTTTGCATAAAGTGACAAAATCTTACTTCTCTGTTTTGTGCTTTTAATAAATGTGGTGTAACATCATTCCAGATGTGTGATTTTGGATGCTAAAGAAGCTGAAGACAAACATATACTGTCAGTACATTCCAAAAAACATGTGAATTTTATCAAGAAAATAAGCTCAGAGTCAGATTCACGGAGGCTTAAGACTGCGTCAAAATTTGATTCGATATACTTCAATGAAGGTTCATCAGAAGCTGCTTATCTTGCTGCTGGCTCTGCTATAGAGGTGATATTTACATGGATTATTCACATAGTATAAATATCTGTGATTTTTTATGTGTATTAATGAGATAACTGTGGATCCATTATTACAGCCTTTTCGAAGTCTAGATTTGTCTGTGCCTGCCACTAAAGCAGAGTTTGCCATCTGATCTAAAAAATATACTTTCCTGTTTCTAGTATTCCACTTAATTTTAAGTTACTGACTTTGCTCATATTGGTAGTATTGATTGCATTCAATATCTTAGACAACTTTTTTTTCCTACTAAAAGAAACTGGTACAAAATTTGGGCCATCATGAAGTTTTTCTTGAAGTTGTTTGGGAGCAGCAATGTTTTACAAACATTTTAGCTTTTCAATTTGTATTTCAACTTGGAGGTTCTTTCCATATAATATTTCTCATTTTAATTATCAATTTTTGTAAATATAAAAAAAAATATCAATTTTTGTACTTACAAATAATAAAAAAAAAGGGGAAGTTAAGGCTTAAAAGTAAGGTTGTTGACTTGTAACTTGGAGGTCATATGTTTCTGCACATTGCCACAAATGTTTGGCTACTATTCTCAAAAAATGAGCAAACCTAGTCAAGAGAAACTGATGAGGTTGCAGGGCACACCCAACAGTCACCAAAGATACAAAAAGGTATTCCAAGAAAAAACAGCAAGACGACAATGTAAAAATAGGTGCGACAGTAATTTTGAATCTGTGCCACCCCGCACTCACCTGACACACATTGTGAGAAATATCCATATGTGGCCTTCAAATAAGTATATCAAGGTGGAAAGAGATTGTATTTGAGGAAGGAGTTAAGAAATAAGAACTAGAAATAAGATTTACATCTAAATATACCAAATGAATCAAGAGACCGTAATTGTTATCTGGGTTAAAAGACAATGGAGCAATATCAAGGACTGTTTACAAAATCAAACATAAAAATAATTAAAACTTTCTTTTTGTATCATGTACTTTTATCATAATGCTATAGATTTGGTTGGCTATATTGATACATCATTTTATCATCAAAAGAATTATCATTTAAATTAAAGAACTTTATCATGTATCCATCTGAATTTTTCCAATCTATCAGTGAACACATACATTTATTTAGATTGAAGTAAGGTTTTATGTTAATACTATTCTTTTTAACATAACTGAAGATCCTATGATTAATAGGTTGTTGAAAGAGTGGCAAGCAGGGAATTCAATTCTGCTTTTGCAATTGTTAGGCCTCCAGGTCATCATGCAGAACGTGATGAACCCATGGGTTTTTGTCTATTCAACAATGTGGCGATTGCGGCAACGTATCTCTTAGAGGAACGTGTGGGTAACATGATTTCTACTTTCAATTCTGTATTTACCAAGAGTTTTTGGCAGTTAATCTGTCAGTTGCTTTATTTCCACAGGCACCTCACTGTTGTGTTGCCCTGTTTGACAGCCAGAATTAGGTATTAAAAAAATTTTAATTGTTGATTGGGACATCCATCATGGAAATGGTACACAAAAAATGTTCTGGAATGACTCTCGAGTTTTATTCTTCTCTGTTCACAGGTATTATTATTATTTTCATGTATTTTCTGTCCACTTGAACTGATTTGTCCTGTTGTAATTGTTTCTCTCTACCTCAAAATATGTAAAATTTTGTTTCTATTGGTTTTGAGGCCCTAGACCTGACTGCTAGATTGTTTCCTTTTATACACTGGTGATTTAGGAAAATATATGTTGCTATATATGGGATAGGACATTGCATGAATTTGCGAATCATGTTAAATTTTAAAATTGTAGAACAACATGGCTTGTATATAATTGTACATGTATATTTTAAAGAAAAAAATTCATTTTAATTTTAATGATTTAATTTATTTTTATTTAATAATATATATATAAGCTTTCCTTTTTTTTATTGTTATAAAATATAAATTGATTACAGATTTGAAAAGAATTCACACTATGTGTCTTGTCTTGTTAGAGTAAAAGTGGGGAGGGGAAAAAAAATCACATGCGTACGTGCATCCTTTCTGCGTGGTGTAACATTTGACTCGAACATGTGGACATGACACCCAAATAGTGTGTCTATATTTAATAGTTTAGCATCGGGTCTTAGAGGTGGTTTTCAATCAAGACTTTAAAATGAATGTGAATCTCCATAGGTGGTTTTATCACTTTCATTGTTGATCTCAGATCATCTCATGCAGGCATGAATTTGGGAGCTTTTATCCTGCAAGTGATGATGGCTTTTATACGATGGTTGGAGAAGGAGCAGGTGCTGGATATAATATAAATGTACCATGGGAGAATGGAAGATGTGGTGATGCAGATTACTTTGCAGTGTGGGACCACATTTTGCTACCTGTTGCCAAAGAGTTTAATCCAGACATGATTATTGTTTCTGCTGGCTTTGATGCAGGTCTATTGTAGCATAATTTAAATTTGATGTTTTATAGGGGCGAGTTACTGGTTGTTTATACTCTTTCTCAGGGTTTGTAGCCAGTGTTGTTGGTTTAATTATTATTTTACTTCTTTGTATCTTGAAGGAGTATCACCATTACTTCTGATTTTGTACTAAACTACTAATCAGTTGATCATTAATTTATTATTACTGAAACGTAATAACTTTGATAATTTTTAATGAAACAGCCATTGGTGATCCTCTGGGGGGCTGTCGTGTTTCGCCATTTGGTTATTCTGTCCTGTTGAAAAAGGTTAATTTTAAACATTGACTTTTCATGATTGCGCCTTGCATTTGTTTCTTGTAATGCTAATTTCCTGATAAAACTGTTCAATTAACTGTGAAATTTTTTACTGTGTATATTGCACTTTAGTGTCACTATTTTCATGTTGCTTAAAGATGGGCAGTTATCTTTCTTAAACATATAGTGCTACTGCTTGCTTGAGTATCAAGTTTATATGATCTAACTTTAGCATTATTTTCTAGAATAAAATCTGATATAAGTTTTATATGTGAAGATTTTAACTTGGGTGATCAAATATATGAATGGCTGTTACATATTGTTTTACCTTCTATACATTTCAGTTGATGAATTTCGCTGAAGGTAGGATTGCACTAATTTTAGAAGGAGGATATAACCTTGACTCCATTGCAAAGTCGACGCATGCTTGCGTGGAGGTTTTGCTTGAAGACGAGCCTATTGTTGGTTCATCTGAGGCCTATCCATTTGAGTCCACCTGGCGTGTGATTCAAGCAGTAATAACTCATGACTCTAATATATGCTGTTTTGATCCTTCAAGGGGCAAAAGGGTTTTGTGATTTCATTTCTTATTATTTTTGGTTAGGGGGTGAGCAGTGGGAAATGGAAAATGTATTCTTTTCTTTCCTAAAAGCATCATATGGGCTTTTGTTACCCAAAGGTATTTGACATCTATTTAGTGCTAAATCTTTTGTGTTTGCCTTGCAGGTTCGCCAGGAATTAAGTTGCTTTTGGCCTACACTTGCTAATGAATTGCCACAAAAATTAATTTCTCAGATTGCTCCTCCCCCAGTAATGTTCTTTCGATTACTATTGTTCCTTTTTTACAGTTAATTTTGTTATTTCGCTATCGTATAATTTCTTTTTCATTATTTGTTCTTGCATAATACAAATCAAAAAATATTTTAGCAAATAGTGGTATGGTCTCCCTTATTTTTTTAACCTTTTCTAAATAATCTGTAATTTAATGAGACAATAACTATAACTTAAAATTCTGGTTGATTACCTTATATTCACAATGCAAAAATTGCCATGCTATCTTATAGCTTTTTGCTGCTGGCTCATACATTTTGAAAAGAACCATGACCTTTACATTGCAAAGTCGTAGATTCCACATTTTATTGGTAACTTAATGGATTAAGTTTATGTGCAAGAAGCAACTTATGTTTTAAGGGACATTAATTTTTCATTAGATGATTTACTGCTCGTATTTTATCCTATATGCATTCCAAATACATGCAATTTGGGTTATGAAAAGTTTCGAATAGATTATTTTACGATAATATTCTCATTGGAATTCTTTCTGCAACACTGCATTTGCAGCATACTCTTATCTCAAGCTCCGACTCCGAGACAGAGGATGACAAGGGTCGGCAGAATTCAGATCTTGCAGAGCTTCTACAGGATGTCATAAAACCACTTTCTGAGCTGAAGGTTGATGCAGGTAACTGTCGCTTTTTTACACCAAAGATTGATATAAAATTTGAGAAACATCCTGAAGTTTTAATATCATTCATGGCAAAATTTTAAACCAAATAAATATTTTACGTAGAAGAATTGATCATTGATGTGTGTATACCTTTCGAGAATCACGTCAGTAATTAGAAATTTCAGATGGCAACTTTTGAGCAATATGTGGATAAGAAAACTATCCATCATTTAGTATGATGTTTAGTGGGTTTGGTGAGACCAGCTAATCCACATAATTTGCCATAGTCAAATTCACAAATGTGGGTGTTTTGGTTTGCATGTTGATTTGGATCCAAAATCACCCAAGTAGAATTTTTGGCACATGATTGTAACTCTTAGGATGGCAGAACTTTTTTGGATCAAAATATGTCTTTTACCTTATGCGGGGCCCTTTAAGATGGCTGACCAACTTCCAATCCAACTGAATGTTGGAAGTATTTTGGGAATATGTTTGATATGTCCACACATGAATAGCAAGATGCAAAATGTTAATGTATTGTTCGTTACCCACCGTACAGTAAATTGATGTTCTCTCTGATAAAAAAAAATGTTGCATCTTTGTCAATGTTCGGTTGCTCAGGTAAATGGTAATTTGAACGGGGCTGAGGTTGGAGCAAATGGGGTGAGGTGATAGTTTTGGACTTGTGCGCACGCTTCTTGAAGGGAATGACAGCCTGAATCGTCGATGGGTTGGCGGGTGGGGGCCACCTGCAAGGATACACCAATGCCAAAGTCAGTGTTCATATGATGAGGCAGCTAATTAGGGTTAAAATGTGACGTACTTCTAGGGAGGGGTAGGTCCCTCCCTATTTATACTCTGAACTCGAGTGGGTCCTTTCGCTTGGGCCCATCTGCCTGGAAGCTTCTGCTAGCTGTTCAAGTCTTTTTGGCAGGGGCGTGAGGTGCCGGGTGGGTCACTTGGGTCCGTGTCAAGTGACCCGGCGGGTTGGTGGTCCACAGTCGGACCGGGACAGTTGTTGGGCTGGGCCGGAACGTACCAACCGTGAAGCTAGAAGCTCGTGGTTGATGCGTTCAAGTTACTCGCGCTCGCTCGGGTAGAGTCCTAATCAACCCTGGAACCTGTTGACAAGGTCCACAGCTCCAGTGCGCGTGAGTTGCCCCCAACTGTGGCTTAGGGCGTTGCTTCGGTTTCTGTGCTGAAAGCATTAAATGCTCTTTATGGTTGATTTGAAAGCAGGGGGAAAAATCAATTCTACCTCTGTCTTTTTGCACTTCCCTGACGGTTACCATTTTGCATTCTTTTGCTTTTGTCTTCACCACTTCTTCACTTTTCTCACACATTCCCTTCGTCTTTCTCTGCTTTCTGATCGCTGTGCCTTCGGAATTCTGCATCTTGCTTGCTGCGAATCCCACACCCGCCCTCTCTTCATTCCTTCTACTTTCTTCATTTACTGGTAAGCAATCATTTCCTTCTTCCTTCGTTGATGATTGTTGTGCTTGCCTTTGTTACCACTGTTGCTACATGCATTTTGCATTACTTCTAGTGCATTTGTTTGGTTCTTGTCTTGTCTAGGTTAGATTTGCCAATGTTAGCTAGTTCTTAAAAAGGGGGGGGGTACCATTAGGTGTCTTTTTTCTTGGATCTAGGCCTTTTAGGCCTTAGAATAGTGGTGCAAATTAGAGTAGTGACGTAGTAGAACGTAGTCTTTGTTTCTTCATTTCTTGCGGGTTTCCGATCTCCCGAGTTAACTTAAGTGGTGCCCCCACTGTAGGTATGGCTCAGCAACCTGCGGTGCCGAATCGTGTTGATCATGATATCTGGGTCACATCCGACGAGAAAGATATGGCTTCCCGGGTAACCTGAGAGAAGCTACAAGAGCTTCGCGACTCCGGGCCCTTGTGTGGCGGAGGCCCGGTAGAAGCGAATTACCAAGTTTTCGTCCTGGGTGACCGAGAGTGTATTTGACACCTGAACCTGGTGTCTCCCTGGGTAGTCGACTGGTTGTGGGTGTACAAAGCAATGTTCACCACGCTAGGTGTCCGTCTTCCTTGTTCTCCGTTCATCATCTCTTTGCTAAATCGTTGTGACGTCGCCCTGTAACAGCTTCATCCAAACAGCTGGGCCGCCTTCGTACTTTTGAGATGGTGTGTGAATATTGGGAGCTCCAGACTTCTCTCAACGTGTTTTTTTTTTTTTTACCTTTTCTTACTCACTAACCCTTCCCGAGAAGGCAAGCACAAGAAAGGCTACCTTTCCTTCAAGACTGTACAGAATAGGCAAATTTTTTGGCCTTTTTGAAGATTCTTTTCATGGTTTCAAAAGTAAGTACTTCAAAGTTAGACCGGCTCTGAGTTGCCATACCTTTTGGCTTACCCTCGAGGGTGAAAGGCGGATCCCGACTTATTAGAGCTTTGGTGTTGGCTCTGACTATCTAATAAAAGTGTCTTATGAGGGGTTAAGTCCGGAGGACTGTCAGATCACAGATATCTTGTTAGCTGTTTTTGGCTAAAAAAATCTTAACTCCCATTTACTAATGGGTGACCGGGAGTCCGATCGTGAATGCGTAGGTAAAATTTTGAATTTCTTTGTTGTCTTGATCTCCCGATCTGTTTGTCTATTTTGCTTGCTTTAAAATGTCCCATTCTTCCGACTTCCTAACTTTGCTTTTCTTTCCACTTCTTGTAGTTGCCATGGCTACTGGTAATGCCAAAATGGCTCGCTTGATGGCCCACTTCTTTCCCTCGGAAGACAGTGACGATGACACCACGGCAACTCCTTCGGTGGAGCCTATGCCTGATGCCGTCGGTGAAGGAATTCGCCAGGTCATCGACGAAGGTGACGAACAGCCCCAACCTTCTGCTGAAGCACTGCTTCAGAACCTTGCTGTCGACGAGGCGGGCCAGGGTCAGGGGGTGGGGTTCGAAGACGACCCCGAGCTAACCATTGTAACCAACCCCAAGAAAAGGAAAACAACCCCGGGCTCTAGCAAGACTCTTACTGTCATGGAGAAGAACTTTGACGCGGGATATTTCATTGACTCCCAGCTCCTTCTGGGCACTGAAGAATTCTTCCGGGAAGAAGACCTCGCTGCCCAAGTTAGATGGACTTACCGCAGCCTCCTTCGGGCAGCGGCCATTGTGAGGAAAATGGAACTCGTGTTGGCGCAAAGCCAACTCGCGGAAGGTAAACTTAGGGCTTCCCAGAAGGATATTTCCAAGTTGAAGGCCCAGGAAGAGTTGCTCAAGGCCCGCCTTGCCGAGGAAGAGAAAAAGGCTGAGGAGAGTGCCACCAAGATCAACTATCTGGTGGATCGCGATCTCTCTCTCTCAAGCCAACTTAATAGTGCTCAAGGTCGGGCCACTGTTGCAGAGGCGAAGGTGAAGGAGTTGGAGGAGAAACTTGCCGAGGTCACAAAATCGGCTGAGGCTGCTAAGCAAGAGGCCTTAGCTTTGAAGAAAAAGAATAAGGAAATTGTGAGGGATGCACGGGGAGTAGTCAAGGCTACCGAGGAGAGGATTAAAGCTCAGGTCTTTCTCCTTGCTCCCGACCTGGATACCTCAATGATTGGAGCTTTCAAGATGATTCAGGATGGGAAGATTGTGGATATCCTGAGGCAGTGAGATCTTTGTAAAAAATGTGAATCTTGTACTTTTTTGTACTTTGTTGTATTGGGCCGATCTGATGCCCTTGTCTTGAATGAACAATTTTATCTTTAATAATTAATGTGACCTTGATACCTCGTGCTTTAGATCATTATCGGACCGATGCGATGCCTTTCTTTAAGCTACCATTTTCATCCGTAGTTAGAGCACATTTTTGTTGCTTGTTATTACCTCGCTTGACCGTCAAACTGTTATTCGTAGTAAGTTGGATATCCGTTTCTTGCAATATCGTGGCGCTCGGGGTGATCAATCTTGGGTTGTCGTTTTTATAACTTAATAGTAATAAATCACAGATATGACACTAAGCATGATGTAAATTAACCACGAAAATACAAAAGTCCTTTGCAACAAGTTTAATGAAAGAGAAATGAAGCATCTAACAGAAAAATAACAAATAAAGGACGACAGTAATTTAAATAACAAAGGTGAGGAATGCGAAGTGGTAATCGTTAGGGAGGGAAGTCATCCTTCAAGAGTAAAAACTCTTCAAGTTTGCCATATTCCATGTCTTCGGTACCTTGGTCCCATCAAACTGCTCCAGCTTGTATGCGCCTTTCTCGAGGACTTCTCTTACTCTGTAGGGCCCTTTCTAGTTAGCTGCTAGCTTGCATTGTCCTGGGGTTGGCGTGCCGATATCGTTGCACTGCAACACTAAATCTCCTTTCTCCAAACTCTTGTTCAGCACCTTGCGATTGCAACATAAAGCTATCTTTTGTTTTAGCGCAGCTTCCGACAAATGAGCTATCTTCCTTGGAATGACTGTATCAACACCATATGTAAGCTGGAAGGGTGTCTCTCCGATAGAAGATTGTGGTGTTGTTTTGTAAGACCACAACACGAAAGCTAGCTTGTCTGCCCAAGAGCCTTTTCGCTAATCAAGACACTTTAACCCATTAAGGATAATTTTGTTCGTTGCCTCGGCTTGACCGTTGCTCTGGGGTGTTCCACCGAGAAAAACTTCTGCTTGATCCTCAAACCAGCTAAGAATTTCCCAAATTTTTTATCAGAAAGTTGCGTTCCATTGTCCGAGACCACGATCTTTGGAATCCCAAACCTGGCGATTACTTATTTCCAAAGGAACTTCTAGCAATTTGCTGACAATATGCTGGCTAACGGCTCTGCCTCCACCCATTTGGTGTAATAATCAATGGCCACAATGAGGTACTTAACTTGCCCTGGGGCTACCGGAAACGGGCCCAAAAGGTCGACTCCCCATTAGGAGAAAGGTCGGGAGGCCAACATGGAACTTAGCTATCCCGCTGGGGCTTTGTAAAAATTCACATTCTCCTGACGTTTTCTGCACTTCCTTACCAACTCCAAGGTGTCCCACATCATAGAGGGCCAATAATATCCTGCTTTGATGAGCTTACTGGCTAAGGCTTTCCCTGCAATGTGATGGCAACAACACCCCTCATGGACTTTGCTTAGAACGTAGTCCGTCTGGTCAGGGCGAATGCACCTCAACAGGGTCTGATTGAGTCCTAGTTTGTACAGTTGCCCTTGTATTATTACGTACTTAGCGACTTCTCTTTTTACCACTTTGGTCTCCTTTTCATCTCCAGGGAGCGTCCTGTCTTCGAGGAAGCGTTGGATCGAATTGATCCAAGAGGGATGGTCTGGGGCTTGGGTCAGGCAGAGGGCCACCGATGGCTCTTTTACCAAACCCCGGATAAGGGATCGGTTTTCCGCCCCAGGTTTGGTGCTCGCCAACTTCGTCAAGAGGTCGGCCCTAGCGTTTCTCTCTCTGGGAACATGTTGCGCCACTACCTATTCAAAACCCTTGCATAGTCTTTTTGTTCTCTCCAAATACTTTTGCAACAAAGGGCCCTTGGCTTGGTAAGTTCCATTCATCTGAGTGGTCACGACCTGGGAGTTGCTGTTGACTTAGAGTTTCGTCGCTCCGACCGCTCTGGCTAGAGTTAAGCCGACTATTAAGGCCTCATACTCTGACTGGTTGTTCAAGACCAGGAAGTCGAATTTGGTCGATTGTTCATAGGTCATCCTTTCCGAGCTCTCTAGGATGATTCCGGCCCCTCCGAATGCTTGGTTGGACGCTCCGTCAATGTGAAGCTTCCACCGTGTGTTCGGATTCTCGGGAGCATCGCCGGTTACTTCTACCAAAAAATCTACCATAGCTTATGCCTTGATATCTTGTCGAGGTTCGTACCGGATTTCATATTGGGACAATTCTATTGCCCAAGTCATCATACGACTCGCCAGGTCGGGTTTCTGCAAGATTTCTCGGATGGCCTGGTCAGTCCTCAATGTGATTGTGTGCTCCTGAAAATACTGTCTTAATCTCTAAGAGGAGATTAACAAAGCATAAGCTAACATTTCCAATTTGGTGTACCTCAGCTCCGCTCCTTGGAGCACCTTGCTAATGAAGTATACCAGTTGTTGGAGTTTGTCTTCCTCCTGAATCAAAACGGCTGCCATAGCCTCCTCCGTCACGGCTAGATAAAGGTATAGGGCCTCTCGTTCTTTTGGCTTTCCGAGCACTGGTGGTTCCGATAGGATCTTCTTAAAGTGGTTGAAGGCTTCCTCGCACGCTAGAGTCTATTCGAAGGTCATTCCTTTCTTAATTAGATTGAAGAAGGAAAGGGTCTTTGTTGCCGATGTCCCGAGAAAACGAGACAAAGCCGTGAGTCTACCAGCCAGTCTTTGAACGTTTTTTACACCCCCTGGGCTTGTCATTTGAAGGATGGTTTTGTATTTGTCTAGGTTGGCTTCAACCCCTTTTTGCGTGATCATAAAGCCCAAGAGCTTTCCTGCTTCCATAGCAAATGCACATTTCAGAGGGTTCAGCCTCATATTGTGCTTTCGGAGCGACCCGAAGACAGCTTCCAGGTCGGCAACCAAGTTTCCGGCTCGGCTGTCTTTACCAATATATCATCAACGTATACCTCCACCGACTTGTCGATAAGTTTCCTGAAGACTTTGCTCATTAATCTTTGATATGTGGCTTCTGCATTCTTTAATCCAAACGGCATGGCCCTGTAACAGTAGGTCTCTGCTGGTGTTATAAATGCCGTTTTTTCCTCATCAGGGCGGTGCATCGGGATTTGGTTGTACCCAAGTACGCGTCCATGAAGCTCAGAAATCAGTATCTCGCAGCCGCATCTACTAGGGCATTAATGTTAGGGAGTGGAAATGAATCTTTTGGACATGCCTTGTTAAGATCTGAATAGTCGACGCACATCCTCCACTTCTCGTTGGCTTTCTTAATAAGGACCACGTTTGAGAGCAACGTCGAGTACTCCAACTCTCTTATGAAACTGGCTTCTAACAAGCTGGCCATCTACTTGGCCACCTTGTTAGCCCTATCTGGCGCATCTTTCTTCGCCGTTGTGCCACTGGCTTGGCGTCTGGTTTCATGGCCAGATGATGTAACATAAAATCGGGGTCCACTCTTGGCATGTCAGCCGGGGTCCAGGTGAACAAATCGCAGTTTGCTCTGATGGCCTCGATGAGGAGCTCCTTTAACTTGTGGGGGACGTTTTGGTTTATGAAGGTAAACTTCTCCGTGTCTTCCACCCGGAACTTCTCCAGGTCTCCCTGAAGTTCTGGCCTCGGCTTGTCGTCAACCCTCGCATCCAAATCCGCCAGGAACACCCCAGCTGCTTATTTTGACTTCTTCCTTAGCGAGAGACTGGTGTTGTCATAAGCGACTGCCGTTTCCAGGTCTCCTCGAATAGATCATACAACTCCACTATCCGTTACAAACTTCATCGTGAAAAGCTTTGTGCAAATGATAGCCGACAGCTTGTTGATGGTTCTCCTTCCCAAGATCACATTGTATGCTGTGGAATCCCATAGGACCACAACCCCATGTTGATGGCTTTTGAGGTCTCCTTCTTTGAGCCCTAAGGCATCAAACACGTTCCTACACATGATATTTGAGTTTGTTTCAGTGTCCACTAGGATTCACTTGACAAGATATGTCACGATTCTTGCCGTGATCACCATTGGCGGGTCCTTGGGAAGGTCGTGGCATCAGCGATCTCCCGGGCCGAAAGATATTTTAGGGAGCTCTCCAGATTGTGCACTGAGGTTTCCCGAGGTCATGGCTAGGATATTCGCATCTTTTTTTGTTGCTGATTTTGACTTTGGTAGAATGTCTTTTCCAACAACAACATTGATCACTACTGTTGGGGCGTTTTTCGTATTGTCAGGTGGCCCCTGCCTTGGCGTTGCGGTCCTCCTTGGACCGTTCTCGCTCTCCTCCTCGGTTCTCGAATGAATCGCAAAAACTCAGTCAGCTTGCCTTCCCGAATGTCCTGATCCAAAGCGTCTTTCAAATCGAAACAGTTTTGGGTTTTGTGTCCAAAACCCTTATGGTAGTCACAATACAAACTTTTGTTTTTCCTTGTTCTATCTTTGAGTTGCCGAGGTTTGGACAGTATGCCCTTATCTGCAATTTGCTGATAGACTTCCGCAATAGGTGCTGTGAGAGGGTATAATTAGTAAACTTGCCCACCTAGGGAAACGGTTTGAATGGCTTCTCGGACGTTCCTTTCTTTGGCACCTCCCTTGGCTTTTCTGTGTACCTGGCCTGACGGGCTGATGGGTTGGGAGGCTGCCGCTTATTGGCGGCCACCACTTGACTAACTTCTTCATTGTTGATATACTCTCTCGTCACATTTTGAATTTCTTGCATGGTCAAAACAGGCTTTGTAGTGAGATGTTTCCCGAAGTCCTCATTCAACATGTCAAGCATAGACTTGTCATCGAGTCCGTCAAGCCATTAATCTCTAGACATTCATCGTTGAACCGTTCGAGGAACTTCCTCGTCGGCTCGCTAGCGCGTTACGTTACATCTAGCAAGTTGATCGGGTGCTTGGCTTTGGCTATCCGTGTGGTGAATTGCGAGTTGAAACCTATTTTGGCCCCTGAAATTTTTGACCGGCCTCAATTTCGACCTCCAAATTTATAGTTACTCAATTAACACCCCCAAATATTAGATTGTGCCCCACGCTTGCTCCTGTAGTTATCTCTGTTAACGGGGATCTGATGTAGCACGTTAAGTTGATAGAGTGTGTGTGGTACCTAACTTGCTAGAATGAATGTGTGATGAGTGAATGATGTGGCAAAAGTTGAATGAAATCAATTTGCAGCCCTCTTTTCCTAATATGTTTTAGACTTTGCTGGAGAAATTGAGTTCATTCAACTTTTGCCATGTCATTCACTCATTACACATTCATTCTGCCAAGCTGGGTTCCACGTGGATACACACTCTGTCAACTTAACGTGTGTAACACCCTACCATACAGAGTCTTATGCTTAAGTCATAATTCAGAGATGGCAAGGTATTACGACCTCTAAAACAAAAATTTAGTACGTATAGTAGTATGAATGATTGATTATAACTAGGAGCCTTGTAGAAAAAAGGGGTAAACAAAAACCGCAACTCGAAAGCGCAACACTCCGATCACTAACACAACGAGCAAAGGATAAGCTAACGCAAGATCATATATATAAAGAGTATCAAAAACAGGAATATCAAGACTCAAAATCCGGCTGCGAAGGTAACCGGTTCGAGCATAGCAATATATACATATAATAAAATAAGGAAAACCCCAAGGAAAACCCAAAGGGACACAAATACCGAAAACCTAATCTCCAAAATTCCCTCTAGAAGGAGTCATCACAGTTTGTATTATTTAATGGAGATAAAAGTATCTAAACAAGATATATAAATCAAGATAGAGTCCCGAGAACAAGAATCTTCGCTAATCCAGAAGTCCCCAGCATGCCTCAACGAGAAGCCTCGTGTCCTGCATCTGAAAACCACAAAATCCGCATGGGTGAGAACCAGAGGTCCCCAGTACGGTAACAGCTTCCACATATATAATACATAATAATAGAGGAAAGCCGAAGGCAATCCTAGAACTTCCTCCAGAAAATATCAAAGCTTATAAACAAGCTAAACCGTAAGCGGCAACTAACTAAAGATCCTTCAGTCTAACTAATACTTCCCTTTCTACTTCCTTCAGACCTCCCAACAACCAGCAGGAGTATAATATAGCAAACACAGTTATATCAGACAAGAGATTTACAAATAGGAACAAATAAGGCATTTAGGCAATTAGCAAGTAATATGCAGTCAAATAGGCAATCTCAAACAATTCATGTAGTATGCTTATGATGCATGCCTGTCCCTAGTGGCTGATGATATCATCTGTCGGTTATAGAGCCAACCCGACAAGTCCTGGTAGCTAGCCATTGGACTGTCCCTCTGTCGTGCATCCCCAACTCGAGTTATACTCATCATAAACTTGATCATAATCATGATCCATATCCATCACCCTCACTGGTGAATATTTATCCATCACCATCACTGGTGAATATTTATGGGGGCGAGCTCATCCGGGCCTTTCACAGTGCCCGGCCACACTTACGACATATGGTCAAAAGAGCTTCGAGTCTCAACCTGGAGCACATGGTGGCTAGCCATTGCTACTACCCAGGGAAACCCTCATCTCCAATGGTGGAAGTGCAAACCTTCACAATTCAATCAACATCATATATGCATTTATACTTGGCCATAAACATGGCTCCGCCGTAACACGGCAATAATCTAGCCATCCGGCTCACGGTTAAATCCATAACCAGCCAATTCATTAACAATTACGGCCCTTCGGCCCATGGCACAACAAGCACTTCCACCGCCATTCTCCGCATCTCACATAATCATCTTTGATCCTCAATGATCATTCATTTTTCCCTTGCTTCACTCGCAAGTTACCACATTCACTAGCCCTTTTTCTCATGCTAGGCATATCATAATGATTTAAGACATAAGTGGTGAGATCGGAGGCTTAGGAGTATGAAATTTGGCTTTTAAAACTCAAAAATCAACTTTGGGATGAAAACAGGTCCACGCGTACGCGCACGCATGGATGGCGCTTTCTCGAAGAACGGCGCGTACGCACCAAGTGCGCCTACGCGCGAGGGGTCATTCTGCTAAAAATTTTCTAAGTTAAAAGCTGCAGAATTTACAGATTCAAACCCCAATCTTCCGACGGACATAACTTCCTCATTTTAAATCGTTTTTCACCCGTTCTTCGAACGGCATGGACATCCCGGATCCAATTTCATTTCTAAACAGATTTGGCACAAATCAGAGATCCGTAGTCCAAGTTATGTCCCGTCAAAGTATGCCCAAAAACCATGTTTTCATACAAAACCACAAGGTGCCATTTTCAAAACAAGCCACTTTCAACTCTTTTCAAAATCAATCAAACATGCCAATTTCAACCCTTCTCTTTGAAATCATTCAAAATGTACCAAAATCAACAACAAGCCATCCTCAACTCACACATTGACACTTTACCAAGGTTTCCAAAACCACATCCAACCATTTTAACACTTCTCAATCAAATGGCTAAAGGACAAACACAATATCATGTCATACATCCTTCCTCATCCCAATTTCCAATAATACCATTTCCAATTAACCATCATTATACATAATCAATATCATACTCACCATCAACATGGTACCACCCATCAATTCAACCTCAATCATCCATCAAGCATATATCACAACATGCATTTCTCATATTTCACACAATCAAGGCATCAATATTCATAATCACATATATGAACACATCATATATTTCAACCATTCAACAACACCAACAATTCAATGCCTATCTTAGGGCCTCTAGCCTAAGTATTTCCTACCACATTACATATTAGATACGGGAAACCAAAACCATACCTTAGCCGATTCCCCAAGCTCAACCGGAGCACTTCCAAACCACTTGTCCACAAGCTCTCAAGGTATCAACACCTCCAAGAACAGATTTTATCACACAAAACCCTCTTCCAAGCTTTCCAAAATCACCAATCAAGCTCCAATATTCACATATACACAACCTAAGCCACAATCATCATACCCATACACAACATCTCAATACCCAAACATCATAGAACAACAAATTATACTAGGGTTGAGAATCTTACCACACCCAAGGTCCAAGGAGACAAGATTAACCTTCTCCTTCAAGAGAGTTGGGTCCTATAACATCAAAGAACCCAAAATCTCAACATTTTTGCTCATGAAACTCGAAATCAAGGGCTGGAATTTCGAACAGTAAAACGTAGATTACCTCAAGATTGATTGTATGGGTTTTGTAGAGCTCTCCGTGGTGAACGCGTGGCCGCAAACGGAGCGGCAATCGGAGCTCTAGATCAAAAGTTATGGTGGTTTGAAGATCAAGTGAGAGAAGGAAGTTGAGAGAGTGTTCTTCCCCCTTCCATCTCAATTTTCAGCGTGTTTTGGTGTTGTGTGAGGAGAGAGAGTGCTGAAAACTAGGGTTTTGGTTTAGTTATGTTGGGCCAAGGGCCCACTTTGGGTCCGGTTGGTCCGGTTTGGCCCATTCGATCCAATCTTGGTCCGATTTCTATAAAATTGGTACCGAAATTCTCGTCTCAATTTCCTCTATCACATTTAGCTATAAAAATAACATTTTTGGCTTTCTAGAATAAATTCTCATTTATGGGTTAATTAACCATTAATTAACCGGGTCTTACATTCTACCCACCTAATTGGGAATTTTGCCCACAAAATTCAAATTCAATTACCTGAGAATAAGTGCGGATAATCCGTTCGTATCTCCGACTCAAGTTCCCAAGTGTGTTCTTCAACACCGCCTCGACTCCAAGCCACTTTGACTAATGAAACCTCTTTTCCACGCAATCGTTTGATACTAGTATCGTCAATTCTAACTGGAGCCACTGGAAGCGTCAAATCTTCTCTTAACTGAACTGATTCAGGTTCTAACACATGGCTAGCATCAGGAGTGTACTTCCGAAGCTGTGACACGTGAAACACATCGTGCAGGTTCGAAAGATGAGGTGGTAGAGCCATCCGATACGCCACCGGCCCAATCCTCTCCAGGATCTGAAATGGACCAATGTATCGAGGATTCAACTTCTTTGCTTTAATCGCTCTACCTACTCCTGTGGTCGGAGTAACCTTCAGGAAAACATGATCTCCTTCCTCAAATTCCAAGGGCTTCCGCCTCTGATCGGCGTAACTCTTTTGGCGACTCTGCGCCGTAAGCATCCTGTCTCGGATTTTCTTGACTTGTTCAGTGGTTTCAGCTATCATTTCTGGCCCCAACAAGCCTTTCTCTCCAGCTTCATACCAACATAGTGGAGATTGACATTTCCTCCCATACAATGCCTCATACGGAGCCATTCCGATGCTCGCATGGTAACTATTATTGTATGCAAACTCCACTAACGGCATATACCGATCCCAATTCGTCGGTTGGTCCAAAACACAAGCTCTCAACATATCCTCTAGTGTTTGGATCGTCCTCTCAGATTGACCATCTGTTTGAGGATGGTAAGCTGTACTCAAGCTTAATCGGGTTCCAAAAGCTTTCTGAAATGCACCCCAGAACCTCGAAGTGAAACGAGGATCTCTATCAGAGATTATAGTAGCAGGTACACCATGGAGTCTCACAATCTCCTTTATGTATAACCGAGCTAGCTCCTCAAGGGTGTAAGTCATCCGAATGGGCAAAAAGTGAGCTGACTTCGTCAGTCGGTCCACAATCACCCAGATAGCATCAAAACCAGTCCTAGTCCTTGGCAATCCCGACACAAAGTCCATTGCAATACTTTCCCACTTCCATTGCGGAACCTCTAAAGGTTGCAACATCCCGGAAGGTCTTTGATGTTCAATCTTTACCTTTTGACAAGTTAAGCACTTTGAAACATATTCCGCCACATCATTCTTCATACCCGGCCACCAAAACATCGCCTTTAAATCATGGTACATCTTAGTACTTCCCGGGTGAATGGAGAATCCGCTTTTGTGTGCCTCCCTTAAGATATCTTGTCTCAAAGTACCAACATCCGGCACAATGATCCTACCCTTGAATCTCCATAACCCATCTTTTTCTTCCGACACTCTCCACTGTTTTCCTTGCTCGATAGCCGGTAACACCTTCCATAATGCTTCATCATTTTCATGAGCCTTTAGGAGTTTGGACTTAAAGTCACTTGAGATTTCTAATCGGCTCAAACACAAGTTTCCAGATACTTCTCGAGCACCAATTTTTAGACTCTCGAATCCCTTGAGCAACTTCTCCTCTTGAAGCATCATCCAAGACGCATATAACGACTTCCGACTTAACGCATCCGCCACTATATTCGCTTTTCCCGGATGGTAATTCAACTCAAAGTCGTAGTCCTTCAATAATTCCATCCACCTCCTTTGCCTCATATTAAGCTCTTTCTGATCAAAGAGGTATTTCAAACTCTTGTGATCGGAAAAGACTTGGAACTTAACCCCATAGAGATAATGCCTCCACACCTTCAAGGCAAATACGACCGCAGCGAGTTCCAGATCGTGCGTAGGGTAACTAACTTCATGAGGTCTCAACTGTCGTGAGGCATACGCCACCACATTATGATGCTGCATCAGCACGCACCCTAGACCCTTCAACGATGCATCACAGTACACCTCAAAAGGCTCGTTCGGCTCAGGTAACACTAACACAGGTGCAGTGGTCAACTTTTTCTTCAATGCCTGAAAGCTCTCCTCGCACTCAGGAGTCCAAACAAACAGAGTGTCTTTGCGAGTTAACTTTGTCAACGGCAAAGCTAATTGCGAAAAGCCTTTGATGAACCTTCGGTAATAGCCAGCTAAACCCAGAAAACTCCTTATCTCAGTTACTGTGGTTGGTTGCTTCCATTCCATTACAGCCTCCACCTTAGTTGGATCTACGGCTATTCCCCTCTTACTCACCACGTGACCCAAAAACTTTACCTCATCCTTCCAAAACTCACACTTAGACAATTTCGCATAGAGTTTCTTCTCCTTTAAAATTTGCAACACGGTCCGCAAGTGTTCCGCATGCTCTTCTTTGGTCTTGGAGTAAATTAGTATGTCGTCAATGAAGACAACAACGAATTTATCCAGAAACGGACGGAACACTCTATTCATGTAATCCATAAACACCGCAGGAGCGTTCGTCAACCCAAAAGACATTACAGTATACTCATAATGACCATAACGAGTCCTGAAAGCAGTCTTAGGGATATCCTCACCCCTCACCCTTATCTGGTGATAACCGGATCGCAAATCGATCTTGGAGAAAACCCCAGCTCCTTGTAATTGATCCATGAGATCATCAATCCTCGGCAATGGGTATTTATTCTTTATGGTGACCTTGTTCAGCTGCCTGTAATCCACACAGAGCCGCATACTTCCATCTTTCTTCTTTACCAGTAATACTGGAGCACCCCACGGGGAAACACTTGGTCGGATAAAGTTCTTACCCAACAATTCCTCTAACTGAGACTTTAGCTCGGCCATCTCTAACGGTGACATCCTATAAGGAGCACTTGAGATTGGTCCCGCCCCAGGCACCAACTCAATAGCAAACTCGACCTCTCGGTTAGGTGGAAATTCCTCAATATCATCGGGAAACACTTCCGGAAACTCACACACTACCGGAATCTGATCCAACCTTTGATCATCACCCGAAACACCCGCGGTTAACAATAGGATACCCTGACATTCGATTCCAGAACAGTTCACCATCATTGAATTCAAGTAATAATTATTCACCACAACCGGCCCTTCTGTATCCTCCGGCATAAAGTACACCGACTTGGTAGAACAATCAAGCAGGACATGGTTTTCGGATAACCAGTCCAATCCCAAGATAAGATCAAGACCGATCATCGGTAAGCAGATTAGATTATGGACAAAATCACGCTGCTTGAACCTAAACGAAACTTTCGGGCATCCTAGTCTAGTTACCATAGCTTCATGGGTAGCATTATACACTTTTAAGTCATAACCTAAGGTTACGATCTTCAACCCTAACTCATGGGCTTTCTCAAATGCAATAAATGAATGCGATGCTCCCGAATCAAATAAAGCATTTAAAGTTTGACCAGCCATTTCACAATTACCTCGAATGAGTGTCTCAGATCCTTCTGCACCCACAGCTGAGGTGGTGAACACCCGACCAGTCTGTTGTGCTTTCCCAGCACCTTGCTTTTGCTTCTCTGGACAACTTGCGGCTTTATGTCCCGCCTTTCCACAATTGTAGCACAAACCCCATCCGGCCTTGCATGGTACTCCCGGATGGTGACTCCCACACCTAGTACAAGCTTGATCATTCTGAGGCTGCTTCCCAAACCTTTTCCCTTGGGAGTAGTTGTTGTTGGGCCTCCTAAAAGAACCTCCCCTCTTGAAAGACAGACCTCTAGGTGCAAAGCTCTTCCCTCGGTTCTGTGGAAATGATCCTTTGTGACTTCCTTTCTCAGCGGCTGCCTTCTTCACACACTCTTCAGCAACCCTACACTTGTTCACCAATTCGGAGAAAGTCCTAATCTCCATTGGCCCCACCGAACCGAAAATATCACTCCGGAGTCCTCCCTCGTACTTAACACACTTCCATTCCTCATATTCCACCGGAGTCCCTTGACACATACGAGAGAATCTGAACAACTCCTCAAACTTGTCAGTATACTCAGATACGGACATAGTACCCTGCTTCAGCTGCAACAATTCAAGCTCCTTGGCCGTCCTAGCAGAAGTCGGAAAGTACTTCTTATAGAACTCCTCTTGGAAGACATCCCAGGTGATATAATCATCACCGTGCTGCAGAAGACGACGGATACCTTGCCACCAATGCGACGCTTCACCTGTGAGCATATAGGTAGCGAACTCGACACGCTGTCCTTCAGGTACCACTTGTGCTTGCAGTGCTCGCTCTATAGCCTGAAACCATGTATCGGCCTCAGTCGGGCTAGTAGTTCCCTTGAACTTAGGTGGATTAACCTTCAAAAAGTTTGCCAAGGTCATCGGACCCTGAACTCCACCTCCATCATTACCATGGTTGTTCATCTGTTGACCAAGAGCCTCAGCAGTGGCTTGCATAGCAGCAGCCATGTTCTCCAACGCAGCCATAAAGTTCACCGGGTCATTAGGATTAGTCTCCGGCGCACGAGCAGTCGTATGTCCTCTCCCACGGCCTCTACCGCGTCCACGAGGCGCCATCTGGTTCCTATACACACCAAACAATCGATATTAAGTTGATCAGTCTCAATATCGGAAGTTTAGTGCTTCAAAGTCCCAAATGCATGCTCATGAACGTTTATGCCAATTATATCAAGTAGATATACTAACAGCACATAACACACACACAGAGAATGCATAGAAGCATAGTCAGTCCATTCCTCAGGCTCTACAGGAACGAACTGCTCTGATACCATAATGTAACACCCTACCATACAGAGTCTTATGCTTAAGTCATAATTCAGAGATGGCAAGGTATTACGACCTCTAAAACAAAAATTTAGTACGTATAGTAGTATGAATGATTGATTATAACTAGGAGCCTTGTAGAAAAAAGGGGTAAACAAAAACCGCAACTCGAAAGCGCAACACTCCGATCACTAACACAACGAGCAAAGGATAAGCTAACGCAAGATCATATATATAAAGAGTATCAAAAACAGGAATATCAAGACTCAAAATCCGGCTGCGAAGGTAACCGGTTCGAGCATAGCAATATATACATATAATAAAATAAGGAAAACCCCAAGGAAAACCCAAAGGGACACAAATACCGAAAACCTAATCTCCAAAATCCCCTCTAGAAGGAGTCATCACAGTTTGTATTATTTAATGGAGATAAAAGTATCTAAACAAGATATATAAATCAAGATAGAGTCCCGAGAACAAGAATCTTCGCTAATCCAGAAGTCCCCAGCATGCCTCAACGAGAAGCCTCGTGTCCTGCATCTGAAAACCACAAAATCCGCATGGGTGAGAACCAGAGGTCCCCAGTACGGTAACAGCTTCCACATATATAATACATAATAATAGAGGAAAGCCGAAGGCAATCCTAGAACTTCCTCCAGAAAATATCAAAGCTTATAAACAAGCTAAACCGTAAGCGGCAACTAACTAAAGATCCTTCAGTCTAACTAATACTTCCCTTTCTACTTCCTTCAGACCTCCCAACAACCAGCAGGAGTATAATATAGCAAACACAGTTATATCAGACAAGAGATTTACAAATAGGAACAAATAAGGCATTTAGGCAATTAGCAAGTAATATGCAGTCAAATAGGCAATCTCAAACAATTCATGTAGTATGCTTATGATGCATGCCTGTCCCTAGTGGCTGATGATATCATCTGTCGGTTATAGAGCCAACCCGACAAGTCCTGGTAGCTAGCCATTGGACTGTCCCTCTGTCGTGCATCCCCAACTCGAGTTATACTCATCATAAACTTGATCATAATCATGATCCATATCCATCACCCTCACTGGTGAATATTTATCCATCACCATCACTGGTGAATATTTATGGGGGCGAGCTCATCCGGGCCTTTCACAGTGCCCGGCCACACTTACGACATAGGGTCAAAAGAGCTTCGAGTCTCAACCTGGAGCACATGGTGGCTAGCCATTGCTACTACCCAGGGAAACCCTCATCTCCAATGGTGGAAGTGCAAACCTTCACAATTCAATCAACATCATATATGCATTTATACTTGGCCATAAACATGGCTCCGCCGTAACACGGCAATAATCTAGCCATCCGGCTCACGGTTAAATCCATAACCAGCCAATTCATTAACAATTACGGCCCTTCGGCCCATGGCACAACAAGCACTTCCACCGCCATTCTCCGCATCTCACATAATCATCTTTGATCCTCAATGATCATTCATTTTTCCCTTGCTTCACTCGCAAGTTACCACATTCACTAGCCCTTTTTCTCATGCTAGGCATATCATAATGATTTAAGACATAAGTGGTGAGATCGGAGGCTTAGGAGTATGAAATTTGGCTTTTAAAACTCAAAAATCAACTTTGGGATGAAAACAGGTCCACGCGTACGCGCACGCATGGATGGCGCTTTCTCGAAGAACGGCGCGTACGCACCAAGTGCGCCTACGCGCGAGGGGTCATTCTGCTAAAAATTTTCTAAGTTAAAAGCTGCAGAATTTACAGATTCAAACCCCAATCTTCCGACGGACATAACTTCCTCATTTTAAATCGTTTTTCACCCGTTCTTCGAACGGCATGGACATCCCGGATCCAATTTCATTTCTAAACAGATTTGGCACAAATCAGAGATCCGTAGTCCAAGTTATGTCCCGTCAAAGTATGCCCAAAAACCATGTTTTCATACAAAACCACAAGGTGCCATTTTCAAAACAAGCCACTTTCAACTCTTTTCAAAATCAATCAAACATGCCAATTTCAACCCTTCTCTTTGAAATCATTCAAAATGTACCAAAATCAACAACAAGCCATCCTCAACTCACACATTGACACTTTACCAAGGTTTCCAAAACCACATCCAACCATTTTAACACTTCTCAATCAAATGGCTAAAGGACAAACACAATATCATGTCATACATCCTTCCTCATCCCAATTTCCAATAATACCATTTCCAATTAACCATCATTATACATAATCAATATCATACTCACCATCAACATGGTACCACCCATCAATTCAACCTCAATCATCCATCAAGCATATATCACAACATGCATTTCTCATATTTCACACAATCAAGGCATCAATATTCATAATCACATATATGAACACATCATATATTTCAACCATTCAACAACACCAACAATTCAATGCCTATCTTAGGGCCTCTAGCCTAAGTATTTCCTACCACATTACATATTAGATACGGGAAACCAAAACCATACCTTAGCCGATTCCCCAAGCTCAACCGGAGCACTTCCAAACCACTTGTCCACAAGCTCTCAAGGTATCAACACCTCCAAGAACAGATTTTATCACACAAAACCCTCTTCCAAGCTTTCCAAAATCACCAATCAAGCTCCAATATTCACATATACACAACCTAAGCCACAATCATCATACCCATACACAACATCTCAATACCCAAACATCATAGAACAACAAATTATACTAGGGTTGAGAATCTTACCACACCCAAGGTCCAAGGAGACAAGATTAACCTTCTCCTTCAAGAGAGTTGGGTCCTATAACATCAAAGAACCCAAAATCTCAACATTTTTGCTCATGAAACTCGAAATCAAGGGCTGGAATTTCGAACAGTAAAACGTAGATTACCTCAAGATTGATTGTATGGGTTTTGTAGAGCTCTCCGTGGTGAACGCGTGGCCGCAAACGGAGCGGCAATCGGAGCTCTAGATCAAAAGTTATGGTGGTTTGAAGATCAAGTGAGAGAAGGAAGTTGAGAGAGTGTTCTTCCCCCTTCCATCTCAATTTTCAGCGTGTTTTGGTGTTGTGTGAGGAGAGAGAGTGCTGAAAACTAGGGTTTTGGTTTAGTTATGTTGGGCCAAGGGCCCACTTTGGGTCCGGTTGGTCCGGTTTGGCCCATTCGATCCAATCTTGGTCCGATTTCTATAAAATTGGTACCGAAATTCTCGTCTCAATTTCCTCTATCACATTTAGCTATAAAAATAACATTTTTGGCTTTCTAGAATAAATTCTCATTTATGGGTTAATTAACCATTAATTAACCGGGTCTTACAACGTGTCACATCAGATTTTCATTAACGGAAATAGCTACAGGGGCAAACGTGGGACACAATCTAATATTTGAGGGTGTTAATTGAGTAACTATAAATTTGGGGGTCGAAAATTTCAGGGGCCAAAATGGGTTTCAACTCGGTGAATTGCGCTAAGAATCTCTGTGCGATATCCGCGAAGGCCGTAATGGACTCTTGTAGGCCATAATCTCATGTCCGTGGACTTGTCGAAGTTTTTCGACAGTCGGACCTTGAAGATAGAGGGGTGGAAAGGGGTTGCGCCCATAATAATGGGGTGCTGTCGCTTCTTCCCTTTGTTTCTTCTTGTCTCCCACAGTCTTCTGATCTACTGCGGGTGTAGGTGTGAGACCGAGAGTCGGCTCGTCCATGTTCGTTGTCCCTCCTGGGGCTCTGCGGTCCTCCGGTCCCCTAGTCGGTGACCAGGTACAGGACAGGCTCGGACGGGAGTCTCTGCTGTGTTCGGGACGGTAACGGTCCCTCGCGGCCAGGTCCCTCTCCAAGTTTTGCACTCGGTGCCGGAATTCTTGCATGATCTTTGAGTTGTCATCACCTGTGCTGCCAAATGGGCGTGTCTCGGGAGATTGAGAGGGGGGTCATCCCGACGGGACAGCGATCTCGAGCGTTCTTGAGAAGAGGCTGCGGAGCTTACCCTGCTTCTCAAGCGGGCTCCCCCTTCTTCACGTATCTCCTCTCTACGAGGGAAAAGATCCATGTTCGCACTAGATCCCCACAAACGGCACCAATGTTCGGTTGCTCGGGTAAATGGTAGTCCGGACGAGGGTGAGGTGATAGTTCTAGATTTGTGCGCGAGCTTCTCTAAGGGAATGACAACTTGAATTGTCGATGGGTTGGCAGGTGAGGGCCACCTGCAAGGACACTCTGATGCCAAAATCAGGCGGCTAATTAGGGTTAAAAGGTGACGTAATGCTGGGGAGGGATAGGTCCCTCTTTATTTATACTCTGAACTCACGTGGGCCCCTTAGCTTGGGTGCATCTGTCTGGAAGCTTCTGCTAGTTGTCCAAGTCTTCTCAGCAGGGCGTGAGGTGCCGGGTGGGTCACCTTTGGGTTCAGGTCTAGTGAGCCGGCGGGTTGGCGGTCCACAGTCGGACCGGGACCCTTATTGAGCTGGGCTGGAACAGTCAACAAATGTTGTGCATTACCTTCAGTGACTAAGTCAACAATGCATGGTTGTCAATGGACCATTAAAAGAAAGACTTCTAAGGAAAAGGATAAGCCAAATGTTGTTGAACCTTGTAAAATGAAAAGAAAAACTACCACAACTCTTGGACGGAAAAAGGCATGTTATCATCAATGGTCAGAAAATTAATCATATATACTTTTTTCACTTATTTATTCTTGATCATTTGACGTCGTCTATAATTAATGCAGATCATCAGATTGATGATATGAATTCCTGGCGAACAGAATTTTCAAATATTTACATATGGTATGCCTCATATGGATCAAATATGTGGAATTCAAGATTTTTGTGCTATGTAGCAGGTGGACAGGTAATGCTATTGCAATGTCTCAGTAAGTTTATATATGTTAGCACTGCTATAAGCTGTCAAATTGTTGTTAAGTGAATGATATGCCAGACCTGAAATTTCTTGTTTCTTCAATTGTCATCCATGATTATTTGCTTGCTTAAACAAGAGTTTGCAACCTCAGTTTCATTCATTGTTTATGGTGTGGATTTTGGTTGGGTGGGAGGAGGGGGGTTATTTTCTTTCCTTTTTATGTAGTTTTTGTGCGGTTTATGTTCAGGTGGAAGGCATGAAAAACACCTGTTCTGGTTCACTGGATAAAGCTTTGCCGAAGGCAATAGTATGGAAGACTTTTCCTTGCCATACATTTTTTGGCCGTGAAGCTTCACATACGTGGGGTCCTGGAGGGGTTGCATTGCTTAATCCAGTAGAAACATCTCAGTACAAGACACACATGTGTCTGTACAAAATTTCGTAAGCAAATCCTTGAATTTGTGAAATTATACTTCTGTTTACATAGGATCCTTTCTTCATTTCAGTGATATGCAGTTATAGCACAAGTGTGGAGTTTTCGTCCGTTTTATTTTTAAATTGCTTACATACTCTACGGAAGTTCTGTAGTTAACTTCTTGTCCCCGTTTGTTACAGGATGGAGCAATTCAATGATATTTTATTTCAGGAAAATGGATTAAGCATTGATACTGGCTCTCCTTTACTTGATATAGCAACCCTGAATGCTATCTCTGAGAAGGAATTCAATTCTCAGGAGGTTAAGGTATTACCCGATCCCCTTGTTTTTCTGAATTTGATTACTGAATTTAGTTCGTTCTTTTTCTTTTTTTCCCTAACAATCTCCTCATTTAGTTTGTTCCCCTCTCTCTAATAATGTTGCAGGATGGTTGGTATGGTAATGTTGTTTACTTGGGGAAGGAGCAGGACATCCCCATAGTTACCATGACGTGAGTGACATATTGCCCTTTCTATGAGGAACATGTTCTTAGAGCACATTTAGTGCGTGCTTTAGAAACATGTACAACCATTAACATGTTCGAATGTTATGTGTCCGAGGACACAAGTATTTCTCCTCTAGTTGCCATGTCAATTTATTTCCTAGTTATAATATAATCATGTTGTGTTACCTTAATCAAACCAGGTGTTCGCTCGCTGATATTGAAGGCTTCAAATCTGGGAAGCTACCATTACGAGCCCCTAATGAGGCATATACCAAAACCTTAATTAAAGGATTGGTAGAGGGCAAACAACTTTCTGAGGGGGAAGCCATTGCTTACATTGAAGCTGCTTCTAAATCCTTAATTTGCAGCTAGACATGTGCCTTTTGAATCGGGGTGTAAATCTTATTTAACAGTTTACATATATTTCTATTCCCAGCTTCGCATACACCTCGCTTGTGGGCTGACCATTTATTATTGCTAGGGCATTCGTCATGTGATTGCATGCATATATATATATATATATATATATATATATATATATATATATATATATATATATATATATATATATATTACTTTCGTGTATAGTATTTGAAGTTCCTTGAATGTTGTTGACAGGAACTTACTCCAGATTGAATTGCTAATATATAGTTGGACAGAACCTTCTTTCTCCCTTTTACAGCTGAATACGTAGTTATCCCGTTCTGAATCATTTGCTTTTTTCATACAATGTTATTAGAACCAAATAACTATATAATTAGAATTAGACTAAACTACCAAAGGTACCTATGAAAGATGTAGTCGTTGACAAGAGTACTCATGAATTTAGAAAACAACCCGAATATCCACAATTATATAGTTCAGTTTGTCAAATGTAACCAAAAACGTTAGAAGGCTTTGTTTACATGTCCTACTTGTCTATTTCCTTTCTAACGAGGCAAGAGAGTTTTTTTAGGTGAATCATTTTTTTTTTTTTTTGGATGTGTATTGTATTTACTTAAATAATAAAAAATTAGTAACTCCTTCAAATTCCATTTAAACACAGAATAGAGTATAAAACTCAACCATGCCTTAATAGAGCAGTTTTTGATCTTTTCCTTTAGCCAAACACAATCTTCTTTGAACCCATTCCTGTGAATCCATTCCCGTGATGCCATTCATCTCCAAGTTCGCCTTCAAAGTTTAGGATGGGGAGGTTGTAGTTGCTTCAAGGAACTTTGTACAGGAGTGGTCTCATAGTCGAAGTCATTGAAGAGGTAATCCTTTCACAACCAAAATTGGTGAATCCTTGTAACCTCCAATTTGTTAGAGTTCTTCGTCGCATGTCAAAGATTGAATCATTACTGTTAGTGAATTTTTGGTAGGTTTAGTTTTTTAATAACTGAATCTTATTTTGGTCCTTTTATTTAAGCTGAATATTGTTTTGTGGTTGGAATACTGTTGTGTTTATTGTGTCTGAAACCATAAACATGGTGAATTTAGAGAGATAGTGAGTCAGGGTTTCACTAGTTCGTAGTTTGTGATGGCCACTAATGGTAGATTTTTTTTTTGTTACAGAGATAGCTACAATGCATATTATTTTAGAGATATATCATGGAGGAAAATTTGAGAGAACAAAGGATGGAAAAATCGTGTATGAAGGTGGTGAGAAATCTGAAATTCCAAGGGTTAACACTTTGAATGGATTTTTTATTAATGGTCTCCTTAGAGATATTGGATACACTTTGGTCGGTAAACGCTACTGGTTAGTGTCTGGGATGGAGGTTGATGGTGGTCTCAAGCTATTGAAAACTGATAAGGACATAATAGAGTTGTATGAAGTTGCATTGAGCAATGGAAATAGGGTATGTGTGTACACTGAGCACCCAATCAACTTACCAGAAGTTGTTGAAGAGGATGATCAAGCTTCAAAATAGGCACCTATAAGTAAAGAAGGTGGTATTGTGATTCCCTCAAAGGTGAGGCTAAAGAGCTATGCAAGGAGGACTCCAACTCCTAAAAAAATGAAGGTTATGAAACAAGCCAGCACATCTGATCAGCCCAATACCCAACCCATTATACACCTTAGTAGCAGGTCCAATAAGCAGTCCATGAACTAGTCCAATACACAACCAAAAAGATCATTACCACAGTACACATATTTTCTTAGCCAACCCCATCATGAGCCCAAGAATCCTAGAAAGCAATATACCCAGAAGAGGCAACATTCACAGCCAAATACAACCAAAAAAGCAGCAAACTCCAATTATCCCTGTCCAAACTCAGCAGACACACTAAGCCACAAATAGTTCAAAACACAATTCCAATTTTGAGCCTTTTCATGTTGTAACAGCCAATACACCAGAAATTTTAACACAATATATACCTCAGTCTTATAATGAATCCCAAAGTGATCCCAACCATGTAGAAGAGTTTGAGTCTCTCACTCAGCCCCAACCACCATCAGCAAGTCAAAATATAGAACAAGAGCAGGATCCATCCGAGTAGGGAATAAGACAAGTGCCTAAAAAATAAAATAGGAAGAGCACAACCAGACCTGAACCTACTGGACAATCCTTCATTCAGAACTCAGATCCTAACAAGGCTTCAAGAATTTTTGTGCCAATAGATGATGTTGAAGACTATTCAGGTGAGGATCCCGGGTTACATTGTCATGAGTTTGAGGAGCTTCACAACTGTGCAGATTCTGATGAAGAGCAACCAGATGTGTTTCCACAAGATAATGTTGATGCACCAGTTTCAGAAGTTAGGCTTGAAGTGGGAATGGAGTTTGAAACTTAAGAAAATTTAAAAAGGCTGTGAGGAAGTTCAACATTAACTTAGGCAGGAGTATATTTTTTCCTAGAGTTGATAGTATAGGGGTGAAGGTGCTTTGTTGAGATGAGAACTGTCCTTGGTAGATATTTTGTGCTAAGAGGAGTTACCCCATGAACTATCAAGTGAAAACATTTGTGAATGAGCACACATGTTGTAGAGTTGTGCATGACAGGTCTGCTGATGGTAAGTGAGCAGTTGATGAGTTGGAACAGCAAATTAGGGTGCATCCAGCAATGACTATAAAGGAAGCTGAAGATTATTTTAAGAGTATGATGTACTGCTGAATGACAGAAAAATTTATAGATCCATGACAAAGGCAAAAGATAGAATTGAAAGAAGTGAGAGAGCACAATATGCAAGACTTCGAGATTATGGCATGAAAATCTTGAAAATCAATCCGGGATCTATAGTAGATAAATGCACTAGACAAATGCCAGACTCGACTTTGTTGTTCAGAAGAATTTGTATTTTTCTGGATGTTTGTAATAAGGGATTCTTAGCTGGATGCAGACCATTTATTAACTTGGATAAGACCTTCTTGACATTCATGCTCATTGAGTCATCTGATTAAAGCCCTTGACAAACCTTGTCATCCACCCTCAATTTCATCAACCCATACAAAGTAATTACAGTCTTCATTATATAGAAACCAAAAAAAAAAAAAAATTAGAGTTAGAGAAGAACCCTAAACCCTAACTATGAAACTCGTAACTCAAGGATCATACATTTCAGAACGGGCATCGAATGAACCATCTTCCTGAATTCGCAACCGTTGAAGACTCCAACAGCACAGCATTCCCACCACAGTAACATCTTCCATCCAGGATTTTTGCATTTTTCGTCTTGGAATTCGACGTTCCAGAAAAGTTGCAACTTTCGCTCCAAGTCATTTTTCTTCTTGACATAGCTAAAGTTGCTCTAGCTATCATCTTGTTTAGCGGGGGTGAAGGGAACGATGGATGGAGTGTTGGGGATGGATGGAGTATTTGGGAAGGATTTTACTTTTCTAACGTTGGGGTCCAACGAAGAATAAAGAACTAGGGTTCATAGTGTTGCCAATTCAAGCTCAATACACGTCAAATCGACAACATGATACTGTGAAAGAAAAATGTCCACATAGGACACTCAGTTAAAGTTGAATCAAATTTTGTTAGTTTTGTATACGGGATTGATTTTCTGTGGGTATTTAGGTTGTTCTCTAAATTTATGAGTATCTCTTGTCAACAAATACATCTTTCATAGGCACTTTTGGAGTTTTGGTAGTTTAGTCTTAGAATTTTTACTTGTGCCCAACAAATAAAGATGCATAATTAGTATTTATAAAAAAAATGATTATGTTAATGATAAAATAAAATTGATATTCTTTTTGTAACGACAGGTTTTAGTTACGATTATAAATTATAATGTGAAAAATAAATGTTCTAGTAACTGATTGTTGAAAAAATTTTAAATTTACATGGACACACAAATACCGAATACGTAACTTAATGTAATCATTAATTTTGCGGGGGAAAACTAAACAAATAATGGTACTCCTTCAAAAAAATATTTATTTGCGGTAGATGATAACATTATTAATATGTTGTAGACTTCCAATTTTCATTACTATAATCAACCGATAATAACTCATTTATATTTTCTGTTAGATGATAATAAGTTTACAATGTAATCACTAGTTTTCCTTTTTAACAAGGATGGCAAAATGGTGAACTTTGGCAAAATTACAGAATGCCTTCAGTTCTGCCGAAGGCTTAATTCAAGTTATCAGAAATGTAAGAATTAAAGAATGGACCACCAATAACTGATGCTAATAAATAGCTGGAATCCTGGAGCCCTAACAACACTACTCGAGGGAAGGCTTGAATTCAATAATTTCCTACTCCCTATCTACCTTTTATTTTTGCATGCCCAGAATCGCCAAGATGTTTATGTAATTTATTCCTGAGAAAAAGAAAATACAGAAAGTTACATGGCTGTCCCTCTTTTTGACAAGAAAAATTTCGCCTGATAATATATACAACGGTAACAACAGCAAAGCTTATCCAACTAGATAACAAATAATGATAAATATGAGACATAAATTACCTTGACTCAAACTCCTCTCCACAGGTCTCGCAAGTATTGCCATGATTCTTTGACGCACCCTTACAGAAGAAACACAATCAGAAATCAGAACTTGGAGTCATGGAGTACAAAATAATCTAAATTGTAACTTGTATAGCTGTACAATATCATGGACTCAAATATGAAACTTTGACAGAACCAGAGACGGATTTACTTACAAGGATATGGGGGCAATTGCCCCCATTAAATTTTTATAAACAAATAATAAGTATATACATAAATATAAAATGCCCCCTTTAAAATAATAAGTTTGCCCCCATATTTAATTTTTTTAAATATGTGTGAAAAATCTAGATTATTAAATAACAACACAATAATAAAAATTATCGAATCATATAAATTTAATCTATTTATATTAGAAAAATAAATATGCTTGATTAAAAAATAATAATAATTTAATTAGTTAATTATCCAAAATCAAATTTAGTTTTTCAAATAAAAATGAGACGGTTAGTATTTAATAGTTTTTTAATTTAATTGAGATAATATATATTATATATGGTTTATTTATTTTTACTATTTATTTAATTTAGTTTTGGTATTAGATATAATAATTATTTTCATCAAAAAAATTTTTACCATGAATATTATAGAGTGTCAACTGTGCAATTAAATAGTAAAAAATATTTGAATAATTACTTGATAGAAAAAAAGACATTATTTATATTTATATATAAAAAAATATAATTATTTGAGTTAAATTTTTATTTTTTCGTAATTATTTTTGTGTTTCTTTTTTTAATCTTATACATTTTTTATAGATTTTTTAATTATTGAGCTATAATTTTTGTATTATATAAAAAATAATCATTAAAATGTGAGTTGATGGATATAGAGGATATTTGACAAAAAAATACTTTTAAATTAATATACTTTTTATGTGTTAATTAAAGATTTAATTATTCTGTTGGTCCTATATATAATTTTGCAAAATTTTCAATTAGATTCTTATACTTTTTTTCCTTTTAATTGGGTCCCTGCACCAATTTGTTTTTTCAATTAGGTCCCTATTAACAGTAATTAGCTTAATCTTATAGGAATCCAATTAAAAGAAAAAAAATTGGTGAAGGGACCCAAATAAAAAGAAAAAAAAGTATAGGGACCCAATTAAAAAAAATTTAGTGCAAGGACTCAATTAAAAGGAAAAAAAGTATAGGAATCTAATTAAAAATTTCGTGAAACTATAGGAACCAATAGAATAATTAAACCTTAATTAAATTATTTAAAGTTTGACTAATATATTTTAAATTTTTCAATATCTAAATATATTTATGTTAAATTTTTATTATTTTTATATATTATTTTTGCCCCCACTGCTAAAATTTTCTGGACAGAACCACACAAATGGAAATCAAACACGTTATGACTGCTACCCCTTTTCTTATATCATCCTAGCTACTACATTTAGGAAAAGCAAAAATTATCCAAGGCGAATTGCGGGTCTCAAGTTAGCAAGCTACCTAAGCAAAAGACAGCATATAAACATCTCGCCAGTCGCCACAAATGATCAGATAATGGAAACAAGCTTAGTCACAAGTTCTTACCTTGGCTTTTCTTCCTTTTGATGAAGTTTTAGCTTTGGATTTTGTGTCCTTTGCATCTCCTCTCTTATCAGCTGGTTTATTTGAAGTCTTATCTCTACCATCATGCCCGTTCTCTTTACCATTAATCACATTCTCCACGTTAAATTGGAAGGAAGACTCCTCTGCATGAGAATTGCCATTCCCATCATCGTTGTTGTTATTATGCTCTTCATCGCCATTGACGGCTGCTGTGCGGGATTCTTCTGGATTTTTCCTACCCTTTTCTTTCTTGGATCCGCGTTTCTTTCTTGCGCCCTTCCGGTTTTTGTATTCCATAGGGCCAACCCCATCATCCTCATTCTCAATTTGAGTTGGAGGCACTGGGGCATTGGGCTTGCGTGTTGAAGCATGTGGCTTTCTGCTCTTGTGACCTGCAATCATTGCTTCAAGAGCACCAATTTCATCATCATCATCATCACCATCTACAGACACACTAACCACATTGCCTTCCTTTTCATGTGAAGCATCATAAAATTCTTCCTCGTCATCATCATCAGGCTCGACTCCATTTCTAGTGCTCTCCTCTGCAACATTAAGACTATCTCTAATCCTCTCCTCCAAATCCTCAACCACGTGATCAGCATCCTCCTCACTCTCCAACCCTTCCTTCTCTTCTCTTCCTTCCACCTCAATCTCACTCTCCAAATCGTCCATAGCAACCTCCTCATCCTCATCCTCAATCGAATCCCTAAACTCAGCAACCTTCTCCTTATGCTTCTTGGACTGCTCATGGTTCTTCCACTGCTTCTCACTCTTGAACTTCTTCCCACACAACACACAATAAAACTCCTTCTCACCACCCTTCTTCCCCCCCTCCTCTGCCTCCTCAAACCACAAATCATCCTCCCCGTCCTCGCCCTCATCCACCTTCGCCCACTCTGGCTCCTCGTATGCCATTGCCCTCTCCCTCCTCTCCTTTTCCAACCTTTTCTTCTTCTCCTTCTGCTCCTCCTTCCGCTTCAACTCCTCCTTCTCCTTCTTCATCTTCATATCAATCACCCTCTTATCCCTCTTCTTCACAAACTCAGCCAATCTCCTCACAGTATCATTGTACTCCCTCCTCGCCTTCTTCCTTACCTTGTTATTTTCTTCCTCCATAAGCCGCCGCGACCGCCGGTTCGGACCGGCCGAAACATCATACTCATCAACCCAGCAAAAATCCATAACAGTCGAAAACCCTAACCAATAACCATAAAACGCAGTAACCTGCTCGTAAGGGCTATCTAAATTACCCATAACAGGAGCTTGTCTAATGGAATCAACACCTAACCCTAAATTCTTTACGAAATTGATCTCATTAGCGTGAATCTTATCGAAAACATCAGAATACACCTTGTAGAAGCCTCTACCGGAATCGGAGTAGCCGGAGAAGACGGTATTGGAGAAAAACGAGAAGAGGTCGGGGACGGAGGAGTTGCGGAGGGTGTCGGGATCGGAGAAGAGGATCTGAGAGCGGTGAGAGTCGTACCAGGAGCGTTCTTTGGGATCAGAGAGGACCTCGTAGGCGTGCTGAAGCTCCTGAAACTGCGCAGTGGCTTCCGATTGGGAGATACCTGATTGGACCAGCTTGTCGGGGTGGCGCTGCAGGGCTAGGCGGCGGTAGGCGGAGCGGATCTCCTCCGGAGTGCAGTCACGGGGGAGGCCGAGAACCTCATAGTGGCATCGCTTCGCTGACGCCGATGACGACGCCATTGACGGTGGTGGCTATGGCGTCGAATTAGGGTTTTTTTTTTTTTTTTTTTTCAGTGTAGCTGTTACCCTCTATTTATGAAACAGAGCAAGAAGACGAAGGCAATTTAAACTTCACCTTTTTATATAAATAATTAAAAAAAAAAAAAGTAAAACACTCAATAGTCAATAGTCAATAGTCAATACTCAATACATACTAATTAAATTATTTTTTGAATTTAAAAATATGATTTTTGTTATTTTTTAATATTTTTTTAAAATTAAATAATTTATTTAAATTTTCATTTATTACTCAACTTATTAACTTTTAACTTATATACTTTTGTTAGTTGTGCTTTATCTAAAATCTTAAGAATTTATTTGGGTGAAATTTTAAAAAAATATTTTTTTTGAATTATTTTTTGTTAAAAGATTTTATAGAAAAATAAAAATAATTTTATATTTGAATATTTGATATAAAAAGATATTTTTATTTATCAATTATGTTCAAATATAATAATATAAAAATAATTTTTCATTTATTTATTAAATAATATTTTTTTAAAAAAATCTTTTAAAAAAAATATAAATTATAACTTTTTAAAAAAATATTTTTTTTAATACTTTTATTTTTATTATTAAAAATTTATCAAATATGCTAAAAAATAAAATAATATATTTTTTTTGAAAAATTTTTTTTATTATTAACTTAAGGACAGTCAAACAAACACTTACACCTTTTTTTATCCATGTTAGATAAAAATCATTATTATATAAAGAAATAGTTATATATTGATGTCTCAGTACACTTATAATGTTTATTATTTGGTAATTTAGTTGTTTTAGTTATTTATGATGTTTTCAATTAACATCAAGCAAAAAGTACAAAAATAATTAAACGATTCAAATTAGCTAAAAATGATGTATGAATTGTATATGTCATATAATATAGAAAGTTTATAAAGAGGTCTTAGATTAACATTATAAAAAAGTTCAATTCTTTTGAAAAATATTTAAGAAATTCAAAATATTCTCAGTCATTTGACATCACATAGTAAAAATTAGGAATCTTAAATAATTTTTTTGAAATTCAAATGCTTGTAATTTATTTTTTTTTTAATTTTTATTAATACAATTTCTCTATTTTTACGTGTTCTTCTCTTTTACGTTTATCTTTTATTTTTCATCCTTTCTTTAATTTTTTATTTATTTTAATTTCTGCAATTTACTTTGCTTTCGGTACCTCACATTTCTCTGTTTATTTACTAATTTTATTCTTTTTAATTTCTGTTAACGTTATAATTGCGATATTGAAATACCCATTTTTTTCTTTAAATACATAACAAAATTTGAATAAAACCATCCTATTTTTTTCCCTTAGCATATATATGGTATTAAATTTAAAGTTTAGGCGTTTGTTATAGTGTAGATTAATAAAAATATTTACACATATAGAAATTGACTAAATCCCATAGTGGTTTCTGAGATTGATGTTGTACACCAAAATCGTCCTTGAGATTTTAATTGCATCAATTATGTTCTTGAGATTGAAAAAATTGCACCATATTAATCCCTGATCCGTTTTCCATTAACGACGCGCTGACATGGCTAGATGACATGGACCTTTGGTGACACGTGTCACCTCATGGTTTGGTCACGTGTAGTAGTATGATGACGTGTCAGTTAGTGAAACATGGCATGCTGACGTGGATAATTATGTCACGTGTTACAATGCTATTTTGTCACGTGTCGGGTTATGTCACGTGTCACAATATTATTTATCCACGTGTCATCTAGGGGTGGGCAAAAAAATCCATATTTTGGATTTTAAACCAAATCCAAACCAAACCATTTTAAAAAAACCAGTTTTAAACCAAAAAAAATCCAAACCAAATTACATTTATTTTATAATTTGGTTTTTGATCCAATCCATTTAAATGGTTTTAAATCCGGATCCAGATCCAGATCCAAATTAAGATCCGGATCTAAAAAAACCCTAATTGAGTCTTCTCCTCTTCGACAAATCCATTCAACAAAACCAAATCCACTCTTCGCCACCGTCAATATTTCTTCCTCTCTGCCTCTCGTCGGAGCTCGCCGGTGGTTCGTCGGCCTCTACCTCTTCGAGTCTATAGTCTTCACTTTGATTCGAGACTCTGTCTCTCTGCCTCAACCTCCCATTCGCGACTCTGTCTTCTCTCTTTTTCGGTTCTCTTCTTCTTTCGTTGGTGGCTCGCCGGAGCTCATGCTCATCAATTGAGGTAAGCCTCCTCCTTGCCCTTGGTTCTGAGTTCTGAGTTTTATTTGGGTTTTTTCTATTTTGTTGATTTGTTCTGTTTTGTTCCTTCATGAGTATACTGATTTGTTCTGTTTTGTTGAATCCTTGATGAACTGATTTCCATGCTCATTTATTATTTTTTTGGTTCATGCATGTACCATAATATATACAGTATATATGTAGCGCTAGTTGTTTATATACGGTGTATGAATTTTCAAATTGAACCCCCCTAAAACTTGATTTCATAAAAAATCTACTTGCTGATTTAAGCCAATATGTAAGTGTTCTATATGTATTGTGCTACTTGGTTATATATATATATATAACCAACAACCAATCTCCTAATCTCTTATAGGAATTAGAATTAGATAGACTAGTAGTTGAAGTTGCAGGGATGAATGATGAATTTGAACAATGCTGCATAAGAAATAGACTAGTAGTTGAAGTTGCAGGGATGAATGATGAATTTGAACAATGCTGCATAAGAGGGATAGTAAGAACACTTCAAATGGTGACATTGATTCAAGAACTTTAGTAAGAAGTGTATTAACTGTGGTTCAATTAGCAATCATATGAAAAATCATTATTTAGTTGAAGAAAACTAACTTATCTTATACATGTTTCCGGCTTTGTTGTTCTGATTTTTGTTGTAAATAGAATTTTGTTCTGAAAAATCATTAACTGTGTTCTGCCTTGGCCTTCTTTTTCTTATCATTATTTACTGCCTTGAATATCTCGCTCTAGCAAGTAGCAACTATAATATAGGCAATGGAAACAACTCAAGATCTTAGGACTTAGGAGTGCTTGCTTTCACTAGTCCCCACCTTAATTTTGTTGATATGAAACACTGCTGCTGTCTTGTTCTGCTGCTATCTTGTTCTGCTGCTGTCTTGTTCTGCTCCTAATTGTTTAGCAGCTGCCACACTAAAAGGTCTAATTTTGAAACTATCTGTATTTATAGTCATTCACATAGTAGATGATACATGGACAAATAAAATTGTGACACATAGCATAATCTGACACATGACAAAATAATATTGTGACACGTGATATAATCATCCACATCAGCATGCCACGTGTCGCTAACTGTCACGTCATCATACTGTTACACGTGACCAACCATGAGGTGATATGTGTCACTAAAAATTCACGTCATCAAACCACGTCAGTATCGTTAACGAAAAATAAGTCAGAGATTAATATGGTGCAATTTTTTCAATTTTAAAAATGTAATTGGTGCAATTAAAATCTCAAAGACAATTTTAATATACTACACCAATTTTAAAAACCACTTTAGAAATTTACTCAGTAGAAATGCCTTAGTAAAAGAAAATAACAAGTGGTCACATAGAGGTGACAACTTCTACGCAAATATAGAAAAATTTTGCTCTCTGAGAAAAGGCTTTTACAAGTTCTCCAGATTTTTAATTATGATTAATTAATTTTGTTGATAAAATAGGTCTTTTTGTTTTCGTCCTCGATTTGGTGGGTTTCTCTGTATTTTCACTATTTTGGGCTGAAAGCTATTATTTGTTTGAATATCCAATATTTACTATGTCAAACATTAGGTCCAAGAAAAATATTTTATTTTAAAACGATTCAATAGTATTATATTTTTAAAAATTAAATAATTGGTTAAGTGAGAAACAAGTTTAATTTGAAATTTTCTTTTTGAATTAGAGTGGTAAATTAAATCTTTATATGATTATATAAAAAAAGCTATGGCATATTAATCATTAATTTGAGATATTTAATGTATAATTTGTTTTTTTTTAATTCTATTATATGTAATTATAAAAAATATTACTTGTAACATATGAATTTAAAACTTTAGTTTAATATAATATACTTATTATTTTGGTTGTAAATTTATTATTATTACATATATTTAATTTATAAAATAATAGATAAATAAGAACAAAACTAATATTAATACTGGAGTAATCAAAGACATAAATATTCTAATAAATATTTGAGATATTAGGTTTTGTTTTTTTAATTTTCCGAACCTGAAATCTAAATTAATTTAAATTGGCTCTGTTAGAGAATTATTAGAATCAATTTAGATCAATTAGTATCGTCTAGTATATCTGTATATTAATTGTAGGATTCTATGCCTTTATTGCTCTGATTCATTTAGCACCTATAAATACCCATTGTATATTGTACCTTAAAATAAAACTCAATAATACACTTTTCAGATTACTCTCTCAAGTCTCTTGTTTCTAACATGGTATCAAGAGCTTAGGTCTTTTTTTTTTTCAATGAATATTAGTTCATAGCCCCATTGTTTTTTCCTTTTCGGCAGTGTTCTTTGGCTTCCTTTTTCGTTCCCTTTTCGACGCTTTGATTCGTCACCCCTGTAACCATCTTATTCGTCTTGTCGCCGTGAATCCAACGCAACCAGAACCGCCGCCAGATGCGCCGCCACGCGCCGCTGAAAGACACTGCCACGACCAGGTTGATCTTCCTTCCAGATTCCACCCGTGCCTCTTTGCTCTCATTTTTCGATCTGTTTCTGACGCTTTGGTTCGTCACCTCCGGCATCATCGTGTTCTACTCTTCATCGGCTTTCCAACGCCGCCGAGATCGCCGCCGTCAGCCACTGGACGCGCCGTCACGCGCCGCCGGAATCCTGCTGCCCGCCTCCATTGTTTCTCCTTCAGAAGGTTCAGCAGCCGTTGGATCTGCGCTCCAATCAGACGATCCACGCGCTGCCACGTGTCGCGTTGCGAGCCCCCTCGCCCTCCAGCAGCCGTTGATCTCGGTGTAGATCCAACGCTCCTGGTTTTGCCACGTGTCGCAACGAAGCTCTCCTTGGCCAACCCGCGCACGCCTGCCCCGACCCGCGCACGCCTGGCTCGACCTGCTGGTTGACCCAACCTCCACTTCAGTGCCAGCCTGTCTTCCCTGTCTTCTCGCGGGCTGCCACGTGTCACCGTTCTGCTGACGTGGCGCTGACGTCACTATTGACGTGGCGCTGACGTCACTACTGACGTGGCAGTCAAGTGGGACCCTCCCTAAGATTTTTTGGTGAGCTCTTTCCGATTCTGCACTCCGATTTCTCATTTTTCTGCTCCGAAATTGCTGTTTTCTCTCCTCTCTTTGATCTTTGTGACTACTATCATGGAAAGCCAGGTGTTTTTGCTGCCACCGACAGAAAGGGTAAATTCTGTCGAAACTGTAACCGTTCTGGGCACTTCTTCCCCGACTGTCCTTCTGTTGAATGTCGCACATGCTACCAGAAAGGTCATATTAGCTACCATTGTTCACAGCTGTTCTGCCGTTACTTCAAGCTCTCGGGTCATTTAATTACTGCCTGTCCTACTCGCCCACCATGTCCTAGCCCACTCAACTCGTCTCCTGTCTCTCTTTCTGATATTGCATCTCTTCTTCAGCGTCTTCTCTCTGTTTCTGGTAATACTCCTACTGCTTTTTCCACCCCTCCTGGTAATTCTAAATGGTACTTTGACTCGGGTTGCTTTAATCACATGTCTCCGTTGCGTCATATTTTCTCGTCCATGTCTACCACTACAAATGGACCTTTTGTCAATACTGCAAATGGCTCCCTCTTGCACGCAACACACAAGGGTTCTATATCCCAGTCAACTCTTAATCTTCCTGATACTTATTATATTCCCAAATTAAACTTCAATCTTATTTCTGTTGGTCAACTTGTTAATCTGGGTTTTGAAGTCACTTTTTTTGTTTCTGGTTGTCGTGTACAGGATCCTCGGACGGGACAAATCATCGGGACTGGACGTAAGGTCGGAAGGTTGTTTGAACTCGAGAATCTTCATATTCCTCCTGTACCAAATCTCTGTGCTGCTTCTTCTCCCTCTAATCTCCACTTATGGCATCAGCGTCTTGCCCACACCTCCTTAGGAAAACTGCGTCCTCTTGTGTCTCAGGGTGTTTTAGGTCAGCTTCCAAATGAATCTTTTGATTGTATTTCTAGTCAAACTACCAAACAACCTGCTTTATCTTTTCACAATAATTCCTCTCTTGCTTGCTCTCCTTTTGATCTCATTCACTCTGATGTTTGGGGCCCCGCTCCCACTGTCTCTATGGGCGGAGCTCGATACTTTGTCATTTTCATTGATGATTATTCCCGTTTTACTTGGGTGTATTTGATGACTAATCGCCATGAGTTACCTCAGATCTATATCAACTTTGCTACTATGATTAAAACTCAGTTTTTCAAGGTCATTAAGATTTTTCGACGTGATAATGCTATGGAATACCGTGATTCCAAACTCTTAGCCTTTCTTGCAGAACAGGGTACTTTGTTTGAGTTTTCTTGTCCTGGTACATCTCAACAAAATGGTAGAGCTGAACGCAAACACTGTCACATTCTTGACTCCGTCCGTGCAATGCTCCTTTCTTCTTCGTGTCCTGAGCGTACTTGGGGTGAAGTTGTTCTTACTGTTGTTCATGTTATCAATAGACTCCCTTCTTCTGTTCTTGGTAATGTTACTCCCTTTGAGCGTCTTTATCATACCTCCCCAGATTATAGTTCTCTTCGAGTTTTCAGTTGTGTATGTTTTGTTCTTCTTCAGCCTCATGAACATAGTAAACTTGAACCTCGGGCTCGTATGTGTTGTTTTCTTGGTTATGGCACTGAACACAAGGGTTATTGTTGTTGGGATCCTCTCTTTAAACGTATTCGTATATCTCGTCATGTTGTCTTCTGGGAGCACCACATGTTTTCTCGATTCTCATCCTTTGAGTCCATTCCTACTACTCAGTCACCTTTGTTTACTAATCCCAATGTTGATCTTTTTCCTAGTGATGATTCTACAGATTCTATCTCGAGTGACCCTCCATAGCCTCCTGTTCTTCCGCCTTCTCCATCTCCCGATGATTCCAGACCAGCCGATGATCCTGCTCCTACCGTCATGCCTCCTCCTCCTGCTCGTTCTTCTAGGGTAAGGAATCCACCTCCTTATCTTCTTGATTACCATTGCTTTTCTACTATTCTTCATCAACATGAACCTAAGACATTCAGAGAAGCCTCCTCAAACCCAAATTGGCAACAAGCAATGCAAGAAGAAATACAGGCACTTGAAAAAGCACACACTTGGAATTTGGTTGATCCTCCTTCTGATCAGGAAGTTGTGGGCAGTAGATGGGTATACAAGATCAAGACTCGCTCTGATGGCTCAATTGACCGTTATAAAGCCCGCTTGGTTGCTCAAGGTTGTACGCAAGAGTATGGTATTGATTATGAAGAGACTTTTGCCCCTGTCGCTCGTCTTACGTCTGTTAGAGCTCTTCTTGCCATTGCCGCGGTTAAAAAATGGTCTATCAGTCAGATGGATGTGAAGAATACATTTCTTAATGGAGATTTAAAAAAGAAAGTTTATATGAAACCACCTCCAGGATATCCTTGTCCTTCTAATATGGTTTGTCTCCTTCGCAAGGCACTTTATGGACTTAAGCAAGCTCCTCGTGAATGGTTTGACAAGTTCAGCACTACCATATGCAGTCTTGGTTTTACTTCTAGCCCTCATGAGAATGCCCTCTTTATTTGTAAAAACGAACGTGAAGTTGTTCTTCTACTCTTGTATGTTGATGACATGATCATTACTGGGGATGATGTTGATGGTATCTCTGATCTCAAGGCCTCACTTCACCGTACCTTTGAGATGAAAGATCTTGGTTCTCAGCTATTTTCTTGGTCTCGAGGTCATCTCCACCGATGATGGCATCTATCTCTCTCAGGCTAAGTATGCTTCAGATCTTCTTGCTCGCGCTGGGATTACCGATAGTCGCACTGAGTCTACTCCTCTTGAGCCTAATGTTCGATTTACCCCTATGGATGGCACTGTTTTGGATAATCCGACTCTCTATTGACAGTTAGTTGGCGGTCTCGTCTACTTGACTGTCACCCGACCAGACATCGCCTATCCGGTTCATGTACTTAGCCAGTTCTTGTCAGCTCCTCGTACTCCTCACTATGCGGCAGTTCTTCGCATTCTTCGCTACGTCAAAGGCACTCTATTTCATGGCCTTTATTTTTCTGCCCATTCCTCTTTGTCTCTTTAGGCTTACTCCGATGCTGATTGGGCTGGTGATCCCACTGATCGTCGTTCTACTACTGGTTACTGTTTGTTTCTTGGCGACGCTCTCATCTCTTGGCGTGCTAAGAAGCAAACATTCACTGCTCTCTCAAGCACAGAAGCTGAGTACCATGCCCTCGCTGACACCACTGCTGAAGTTATCTCGGTTCGTTGGCTTCTCAAAGATTTAGGTGCTCCTCAGTCGTCCCCTACTGATATTTTTTGTGATAACCACAGTGCTATTCAGATCGCCCATAATGACGTGTTTCATGAACGCACCAAACACATTGAGATTGATTGTCACTTTATTCAGCAACGTATCCTTATTGATGCTGTTCGTCTCATTGCTATTGGAACACTAGATCAAACTGCTGATATCTTCACGAAAGCTCATCATCCGACTCGTTTCCGGACTTTGTTATCCAAACTCAAGTTGGTATCCTTAACTTCCACTTGAGTTTGAGGGGGGATGTTAGGGAATCATTAGAATCAATTTAGATCAATTAGTATCGTCTAGTATATCTGTATATTAATTGTAGAATTCTATGCCTTTATTGCTCTGATTCATTTAGCACCTATAAATACCCTTTATATATTGTACCTTAAAATATAATTCAATAATACACTTTTCAGATTACTCTCTCAAGTCTTTTGTTTCTAACAGGCTCAAGAGGCCTAATTCTATTTAGTTTAATAAGCATGGTTATTTTATATGATTATTAAAAAAACGACGCAACAAATACACGAAAAGATAAAACTCAAAAAATTCAGACTAAAACTAACAATAGCTATTTTGGTTGATAAAACTTAAAAAAGAAAGCTACACCCAAATAAATAATACTTTTCGGTCCAAAATACAGAAAAATTCACAAAATGCAAGCTGGAAAACAAAAAGACTCACTTTACTAGCAAATTTAATTATAATTAAGCAATTGAAGAACCTGTAAAAATTGTCTCTCTCTTGAAACAAGTGTTTTTTATATAGGTCCATCTAGTATACAGATGTTTGTTGGTAAAGATTTAAAGAGAGTTTGGTAATAGAAGTATAGAACACGTGCACGTTTATTTTGCATAACGGAAGTTGTCACTTGTCAGCTCATGGATTTCGTGTATAGTAGATGGTTAGCTTGATTGAGTCTAGGAGTGGCAACACTATTCGAACTCACTGGTATCCACTCCGTCCCTATCCGCTCGGGGCGGATAATTACCCGTCCCCACACCGGAGTAGGTTTTAACGGGGCGAGTTTTTGGGCGGAGCGGGGCGGAGTCGGGTTTAGGCTAAACCTGTCCCTACCCGCTCCGGTATATATATATATATAAAATAATTAGTAAAATAATTAATAATATTATATTATATATAAATTTTTATTTTAATTTATGTTATGTATGTAAATGGTGGTTATATAATTTTTAAAATTTTATTTTATTTGTTAGATTTAATAATTATAGGGGCGGGTAGAGGCGGGTACCCGTAGGGGCGGGTTAGGATTTAACATTTTACTACCCGCGGGTAGGGCGGGACAGATTTTATGTGGATTTTTTGTAGGGCGGGGCGGGGTCGAGTAGAGCAAAAACCCGCTCCTACCCGCCCCGTTGCCACCCCTAATTGAGCCTAGCTAATGCAGTTACAATAATCTATTATTTTTTTTAGTAGTTAGTAATGGGCTTCATGAGTTGGTGGGTTGTGTTTTGGGTCATTTTTAAAGTTTTTGTGGAGAATTGATGGTGGTAACAAAATTATTGGACTTGGAGGAGTATTGATGGGTTTCGGGCATAGGTTAGCATAGCATTTAAAATAGGTATAAAAGTTGTGATGTATTGTACAAGAAAAAATAACATGTGACCTTAATATTAGAAAAAAAAAAGAAAGAAGAGATGTGTTGCTGTGACTGTGAGGAAATTTCTCGTTAGTTTACGTCGGCGACTTGCTAAGGTGAAACAGGTGCAGGAAAGGGAAAGGTTGATTCTCACGCTCAAGTGAGAGGAAAAAAATTAGTTTATAATAATATTTTTTAATTGGCTTAAAATTTTTAATAATTAGATCAGAATTAAATTTTTTAATAATTTTTTTTTCAATATATATAACAAACTATCTGTGAGAAAATTATTTTCTATCTTGTATCTTATAAAATATGTAAAAAAAAAAATTTAGAAACATAAATATTCAAATTTATAAAATACTTATGAAATATTATTTTTAGCCAAAAGATATTCAATTTAAAATTCAACAAATATAAAGTAATACTAAACTAAATAAATAAAAAATGACCTCATTTTACAAAAATGATGCAAAAATATATAATTGCTTAAACTCAAAATTTAGCTTAAAAGATTCGAACTTCTTAAATTATAACTTGCAAAATTCTCTATCAATCTATAAAAATACAAAAAAAAAAATTTATTAAAAATTCTACTATTTTTGTATAATATCAAAAATTATATTAAATAAACAGTAAATAGAATAACATTAAATTAAATGTATAAAATTACCTACATTTTTATAATATTTTTGCGTATTTTAATTTTGTTTGAAGAACAAAGATAAGGGAGTTGTCAGCTGTATTTTGGGTTTTTTGAATAAAGAAAAGAGAACGCAACGGAGCTTTGCTTTATGAAGCAATGGATTTTATTTTGATTCATATCTTTTTTTTGTTATCTTTTTATGATTCATATATTTTTTGTCCTTTCGTTGTTATCCTTTTTATTGCGATTTATGATTTTGGGTATAAGGTTTAGGGTTTTTGATTTTCGGGTTTGAGGACTATGGTTCAGAATTTTTAAATTTGGTGTTTTCGGGTTTGGGATTCAGGGATGAGGTTCTGGAATTACTGTTGTCGTGTACTCTCCCCAAAAGAAATAAACAAATAAATTGATTTTTAGGGTTTAGGATTTATCATTTAGGGTTAAACGGGGTTAAGATTTGTGTTTTATGAATTAGGATTAAGAATTTTGGGGTTTGGGGTTTCCAGATTTGGGATTTAGAGTTCATGGTTCATGTTTTAAGGTTTAAGTTCAGGGTTCAGGATTTACGGTTTAGTGTTTAGGATTTAATGTTACGGTTTAGACGGTTTACTTTTATCACAAGAAATTAACAAGTCAATTGCATTATTCAAGAATCTAAGCTTGATTTTGTCTCATCGTTACTTCTTTCACTATTTCATAACTTCCACTTAATCGGGAACGTTTTACATCCTCCGGAACGATTTGGACAGCTCTTTTAAATTTTCGCAACAAACACAAAATACCCTAATGACCAACTGTTTTCTTATTTTTCATTCTATGTGTCGCCAATGCTATTTTCACATTGGAGGTATACCCACATCTACACTAATCACACTAACCTTTTCTATTGCTTTCTTTTAATTAACAGTAATTCTTAGAATCTAAAAAAATCACCTGAACATGCCACACTGGACTATGGGTTTAGCATTCAGTAATTATAGTGCCAATAAGTGGTTGGCACAGAAAAATTTAGACTTCGAGACAAAAGTTGTAACACTCTCACTATCAGAAGTCACGCTTCCGGCTGCGCTACTCTGATAGCAAGAAGTATTACGACTACTTTACATACTAAATACTAAAATAGGAGCCTGTGAATCGACACTGTATCGCTAATTTCTTTGAAAATTAGAAATATATACTTTATCTTAAGAAAAATACAAGCAGGCATTGATTCATATACAAGACTCCTTACATAATAACTCAATATATTATACATATAAAACATACAATTCCTATCCCTCTTACAAACTTGTAATAACAAAGACGAGGGAAGAAAATAATCTAATTAATACAACAACATATAAACCAAACGCGGTATAACTCTTCTTAATGCTTCTCCATCCGGTTCTTGAAAAGGTAAAGCTGTAGGGGGGTGAGAACCTAACCACACGGTCTCACCACGGAATTTCAAAGTTGTCATAAGAAGATATTTAATAAGAAAACTGTTCTCAAGCTCAGTGATTATCATTGCCTTATGAATCTTTTAAAAACCCATAGGAAATCGTTCAAAACCTTTTCAAAGAAACAATGTTTAATCTTTCAGAAATTCGAAACCTTTCCTTTCTTATAAGAAAATCTCAATCAGGAATCAACCACGCAATCAAACAATACAATCATTAATTCAGCATCAAAGTTCATTCTCAAATGTTGCACGTCGGGACAAACACAGGCAAGACAGACAAGGAAAGCACAGGTTACTACAAATAGTTCAAGTAGCAGTTAAGAACAGTTTAGCAATTAGGCAAACCAAAAAGTTCAAACCCAAGCAAAGCATATAAATGCATATGATGCATGCCTGTCCTATGGCTAATGAGGCTCATCTGTCGGTTATCCAGCCAACCCGACAAGTTTGAATTGTCCTTAGACTGTCCCCCTGACGTGCATCCCCAAGAGTCTATGCATATCTTTTTCTTAAATAATCAACATTGCTCAATGGGGATAAGATTCCCGGGAATTTATATAGTGTCCGGTCACACTTACGTCGTAGGGTCAACAGAGTATCGAGTTTTTAACCTGGTACACGTGGTGGCAAGCCATGGTACTTTATCCAGAAAACCTCGTATATCAGATAATTCAAATTCATGAGCCAAATGAATAATTCAAAGTTGAAATCTTAACATTCTCAACATTCTCAACATCATAATCATTCATCAATCCAAATCTCATTTCCAAATTCATTCAAAAACCATATTTCAAAGAAAATCCTCATGATCCTTCTTTTTATTCCGTCCGTTAACAATCCCAATTCAAACTGTAATTCTTTCTTTGATAAATAAATCAATCTTAAAACATATAATGTTTAAAAACAAATCTTTTTAATTAATCACTTCAAATAAAACTTCCAATTTTATAAAATTTTGGCAGTATCTCCTCTAAAACTCGGAAGCTGCCACCCTTTTCGGGTCCCATCCAAACATTTCTCAAACCTTTTCTCAACCATTTCCAAATCTCATTCATTTTTAAAATTCGACCAGTTCCAATATCAAATTGTTTTCAAAGAGAATCAGTGCCCATAATAAATCTCTTTTTAAAATCAAACCAGCACAAATACTAAATCATTTATAAAGTCATTTATAAAGTCAGACTAACTCAAAATTAAACCGTTTCCAAAATTAATTCAGTTTCATATTCCAAATAATTTCCAAAGCCAATTCCTTTATATTATCAAAAATAGCTTCAAAACCAAGAAAGCCATTTTTCATAATAATCAACTAAATAACCTTTCAAACTAATTTCTTTTCAGCAATCACAAACTACTCAAGCAATCAAGTAATCAGTCATTCAGTCCAGCAAACAATCACATTTATAAGACAACCATAATCACAGACATATATTTTCTCACATTAATATCTATTTATAATAACTCCGTAATATAAAATAGATTTAAAAAAAAACCCTACCTCGAAAGTTAAAACTCGAAAACTCTAGAACGCGTCACAAATTCATTTTCTCTTGGCTCGCAACGGCGGCATATGCAACTTCAGCTCCGAACCATTCGCAGCAACAACAATAGCTTTGATCATGACATGCAGTAATCGGGATTCAACCTTACGTTACCGAAACCTCAGAATTTCTAATCAAACATAATAGAATACAGATTTTGAAAGGTTCCGAAATGTAAACTCTTACCGTAATGAAGGAATAATGACCGAACCAAACTGCAGAAAGTTTGGCGGCGGTTCTGGCGACGGCAGCAACGAGACGGTGATGGACTTTCTGCGGCGGCAAGCAGAATGGCGGCAGAGAAACTCGCGGTTACCGTATATCCTGACACAGAACAACCTCAGCAACCACTCTAACGGTGAAAATCGACTTAATAGACAAAGAAGCTGAAGAAAGGTTTAGAGTTTACCAAGCAAACAGGCTTCAGAGATGGTTTTCGGCGGCGACAGCGGTGGCGTGGAGCTCCAGCGATGCAAAGGCGCGGCCAGAAGCTTTAGTAGTGGCGGATCTGGCGACGGTTCAGACGAGGACGGCGCCGGTGACACGAGCGGTGACTAGGCACGGCGGCTGGACAGGTCGCGGTCCTCCCTTCCTCGCAGATCTCTCTCCTCTGCTTCCTCCATGGATGGCAGCGATGCTAGCTCCCTTCGGCGATGACAACGGCGCGGACAGCTACAGAAACGGCGACGGCTTCACGACGAGGACAACGGCGGTGATAGGAGCCCTCAAAGACGGCGACAAACGCGACGTGGCAGTGGTTCACGTGGCTGGTGCAAGCCCTTTCCTCCTCACGTAGCTCTCCCTCCCTCTATTCTGGGGTTCCTCACGAAGGCGACGGGCGGCGACGGGGAGGTCAACCGGTGCTGGCTCGTCCCTCTTCCCCTTTCCTTCTTCTCCGTTCTCCCTTCCCTCTGCTTCCCCTTTCTTTCTTTCTCTGAATTTGCTGCTGGGTGTAGGGAAGAAAAGGGATTCGGTGGCTGAGGAGATAAGGCGGCTAGGTTTTTAGGGAAATTATGGTTAGGGTGATATTTTGGGGATTTAGGATTTTGGTAAAAATTAGGTATATGGATAATTTGGTAATTTTAATAAAATTGGAACATAAATTATTAATATTTGAAAAACTAATTTAACCTCTAAAGTTACTTTAAAATATTATTTATAGTATACAAATACTAATTGATTTTCAATAAATTACTCTAATTGAAAATTCATGATAATATAATATAATTAATTTCTCCTTATCTTTAACTTAAAGTATTAAACGATATAAATTAAATTATCTAAAATCAAATCATATAAAATTCTTATTATTTCATAACTACCAATTTTATAATTTAAATATAGAAAATAATTCAATAATTATAAAATTAGACAAAATTCTAATTTAAATAGCCAAACCTCATTATTTTCGAATTTCCAGAACTTTAAATCTTAAATAGGAAAATAATCCATAGGTATAGAGTTTGGATAAAAACCTTAATTTATTTCAAATCCAATTAATTGCCTTTAATTATTTTCAATAAAAATAATTTCTGAAATTAAAACCATAAATAAATATATAATTTGAGATTGATTCAAAATAGGACTTTTCAACACTTTTGGGTCTTACATCCTACCCACCTTATAAAAATTTTCGTCCCCGAAAATTGATACAAAATAAAAGAGATTTCATATTACTTCACTCTTGAACTTATTTAAAGGAAAGGCAAAAAGTTCTTAGTATATAGCATAAAGGTATGAAGGGTATAAGTGTTATGCGAAATAGAAGTTACAATATAGGCTTGATGTACAAGGCGATATGTTTCAAACATGTGATGGTAAAACAAGGCGGCAAAAGGTTATAAATTAAGCTGGAGTTAAAACGATGTGCTTAACGTCCGTATACTAATCTCATACCAACTTCAGAGATTCAACTATTCAAACTTCAACATAACTTATCTCCGCCATTCTTAATCGTACTTTATTGAGCAACTCATCCGAAGGTTCTCAACTTTGTTAAAAATTTTGTAAACCTTACTACTGGTCATAAATCCCACATCAACAAAACTCTTTCACGTAAAACAAGGTTTCACAACTCCCTGTGACGTCGTATACTTACGAGTTTCACCTTTTGCGTTCACCAAACGTGTCCTAAAGAACTAAGGTGTCGTTTATTAAGTCTAACGGTCGCACAACATACCAAAACTAATCTCGAGTATACTCAGAAGGATAATAGACCATAGAAAAGAAAGAAAAGCAACAAGGACCTTGTTCTTGAGAATTTGAAAGAATAAATACAATTGCAGGTAAACAAGGATGCTCAAACAATAGAGTTTGCTAGAAAGAAATCAATTGACAACTTCAAGGATAACCTTTGGATAAAAAAAATTCAATAGAATCAATAAGGAAATCAGCACATTAGTTTGAAACATATCCAAGCTGAGTTGAAGAAATATGAGATTTCATAGAAAAGGAATGATTAAAGACTATGGTGACGCATTACTGCGGAACCACTTTAAATGATCACGGGGGTTTCATAGTTCGTGGAAGAATATGGAATCAATAGCCGTGTTGCAAGAGTTTTAACATAGTCAGAAGTGTAAACAATCAAGATATGCGTAAAGTACAAATGGCGAAGCAAGGAAATTTAAATTACATTTCAAGAAAAGAGAAGGAAGAACGATATATCAAATTGAATGGCACAATTTAGAACACATAAGCCAATACAATATAATAAAAAGGGACACTTTACATTTTCAAAGATTTAAGGGTCGGCATCATACCTAAAACAATTCCAATGTTATGTCAAAGAGTGCAAGATTTCATAAAGAGAAGTATAATGACAAGGGTAGACGTTCTTAAAGATTCAGATAGCAGTTTACAAATAAGAGGCGGACGTATGGAGAGATTAAAGAACTTTAATGGATACTTTGAAAAGAAAATGGTGCATCCATTAGAATGGAATTCAAGCTAAATCAAAGTACAAGATTCACAAGAAAGTGACCAGAGTCAAGGACGTCATTTACAAAATCCAAGGGAATATGTAGGAACGCAATCAAATGAGAGGTCCATAAGGAATAGATAAACTTAAGAGGAAGATCATATTACCTAGTAAAAAGAGAAGATATGAAATAAACAATTGAGGGAACTGAACAAAGTATAGATGTTTGCATTACCGAAACTCCGCGACTCCTTATAACCCCGTACACTTACCAAATTCACTTTCTACGCACACAAATCGCGTCCCTAAAAGCTAACACGTAAGAAATACTAAACTTGAGAATATTACAAGCGACACAAATGGTATTTGCAAGAAATCGGGAGGATACTCAGGTTCACAGTTGAACAAGGATGTATATAAGCAATGAAGTGTAATGTAAAGGGAGTTAATTCGAAAGCTTAAGAAGGAATTCTGAATCAAAGAGTTTTGACATGGGCAATAATAGGAAAGAGAGTACAACAATTTAGAACAACTTCAAATTGAATCTAAAGGAGTTAGTTTATCTTTTTCTAAAGAAGTATATAAATTCAATATTAAAAAAAAACTAAACAAGGGTAAATATTATGTTATACTATATCAAATTCAAATTAAAATGATTTGTTTGAAGTCTATTAAATGAAAATTAACTAAAATGAAAATAGAAATCTTGCTTTAGGAAGTTTGAAGAGTTCGTAGATACATAGTTAAGTAAATATATATATGCATAAAAATTTGGGATAATGTTACAAAATGATTAAATTATGTTCAAATAAGAAAATCTAAAGTAAAGTATTCTTGTAAAGATAAATAAAGACTAAGTAGTACTCTTAGATAGAAGCATGTTGTAACTATATAAAGAAATTATTTATTAATTATTTTTTTTGTAGGAAAGTACTTACAAAATCAAAGATTGTCGTATTCAGAATTCAAATAATGGTTACAATCAGAATCAAACAGAAAAAGAACCAAAATGGAACTATTTTTAAAAATATTCCAAAATAAGAGTTATAGAAGAAAATTACTAGAATTGATACATTTTATCAAAACAAAATCAGCTTTTATCATTTTTATTATGAATCGCGACTCTTAAGATTTCAAACGATTTAGGAATGAAGGATTATGCATTGCACCAAAACTAATTTGGAGATCAAATCAACAAATACTAAATTTATGAACAGTATCAAAATTGAATGTTCCTTAAAGATTCAAGCAACAATTAGGGACATAATCAAGCAAGGATATATATGAATGACAAGATATAATAGAAAAATATCCAAATCACATTCCAAGAAAGAAATCAAGAACTAGGGATTCCAATACAATTGATAAAGAAAAGTTAATGTCAAGAACGAATAAAGATTATACGTCGAAACGGAACCAATCTCTAGAACTCAGTTTCTAACATTCCCAAAACCCGCGACTCGCGTTATCTACGACTCGCATATCGTCTATGACAACCCATTAATGCTTACATATATATAATTCACTAGTGTTAAGCCGGCCAAACTTAATATCAGGAATTATGCAATGCAAGACTAATGGCATTAATCAGTAGACCGTCATGTGCATAAAGCTCTATTCTTGTTATTCAAACAAGACCTACTACATGATAGACTTTCAGAGTATGTAATTGAAGCATAATCAGTCCATTCCCAAGGCTCTACAGGAAAGACCGCTCTGATACCATAATGTAACACCCTCACTATCAGAAGTCACGCTTCCGACTGCGCTACTCTGATAGCAAGAAGTATTACGACTACTTTACATACTAAATACTAAAATAGGAGCCTGTGACTTAACATTGTATCGCTAATTTCTTTGAAAATCAGAAATAAATACTTTATCTTAAGAAAAATATAAGCAGGCATAGATTCATATACAAGACTCCTTACATAATAACTCAATATATTATACATATAAACATACAATTCCTATCCCTCTTACAAACTTGTAATAACAAAGACGAGGGAAGAAAATAATCTAATTAATACAACAACATATAAACCAAACGCAGTGTAACTCTTCTTAATGCTTCTCCATCCGGTTCCTGAAAAGGTAAAGCTATAGGGGGTGAGAACCTAACCACACGGTCTCACCACAGAATTTCAAAGTTGTCATAAGAAGATATTTAATAAGAAAAATGTTCTCAAGATCAGTGATTATCATTGCCTTATGAATCTTTTAAAAACCCATAGGAAATCGTTCAAAACCTTTTCAAAGAAACAATGTTTAATCTTTCAGAAATCCGAAACCTTTCCTTTCTTATAAGAAAATCTCAATCAGGAATCAACCACGCAATCAAACAACACAATCATTAATTCAGCATCAAAGTTCATTCTCAAATGTTGCACGTCGGGACAAACACAGGCAAGACAGACAAGGAAAGCACAGGTTTAGGTAGCCGTTACTGCAAATAGTTCAAGTAGCAGTTAAGAATGATTTAGCAATTAGGCAAACCAAAACAAGTTCAAACCCAAGCAAAGCATACAAATGCATATGATGCATGCCTGTCCTATGGCTGATGAGGCTCATCTGTCGGTTATCCAGCGAACTCAACAAGTCTGAATTGTCCTTAGACTGTCCCCCAATGTGCATCCCGAATAGTCCATGCATAGCTTTTTCTTAGATAATCAATATTGCTCAATGGGGGTAACATTCCCGGGAATTTATATAGTGCCCAGTCACACATATGTCATAAGGTCAATAGAGTATCGAGTTTTCAACCTGGTACACATGGTGGCAAGCCATGGTACTTTATCCAGGGAACCTCGTATCTCAGATAATTCAAATTCATAAGCCAAATGAATAATTCAAAGTTCATATCTTAACATTATCAACATCATAATCATTCATCAATCCAAATCTCATTTCCAAATTCATTCAAAAACCATATTTCAAAGAAAATCCTCATCATCCTTCTTTCTATTCCGTCCGTTAACAATCCCAATTCAAAATGTAATTCTTTCTTTGATAAATAAATCAATCTTAAAACATATAATATTTAAAAACAAATCTTTTTAATTAATCACTTCAAATAAAACTTCCAATTTTATAAAATTTTGGCAGCATCTCCTCTAAAACTCGGACGCTGCCACCCTTTTCGGGTCCCATCCAAACATTTCTCAAACCTTTTCTCAACCATTTCCAAATCTCATTCATTTCCAAAATTCGACTAGTTCCAATATTAAATTGTTTTCAAAGCGAATCAGTGCCCATAGTAAATCTCTTTTTAAAATCAAACCAACACAAATACTAAATCATTTATAAAGTCATTTATAAAGTCAGACTAACTCAAAATTAAACCGTTTCCAAAATTAATTCAGCTTCATATTCCAAATCATTTCCAAAGTCGATTCCTTTACATTATCAAAAATAGCTTCAAAACCAAGAAAGCCATTTTTCATAATAATCAACTAAATAACCTTTCAAACTAATTTCTTTTCAGCAATCACAAACTACTCAAGTAATCAAGCAATCAGTCATTCAGTCCAGCAAACAACCACATTTATAAGACAATCATAATCACAGACATATGTTTTCTCACATTAATATCTATTTATAACAACTTCGTAATGTAAAATAGATTTTAAGAAAAACCCCTACCTCGAAAGTTGAAACTTGAAAACTCTAGAACGCGTCACAAATTCATTTTCTCTTGGCTCGCAACGGCGGCAGATGAAACTTCAGCTCCAAACCATTCGTAGCAACAAGAATAGCTTTGATCATGACGTGCAGTAATCGGGATTCAACCATATGTTACCGAAACCTCAGAATTTCTAATCAAACATAATAGAATACAGATTTTGAAAGGTTCCGAAATGTAAACTCTTACCGTAATGAAGGAATAATGACCAAACCAAACTGTAGAAAGTTTGGCGGTGGTTCTGGCGACGGCAGCAACGAGACGGCGATGGACTTTCTGCGGCGGCAGAGAAACTCGCGGTGACCGTATATCCTGACACAGACAATCTCAGCAACCACTCTAACGGTGAAAATCGACTTAATAGACAAAGAAGCTGAAGCAAGGTTTAGAGTTTACCAAGCAAACAGGCTTCAGAGATGGTTTTCGGCGGCAGCAGTGGTGGCATGGAGCTCCAGCGATGCAGAGGCGCGGCCAGAAGCTTTAGCAGCGGCGGATCTGGCGACGGTTCAGACGAGGACGGCGCCGGGGACACGAGCGGCGACTGGGCACGGCGGCTGGACAGGTCGCGATCCTCCCTTCCTTGCGGATCTCTCTCCTCTGCTTCCTCCATGGACTGCGGCGATGCTAGCTCCCTTCGGCAATGACAACGGCGCGGACAGTTACAGCAACGGCGATGGCTTCACGACGAGGACAATGGCGGCGATAGGAGCCCTCAAAGACGGTGACAAACGCGACGTGGCAGTGGTTCACGTGGCTGGCGCATGCCCTTTCCTCCTTGCGCAGCTCTCCCTCCCTCTATTCTGGGCTTCCTCACGAAGGCGACGGGCGGCGAGCAACTCGGCGTCGACAGGGAGGTCAACCGGTGCTGGCTCGTTCCTCTCCCCCTTTCCTTCTTCTCCATTCTCCCTTCCCTCTGCTTCCCCTTTCTTTCTTTCTCTGAATTTGCTGCTGGGTTTAGGGAAGAAAAGGGATTCGGTGGCTGAGGAGATAAGGCGGCTAGGTTTTTGGGGAAATTAGGGTTAGGATGATATTTTGGGAATTTAGGGTTTTGGTAAAAATTAGGTTTAGGGATAATTTGGTAATTTTAATAAAATTGGAGCATAAAGTATTAATATTTGAAAAACTAATTTAACCTCTAAAGTTACTTTAAAATATTATTTGTAGTATAAAAATACTAATTGATTTTCAATAAATTACTCTAATTGAAAATTCATGATAATATAATATAATTAATTTCTCTTTATCTTTAACTTAAAGTATTAAACGATATAAATTAAATTATCTAAAATCAAATCATATAAAATTCTTATTATTTCATAACTACCAATTTTATAATTTAAATATAGAAAATAATTCAATAATTATAAAATTAGACAAAATTCTAATTTAAATAGCCAAACCTCATTATTTTCGAATTTTCAGAACTTTAAATCATAAATAGGAAAATAATTTATAGGTATAGAGTTTGGATAAAAACCTTAATTTATTTCAAGTCCAATTAATTGCCTTTAATTGTTTTCAATAAAAATAATTTCTAAAATTAAAACCATAAATAAATATATAATTTGAGATTGGTTCAAAATAGGACTTTTCAAAAGTCTTAGATCTTACAAAAGTAATATACGAAAATATTTAAATAATTAATATTAATGTATTTAGATATTTAAATCTTCACGTATATTAGTTAGCCTATTGAGAGTAGTTAACTAGTAATAGTCAACAACAGTCCAATGTATCAGCATAGTGCAAAGTATAAGCCTAACTACTAATAGTCAACAACAGTCTAATGATCAGTAGCAATTCATCAGTTAATACCTTTTAAGAATAGTTAACAAGTGTGGGTGTATAAAAAGGGATCAGTTTGTTAGAGTTGTGTGCGTGATTTTTTTTCATTTTGTAAACGTTTTTTTCATTGAATGAAAATTATTCTATTAATTCATCAAGATTCTCTTTTTTTTTCTTTTTTGCTATTGGTTCTTATTTTTTCATCACTTATTCTTACTGTTCTGTATTACTTAACTTTTAGTAATTTTTCTTTTTCTTTATGTAAAGTAAATAATTTATACCATACTATTTTCTATTCAAAATTGTTTTTGACTAATATTTTATAAATTAGTATCAACAGTTTACTAACTTAAAATATAAATAAAAACAATTCACTTTTTTGTAACTATTAAAATGTATATATATTTTATTAATATTTTTTATCTAAATTATTTAATTTTGTTATTAATAAAGTTCTAAGTCATCTTATTCTTATTTTTATGCTCGAAATTTTATGAGTTGAAAAATTTAAGATAGAACATCGATAAATAATGACAACGAGAAAAAGTTTTTCCAAAAATATATTTTACTATGAGGAGCAGAAAGTAATAAATGCACAAATCCAAAGCAATAATCCACACTGATAATAGCATCATTGGTGATTCATTCTATAACATACAAACAAAAGAAGCTATCTCCTCTGTTTTTCCAATTTTTCTTCTCTTGTTTTTTGATTTTTCTAATTTCAACACTGTCAATAGGTTAAAAAAGGCAAAACATATATGGTAGCACATTTAAATGTGTACAATCAACTTATCAAATAATGTGTAAGCTTATTGCCATTAGCTATATAAATTACAAGTGATCATCAAATAAAATGGAGTGAACACCAAATTATTTAGTTCATATTTGAGAAGAATTTAATGTTTAAATTACTTTTTAAAATGTCCTCTATTATATATTTTTCATCTTCTATTATATAAAAGAAATATAAGAATAGTTTAATGTCTTTTATTAGGTATAATTTATAAAATAAAATACTTTTTACTTATTAAATTGATTATTTTTAAATTTATTATTACCATATTCTATAAATTTTTTTTGAATTATTAGTATATTTTGTAAAAGTCTAAATATCATTTCATTGCTTTGAGAGTATTTTTTAAAAAATAAAGTGTAACATGATGTGAATAGTGCTCATATAGTTGAGTTAGAAAAACAAAAACAACAAACTAATTAGATGAAAAATATCATATACAACATCACTACTCGTTGTTTTATAAAATATTTGGAGGGTCATGGTCTCATTGCCCCAATAAAGCTCCGTCTCTGGCTGTGTCAATTACTCCTCATAAACCATGGAAGGGGAAGAGAGGATTATGAATGCATGCTTATTATTCATAAACCATGAGAGAGATACCATTATTTATGTGTTGTCTACTTTATTCATAAACCATGAAAGCTGTACCACTGTTTACATGTTTTCTAAAAAAATAGATTCCACGGTTTACATAGAGTAAAAATAGGATAAATAAGTAATGAATTTTTAATTATTATATTTGGGTAAATATTTGGTCCATTTGTTTTATTTAAGTAATTTACCCACTTAAAAATATTTTTTTATTATAATTTTTGGACAACATTGACGGTCTCATACATCTATTAAGACTATTATTAATACTACAGTGCCTAATCACATATTTAATGTTAACAAAATCATATTTACTATATTAACTTAAAAATATTTTTTTTCTGGCCTTATATATATACATATCCTTTTTTTCTTCATTTGGGTCATATACTTTTATTTTTTTATTCAGGGGTCATATACTCTTCAATGATATAACTCTTACATCATGATTTTTCCTATTCATAATACCATCTACATCAACCAAGGCCTTTTGTGCAATGTTTTTTGGTCTCCAGGCCCAATCATTACAATAGCATGCTCAGCTCCAACTATCCATTTTGAAATTCTCCAAAATATATATATATATATATATATACCAAACGGAGCCATCCACCATTCCAGCTTCAGCAGTTCGGCTCCGTGGTGGCTTCCGTACACACCCTTCTACACAGACCTTCAAGATGCTCTCAGCCACATCTCTCAGGGACACATGTCACTTTTAGCTTCTTCCAATCCAAACATCTGTAAATATTTATACAATAGAATCTGTAAACTATAATTTTTCTTTTTATATTCGTGTAAAAGTTGTAGAAGTTATCTTTTCTATCGACTATTTATCACGTCTACACTTTAACAATACATTTTTACATGTGCAAATATTTTTATATTCAATTTGCACTATAGTCTACGCCTAAAGTTTAAAGTAGGTTGCTTATGTTAGTTTATTGTTATGACTTGTGATATGGTCGCTATAACTTGTCCTTAATACTATAATTTGGTAGTATACGTTATATGATTGTTATAATTCATCTTTAATGCTATAACTCGGCAGATTGTTATAACTCGTCCTTAATACTATAACTCGGTTTATAGATGTTATCAATAACGGGCACAAAAAAATATTGTAACGTCCTAATATGTTATTACTCTCCATTAATGTGAATTAGTGTAAAACCCGGACGATTTTTTCAGTATAAAAATTTATTAGTACCTACTCATTAATATTAATAGTTATTATTTTTAACTTGAAAAGGTTTTCGTAATAAAAATTTATTATACAGAATATAATATTATTATATTTTTTACTTATAGAGACCAAAATAATTTTATTATTTTTTTAGTCTATATTAATAAATTTCACTTAAATATAAAAATTATTATAATAAATTCCTGAATCTATAAATTCTAATCCAAACACTTAAATGAATTCATTAAAAATTACAAAGATAAAACAATTATTCTAATAAAAATGTTAAAAAAAGAACAAAAAAGATGATGAAGAACTTTAATTCACTACTTATCATCAAGGTTCTGAAAATCGAATCGATCATCGAACCGTTCTAGTTACTAGTTCACTGGTTTATAGGTTCAACCGGCTCGACCGTGGTTGAACCGAAAAAACCGTTTTATAATAAAATAATAAATAAATATAAATAAACACATTAAATTTGATTAAATTGGAGAATTTTTTGAAGAAATTCGCTACTTCACAATGTTTGTTTATTTTTTTATTTTTTTCATGGAAGCGATAGGTAAACCAAAATGGCAACCATCTATACACTGTTCTAGTGTTAATATCTGTGTTTCAGTTATTGTAATACCTTGGCTGGGAGAAATTGTAATGGCTCATTGCTCCATATCTAACACGGATACTAGTGCAAGTGCACCTCAAATAAATTCATGGTATGTAGATGAATCTTATGAAGAGCTCAAGAAGGGAATTCACATTGTGAGAATATCAGATGAGACCTTCACTTGTCTATATTGCCCTAAGAGAAAAATAGGGATATCTGTATAGGGAACTCCTTCAACATGCTTCTGAGGTTTGTCATAGTAGTGCACTAAAAAGAAATGTAAGAGAGAAGGCTAATCATATGACTCTAGCAAAATATTTGAAAAAAGATCTTGCAAGTTTCGATGGCCCCTCAAAACCTATAGATAAAGGTGTTCAATCCTGTAATGTTGAAGTTATTTATTCTTTACCAAGTTTTTCTGCAGAAATTGTCCAATTCATGAACATGTTTAATGGCATAGTAAATATGTATATGGAAACAGAAAACAAACAATTCCATTTCAAATTTATCTTGTAGAATTTTTGTAAGAGGAATCAAGAAATTCTCCAAAAACAAACTTGTTATTTTTTATAATGCTTCAAGCAATCAGCTTCAACAATTAATCCTTTAATAATGCTTCAAGCAATCAGCACCAAAAAATTAATCAACAACAATTATTCATGCTTCAAGCAATCAACAGCAAGGTTTAGAACCAACAATTAATCATGCTTCAACAATTATTATTACAACAAATTAGATTTATACCTAGGGTTAGTGGAAGATAGGGAAGAATACAGAGCTGGCGGCGAACAGAGCTGAAGGGGTGGAAGGGTCGAACAGAGCTGGCGCTGGTGGGAAGACACTGCACGACAGCAAGTGGCGTGGCGGTGGCTGCGATTTCGACGGCTGACTTCACGACGGAAAGTGGCTGCGCGAACGAAAAGCTGGCTGAAAGGAACTTGCGACGGTGAGTGACTTCCACGGAACTTGCGATGACGGCGGTGGTTGGACGGAGGTTGCGCCGGAAGCTCGAGGTGGAGATTGGAGACGTGGGAACTGAGAGCGAGAGGTGAGAGTGGAGGGCTGGAGGCTCGAGAGTGGGTCTGTGGGTGTGGTGTTTGGGGGAAGACTAGGCTAGGGTTCCTTTCAGCTACAAATGCCAAACGCTGCGTTTTTGGCACAATTTCAAAAACCGGCCGGGTCATGGTTTGGTTCGACCGACCGATAACTGGCCGGTTCACCGGTTCAATTCTGGTTTTTAAATTCTGTGGTTTTGCTTTTTAACCGATTCATTTTTCTGTGCAGTTTACGGTTCAACCGGTTCGACCGGCCAGTCCGAACCGGTTTTCAGAACCTTGCTTATCATAGAGCAATGGAACTTGAAGCTGTCATTCTTCGAAAAAAAAAACAAAAACAACTCCAAAGTAAAATCCTTATAATAAAAGCAGCACAATTTCTTAGAAGAAGAATTTAATGGGATTTTCATAAACCAATTAGCCACCAAAGCTTTAACAGACAAAATAAATAGATTAAGAACAATAATTGAAGATTCATTGATGAAAGATAGTTATTAGAATGGATGAGGTTAGTTACCATGTTTCCATCTTTATTCCTAAATATAAGGGTTTGAAGGAGTTAAAAGACCTCTTGCAATGGACAAAATGAAAGTCCAATTAATACCTCGCAAGTTAAAGGACCGTCTAGAAGGATGACACTTTAGATCTTATCATGCAGCATCAGCAGCTTTTCATTACAAACAATGAATTTATAATGTCAAGAAGATCAAACCTAAAAGTAGAGCACATACAATATTAGTTACAACAAAGAATTCAAAATCATAAAATTTAAATAAATAAATACACAAACTTAATGAAATGGTGGAAACTTATATTTTAATTTGTAGGTTGAGTCTCATACTCAATATAAGAAGCAAGACGAAAATCCAAAATATTATTCTAAAGAATTTAAAGTTGTCAATTAAGAGTGAAAATACCACAAATATTTTTAAGATCATGTCAAGTATATTTTTGAAGGACCAAATTCCTAATATGATCTTTAAATAACTTAGCAATCCACTTAAAATGAAAAGTGCACAAACACCAAACAGAAAAATTTTGATGGCCATTAAGCTTGAAAGCTTTTCAAAATATAGAATTACCAAAATAAAATTGTTAGCTTTTCACGCATTTGTTTGGTTTTGTTCACAATTTTGTTAGATAAATAGTGAAAATAAAAAACAAATATAAAAAATAGTTCAATCTTTCCTTCACATAAACCAATTCTCTATTTTTAAGATAAAGTCAACAAAAGATTTCCTATTTTCTTTTGTTATATCATGCTTTCACTTTTTTCATATACTGTTCTTTAGAAAATAAAAATCACTCAATAAGAACAAAAATATAAAATCAATAATGGAAGATGGAAAAATGAAATAGAAAATGAAACCAAATACCGATTCTGCCCTAAAGTACTGAAAATGGAAAAAACAAAGGGGGGACCAAGTAAATCTGATTGGTTCACATGAATTACTTTTAAAGAGTACATAACATACAAATTGAATATCGTTATATTAAATTTTTTTTAGGTTCAAGGTAATTCATATTCCCAGAAGTTTTTTGAAAGTGTTACCCTACTTAGCTTAACGGAAATGCTTATTGACACATATTGCTATATGCGTTTTTCTGCTAGTCACGCTTATCAACAACTTACAACAAAATATAATCAGTTAAATGCAGCTATAGGTAATACCAAAGTTTTGTTGCAGCAAGATTTGCAATGTGCTGAAATTTCAAATAATACACAAAAAAAAAAACATCATAGCGCATACTTTTATTAATCCTAATGTGATTTAAAGAAATTCTAATTTGTGGTTAAAAATACATGAGCAACTTTGAACTTAAGAACAACCCCTCTTTCAATTCTACAATCAGTATCTTCATATGCTCTCTCCATTAATCCATATCTGACCATTTCCCATGTTTTCTATGTCCAAAGCCAATGGTTCATTTCCATCCGGTGCATCGGAATAAACTTGAATGTTCATTTATCGTGGTATTAGCAAGCTTATATATAGTTGTTAAAATTCAAATTCCTAATCCACATTAAAAGAAACTATTGTTATCTTGTGCCATTTCAATTAGCTAGAGAATATATCTGACGAAGTGTTTTGATGAAATCAAGTTCTAGTGGGTACAATTTGAAAATTTATACACCCTATATAATCAACTACTGCTAGATATAATATTATTCATACATGCACCAAAAATAAGATAACTGAGATGCCAAAGAGCACTTGAAAACCGATAGTTAAATTAACATAATGAATGGTATAAGTGATATTCTCATATGTTGATATGTAGTTCTTAGTTTCTGGAAACAAAGCTAATGATAAAGGATTTTTCTGCTCTCCAAGATAATCGGGATTTTGTTCCACTGCACAAAAAGACCCATCTCAATTCTCAATTCTCAATTCTCAATTCTCATCACTCAAACATGCAATAATGGAAAATATGAAATTAAGATATTCCACATCTGGATTAAAATAATGTTATAAAAAAATGAACAACCTGCAATGGTGATATGAGAAACAGGAAAAAAAGGGAACACAATATAGGTGGTTACTTGAAATTGAAGATGGCATCAAAGGTTGCTATTTCACTATTTCTCAATATGAGTTGCCTTCAAAATGCTAAAAAAAATATTCAACTTTAGAAATTTTAAAGAAGTAAACTACTTCTATGCCACAAATAAAGTTGGAGTTGAAAGGATCATAACATTATATTCAAGTCAATAGAACTATTTTTGCTGAAAATAGCATCACATAAATCAAGTGTCTTCATATCAGAATTAAAGGGTTTCAATTACTTCTTAAAGGAAAATATAGTTTCCATGGAAACATATATAAAAGACAGACATTCATGCTGGCTGTAATAGAGAAACAGGTCAAAATACCTGTTAGAAAAAAATGGCCAACTTAATTAACAATGCATTTGAATACACTGCAGAGCTCACAACAAAGACAAAACCACAATCTTTAAATTCCTGAAAGAATCTACAAACAGATCAAAGTGTTTTTTGAAGGGAAAAGCCTCAGAACCAAAGTTGTAGGCCTATAGCATATTAGTTAAGAGTACCACAAAAAAAGAGCAGATTCTGATGTGCTAACTTGTGATATCCGTTGAAGACGTCAGATACCTAGCGATCCTTATTACTCCCTTTCCGCTCAAGGCTACCAATTTTTTTGCTTGGGAAAAATGAACCTGACTTTGGTGCGACCACCTGAAAATGCATATTATCAAATGACCATAAGCACAATGTACATATTAGTATATCTAGATACCTAAACTTCCAAGTTACCATTTGGTAGTTCATGTCTTCAGGGCTAAATTCAGTTTAATTTGAAATGATTCAACTTCAGAATAGTAGTAGTACTACTTAGCATAATCAAGCAATAAAACTCAACACTTCCAAAGAGCATAAAAGTTTTTCAAAAAACCAAAAGTACAATAAATAAACACTTCCATGATGAAGCAAGATAAGCAAAAAAAAAAAATATTTATCTAAGACACTTCAATAAAATGAGGAATAAAAAATAGTGCTGTTAGATAATTTTGAGTATTTTATTTAAGAAAACCATAAAGTATTTTATCTGTGATCCTAAGTGTTAATTGTAAAGTTATCTTTATTTTAACTATTAGATCAAATAAATATTTAGTGTTAATTGTACAGAGTTATCTTTATTTTAACCATAAAGCAACAATGTTAAGGATGATTTATTTAACTATTTAGTGTTAATCAGTGTTATCTTTGTTTTAACCATAAAGCGACAGGGTTAATGATGATTTTTTTTGAAGCAACAGTGTTATTATGAATTGAGATTCATCTTCACACAAACAAAAGCATACTGCATCAGTGCATATGAAAGAACCTATCTCCTTAGCACTTTAAGTATTTATTGTTAAAATTTCACATATATATATATATATATATATATACACACACACATACTAAATCAATAATTTTCCATCAGATACATAAACAGATAGATATTGTTGGAATAAGTTAGTTTTGAAATTTACTAAAAGCTTAAATACAATAATAAAAGAAGTAAGGAAATACCTAACATTATAAATCCTCTTTCCTCAAGGATTTTTCAGCGCTTTCCAAAACTGACAACTTTCTGACCTTAGCTTTAGTTGTCAAAGCATCAACATTCTTATTCTCCTCTAAGAACATCATAACAATCCTTGCTAAGCCTCATGAGATGCTTTTGGTGCTGGAACACTCCCTCCTCCACTTATCCTCCCTGCCAAAAACAAAAAACATAATTTGTAACAAATAATTGAACTTTGGAGATCTATTGAAAGAAAATAATTTCATAACTCCTCTCTAGATATTTTGCCCATATACCATCAAAAGTGTTAGATATTTTTCACTCTTATAAAATCTCCAATAGATATAGCAAATTATGTAGTTATGAAAATTTTTTTGACGTCAATCATAAGCTTTATAGTTCATAATAAAGAGAAATCAATGGCATTTAGATTTGATCAAGTAATGACAACAAAAGTGATTAAAAGCAAGAAATGCCTAAAACACATAAAAAGCATGCTTAAGACAATATCATAAAATTCTGTTAGCAAATCATAAAATTCTATTACCAATTTATATTTTTCAAACGCCAAACAATAGAATTCAAGAAAAACATATTAAGCTAATAAAATGAAATAAGAAAAAACTAACACAACTCATGAACGGGCACTTGTCGAGTAAAGAACCTACTACTACTCTATTTCCATTTCGTTTGGCAACATCTACTAGTCTCTTCCAAGTTGGTTCCTTCTACTATTTAATATCTTTGCTTTAGGCCTCTTTCTCTGCATGTTGTCTTTGGCACTGTTCGAATAACTCAACCTCTATTTCTAAGAACATCTTGCGAATATTCAAAGTGAGTCCTTAAACTGTCTGATTCCAATTATTGGATATATTACAACTCTATTTTAAGAAATTAAACTCACAATATGCTCATCATTCCATAAAAAGAGAGCTACTCTGCAACCTTCATTGCAAGTATATCGAAGCAAAGACTTCTAAGGGAACATTCAACATGATTTTTATTAATTGTTGGACACTATTGGTCCATATGCTTCATAAAACAACTGGCAATCACCACAAAGGAAATAAAAAAAACACCTGATATTGAGACAGGCCATCATACTCCACCAACACTTGTCTCTTAAGATAGTATCATCCACGCTGCTAGAATTTGCATCACAGCTCTCAGCCTGTAATGCAAATTGCACCTTGTGGTCATCATCACCAGCATTGGGCATTAAATTATCATTAGTTTCAAAAAATTCATCCCACACGTTACCTTGAAGCTATAACACAAAACATGTATTTAGATTTTAGAAAATAACTTACAACACCATGGCACCACAAAGCATAGCATCAAAAATAATAATAAAAAATTGGTGATAATCATAAATCCACTATAGTTGCCAACTCTTTGTTTTTCAGGAAGCTATAGTTGAAAAAAGCCAAAAGGGTATACCATTAAATAAAAGAGAACTTATCTTTTAGTAGAAATTTGGAAGCTAACCAATGAAGTATTCCTTCATAATTCAGAGATTCATCATAAATTTAGAATATTTTTCTTCCAAAAACATAGATTCATCACCACTGGTTAGCATTTTAAGAGATGAAGACTCCTGAAAAAAATTAGAACAAAAGCCTAGTCATAGCTTTTCATAATCTGAATTTTTTGAATGAGTTGTTGAATATATATTAGAGATAAAGACAAACAGAAAACATGAACTTTAAATGCATGAAAACCACATACTCATTACCAAAGGAAAAGTAATAGATTGCAAAAGGGTCATTGTATTAAATATAACTAATTTATTTAAAAAATAAGATCATTACAATTTAGTCACATTTTTTAAATTTTGTATGGATTGTTTCTTGATAACAATGGCCAAAAGAATAAACATGCTTTGAATGGGTGCAAAATAAATAAATAAATAAATAAATAAATAAAAGTGTGCATGATAGGAAAGAAAGCATGCATATCCATATAAGTAGAAATTGAACAATTCACATCTCTTTCTATCCAAAGATCATAATTCATTAACATTGACATAAAATACTTAAAGTGGCTATTATCCGTCCTACTATACTATCCAAATCTACATCTCAAAAAGAAAAAAAAAAGAAAAGAAACTTTTTAAAAACACAAATGGCAAAAAGAAAAGAAAAAAAAAAGAATATACATGGTCCAAAAGCATATTAAAGCACATGCATTATAGAAACAGCATCAATAATATAGTGCATTCACATTGAAAAATATGCTTACCTCTGGTTTCCCTCATTGGATTATAATGTGCTATGATAAGTGATGAGCGGATAATTTATACGCTTTTTGGCATTGTTTTTAGTATGTTTTTAGTAGAATCTAGTTACTTTTAGGAATGTTTTCATTAGTTTTTATGTTAAATTCACATTTCTGGACTTTACTATGAGTTTTTGTGTTTTTCTGTGATTTCAGGTATTTTCTGACTGAAATTGAGGGACTTGAGCAAAAATCAGATTCAGAGGTTGAAGAAGGACTGCTGATGCTGTTGGATTCTGACCTCCCTGCACTCAAAGTGGATTTTCCAGAGCTACAGAACTTGAAATGGCGTGCTTCCAATTGCGTTAGAAAGTAGACATCCAGGGCTTTCCAGCAATATATAATAGTCCATACTTTGGCCAAGAATAGATGACGCAAACTGGCGTTCAACGCCAGCTCTCTGCCCAATTCTGGCGTCCAGCGCCAGAAAAGGATCCAAAACCAGAGTTGAACGCCCAAACTGGCACAAATGCTGACGTTCAACTCCAAGAAGGACCTCTACACGTGCAACACTCAAGCTCAGCCCAAGCACACACCAAGTGGGCCCCGGAAGTGGATTTATGCATCAATTACTTATTTCTGTAAACCCTAGTGACTAGTTTATTATAAATAGGACCTTTTACTATTGTATTAGACATCTTTGGACGCCTGGTTCTTAGATCAGAGGGGCTGGCCATTCGGCCATGCCTGGACCTTTCACTTATGTATTTTTAATGGTAGAGTTTCTACACTCCATAGATTAAGGTGTGGAGCTCTGCTGTTCCTCAAAGATTAATGCAAAGTACTACTGTTTTCTATCCAATTCATCTTATTTCGCTTCTAAGATATTCATTCGCTCTTCAACTTGAATGTGATGAACGTGACAATCATCATCATTCCCTATGAACGCGTGCCTGACAACCACTTCCGTTCTATTTTCGATTGAATGAGTGTCTCTTAGATCTCTTAACCAGAATCTTCGTGGTATAAGCTAGATTGATGGCGGCATTCAAGAGAATCCGGAAAGTCTAAACCTTGTCTGTGGTATTCCGAGTAGGATTCAATGATTGAATGATTATGACGAGCTTCAAACTCGCGATTGCTGGGCGTAGTGACAGACGCAAAAGGATAGTAAATCCTATTCCAGTATGATCGAGAACCAACAGATGAATAGCCGTGCCGTGACAGGGTGCGTTGACCATGTTCACTGAGAGGATAGGATGTAACCATTGACAAGGGTGATGCCTCCAGACGATTAGTCGTGCCGTGACAGGGCATTTGGATCATTTTCCCGAGAGAAGACCGAAAGTAGCCATTGACAATGGTGATGCATTACATAAAGCCAGCCATGGAAAGGAGTAAGACTGATTGGATGAAAATAGCAGGAAAGCAGAGGTTCAGAGGAACGAAAGCATCTCTATTCACTTATCTGAAATTCTCACCAATGATTTACATAAGTATTTCTATCACTATTTTATTAATTATTTTCGAAAACCCCATTACTATTTTATATCCACCTGACTGAGATTTACAAGGTGACCATAGCTTGCTTCATACCAACAATCTCCGTGGGATTCGACCCTTACTCACGTAAAGTATTACTTGGACGACCCAGTGCACTTGCTGGTTAGTTGTGCGAAGTTGTGAACCATGGTATTGGCATCATGTTTTTGGCGCCATTACCAGGGAAAGAAAGAGCGATGAATTTTACATAATCAAAGTGTAATCACAATTTCTGCGCACCAAGTTTTTGGCGCCGTTGCCGGGGATTGTTTGAGTTTTCGGCAAGCTTTTGGTCCGGTAACATCAGTGCCAAGTTTGATCCGGCAACAACACCAAGTTTTTGGCGCCGTTGCCGGGGATTGTTCGAGTTTGGACAACTAACGGTTCATCTTGTTGCTCAGATTAGGTAATTTTCTTTTTGTTTTAATTTCCAAAAATTTTTTCAAAAAATCTTTCAAAAATTTTCTCATCAGTTTTCGAAAAAAAAAATAAAAATGTTTTCAAAAATATATTTTTCTTCAGAATTTTTAAGAATGAATTCTAGTGTTTCATGATGATTTGTTGAATCCTGGCTGGCTGTAAGCCATGTCTGATCTTTTGGACTGAGGTTTCAACTTATCATCACAAGAGCTTGTTGATTCTCACACACTTAGTTGTTCTATACATGGAAGGTATCAACAGCATACCAAAGCTTGGCTGGTTATTAAGCCATGCCTGACCCTTTGATTGGAGCTTTAGACTAACATGGCAAGACTCCTGGAATTCATATTAAAAATTTTGAATCCTTATTTTTTTTCTTTTTCAAAATGATTTTCGAAAATTTTAAAATAAAAAGACAAAAAAATCATAAAATCATAAAAATCAAAAATATTTTGTGTTTCTTGTTTGAGTCTTGAGTCATGTTATAAGTTTGGTGTCAATTGCATGTGCATCTTGCATTTTTCAAAAATTCTCATGCATTCATAGTGTTCTTCATGATCTTCAAGTTGTTCTTGGTAAGTCTTCTTGTTTGATCTTTGCATTTGCATGTTTTGTGTCTTTTCTTGTTTTTCATATGCATTCTTGAATTCTTAGTGTCTAAGCATTAAAGAATTCTAAGTTTGGTCTCTTGCATGTTTTCCTTGCATTAAAAATTTTTCAAAAATATGTTCTTGGTGTTCATCTTGACATTCATAGCATTCTTGCATGCATTCATTGTTTTAATCTAAAAATTTCATGCATTGCATCATTTTTCTTGTTTTTCTCTCTCATCATTAAAAATTCAAAAATCAAAAAAATATCTGTCCCTTTTTCTCTCTTAAAATTTCGAAAATTAGATTTGACTTTTTCAAAAATTTTTAAAAATCTAGTTGTTTCTTATGAGTCAAATCAAATTTTCAATTTAAAAATCTCATCTTTTTCAAAATCTTTTTCAAAAATCAAATCTTTTTCAAATTTCTTAGTTATTTTCGAAAATTATAAAAATGTTTTTCAAAAATCTTTTTCTTATTTTTACATCATCTTTTCGAAAATATCATAATCAATTAATGTTTTGATTCAAAAATTTCAAGTTTGTTACTTACTTGTTAAGAAAGATTCAAACTTTAAGTTCTAGAATCATATCTTGTGATTTCTTGTGAATCAAGTCATTAATTGTGATTTTAAAAATTCAAATCTTTTTCAAAAACTAATTTCTATCATATCTTTTCAAAAATATCTTCTTATCTCACCTTTTTCAAAAAAAAAAAAAACTGATTTCAAAATATCTCTTCTAACTTCCTAACTTCTTATCTTTTAAAAATTTGTTTCAACTAACTAACTAACTTTTTGTTTGTTTCTTATCTTTTTCAAAACTACCTAACAAACTCTCTCTCTCTCTCTAATTTTCGAAAATATCTCCCCCTTTTTCAAAATTTCTTTTTAATTAACTAATTATTTCAATTTTTAAATCTTAATTTTCGAAAATTACTAACATTTTTCAAAAACTATTTTCGAAAATCACTAACTCTTTTTCAAAAATTATTTTCGAAAATTCTCCTTCTCTCTCATCTCCTTCTATTTATTTATTCATCTACTAACACTTCATCCCACCCAAATTCGAACCCCCTCTTCCATCTGTGTTCGAATTTCTTCTTCTTCTTTTCTTCTACTCACACTGGGACCTCTATACTGTGGTAAAAAGGACCCCTATTATTATTATTTTTCTGTTCTCTCTTTTTCATATGAGCAGGAGCAAGGACAAGAACATTCTTGTTGAAGCAGATCCAGAACCTGAAAGGACTCTGAAGAGGAAACTAAGAGAAGCTAAATTACAACAATCCAGAGAGAACCTTTCAGAAATTTTCGAACAGGAAGAGGAGATGGCAGCCGAAAATAATAATAATGCAAGGAGAATGCTTGGTGACTTTACTGCACCTAATTCCAATTTACATGGAAGAAGCATCTCCATTCCTGCCATTGGAGCAAACAACTTTGAGCTGAAACCTCAGCTAGTTTCTCTGATGCAGCAGAACTGCAAGTTTCATGGACTTCCATCTGAAGACCCTTTTCAGTTCTTAACTGAATTCTTGCAGATATGTGATACTGTTAAGACTAATGGAGTAGATTCTGAAGTCTACAGGCTCATGCTTTTCCCTTTTGCTATAAGAGACAGAGCTAGAGTGTGGTTGGACTCTCAACCCAAAGACAGCCTGAACTCTTGGGATAAGCTGGTCACGGCTTTCTTAGCCAAGTTCTTTCCTCCTCAAAAGCTGAGCAAGCTTAGAGTGGATGTCCAAACCTTCAAACAAAAAGATGGTGAATCCCTCTATGAAGCTTGGGAAAGATACAAACAGTTGACCAAAAAGTGTCCTTCTGACATGCTTTCAGAATGGACCATCCTGGATATATTCTATGATGGTTTATCTGAGTTATCAAAGATGTCATTGGATACTTCTGCAGGTGGATCCATTCACCTAAAGAAAACGCCTGCAGAAGCTCAAGAACTCATTGACATGGTTGCTAATAACCAGTTCATGTACACTTCTGAGAGGAATCCTGTGAGTAATGGGACGCCTATGAAGAAGGGAGTTCTTGAAGTTGATACTCTGAATGCCATATTGGCTCAGAACAAAATATTGACTCAGCAAGTCAATATAATTTCTCAGAGTCTGAATGGAATGCAAGCTGCATCCAACAGTACTCAAGAGGCATCTTCTGAAGAAGAAGCTTATGATCCTGAAAACCCTGCAATAGCAGAGGTAAATTACATGGGTGAACCTTATGGAAACACCTATAATCCATCATGGAGAAATCATCCAAATCTCTCATGGAAGGATCAAAGGCCTCAACAAGGCTTTAATAATGGTGGAAGAAACAGGTTTAGCAATAGCAAGCCTTTTCCATCATCCACTCAGCAACAGACAGAGAATTCTGAACAAAATACCTCTAATTTGGCAAACTTAGTCTCTGATCTGTCCAAGGCCACTGTAAGTTTCATGAATGAAACAAGGTCTTCCATTAGAAATTTGGAAGCACAAGTGGGCCAGCTGAATAAGAGGATCACTGAAATCCCTCCTAGTACTCTCCCAAGCAATACAGAAGAGAATCCAAAAGGAGAGTGCAAGGCCATTGACATAATCAAAATGGCCGAACCCAATGAGGGAGAGGAGGACGTGAATCCCAAGGAGGAAGACCTCCTGGGACATCCAGTGATCAATAAGGAGCTTCCCTCTGAGGAACCAAAGGAACCTTAGGCTCATCTAGAGACCATAGAGATTCCATTAAACCTCCTTATGCCATTCATGAGCTCTGATGAGTATTCCTCTTCTGAAGAGAATGAGGATGTTACTGAAGAGCAAACTGCCAAGTTTCTTGGTGCAATCATGAAGCTGAATGCCAAATTATTTGGCATTGATACTTGGGAAGATGAACCTCCCTTGTTCACTAATGAACTAAGTGATCTGGATCAACTGACATTGCCTCAGAAGAGATAGAATCCTGGAAAGTTCATAATACCTTGTACTATAGGCACCATGATCTTTAAGGCTCTGTGTGACCTTGGTTCAGGGATAAACCTCATGCCCCTCTCTGTAATAGAGAAACTGGGAATCTATGGGGTGCAAGCTGCTAAAATCTCATTAGAGATAGCAGATAATTCAAGAAAACAGGCTTATGGACAAGTAGAGGACGTGTTAGTAAAGGTTGAAGGCCTTTACATCCCTGCTGATTTCATAGTCTTAGATACTGGAAAGGAAGAGGATGAATCCATCATCCTAGGAAGACCTTTCCTAGCCACAGCAAGAGCTGTGATTGATGTGGACAGAGGAGAATTGATCCTTCAATTGAATAAGGACAACCTTGTGTTTACAACTCAAGGATCTCTCTCTGCATCCATGGAGAGGAAGCAGAAAAAGCTTCTCTCAAAGCAGAGTCAACCAAAGCCTCCACAGTCAAACTCTAAGTTTGGTGTTGGGAGGCCACAACCAAACTCTAAGTTTGGTGTCAAACCCCCATATCCAAACTTTAAGTTTGGTGTTGGGAGGTCTCAACAAAGCTCTGCACATCTGTGAGGCTCCATGAGAGCCCACTGTCAAGCTATTGACATTAAAGAAGCGCTTGTTGGGAGGCAACCCAATTTTTATCTAACTATATTTTTCTTGGTTATATGTCTTTATAGGTTCATGATCATATGGAGTCACAAAATAAATATAAAAATTGAAAACGGAATCAAAAACAGCAGAAGAAAAATCACACCCTGGAGGAAGCATCTGCCTGGCGTTCAACGCTAGAATAGAGCATGGTTCTGGCGCTGAACGCCCAAAATGGGCAGTATCTGGGCGCTGAACGCCCAAAATGGGCATCATCTGGGCGCTGAACGCCAGAATTGCACCCTGGAGAGGAGCTGGCGCTGAACGCCCAGAACAAGCATGGTTCTGGCGTTCAACGCCAGAAATAGGCAACAAATGGGCGTTGAACGCCCAAAATGGGCACCAACCTGGCGCTGAACGCCCAGAGTTGTGTGCAAGGGCATTTTACCTGCCTAATTTGGTGCAATGTTGTAAATCATTGAACATCTCAGGATCTGTGGACCCCACAGGATCATCTCAGGATCTGTGGACCCCACAGGATTCCCACCCACCTCACCCCTCTCTCTCCATTCTTGATCATCCCTTCTGCTTTCCATTCACCACTCACATCCATACACACATCCCTCCATCTCCTCCATATCTTTTTCTTCTTCTTCTATTCTCTCTTCTTTTGCTCGAGGACGAGCAACATTCTAAGTTTGGTGTGGTAAAAGTATAAGCTTTTTGTTTTTCCATTACCATTGATGGCACCTAAGACCAGAGAAACCTCTAGAAAAGGGGAAGGAAAGACAAAGGCTTCCACCTCCAAGTCATGGGAGATGGAAAGATTCATCTCAAAGGTTTATAGCTCAAGAGGCGTATGAAGCTCATCACCATGAGATCCCGGAGATGCCTCAAATGCATTTTCCTCCACAAAACTATTGGGAGCAAATCAACACCTCCCTAGGAGAATTAAGTTCCAATATGGGACAACTAAGGGTGGAACATCAAGATCACTCCATCATCCTTCATGAAATAAGAGAAGATCAAAAAGCAATGAGGGAGGAGCAACAAAGACAAGGAAGAGACATAGAAGAGCTCAAGGACATCATTGGTTCCTCAAGAAGGAAACGCCACCATCACTAAGGTGGATTCATTCCTTGTTCTCATTTCTTCTGTTTTTCGTTTTCTATGTTATGTGCTTATCTATGTTTGTGTCTTCATTACATGATCATTAGTAGTTAGTAACTTTGTCTTAAAGTTATGAATGTCCTATGAATCCATCACCTCTCTTAAATGAAAAATGTTTTAATTCAAAAGAACAAGAAGTACATGAGTTTTGAATTTATCCTTGAACTTAGTTTAATTATATTGATGTGGTGACAACGCTTCTTGTTTTCTGAATGAATGCTTGAACAGTGCATATGTCTTTTGAAGTTGTTGTTTAAGAATGTTAAATATGTTGGCTCTTGAAAGAATGATGACAAGGAGACATGTTATTTGATAATCTGAAAAATCATAAAAATGATTCTTGAAGCAAGAAAAAGCAGCAAAGAACAAAGCTTGCAAAAAAAAAAAAAAATATAGGCGAAAAAAAATAGAAAGAAAAAAAGAAAAAGCAAGCAGAAAAAGCCAAAAGCTCTTAAAACCAAGAGGCAAGAGCAAAAAGCCAATAACCCTTAAAACCAAAAGGCAAGGGTAAATAAAAAGGATCCCAAGGCTTTGAGCATCAGTGGATAGGAGGGCCTAAAGGAATAAAATCCTGGTCTAAGCGGCTAAACCAAGCTGTCCCTAACCATGTGCTTGTGGCGTGTAGGTGTCAAGTGAAAACTTGAGACTGAGCGGTTAAAGTCAAGGTCCAAAGAAAAAAAAGAGTGTGCTTAAGAACCCTGGACACCTCTAATTGGGGACTTTAGCAAAGCTGAGTCACAATCTGAAAAGGTTCACCCAATTATGTGTCTGTGGCATTTATGTATCCGGTGGTAATACTGGAAAACAAAGTGCTTAGGGCCACGGCCAAGACTCATAAAATAGCTGTGTTCAAGAATCATCATACTGAACTAGGAGAATCAATAACACTATCTGAACTCTGAGTTCCTATAGATGCCAATCATTCTGAACCTCAATGGATAAAGTGAGATGCCAAAACTATTCAAGAGACAAAAAGCTATAAGTCCCGCTCATATGATTGAAGCTATGTTTCATTGATAGTTTGGAATTTATAGTATATTCTCTTCTTTTTATCCTATTTGATTTTCAGTTGCTTGGGGACAAGCAACAATTTAAGTTTGGTGTTGTAATGAGCGGATAATTTATACACTTTTTGGCATTGTTTTTAGTATGTTTTTAGTAGGATCTAGTTACTTTTAGGGACGTTTTCATTAGTTTTTATGTTAAATTCACATTTCTGGACTTTACTATGAGTTTGTGTATTTTTCTGTGATTTCAGGTATTTTCTGACTGAAATTGAGGGACTTGAGCAAAAATCAGATTCAGAGGTTGAAGAAGGACTGCTGATGCTGTTGGATTCTGACCTCCCTGCACTCAAAGTGGATTTTCTGGAGCTACAAAACTCGAAATGGCGCGCTTCCAATTGAGTTGGAAAGTAGACATCCAGGGATTTCCAGCAATATATAATTGTCCATACTTTGGCCAAGAATAGATGACGCAAACTGGCGTTCAACGCCAGCTCTCTGCCCAATTCTGGCGTCCAGCGCCAGAAAAGGATCCAAAACCAGAGTTGAACGCCCAAACTGGCACAAATGCTGACGTTCAACTCCAAGAAGGACCTCTACACGTGCAACACTCAAGCTCAGCCTAAGCACACACCAAGTAGGCCCCGGAAGTGGATTTATGCATCAATTACTTATTTCTGTAAACCCTAGTGACTAGTTTATTATAAATAGGACCTTTTACTATTGTATTAGACATCTTTGGACGCCTGGTTCTTAGATCAGAGGGGCTGGCCATTCGGCCATGCCTGGACCTTTCACTTATGTATTTTTAACGGTAGAGTTTCTACACTCCATAGATTAAGGTGTGGAGCTCTGCTGTTCCTTAAAGATTAATGCAAAGTACTACTGTTTTCTATTCAATTCATCTTATTTCGCTTCTAAGATATTCATTCGCTCTTCAACCTGAATGTGATGAACGTGACAATCATCATCATTCCCTATGAACACGTGCCTGACAACCACTTCCGTTCTACTTTCGATTGAATGAGTGTCTCTTAGATCTCTTAACCAGAATCTTCGTGGTATAAGCTAGATTGATGGTGGCATTCAAGAGAATCCGGAAAGTCTAAACCTTGTCTGTGGTATTCCGAGTAGGATTCAATGATTGAATGACTGTGACGAGCTTCAAACTCGTGATTGCTGGGCGTAGTGACAGACGCAAAAGGATAGTAAATCCTATTCCAGTATGATCGAGAACCGACAGATGAATAGCCGTGCCGTGACAGGGTGCGTTGACCATGTTCACTGAGAGGATAGGATGTAACCATTGACAAGGGTGATGCCTCCAGACGATTAGTCGTGCCGTGACAGGGCATTTGGATCATTTTCCCGAGAGAAGACCGAAAGTAGCCATTGACAATGGTGATGCATTACATAAAGCCAGCCATGGAAAGGAGTAAGACTGATTGGATGAAAATAGCAGGAAAGCAGAGGTTCAGAGGAACGAAAGCATCTCTATTCACTTATCTGAAATTCTCACCAATGATTTACATAAGTATTTCTATCACTATTTTATTAATTATTTTCGAAAACCCCATTACTATTTTATATCCGCCTGACTGAGATTTACAAGGTGACCATAGCTTGCTTCATACCAATAATCTCCGTGGGATTCGACCCTTACTCACGTAAGGTATTACTTGGACGACCCAGTGCACTTGCTGGTTAGTTGTGCGAAGTTGTGAACCATGGTATTGGCATCATGTTTTTGGCGCCATTACCAGGGAAAGAAAGAGCGATAAATTTTACATAATCAAAGTGTAATCAAAATTTCTGCGCACCAATAAGTAAACTCTATTGAGGCCATTAGTCTTCATTTGCATATTCTATTGTACCAAGTGAAATAGAACCACCATTTGACACTAATATAGAATACCAAGTCACATCAATCATTCATTCCACATCCATTTTCTCATTCTTTATGCTAAAAAACAACATAATGCTTTTGTAGTACTTTTTTTTATTAAATTAAGAATTTAAATTAATCATTCAAAGGCATAAGACATCTTTATGAGTACCTAACAAATTTATTTTCATATTGGCATTACCTAGCTTTTAGGCAATCTGTATAATAATATATAATTCCAATACTCATCCCCCACTGCACAAACATAAATGTCAAGAACAACAGGATTTAGAACATTGATTGCAAAACATGACAATAGATCAAGTTATGATAAGATAAGAATTCTATGATAAAAAATAAGCACAACTTATTTGCAAAAGTTACTTGATATACTGAAGGAATGATAAAATATTTAAATCTAAGCTTAACAAATCTCCAATATATGTAAAATAAATGAACTCTTGAGTCTTTGACCAGATAAAAAGAAAACAATGTAAGTTTGTTAATAAAGTTGAATTTGAAATTGCATTTTGTAAATAAAGCCAAAATATTATTCAAGAAAACAGAAGCAAGAACATTACTAATTATCTGATTCAACTTAACTAACAATACTTGAATCTAGTAAAATTGGGCCAAATTCTTTGCAAGCTTTCAGTATCAATTTGTAACAAAAACCATAAAGTAATGGAAGCACTTAAGGACTGGAAGCTAAAATGTAACAAAACAGTTAAGGACTGAAAGGAGCTCTAACAACAGAGTAATAAAAGATCTAGAAGCTAGTCATTCAACCCTCTTACACCAGATTAACAAATTTTTTAAACTGCAACTTGAGCTGCTGCAAGCTTTTCAATTGGAACCCTGTAAGAGTCTTCAAATTTCAGTTTAATAGTTGAACATTTAAAACTCTAATTTATTTTTAAACTAAAAATCTAACCTAAAAGAAGAGTATGAGATAGAGCAAGACCAATTTGAGCAAAGAATGCAATAGAAGATGGCTGACACCATGCTCTCCTCATATTCCAACCTGATAACCCAACTGAAGGTGTTAATTGCTGCAGCACCTTGATGAGGTACAATAGTGCATAGAATAGAAGAGCTACATGCTTTTAAGTTTATACAATAATATTTGTTTGGTTAAAAAATCTCAATTAGTCAGTTACTCATAATCCTCCTTTTAAGTTTGGTCTGACAACACGACTTTTTCTGGGCAAAGCTTGATGAGTTGACCCACTCTTTTCTGGTCAAGTACCTAATATTATTGTCAAACAGTTCAAAAATTTTAGCAACCATCTTTCACATATCCTCATTGAGCAAACAAATGTTAGATAACTAACCTCAAATGGATCACTCTGCAGAATGTCACTTGATAGGTAAATGGAAAGAAATTTTTCAACATCATCTCCACTATACCCAAATGTCATTTGGGTAAGGTCATTAGTTCCAAATGAAAAGAACTTAGCTTCATCAGCAATCTACACAAATGGATAACAAAATTAGCAAGTTTAAATAAATAATTAAGAGTAAACTATCCTCTAACTATCTTTCTTTCCCAATTTCTAAAATTGTAATTGTAATATATGATACAATTAAAAAAAACCATAAAATCATCTAATATCACATGGACAAAACATAAACATGATTTTCAATTATAAAACAGCAATAAAACCCTAGCAAATAAAAATAGATACCTTATATGCTCCAGCTGAAGATGATTCGAAGCTGTTGGAGGGGGTGCTGTTGTAATCACTACAAATCAGCCGTACCACCATTAGCTCCTCTGCCAACCCAACCCAGTCCAACCTCAACCTCCAGCCAAAACAGAAGCAGATTAAACATAAATAAATATTTTTCTATTTTCTTAAAATATATATAAATAAATTTCTATTTTTTTAAAGAAATTACCTCTATAACACCACCGACGGCAGGATCTCAGAATTCTCCGTTCTCTACATTAATGTCATCAACTTATTGTCAGATGCTCTTTCTTCACTGATGGCTGCAACACCACTCACCGTTGCCGCTATTCTTTCTACTCGACGCTATATCAACAGCCACCGTCACGTATGACTAATTGTTCTTCATCTCTGCTACTCGCAAGAGGAAACAGACTTGAAGCCTCTGCCGCGTTCTTATCATTTCTTCGTCAAACTTGAGAGTGATAGTTCAAAATGGGAGAGCGTTTGAACTATTTGCCGGTGATAATCTTTGTGCATTTTGAACTATCACTCCATTTGTTTACTCCACATTTGCATCAATCAGATAGAGAGAGCGCGCGAGAAAGAAAGAAGAAAAAGAGAGAACTGCAAAGAATTCAAAATTTGTTCACTCAATTTTTTATTTTAAATACTCAGATTTTGTGTTCAAATTTTTATCCTTTTTGGGGAAGAATCCACCAAAACATCTTCTCACTGCATACCTATTTTGTCCAACTTTTTTTATGCCACTTGTCATGTAAACAGACTCGACACTTGTTGAGCAAATAGACTATACACTTGTCGAGCAATGGACCAAGCACTAGTTGCTTATTATATATTAATAGATTATTGAGAGTATAACTGCCGATGCTTCATCCCAAAATATAAAAGAGAGGTAAAACATTTATTTGATTAATTGCATTTTCTATAAAGCTTATTACTCACTTACTGACTTGAGCGTCGGAGTGCCTTTTATAGGTACCCACCCCTTGTTTCCTCCTTGCCGACGTATAACTCATCCCGACAAAAAGCTTGCAGATACTCATCGGTGGACGAGCTATACACTGCCCAACCTCTACAAGAACAATTGGCGCCCACTGTGGGGCCTCGAAATAAAAACCCTTCTTTCTATAGGCCCCATTTCCAACCCTTCTAGTGGCTTCAAGCTTACCTGCACCTTTGTAAACAAAGGTCGTATAATAAATCATTATGGCCCAAAAAAGACCGATCTATATCTATTATCTCTGTTTTTCGATCTATATCTATTCTCTCTATTTTCTAATCTATATCCGTTATCTCTGTTTTTTATCTATATCCGTTATCTCTGTTTTCTGATCTATATCTATTATTTATGTTTTTCGATCTATATCTATTATCTTTTTTCTCCGATCTATATCTATTATCTCTATTTTTTTATCATATCTGTTGTATCTGTTTTCCGATCTATATCTATTATCTCTGTTTTCCGATCTATATCTGCTATATCTATTTTCTAATCTATATTTGTTATCTCTATTTTTCGATCTATATCTGTTATCTCTATTTTCCAATCTATAACTATTATCTTTGTTTTCTGATCTATATTTATTATCTTTGTTTTTTTTAACTATATCTATTATCTTTGTTTTTCGATTTATATCTATTATCACTACTTTTCGATCTATATCTATTATCTTTGTTTTCTGATCTATATCTTTTATCTATATTTTTCGATCTATATCTATTATCTCTATTTTCTGATCTATATCTATTATCTCTATTTTTTGATCTATATCTGTTATCTCTATTTTTCGATCTATATCTGTTATCTCTATTTTCTAATCTATATCTGTTATTTCTGTTTTTCGATCTATATCTATTATCTCTGTTTTTTATCTATATCTGTTATCTCTATTTTCTGATCTATATCTGTTATCTCTGTTTTTTATCTATATTTGTCATCTTTATTTTTTTATCTATATATATTATCTCTATTTTTTTATCTATATCTATTATCTCTGTTTTCCCATCTATATCTATTATCTCTGTTTTTTAATCTATATCTATTATCTCTGTTTTCTGATCTATATCTATTATCTCTATTTTTTTTATCTATATCTGTCATCTCTATTTTTTTATTTATATCTGTTATCTCTTTTTTCTTATCTATATATATTATCTCTATTTTCTGATCTAAATCTGTTATCTCTATTTTTCGATCTATATCTGTTATCTCTGTTTTTTGATCTATATCTGTTATCTCTATTTTCCTATCTATATCTATTATCTCTGTTTTTCGATCTATATTTGTTATCTCTATTTTTTTATCTATATCTGTTATCTCTATTTTTTGATCTATATCTGTTATCTCTATTTTCCGATCTATATCTGTTATCTCTATTTTTCGATCTATATCTATTATTTCTATTTTTTTATCTATATCTATTATCTCTGTTTTCTGATCTATATCTGTTATCTCTATTTTCTGATCTATATATGTTATCTCTATTTTCTTATCTATATCTATTATCTCTATTTTCTGATCTATATCTATTATCTCTATTTTTCGATCTATATCTGTTATCTTTATTTTCTGATCTATATTTGTTATCTCTATTTTCTGATTTATATCTATTATCTCTGTTTTTCGATCTATATCTGTTATCTCTATTTTCGATCTATATCTATTATCTTTGTTTTCAGATATGTATCAATCATTATCAGATCTTTATCATTCATTATCAGATTTATATCAATCATTGTCAAATCTGTATCAACTATCTTCCGAACTATGACTATCAACAGTCAACAAATTCAATCAAATATCAAACAAGCACAAACACTTATCCATTCGCGTTAACGGTTCATTTCAAAAGCGCATCGTTTACACATGCACAATCAAACTCAATCATCAATCAAATCAACAAACAAAGGTGAATTAACGCGATATTCTTGCCTAACCAATTCACTTCTATCAAATCCGTCTCAGCAATGGGGACCCATACATCAATGGCAATCTAAAACAAGCCATTGTCTAACTCAGTTATCAAACAAAGACAAGATATTCTCGCCCTACTATCACATCCCTAACAAACATAAGGGACCAACATACCAACGGCAATTATTGCCTAAATCAAATATCAATCTATCAATTACTCAGATATTTATCAAGTTGAATTCAAACAGTCTAAACCAAATCAATCTCACCAACACTACCCTCATCAACAAACAGTGAACCCCGAATCCTCACATCCTCACTTACCCAGTTATAGGAGCCATGATCCTCAGCTTTATATTTTTCCTTACTTACGATTCTTTCAGAAAAGCGAAAAGAAGAAGAAACAGTAGCAGTAACACAAACTAACCTCTTTTACTCATGCCTTTAAGACTCCAAAATGCTTCAATAGAAAAGCAATGCCACATTTAATGAAACTATTCAGTTCCATGAAAAACCCTAATCATTGCATCTATTAAATCAACGATTCAAAATTAGATTGGAAAAACCAAAGGCACAATCAATGACAAGACTACTACACTTTCCAATATACGTTAACTTCAAATCACATCTGAAATTCAAATTATTTTATTCCTTATTTTAATAAAGTAAGTTTATCTGGGGGATCCATACCTATAACTCAAACCGCCGAGTTATAACTAAAAAAGCTCAACCTGCTTTATCAAAATATAGCCAGGCTAAGTTTGGGGGCTGTGATATGGCCACTATAAGCCTATAACCTGTCCTTAATACTATAACTCGGCAGTATACGTTATATGGCCGTTATAACTTGTCTTTAATGCTATAACTCGGCAAGCCGTTATAACTCGTCCTTAATATTATAACTCGGCAGCATATGTTATAGATCATTTATCAACAACGGGCACCAAAAGAAATATTGTAACACCTTGATATGCTATTACTCTCCATTAATACGAACTATTGAGAGTATAATTGCCGATACTTCATCCCAAAATATAAAAGGGAGGTAAAACATTTATTTGATTCATTGCATTTTCTACAAAGCTTATTACTCACTTACTGACTTGAGCGTCGAAGTGCCTTTTGCAGGTACTCATTCCCTTGTTCTCCCCTTGCCGACGTCTAACTCATCCCGACAGAAAGCTTACAGATACTCATCGGCGGACGAGCTATACACCGGCCAACCTCTACAAGAACAACTTGTTATATATTTGGGTGAATGTTCTCTACTTTTTCTAATATTATAATAGTTTAATTATTTTATTCTACTCTATTATTTTGTTAAAATTTTAATAGTTGTTACCTTTTAGAATAAATACAATAATTCTAAAATATTTGCTTCTAAAATATTTTATTATTTATTTTATATCAAATGCTAAAATAAATATTGTAAGAATAATTAATTTATTTTTACAATAAAAATTTAAGAAAAATTATTGAAATAATTTATCTAATATAATATTTTAATTATAAATTTTTAAACTTAATAAATATAATTAAAAATTTAGTAAAATTATCGGGATTAATAAAATAATTGAGCCTATTTTATTTACAATATAATGTAAGATGTTTTTTTCTAAAAACAAGTCTAAGTATTATATTATCAATAGATTTATTTATTTATTTATTTATTTCTGCATTAATGACAATAAATTTTAAATAAATATGTTATACATATTATTTATTTTTTTGTTGTCCACAGTATCCCCAACCCGACAGGTTAAAGATTAATTCGTCATGAATTTGAACTCTATTTAAGGGTCTGTCGTTGACCAATGGGTTGGTGCATGCACAAGGCTGCATTTGAACCCCTGACACTTGCATAAGCGGACAAGTGAGCTGGCCACTCGACCAGCCTAAGTTGGTTCATATTATTCATAATTCTTTAACCATATATGAGTGATGCTACATATACAAGTATTTTTGTAGCCAAGTCCAACTAAGTTGGTGCAAGCCTAGTGAAAAAATGCGAGCATACGTTAGACATACGTATCATTTCTTCTCTTTTGCTCCTTTTGCAGCACACAAATTGTTTTTGGAGAGTACGAAAACTTATTGATATAGCACATAAAATTTTGCACATATCACACAAATTTTTGTTGCGAATGTGTTTTGTTAGTTCGGTGAGTCACTTCTGGGTATATAGTTCTCCAAAAATTTATGTGCCGTACATCAAAATTTATGTGTTATGCACCAAGAATTGTGTTGTACACCAAAATTTATATGTTGTTCGTATTTTATTGGTATAATATACAAATTTTTGCATATAACACATAAATATTTGCATATAGCACACACATTTTTGCACATAATATAGAAAGTTTTACACATAGCACACAATTTGCTGCAAATGTATTTTGTTTGTTGGGTGAGTCAATATTCTGAATATATAGTTTGCCAAAAATTTGTATGCTGCACATCAAAATTTATGTACTTTGTATCAAGATTTTTGTGTAGTACACCAAAATTTATGTGCTGTGCATATTTTATTGGTTGTGTATCAATATTTTGGACATGTAGTTCTAAAAAAATTTAGTGATGTACACTAAAATTTGTGTGCACCAAAACTTATGTGTTATGCATCAAATTTATGTGCTATGGTTTTCTTAACATTTATAGGAGAAAAAGAAGATGAAGACGACAAGGACGATGATAATGATAATAAAAGAGGATGACAAAGAAAAAAAAAGAAGAAATTAAACAACAACAACAACAACATCAACAACAATATCAAGAAGAAGAAGAAAAAGAAGAAGAAGAAGAAGAGTGGTGGCAGTAGTGATGACGACAATGACGTCCAGGAAAGAAGCGCACAAAAGAAGAAGAAGATGATGACGACGATAATTACGAAAGAGGTGGAAGAAGAGAAAGAAGTGCTCGTGTGTAAAGAGAAGAAGCACGCGGATTTGGTTAAAAATTTGGTTCAAAAATACCTTTTTTTTCTAAAGATAAAGGTATTTATTCATTGAACAAAAAAAAAAATACAATGTGGTCTATTTTTGGGACGCAAACAAAAGCAAGAGAATTTTTCAAATGTTCACTAAACATGAAGAAAGAGAATAAAACTTGAAGAAGAGAGAATAAATCTAAGAAGGGAAAGTAAGTATAGATCTAGACATATAGTTATTGGGGTTCATTTCATTCATAAGCTTGAGGTAAAACTCCAACGTCGATTATGTGGTCACCAACTCTCGTTCAAAGATGAAGTTATTTCTTGCCCTCCAAATCCCCCAACACAGGGTCACTACCAATGCAAGCTGCAACAACCCATCCTGACGATTCTTGAAGAACTCCATTCTCTCTTTGACCAGGAAGACCAGAAGGAAGGTGAGCTGTTATCATTAAAAGTCATTGAAATGAGACTTTTATTCCATACATCTTTAGCCTTTTCACTCATGAATAAGTAGTGACTGAGTGATTCTGTTCCTTGTTGACAATGGCGACAAATTGGGGATACAAATGGGAGATGCTAGTGTAACAAATTAAGTACTGGGAGTTTTTCGTGCATGCATCTCCAGAGAAAAATCTTCAGTTTTGATAAGAGGGAAAACTTCCATATTTGACACGAAATCTCTTTACGTTGCATATTCACTAGGTAAAATTCTATTGAGGGGTGCTTGAAATGATATGCTACTTGATAACTAGAGCTAACTTCATATTTTTTTTACTTCTGGTTGCATTCCACTGGAGTCTATCTTCTTCCTATGATATTTTGATAGCAAGGAATTTCTAACTAATTTCAGGTGAGAAGAGTTGAATGGTTAGATGCTGATTCCACATTCCCTTGGATAACATTAAGTCTTTAATCCAAATAACGTTGTGTCTCTGAAGTTCCATGGCCATAGATGGAGGATTAAAAAATAGGTGATTGGGAGAGAGCCAAGGATCAGAAAGGATTTGGATGTAATTGCCATTGCCTACTTGCCATATAAGTTGCTTTTCCAGCACAGAATGACCTCCCAAAATACTTCGCCATCCGCAGGAAGGTGAGGTTCTTGTCTCTGCTGTCATAATAGTATTATATCTGATTGCTTTCTTAGAACATTGGATAGTAGAGGATAGCCGTAGATATTTATCTTGGGCCCCTATATCATGAATATTCAGTCTTTTGGCCATAGACAACCAAGTCTCCATAGGTGTAGTATTGCTGAAAAACAAAGATGATTTGTCCAAGTTCACTTTTTGCCCATTCACATTCTCGTAATTAAGCAATAGCTCCAAGATCTTGTCACAACTCTCCTCAGTAGCCTTACAAAAGAGAATTGAGTCATCTACAAAGAGAAAATGGTTTACTGCTGGACATCTACGATTAATCTGAATACCTGAGCTAATATTGTTTTACTCTGCCTTATTTAGTAGAAAGAAAAATTATTTCTGCACAAAATAGAAAAAGGTATGGGGATAAAAGATCACTTTGACGAATACCTCTTTATATAATTGTAAGAAAAAATATGATAAAAAAAATTAATTTTAATAATTTTGTTTATTAATTTTTAACTATGATTTACTAATACTGTAAGGAATACTTTTTCATATAATTGTAAAAAAAAATACGATGAACAAATTCAAACATTTGTTATAAAAAGAAAAAGTCTATACTAAAATTTTGAAAATAGAAAATGCAAATAATTTATATAGACCAATTTTTTTTTGTTGCATACGATATCTTCTAGCCTAATAGGCTTCTGCATGTATAAAGTGGGATTCGAAGTCCTGATACTTGTTTAAGTGGATGAGTGAGTTGACCAATCGACCAACCCAAGTTAGTTTATGGTACAATGAAAGTATATTTTTTACTCACAATAGTTGGGAATGAAATCAAAGAATCAATTTTGATTATTTTTCAATACTATTTTGGGTTTGTATCACTTGAGATATTGTCTGATAGAATAGGTTAAAAAAATATTAACAAGTATTTTTACTTTATGCTATTTAAATTATTTTTATAAAAAATAACTTATTCAGTATATATATATATACACACATACACATATACACAAAAAATATTCTAAAAATTTTATTCTTACTATTATAGATGTTATTGAAAAACTGTATGTACTAGGTGAAGAATAAATAAACAAATGTCAAAGAAAAACCTACAAAAAATACTAAAAATAAAATTTTTGTACTACAACATAAAAAATTATTACAGATTTAAATTATAAAAAATTTTATCAAATTCTATCAAATTATACTTATCATAAAAATTTTTACCAAATTATAAATTACTAACTCATGCTATTTTATAGAAAAACAAGAAAATTGTTAAGCACAACTGCCTTAAATCTAATGACACTCCAAGATAGCAATGACACTAAGGTATCATTCTAATTGAAAAATTTATACAACCTCACACTTATATTTGAAGTCAAAGTAAATGATTTTAACTTTAAAGAAGGCACTCAACAATACAATATTACTAAGACCTTACTCATATTACAACAAATAAAATATGTGATACTACAAAAATTTTAATTATTCAAAATAGTATTTATATTGTTCATTTATATTCTTAATTGATTATAGGAACCAACTTCACTGGTACTAATATAATTAGACCTATATGATATACCAATCAAAGAATTAAGGAGAAACAAACAAATCCAAGAGATATTTTTAAATGAAGAACATGCATACAAAGATAAAAAAATAATAAAAAATACATACAAGTCATCAGTTTAAAAAATCACGTCTTCACAAAAATATATGACAGGAAAAAAAGAAATAACTCTAACAATAATAAAAAAAAAAAAGGACAAATACCACATAAAAAGACTAAATCTGTCAACTAAAATAAATGTAAAAATCAAAACACCAAATGAAGATGTAGTTTTGTACAACTTCAATATAAAAAACTTTTATATTACAAAATATTTTAAATAATAAAACCCATCAAATTTAATATTAGTTTGTATATATTTTAATTAATTTTTAAACAATATAATACTTATTAAAATATATTATATACTATTACTAATTTACTATTTCACGCATTGCACGACAGTCTAATTTTTCTTAAAATTTAGACCACTCTTAGTATTTTTCTTACTATTGTTTTAAATAATAAAAGTTATATATACATTATCATTTTTGAAGAAAAAAAAAGATTAAATATACATTTGATTCATGGATATTAGTTAATATGCAACATGTTTTATTGGAAGAGGACAATTTTCTATGACTCTCTTTGCATTTTTGTGTTCAGCATTGTCGAATGCGAAAAATTTAGAAGTCTATGAAGGTTAGAAGTTGGCGGCAACAGTAATTATGGAAACAAAAAGGAAACTCCAGCAAGGAATGACTCAAGTTATAGAGCATTATTCTTTGTGAATAAATCCCCAATTTTTTTTGTTAGTTCTCCTTTTGCTAGTACTAGATATTTATCAAAGTGAGAGATATCCAATCTTTTTCTTTTGTCTTTGTTTCTATAATAGACAATGTATTTTTTTCTTTTTTTTTTTTACTAAAGATAGGAGATTCGAACCCGCAACCTCTTAATTGAGTATGAGGAGACTATGCCATTTGAGCTATTACTCATTGGCTTTAAAATTTGGAAAGATATGTGACTCGAACCCACGACCTCTTAATTGAGTATGGGGAGTCTATGCCATTTGAACTATAACTCATTGGTATTTGGAAAGATATGTGACTCGAACCCGCGACTTCTTAATTGAGTATTTCTTTTTTACAAAGTAATGCAATTACATATCTTTGGGGAAAAAAAATATGCAACATGCCTTATATAAGTAAAAAATATTCTCTTCCTATTTACTTCTATATCTGGTAAAACAATATTCCCTTACTATAAATATATAACTCTTCAATTTGTTTTTCCCTTCCTTTTGATAACTATACTTTCTTTCTTTCTTTTTCTTGGTATATAACTAATACTTTCTTAATTCCTACCAAAATAGCACCAAACACACTCTCTAGACTCTAGAGTAGATAGTTGATGATTTGCTTTGAACCTGACTTAATTTGCATTCTTCACTATGAATTTGACACAACACCAATCATTCAAGGTTTAATAATTTTCCTTGTGGAAAACAAATCTTGTTGTGGTTTTGGTGGAAAATTCGGTGCACAACTTCTTCAACTCCCTTGCCAAATTAGATGAGCCACAATAGAAAACCCCTGTAACAGGAAATCTCACATTAGTAACAGCATTAGTTGGGGCAAAATATATAATATATGGATTTCAATTATTAAACATCAATTTTATCTACATATATCACAATAACCAATGTGATGAATGGTATTATAAGTAGAATTTAACTAACTTGTGCCGGGTATATTTTAAAAATATAATAATAGAAAATTTTTAATATTTTTTATGTATTCAATGCATTGAGCTTAATAAGTAAAGAATTTGAGATAGAGATTCTCACCAATCTTAGCTCCCCTGTGCCTTTGAGCTAATCTAGCAAATATGTTGAACCAATTCGGACGAGCAAAATGAGTGTATATCTGATAAATAATTCAGTGACAAAATTATTCTATAATTCATGTAACAAGGTACTAATTTACTTAATACTCAAATATATCTCAGATTTCACTCTTCCTACATTGTTGTTGCTGACATAAACTGCCTATATAACTAAGAAGAAGATGAACTTACTGGGCTCCTGGAAACTAAGTCAGTGCCATTCTTGGCGTGATGCAACCCTTGAATGACACTTAGCAGCGCCGCACGGATATCTCCGGCAGGATACACGGTACTAGTAAGGAAATTGTGCATTTCCACCACCGACTAAAACACAGATTACCAAAAAAATACAACGATTAGAAAAAGAGTAATGATAGATTTATTCATTTTGTATTGTATATGGTATTGACTCACACCTTTAAGTGAGAATGTGAGTCATTCCAATTATATGGGAACCCAGTTAGTCAAACATTTTTCAGGAGAATATGGTTTTGTGATATTTTTAAATGGGGTTGTGGTTAGACTTAGACATACCTGATTTTTGTTTGAAGTTGCAATTTGATTCATAACATCTCTAAACCAATCAAGGGAATTTTGCTCTCTTGTGACCCAATAGAGATATGCCTTTTGCGGACACTTTGTTAAGTTGCCGTATTCTCTCACACCACTCTATTTCAAATGCCAAAGTTTTGGTGTTTGTTTAATGGAATAGCTACAGATGTGTAGTAATAAGAAAATAGACAGTAGAATTTATATATATATTTTTTTTTTGAAAAAAAAAAAAAGAAGCCTACATGAACATGATCATTGTGTGTTGTAGCTGCTACATCTTTGAGGATGCTAATGAAAGGTGTGGCTCCAATACCAAGGCCAATCAGCATCACAATGTCATACTTAACATGATCTTGAGAAGCAGAACCATATGGCCCATCTATGTACACTTTTGGACACACTTCTGATCTTGTTAACACTGCCTGCATTCATATCCCACAACCTTCTTTTTTAGAAATTCAATGCTGTAATTATTTATGAAAATAAATCTTTTTAATTTTTCTCTTAAGTAATGTTGCTAAGTGTGATCTTTTATTATACAACGTCTTTTTTGACACCGACACGTTTTCTCTCACATTTGACAATATATACGTGTACCTCTTGGAATAGGTCGTATATTTGGTAGCTCCAATCTCCAAGAGTTCTAATGTGCACACTAAGGTAATCATCTTGTGGTCCTGAAGTTAAGGAAAATGGATGCCTGCAAATATTGCAAGATTGGAATGGATTAATACTGAATTAAAAATGTAGCAGTGTTTAATGTCGTAGAAATTGAAGTACCATTCAAGGGATGAAATTTGTGGGCACTGAAGGAATATATACATGCCACTTTGGTACTTGAAGCCTTCAGGTTTTTGCATTTTCAGGTACAAAACTTTTCCGGGACACAGACTTACCTGCATGCAAATTATCATAGCTAAATGACATTATAATCCCTTGAAGATTAACTTTATCTGACAAGTTATTTGAACATGAAAAAATTGTTAAAAATATTCCCTCGACGTAAAATAACAAAATTTGAAAGGATAAAAATAACTCACTTTATGGTAGCTAATCACGAAGATATCTAGTTAAGATGTTAGTCTTATATTAAACTGTTTAGTCAAATATGTCAACTTATCCCACGATTGTCCACTATTATCTTCACATCAAAACATCTTCATATGAGTATTCGCCTTTTACTAAACATGCTTATAAAAAATCAAGACACTTTAGAACTGAATTAATCTTTGAAAGGCATAATGTCATTTTATTTTCATGGGTCACCATATCCAAATTGAATCTTTTTGAACAAAAATGACGGTTTGCTCAATTTTTAATCATACTTACAAGAACAAAAATGAAATTGGAAATTTCCAAATTTTGGACGGTTACATAAGAATGATAAAGTTAACGGAGAATTAGTTCAATGTTTCTACTATTGCTAAAAAAGTTGATCAAATACTACCTTGAAGATATCAACTTCATAAGATCCTGACCTTACAGCTCTAAAGATCCTCTCTCCAGTGTATAACAAAACTGGAAAAGCAATGTACATCCAAGTCTGCACGTACAAAAGAAATTATCAGTGAGAAAAAAATAATTTTGTATCAAAATTTGGTGAAAGACAGAAAAGACTAACCGTTTTCTCGGTCCATTTGTTAGTTAGGAACAAGAACATGGAGTGGACAATGAGCAATGCATAGACAATAACAAACAAATGGTGTGAGTACCAAAATGTGTTGTAGCCGGTGACCCTTCTTAGGGACACCGGCAGCGCCGGCGAGCGACGTCTCGGCCACTTTGTTGCAAGTGTGAATGCAATGGCCATTAGAAACACCATGGCTATCCCACTTGCCACCTCTGTTGTGGCCAAAATTTGCAAGTACGTTGGCTGCCGGAACCCGAATCTCGCCGCTATAGTCTGCTGGAAAACCGCCGTGCTCGAGCCGCTGATTCTTGGGAAATCACAGGCAAGGTGTGTACCGCCATGCAAGACCACACCCACCACTATTCCTGCTGCAATAAGCTGCATATAAATTCCAATAACATCATAAGTTTAACAAACAGAAAGACAAAGTATGTTTTTTTGTTGTTAAGACTCTGGTTGCTGTTTATATCTATCCGAGATATGAATTACAGTGATACATATTCACTGTTTATTTAGTAAAATAAGAACATATTGACATACAACAACACACAAAATACATGTATTTAGTATTTTGTCAAAAGATTAAGATGCAGATATTAGACATAACACGCATATTTTACTAACAATTTTCTCCTTATTAGTAGTAAATTTGTTTTTTATGACAAATTTATTTATGTCTCCTTATTAGTATCTTAATAACAAACAAAATGCATATATTTATGTGTATATATGTGGATTTTGGGATAGTAAACAAACAAACTAGCCTAATATTTGCAATAAGTTTTAAAAATAGTCCTAATGTATAGAGCCTAGACACAAAATGTACCATGTTGTTCAGAGTGGACAATTAATTAACCGAAATGCAGGCAAAATTAGACGAGGGTGTACCTTGTGGAAGTTAATGTTGTCATTAAAAGGAATGAGATAGTTGATCCTAGGATCCTTGCGGAGCCAAGTGATTGTGTTTCTACAAACAGGGAGGAGAATGAGAGCCATGTTGAGTTTCAATGTTTCAGCTGCACCTTTTGCAGTTGGAAGGCAATAACCCATCACTTGAAATCCTGATCTATGACTGTACTGATAGAATTTCCACCCAAACAGCACAATGCAAGCCATTACCCAAACCAGAACCATCCAAGCGCGCCGCCAGTTCGTTCGGAACAACACTTCCGCCCTCGACATTGCTTCTTGCTCCTTAAGGAACCCATTCTTGTTGCTCTCCACATTATTTTGCTTCTCTGTATCTCCTGCTGCTAATGATTTCTTTGATGGACTTTGGATTAACTTCAAGAGACACTCCATTTGAGATATCTAGAAAACAAAAAACAATGCATAATGAATAATGTGTCTCTTGAATTATCAATATTTAAATCTTGAGTTTAGCTAATACTTGTCCTTAGACACATGTTAATGTTACCAATTAAAAATTTGTATTAAGAAAAATACAAAATTTAGCTCTAAAATAATCCCTGACATTGATTATGTGCATTTAAATAGTTTCTGAGATTCTAATTACATCAATTATATTTTTGAAATTGTCAAAAGTGCCCCACGTTAATCTTTAACCATGTGATGAGTTACTTGATTAAAAAGAGTTCAGAGACTTATATGGTACATAGGAAATCTTAAAGATGTAATTAGTGCAATTGAAATATTAGAAACTATTTTTATGCATATAATCAATCTCAAAAATTACTTTGAGACTTAACTTGCATTTATTATTTATTTATTTAGTAAAAACTTAAAAACTTCTACTAAATATACTTTGAAAATACATGTTAACTAAACTCTTAAAAAGACACAAAACTAACTAAACTTTTAAAATTTTAAGAGTTAAACATGTGATTTTTATTCAATTAAAATTAGTACCTGAATGTAGCCTTTGTTTTGGAGGTCAAGTGATTCCATGATCAAAGCTGCAGAGTTCTCGGCTTCTTCTTGTGTCACGGATAACTTATTTGTAGATGCAGCCAATACAATTGTCTACACAAGCGCCAAAATTATTAGTCAAAAATACAAAGAACATGCCCATGCTTACTAGAACCAATTAACTGTTTCTTACACACCTACTATATTTTACTAATCATACACTTGTCCCGGTAGGACTAGGTGCCATAAATCTAACATGAACATTCAAAAACATGACAAATAGTAACATGATTTTTCTTCAATCATCTTAAGATTAATTATTAATTAACCTGTTTTATATCCGTCTTGGTAATTCTTCCATCATTGTTTCTGTTACACCTATAGTAAAAGAAAAAATTACAGTCAAAAGTAAAATAAACTTGTTAAGGTGTGGCAAAAATGCTACTTATATACTAAATTTAGCTACTAAAACCAGTTATTATGTATTCATATATGTATTATTTAACTTATTTTCAATTTATATTTTGTATTCTAATATATATTTTATATTAGTGACTGATTTTAATAGCTAATTTTAATTAATATACACCTAGTATAGTTGAAGATGCGAGTATGATAATTTAGTGTAAATTTTTTACATGTAAAAAAAAATTCGCATTCTTGAATCAAAAGAATCATCTTTAATCCGAAGCCAGAAACGGTACAAATCAGTTTTAGTGATGTTGAATTTCCAATGCTTTCCTCCTCTTAATGCTCTTAGCAATTCATTGGCAAATTCTGGTGAAGACTGCATCCCTATTGAAAAATGAACAATAACAATAATGATTGGCAAAAGAATCAATGAGACAAACAACTTTCAAAATCAGATTAAGTTGGTTTAAATAAAAGCAATACCTTTAAATTAAAAGAAACCCAAGTGGAGGATTCAAAATAAAATAAATGTTAAACATTGATAACTGAACCAAATTAAGGAACGAGTAATTGATTATACAAACTGTGTTGTAATGTAAGACATTATAGCATATGCGAAGAACGTGGCTAAGGTGGCTAACTACTATGCTTTGCTCACCCTATGATTCTTGTGTGTTAGTTGATTGGTACTATAAGGCAAACAAAAGCAGCCACCGAAATTTAAGGCACACAAAACGGTGTCGTTTCTAAGAATCATGCATCGCATAATAATTTTTATGATTAAAGATAATGAAAACAACTCAATAAAGTGATTACTGAAATATTATAAATTACACATAATAATAAAAAGAAATGTTTGACTTTCTGTTTCTTATAAAAAGAAATATCTATGCGAATTTTTTTTTTATATTAAGTGTCTTGTTTTCATATTTATCTTATGATGGTAAAGTAACAAGTAGATTAAAAATTTATTTGTTTATAATACTAAATAAATTTTTTGTTCATATAAAAAAATTAGTTTCATCTATTAACATATAAAAATGATTTATTTTTGTCTCTGATATTATTTATTTTATTAAATACTAATGTAGCAAAATGTAAAATATTAATATTTGATAGAATTGTACATTTCTACTATATGATTATAATAATTTATTATTTTTGACCAATTAATTTATAATATTTAAAAATATTAATTAAAAATATAATATTGAACTGTTAAACTAAAAATATTGAATCTGCTAGCTAAAAGTATTAGTCAATATAAATTAAAATTATTATTTTTTAATTTCTTCATTTAATATATTATATTAGCATATAATAGAAAAATATTTAAATTTTACCGACAAAAATTATAAATATTTAAAAATAAAAAAATAAAAAATTTAGTTAAACCAAAACAATTTTTCTCACCAATGCAGAAGGCAAAGTTGGACCATTCTACAACCGGTTCAGGGCTGGTTCTGGGGGAGGAAACTTGGTCGAACCGGCTGTTCACATGGTTCCATTGCATCCCACTGTGACCGACAATGCCATCGATGAACACTCTTTTCTGAAGTTCGTGGATTTCTGCCACGTGTGGTGGTCGTAGTTGGTGTTCTTGATGATCTTCATCATCATGAGGAGGAACATTATTGGACCCGGTCGGACCCGGGTGGTCGTAGAGGAGGTATTTCTTAAGGGTCCAAGAAGAAGAAGAAGAAGAAGATGATGAGGTGGAGGAGGAGGGAGTCAATGAAGAAGATGGTGATGCTCTCATGAGAGCAATGAGAGAAGAACGATGATGACTATCATGATTATGATGCTGATGATGAGGAGCTTTTGATTCTACTTGAACATGATGAACATTATCCATTGTTGTTGGGTCGTTTTGAGAAACTCTTTGATGATGTTGTGTCTTAATTAGCTTATTATTTTCATTCGCATTTCCCTAATAATAATAATAAGCATAGAGAAAATAATGTATTTTTGTTTCAGAGAAAGAAGGTGAATAATTTCTTTTTTTTTTTTTATAAGGATCATTACAAAGTCTTCACTTGAATAATAATAATTGCACTCAAAAATTGACCCATGAAAGGAGATAAAGAAAACTATAGCTAGCTAGCTAAATTATGTTGCTACAAATAATGCACGAGCAAATTGGCAATAATTGTATATATTTTTTGTTATTTTATTTATATTATTTTTTTCATGTAGGAGTAGTAGTGTAGAATTTTCTTTATTGGAATTGAGTGGTTGAGTAAGGGAAAAGAGAAAGGACAATAATGGTTTTCAATTTGTTCCAGTGTAAAAGAAAGGATAATAATATTAAATTAATATAATACATTGTATATATATGTGTATGTGTGTTTGGTTTGGTATGGGTGTGTGGACTAATGTATATGATTATATAGAAATAATTGATGAAGATGATTAATGTAGGTTTTGTTGGATCATCTATCTGATTATATGAGAGAATGAAGGTAGATTAAGTAAGGGCAGGTATTATAGGTTGCATAACAAATCCATGGTGGTGGATTATTAGATTGGAAATATAAAGATTGTGTGACGTATAAAAATAAATAATATATCTATATATTTGTGTGTTGGTGTGTTGGTTGAAATGTGGGGGAGAAGAGAGAAGAACAACGCTGTCATTTCATTTTCCTATCTTTGCTAAATCAATGACACCTCATATTTTTCACTGAGCAAGCAAACAGAATAATGTGTGTGGTATGGATCATGAATATTATTAATTATCATATCATATATCATACTATGCTATAGTAATTATATATGGAAATGAAAAATATTTTAAAGCTAAGTGGTTCTATTGGAACTTGGAAGGATCAAATGGAAAAATGTTACCACTTTTGGGTAGCAAAGTAAGTTATTTTAATGTGTTATTGTATCACCAAGCCTAGCTAAGGGTTTGCCAATTGGGTCCAAGGTACTTGTTTGTAATTTATAAAATTTAAAATATTTTTTATATTAAGTATCTTTGTATTAAATGAAATTTACCTTTTATATATAAGATTAATTTATTATATTCATATATTGTAATTTGATTAATGTTCAAGCTATATATTTTGCTATTTTTCTTAATATGTGTTTTTTTGTCATAATTATTTTAGGACAGCTATATATTATGAAAAAGTATAGGTAACCAACAACATTTTTGAACAATATGTAAATAATGTGAATTAATAGGGTTAAAAAAATAAATTTAATTAATAGCATTAAATTAGGATGTAATGTATTTTTATTTGATTAGTGATTGTTCATATTGTTCAAAATAGTCATTGTTTACCTAACATTTTTCATATATTATAAATATTCGCTAAAATTAACGGGAGCTAATATGTATTCAAAAATTGAATGATGGTCGTATCTAATTAGATTTTATTAAAGGATGCCGGTTGATAGTAAAAGAAAATAGTAAAAATGTAATAAATAAATGTCTTTAGAGTACTTTAATTTCAAACTAAATGTTAACTTTAATTTTAAGTATGCTCTATTTTAAGTCAAAGCGAGCCATGTGACTCAAAAGAAAACAAACAATATTCATTGCGGTGGGCGTCGTAACTGATTTGGTTTCGTTTTGTGTGGAATGTTGCGTAAATAAAAATAAACGAAATTTGTAGTAAAATTGTGTACGCGCGATTTTAATATAGATATTCTTTTGATCAAATGGTGATTTATTAGATGTATAACTAATTCAAAAGAGTATAGGGCTTTAATTTTTTTTAGTTAATTTTAATTACTTTTTATTTTATTTTTACTTACACTTAGTTTGAATATTTTATTTTATAGTCTCCAAGGACTCCACCGATTTAGAGATATTATTCCTTTTAGGACCCTTTCTTTCTCTTACCTGAAGAGTATTCATTGGGCTGTGATGCATATGGATCCCATCCACACAAGGCCCAAAGCCTGGTGGAAAGGGGACATGAAGTGTTAGAGGATCTATCCTTATTGAATTCAACTTCAAATTCTCCTAAATTTAGATATAATTGTTCTTTACGTACAAGCTATTTTACTATAGAAGTTATTTTATCATACAAGTTCATACAATTCTTTTTTCTCTAAACCACCCTCATGCACGCGTCTACACACGCCCATTCCACGCGCCTCTTAATTTAACAGATTTCAATCAACGCGCGAATATATAATTTCTTTTTTTAAAAGGATTTCGTTTCTTTTTTTGAATTTGTCTGCGTTTTTCTTCATTTGTTTTCATACGTTCTCTCTGCGTTCTCTTTCGTTGTTTCGTGCATTTCTTTCTGTGTTCTCTTTCTGCGTTTTTTTCGATTTTCTTTGTTCTCTACGTTCGTTTTTGAAATTAAGCTCTGAAATCGTTTTGAAGATAATGAATGATTCAAGTTCAGATTGTCAGCTAGACTAGAGCGAAGTGGATTATTGTTTTGAATCGAATGAAGTGCCTGAGGTGTGATTGAATTCTAATTAATGTTTTTGTTAGTAGTTTATGATTATCTAGGTGAATAATATTGTGAACCTTGCTTGTGAAAATTATTGTTCATTGTTGATTGTTTAAATTGAATGTAATGTAGTTATTCTGATGAAAATTGCTGTCCATTGTTGTCCATTTTATATCGTATTTTTTGGGGTAAATCAGACATATTTGGGTGTAATAAGATTTTGGGTGTATTTACAGGTTCTGACTTGTCAATTGAACGATCGTGAATTGTATTATTGTTTTGACTCGAATCAAGTAATGAGGTGTAGTTTGAATCTAGACAATGTAGTTTGTTCATAGTTTAAGATTTTATAGTTGAATCGTTTCTATTTGATGCTTATTGAATAGTTGTTGTTGCATTCTATAGTTTATCCTAGCTTTTAATATGGTGTATTGTGGTCTTTTTTGGGTGTATTTTGCAGTTTCTGTGCGATGTTGATCAGGAGTTTGTTCTAAAGGTTAGGATGACTTTTAAGATGCTTGAAGATGCTGCAAAATTCTACAAAGATTATTCGAAAGTTGCAGGTTTTTCTACAAGAGCTCGGAACCCAAATAAGAAGGGTAATGAAATTAAGAACCAATTGATTACATGTAGCAGAGAGGGAAAATGAAAATTGAAAATATCTCCGACCGAGAAGACAAATCTCTCAGCTGGTTTAAATTGTCCTATAAGAATTTATATACACATATTGAATGACATTGGTGTTTGGATCATTTCGAAGGTCGTGTTGCATCATTCACATCCCTGCTGTCCAAATCAAGTAGAGATGCTTAAACAGCACAGGGAACTAAGCATGTCCGTGTGTCGTACAATAGAGAATAACGAGTAAGCCGGAATCAGACCAAGCAAAACATACCAATCATTTGTCGCAGTAGTCGGGGGTCACCGCGAGTCAAATTTTATTGAAAAAGATGTGAGAAGTTACATCACAAGAGAAGTACGGAATGTTTCGGAACTAGAGGATGCAAAAGAATTCGGAAAATGCTTATTAAGAATGAAAGAGAAGAATCAGAATTTCTTTTTCGAGCTCGAACTTGAGGTCGATCAGTCGATTAAGATTTCCTTTTGGGCGGACGCAAGGAGCAGGGCTGCCTATGAGTATTTTGGAGATGTTATTTCATTCGATACCACCTACAATACAAACAGGTAATATTCAATTCTACAACAGAGGTGTACATTGCATGTTTTTGGGTGTAGAGAGAGATTATTTCGGCGGATTTAACTATTTTATTTTCTGTTTCGTCATATTCAGGTATAATATGGTTTTTGGTTCTTTTGTCGAGGTGAATCACCACGGTCAGTCAACACTTTTCAGATGCGCTTTGATGAAAAACGAGGATACTCAATCATTCAAATGGTTATTCGAATGTTGGCTTTGTTGCATGGGAGGAAATGCTCTGAAAGGCATTCTCACCGATCAATGCGCATTGATGCAAAGGGCCATCGAGGCTTGTATACCGACATCAATTCACCGGTGGTGTATTTGGCACACTATGAAGAATATTCCAAGCAAATTAAACAGCTATAAAAGACACCAAGAAATCAAACAAGAGATGAGCCATGTTGTTTGGAACTCTCTTACGAAAGAATCATTCGATAAGAATTAGAATGATTTTCTGATGAAGTACGGTCTTGGGGACAACAAGTGGCTTTCAGGTAATATTTTTTTTTAATTCTGTAGCAGAGGTGTACATTGCAAGTTTTTGGGTGTATCCTAGTTCTGATTTAGGTGTTTTTTGCAGAGCTTTTCGAAGACTGTCATATATGAATTCCAGTTTATCTCGATCACCACTTCTGGACCGGGATGAGAAGCACACAAAGGAGCGAGAGCATGCATGCTTTTTTTAACAAGTTCATTACACAAAACAGCTCACTTATCCAATTCGTCAAACAATACGACAATTGCCTAGGAAGCAGGGAGCAAAGAAAGAGAGAATCGGATGCTGCAGATTTTCATACCATCATACCGTGTGAAACAAAATCCTCAATAGAAGCTCAGTTTCAACACGTGTATACTCACGATAAGTTTAAGGAATTTCAAGCACAATTCAGAGGAAAGGTGAATTGCATCATAAGATCAAAGCACTCCGCTCTAGGTTATACGATATATGAAGTTGTAGAACAAATTTTTAACTCAATATTCAACAAGTTTGGGGTTACATATGATGCGGTAGCAGCCGAAGTTAAATGTGAGTGCTTCTTATTCGAGTCAAGAGGGATATTGTGCCGTCACGCTTTAAGCGTGTTAAGCTTTGAACGAGTAAACAAAGTGTCACCGAGATACATATTGGAACGATAGAGCAAGAACATAAAGAGGAGACACACACACATCAAGAGCAGCCACGATGAGCCTTTGTTAGAGCCAAGAAGCAAGAGATTTGACAAATTGGTGTTTCATTCACAGAATATATGTGAATTTGCATCAGAACCCGAGGAGTTCACTACGATTTTGCACCGCACATACGATAATGCCATGGTTGAGATGCAAGAACACAAAGCCAAAAGCAACGAAAAATATTCGTTATCTCACGAAGATGCTAACTTGAAGCTATTAACGAGCTTCAAAGCCCTCCACGTGTGAGAACAAGAGGACTTCCCAAAAATAAACTAGGTTTAAAGATGGAAAAACAGATTGCAAATGCTTCAAAGAAAAGGAAAACAAAAGCTCTAAGCAAGCGAGGTAAAAGTGATGTTCTTTAAACAGGGTGGGTAATTTAGTTTAATATTGTTAATAGTTTTGCTAATATGTGAGTTTATTTTTTCGCAGTTGAACCTTTTTTTTATAGGGGATCAGTGGTGCAATCAAATTCCAACCAATATCATGGACATGTTATGAATTATTAGTTCAGAGATTCAGTAGCACAGGACATGATTTGGGGTGTAAAGTGACACTATTTGGGTGTACCGATGAATATTTTTTGGTGTATTCTGCATGCTCTTATTTTTGACATTCTCTTATGTGTGTATATATATATATATATATATATATATATATATATATATATATATATATATATATATATATATATATATATATATATTGAGATGCTGTTGTTTGTGTTGGAAATTAGTGAGATGCTGTTGTTTGTGTTGGAAATTAGTGTCCTGAAAGGATTTGTTTGTTTTAAATTTACAATACATATACAATTCAATACCTAAGGAGGGTAATAATTCAAATTTCTGAATTGCCATAACTCCTGGTTAGATTTTAAAGAGAAATATGTAAGCATGCAATAAGGGTGTATTCCCCATTTTTTTTGGTGTATTATAAAAGGGGCGTATTAGTATATTTGATCTTTGTTTCCCTTGATTTTTTGGAACCTATAATTAACACCTTTTGAATAGAGCACAGACAGCTCCATAGAAGTTTATTAATGCAAACAAAATTTATAATAAGATTGGATTGAATATTCACAATCTATACAAAAAGTATGTGTTTAAACTAATTGATAAACCACTATTTTATGGTTTATTTTGTATTGAATTGAGTGGATTTTATCAATTATTCTCACACTTATTCATGTAAATTGCATGTTTTACATTTTCCTTACTAATTTTGTGCTGTGATTGAAAACATGCTTCTTTGGCCTTAAAATTGCTAATTTTAATCCTCTCTTATTACAATTCGATGCCATGATATGTGTGTTAAGTGTTTTCAGATTTTATAGGGCAGGAATGACTTAGAGGATGAAAAGGAAGCATGCAAAAGTGGAAGGAACACAAGAAAGTGAAGTATTGGGAAGCTGGCCTCGACGCGTATGCGTGACGAGCGTCACATGCTGCATTAAACAGAATTCGCTGGGGGCGATTTTTGGGCTGCTTTTGACCCAGTTTCAGCCCCGAAAATACAGATTAGAGGCTGCAGAGTGGAGCTGGAAGGGAGACTAACTTTCATTCACACAATTTTAGGTTTTACATGTAGGTTTCTAGTCTTGTTCCTTCTCAGATTCAGATTTCTACCTTACTTTAATTTAATTTTCTTCTACTTTTATTTGTTCTAGTACTTTAGTTTATCTATTTCTCTTGTTGATTTCCTTATGTTGCCAATTTAGTTTATGAATATTTCTTGTTTCCTTTAATCCATATTAATGCAATTTATGTTTTTATATTTATGATTGCTTTCTTTAATTTGTTGTTATTGTTTCCTCTTGCAATTGTTAGTCTTAGATTTTGCTATGTCTTGTTAGTTTTCTATGTTTTTATTTTACGCCTTCTAAGTGTTTGATAAAATATTTGGTTGGATTTTAATTTAGATTTTTATGTTCTTGACTTGGATTGATTATTTAGAGACTCTTGAGTTATCAAAAGTCTTTTGTTGATTGGCGATTGAAGATTGTCGGTTAGCTTGAACTTCACCAAAGCTAGTCTCTCACTATGAATTGACTAGGACTTGTGAACTCAAGTTAATTGTATGCGCTTGACTTTCCTCCATTGGTTAGAGGTTAACTAAGTGAAGGCAATTCATATTTACCATCACAATTGATGATGATAATAAGGATAGGACTTCTAATTCTCAATCCTTGCTAAGAGCTTTCTTAGTTATTAGTTTATTTTTCTCGCAATCTATATTTTCTTATTCCTTATTACAAAAACCCCAAAAATATGCTTTTTCATAACCAATAATAAATATACTTCCCTACAATTTCTTGAGAGACGACCCGAGATTTGAATACTTCGGTTAATTTTATTGGGTTTGTATTTGTGATAAACAATCTAAACATTGATTGAGGGTTAATTGTCGGTTTAGAACTATACTTGCAACATGATAATTTTTGTGAAAAAATCTTTACCGACATTTTTCTTCCATCACTAATCACAAACTATACAACATTCAATCATTGTCAATATCATTTGAACCTAACTGACAATATGGACTCAACAATGCTGCAGAAGGCTTGGACAATCTGATTCCTTCAATTTCTCGAATGGCTCTATCTCTATCTTGATTCATCTCATGAAACAGAATCTGCGAAGCTATTCAACTCTGAAATGGTCCACCTCCGCCTACAGTTTAAAAAAATTTCTTTTTACTAAACTCTGTTAATTTAGCAAAGTAATACAGAATTATATATTTTTAAACATAATTACCTGCGTCCAATTCTCCCAGTCGTATTTTTCCTTTTTAATATTTTCCAGTTCAAGTACCTCGAGCCATTTCATTACATAAATAGCACAATCAAAGCTAAAAACAAAAATAAATTAGCAAAATAAAATAGCAAACCGGGGTAAATATCTGAAGTTTGGCCTGACAGAACGATGTTTTAGTTTAATTGGCGCCTAACGAAAGAATTGTGATAAGTTTTAGAAACGAAAACTTACATATGAATGAGATGCCAATTTTCGCATGTCCAAATAAGGGATGAACATTGAGTAGTCTTGAATGTCGAAGGGCTTTTTTGTTTTTGAATGTAAGAACTCGCCACCGCCATGATTCCCCAAAGCCATATTCTGCAGAATTTGTATAACACTGAAAGAAACAGTTACTACACACAGTACATTACATAAATATACCAAAATTTGAGCTTAATACACCTTACCACAATATCAGGGGGAAAGCAGTAAACTTGTTCTTCAAATCTTTTTATTCTTGTTTTGTTGAGAATTAGACACATTGTAGTCACAATCTAGAAAAACAAAAAATTCAAATTAATTACATCAACATTGTAGTCATAACTCATAATAAAATCATTAATCTTATTCTAAGATTGCCTTAGCTTCAATATGTACTAGCTTTTAAAGACGCAAAGTGGCCTTTTGTTATTTCCATCAGTTGTTGAGCATTGAGGATGCACATTGACTCCCACTCATTAGTGCTTCCATCTGCATAGGTTTTTATATTAGTAGCCCAGAGGAAGCACTTTTTTTTAGGTCCCCCGACACCTCAGTCATCCTCGCAGGAGTTTCAAACTTTTCAAACTTTTGGAGCGGGGGACTTCTATCTTCTACAAAATTCAAAGCCGCCGCAACCCCTGTGTTTGCAACTTGCTCCACCAGTTCTTCTAAATCTTCAACCAGAATCGGACTCACTTGACTCTTTCCCTTTTCAGACGTCGATCGTTCCTCCTGAGTCAGTGTCTCTTCCTGACTTGAATCAGTAAAGGCAAGGCTGAATGATGGCACGGGAAATTCTTTCGGTACAAAGGATACTGCCCTAGCCATCATCATCAATGCAGCAGTGACTTGAGGAGCTAGTTGACTGCATGTTGACATATAAAATACTATAAGAATAAGAATAGATGAATGATATCAAAAGAGAGTTATATATATTGTGTAGAACTTATATTTTAGAAGGAGCTGCTGGCATTGTAGGTGTGCCATCAACAGGTTGATGGGGTTGTGAAGTATTACACGGTTAAAGAAAAGGTTTTAAATAAGAAAAAAACCAAATGCACTTTAATTCACTAGAGATACACTCAAATAAGAACCAAATACACCTATATATAAAAGACATGTAACCAAATATTATTTCTTACCCCTTAATTGTTTCTTCTCTAATTTTTTTGCTCGGAGACTTTAGAGGGATTGGTTCACTCTCCATAGGGCTTGGTGCTCTCGTCTCCGACGGAGGCAGACGTACTTAAAGCGAAACTCCAACCAAGACAAAAATAAAAATTTAACAAACTCTCTTAAAATAGAACATTAAAAGGTTGAAATATAATTGTAAAACTCACATCTTAAGCAGTTTAGATTGCGAATGTGTCTCCTTCTGAACAATGATCATCTGTTGTTGAGCCGGGTCACTGAATGATTCTTCTTCTACACCAAACCTAAAATCCACCAAAATCATGTCAGAATACACCTGAAACATTAAATAGAAACACAACCTCTGTTTTTTTCCTGTCTTTTTTTTCTTGAATAAAATATTAAAGGGCTTTTTTTTTTCTAAAAAATATATACACAATCAGAAGCAGAAGATGGTAACACAAAAATTAAGCAAATGGCAATAGAAACAGAAATTACATGCTATCACTGGGTTTGTTTACACTGCTTTATTCCGTCTGTATTTGAAACACAGGATCATTTTCACTTTCCAAGTTCACCTCTGGCATTCTAAATATAAAATAAACATCATTAAGTATAAGTAGACTATTTAATTACATCAGAAACTATAAAATTCTATTAAATAAAGGATCTTACGTTTTGGATGAATCATAGTGAGCTTCTGTCGAGGGGATCCCAACTTCTGGTATGTCTGCCCTTTTTCGTTCATCTTGGGAAAGCAAAAACTATCACCAGCAACAAAAATACCTTAAAAGTGGCAATATACACCCAAATTCAACATACCCCTGTGCAGTCTTTTCATTTATTTTTTTCTTTTTTGATTCTCTAAAATATTCTTGTATTTCTTCAGTTCTGACAGTACATGCAAAAGAATATGTTAAAGAAATAAAATTTTGATGAAAAAGAGTAAGATAGCTTTACAACGTATCTTACAAATCATAGGATTCAGTTTGTTGTTCAGAAGAGGAATCCTCAACAATGTGCTTTCTTTTTCTGGATTACTTCCTGGAAATCAAAGAAGTATCAATCAGACAAACACAACAAAATTGACGATAAAATACACCTAAAATCAATGCATACTTTTTTGGTGGAGTCTGAACTTTTTTCTTTGATTTTTTTTTAATTATTAGTTCCAATTCTTCACTTCTAACAATAAATGAGAAACACTTTGTTAATACATAAAATTTAGATATAAACAGAAAATATAGTAATGCAATGACAATTCAGAATTTTATTCATCATCAATCCGCTTTTACTTTCTGAAGAGGAATCCTCCACAATCTGCTTCCTCTTTCTGGATACCATTCTGAACAGCAAACAATCACTAGCAAAAAATACCCTAAAAATGACAAAATACACCCAAAAATGTTACTTACCTTTTTGCTGTTCTGGTTAGTTGTTTTCTTGTTTTTGTTGTTTCCTCTGAGTCTTGTTCAGACTCAGACTCAGAGGAAATAGCAATATCACTCTATGATGAACTTTCCTTATTCTTTTTTTCTTTCTTTTCTTCTTTTTTCATTTTTTTCAATTTCTTTTTCAGTTCTACCCTCTTGACGATGCCCTGAAATAGTTAAAATATTAGTTCACACCATCTACATAAATCAAATACACTCAATTTAGAGAAAGTATTCTGTTCAGTTACCATATGACCATCAATTTCAGCTTTGATCCTCTAAACTAGTAGCTCCATATCCCAATGCATCACCCAGGGTGGTCCAAGGATTGCATCTGCTTTCTTGTTTCTGTGTTTTGTTTCATGAAAATATACAATCATCAAGGCATAGAGGCAGCCATCAATGAATTTTTTCTTTTTCAAGTAGTGTTGGCTTATGCCCTTGATGATGAAATCAAGGACACGGCTACCCCAGTTCCACTCCCTTATGTTGTCCAGTCAAAAAATTGGAGGCATGTGGATATGAGATACTTTGTTTATGGTAGTCGGCAACAAGAATGCCATTAGAATATAAAGAATGAAAATCCTCTTGAACATCAAGCGATCTTGATCTGTGTCAACACCAATATCTATCATCTCATCATTCAGATTCTTCAAAGTTTTCCCCTGGAACTTTCTATAAAGTTCTTTGTTCTCCTCAGATAGCTCTTTAAAACTAAATTTTTGGGGAAATAGGCCCCCTACAGAAGTAGCAAAAAAGATCACCAATTACACTCCAAATCACTAGAAATACCCCAAAATACCAGCCATATACACCTCAATTTATTTTATGATTACATGAGATCAGAAGAATATATTACAAAGAATGCAAGTATGAAGGTTTTGTATAATCAGTTACCTGATGCATTCAAGCCAAGGGCAGCTCCTATTTATTTTGGGTTTAATGCTCAATGCATTGTGCCGGGTGTCCAATTTGTTTTTTGACAAATGAAAGGAATATGCCAACTCCTTCAAGAGTTTATGTGGCACATTCATCAGAGGGATGTGCATCAAATCATCAAATCCTAATTCCCGGACGATGGCCTTCTTTACTTTAATCATTTTTTGGAACTTTTCATTCAGTAGTCTTATGGAGCATCTCAAATCCTTGGTTTGCTGTAAACAAACCAAACGAAAATCATTTAAATAAGCTATATTTATAAAAGAAAAAATTGAGTTGGTCTAAGATATATGTGCTTACATTGTATTTTTTTTCCAGCTGGGTTCTTACTTGCCATTTTTACTATAAGAAATAAAAAATATTGTTAATAGATAAAAACATCACCAGTTACACTCGAATTTGCATGATATACACCCAAAACAGCACCAGTTACACTCTAATATGCATGATATACACTCAAATACCAGCTATATACACATCTATTATTTTTTCGATTTACATAACATTATATGAGTTCAAAATAATATTCAAGTCAATCAAACATGCATAAAACGACACCAGAAGTACAAGGACAATACTCTATTTTTTTGTTACACATGGTATAGGACAACGGCACCAGTTACACTCGAATACGCATGATATACACCCAAATACCAGCAACATACACCTCTATTAATTTTTGGATTTACACAACATTATATGAGTTTAAAATGATATTCAAGTCAACCAAACATGTATAAAATGACACCAGAAGTACAAGGACAATACTCTATTTCTTGTTACACATGGTATAGGACAACAACACCAGTTACACTCGAATTTGCATGATATATACCCAAAATAGTACTAGTTACACTCGAATACGCATGATATACACATAAAACATCACCAGTTACACTCAAATACGTATGATATACACCCAAATACTAGCCACATACATAATATTAAATAATAATAGCACCAATTATAGTCGAATTTACTTGAAATACAGTCGAAAGTTTCTATTCATACAAACTCAGTTTCCAAACATGCAAAAAACACATTAAAATATACATTATTCGGGAAAGAGTACATAAACCAGTTATCATCGATTTGAATAGTTTGATGAGAACAGTAACTGATGAATGAAGTTTTGACGGTTTAGAATTTCACAAATGAAATCTCGTTGCAAATATAGTTTCTAAACCAACAATAATCCCTTCATACAAAAATTTGTTTGTCACAAGTACAAACCCATAATATTAATAACCAAAGTATTCAAACCTCGGGTCGTTCTCCCTAGGAATTGCAATAAAGTGTTCTTGTTATTGGTTATGAAGTATGTTTGGGATTTTTGAGGTAATAGACAAGAAATGTAAATGGCAAATAAACTAACAACTAGAAAAGCTCTTGGCAAGGTATGAGAATTAGAAGTCCTATCCTAGTTATCCTTATCAATTGTGATGAGAATTGTCCATTGCTTCCACTTAGTTAACCTCTAACTATGAAGAAAAGTCAAGTGGATGAATTAACTTGATTCCACAAGTCCTAGCCAAATTATAATGAAAGACTAGGTTTAGTGGCATTCAAGTCAATTAGCAACTTCTAATTATCAATCAACAAAACAATTAGATAACTCAAGAGTCACTGATTACTCTACCTAGGCCAAGAGGAGAAAAACCTACTCTAAAATTCAACCAAACATTTTGACAAACACTTGGAAGGCATAAAAGGAAAGCATAGTAAAATTGCAAGAAAAGTAAATCTATACTACTCAATTGCAAGGAATTAAACAACAACAAAGCAATTCAACAATAAAGGAACATGAATCATAATTTGCATTAAAAGAAAAATAGAGGAAACAAAAGTGCATCAACATAAAAGTAGAGAATTACAAGAATTAAAATACAAAACTAGAGAGAGGAGAAGTAGAGGAACAAGAATTGATAAAGGAAAAGTAAATCAAAGCATGAAATTAACCTAGATCTAAGAAATCCTAATCTAGATCTAACCTAATCCTAATTCTAGAGAGAAGAGAGAGCTTCTCTCTCTAGAAACTAACTTTCCCTCCAAAACTCAAACTAAAACTAATTGGTAACTAATTGGTTCATCCCTTTTCAATATTTGGGTTAAATAGCATCAGAAATGAGTTGGATTGGGCCCAAAATGCTTCAGAAATTGCTGGCCATGAGTTGCCTTTAGTGAGTCACGTGCAGCTTCCCCATGCGTACGCATCCCTATACGCTAGGCAACTATGGCAAATTTTATATCATTTTGAAGCCCCGGATGTTAGCTTTCCAACGCAACTAGAACCGCCTCATTTGGACCTCTATAGCTCAAGTTATAATCTATTAAGTGCGAAGAGGTCAGGATTGACAGCTTTGCGATTCCTTCATTTCTTCATGAGTTCTCCATTTCTACATGCTTTTTCTTCATTCCCTCAATCCAATCTTTTCCTCCTAAACCTGAAATCACTTAACAAACATATCAAGGAATCTAATGGAATCAAGGTGAATTAAATTTAGCTATTTTAAGACCTAAAAAGCATGTTTTCACTCTTAAGCACAATTAAAGGAGAACTTACAAAACCGTGCTATTTTAGTGAATTAATGGGAGAAAAGTTGACAAGACCCTCTAAATTTAACACAAGATAAATCCTAAAAATGGAGTTTATCAGTAACATGTATTTTCAACCAAGAACACATAATGAATCTACTTAATAAATAGAAATATGATGATATAATGTTTCGCATTCGAAATGAACAGAAAAGTGAAAAACATGGAAGATTAGTGAAACAGTACCTTGAATAATATTTTGGTTTTTTTTATGGATATTTGGAAGTTTTCTTGTTGATTTTCTCGAGTGTTGGCGACGATTTTGACAGTTTCTTCAAAATTTTCGAACGTGGTTTGAATCTTGACGGTTGTGGTTTTGATCGAGGAAGAAGAAGCGTCCTTCATAATGGTGAGTTAACGCGCTATGGAAATGGTTGAGTAGCACGCGTGTTAACACGCTCGTATGGGTGAGTGTCCTTTTTGTTTGGCTTGGCCCAACTTGTAGGACTTGTAAGCCAAAAAGGCTTGTATGTGTAGCAGGTCTGATCCAAATAATTTTCAACTTGGGCTTCTATACTCTTTGGCTCGCATGGTTCCATCATGCATGACTCTTGTGTAATGAATAGGGTTGCACACGGATCGGATCGAATTGGATATGGGTAAAAATTCGATCCGATCCGCACTAGATTTTTTGGATCAGATCAGATCTAATATCCACACTTTTTAAACTTATATTCGACTCGCACATTTGCGAATAGGATAGGATATCAGATATATCCACGAAAAAAATATATTAAAAAGCTTATTGCTAAAAAAATTAAAACCTTTTTTCATTAATCCTAAAATATTATTAAACAAACTTTTATAGTAAAATCAAAATAATACAACATATATAACCAATAATTATTAATTTAAACTTTTAGACATCCGAGACAATCCTAAAATTAAATCAACCATAGGAGCAACTTAACAAGTAAAAAATTAAAATCACTTATCAGAAGGACAAGACAATCCTAAAATTAAAAATTTAAAAATTAACATCAGACAAAAAGATGACAAGAACAGAAGAACCATGATGAACAGGGGATAGATCAGAGGGTAAGATAAGAGGACAAAATACGGATGGCAAGCTGAAGTAGCGGTGAGGCGACGAGGAAGGAGGTGATGGTGCGACGATGAAGGAGGCGGTGAAAGGCAATGGACTGGAGGAATGGGGTGAGAATAGATGAACCACGACGCGAAATGCTATCAACGAACACCGCAAAAGAGAAATGGAACGATGATGAAAAAAATTCGAACGACAAGGTTGACAAGAGGAAGAGTGCTAGAAGTGAGGGGTCCGGCTCCAGCATAATGATTTTGATTTTCTATATTATTTTATTTTGTTTAATTTTTTGTTTGATATGACTTTCTCAATTGAATTTGATGCCAGCAATATATATATATATATATATATATATATATATATATATATATATATATAGGGAGAGAGAGAGAGAAGCGCCGTCTAGAACCAAAAGAGGGGTGTTTAAGAAATTAGGGTTTGTTGCTATGTTAGTATATATTTATTAATTTATTTTTAATTATGGGGTGCGGATTTGCAAATACAGGTGTGATATCCATGATCTGATCCCAATGGAGTGTAGATCGGATGCGGATAAATACCGTAGATCCACGGATCTTATCCAATCAACCCCTAGTAATGAAATAGAGGTAATGAAGAAAAAATTTGAGTATTGAGTTCTCTCTGGAGGAGAGTTCTTTATTGAGAGTCCTTTCTCTTTGTAGAAGAGCCACACAAAACTAAAGGTTCTGTCTTCCAACTTCTTTACCTTATTTTAGCGTTCTCACTTATCTTCACACACAACCTATAATAATATCAGTAATAGAAATTCAAAGTTTGAAAAATAGCATACAAGTTACATCATCTTTACACCTGCTCGCTTAGTTAATGGCATCAACAAACTTTTCAACATACACTAGCATATTTACCACTACAGGAATTGGAGAAGCATTATGGAAAATGAAGGAAATCAAATTATAGAGGGCAAAGTGTTATCCATTAAAAGCATATCGGAGGAAACTTACAGTTAGGAAAGCCTCAATTTGGTAGGAAAAATAATCTCTGACAAAGAGATAAACTTCAAGACAAGCAAGAACGTTCGGCTAGGGATGTGGGATAATAAGAAAGGAGTGGCTTTCTCTGAGGTAGGCAAAAACAAAATGGTGATTAGCTTCAGCAATGAGAAGAGGGGTATTCAAATATTGGATGGAGGTACATGGAGCATTCGAGACTAACTCATCAACCTACAAATATGGGATCAACATCAATCAGTTTATGATGTGAAGCATAACCACATGCTGTTATGGGTGCAAATGCAGCTGAAATCATTGGCAAAGAGCTAGGACCAATAGTGGAATCCAAGAATCCTAGAAGGGGTAATGATTTGGAAAGAACCTTCTTGAGAGTCAAGGTAGAGATTAATATAAATGAACCTCTACCCACAGGGATATAGCTGTCCAGAGATAAACTTCCAAAAGCCTAGTAGAGTTCAAATACGAAAGAATACAAGATAGTTATTGTTTAAACTATGGTATACTTGGCCATGGAAAGAAAGATTGCAACAGACCCATAGCTATGGCAGTATGGAACCCAAGCATTCCAAGGTATGGACCAGGTTTAAGAGTCAACAGAGTTAAACTGCTTTCTCCAAAGGGTGAGGAACGTACAAGTAAAGAAGAACTTAGAAGCAAAAAAATGGCAGAGCAGGCGCGTGAATCTGCACATGCTGTGGAAGAGAGTAAAGAAAAGCAATAAACCGAAGAAAGTGGGACTGGGTGGGGAGTAGAAGCAGGAGAACAAGGACTAAGAGAGGCTATGCACGACAATCTAAAAGGAGTAGGTGAGGAAAGTCAAGGATCAAGGGAGTAGGTGGATGTAATTCCAAAAATCATGCTAATAAATGACATAAAAGATAAAAAGAAAGAATTAGGTTTAGTTAAGAGAAAAAAGAGATTATGGGAAGGTTCAAGGAAAGAAAAGCTGGGATAGAAAATAGAGAACATGGATTCTAGGCTAATATGCCCAATATTTCACACACTTTGGATCAGAGGAAAAAGAACAAATAAGCCTAACTACATACAACGAAGGGTAGCCCTATTGCTGGAGAAGAGAAAAATCATTAGGAAGCCCAAAAAAATGTGGTTCAAGGCTTAGGCAATAATAAGGTCAAAACTATAATAGAAATTTTAAGAGAAACAATGTGAGCCAGGAAGAAAGTTGAGGAGGGGAATCCAAGCAAAGAAGTAGCACTGGAGACCAACAAAAAATCAAATATGACAGAAAAAATCATTTGGAGCATTAGAGGAAGACCAAAACTGAAGAGTGTAGAGAAAAAGAAAGGTAAAGCGTCAACACACGTAACTAAGGAAGGTGAAATTTATTTCCTGGAATTGGCAGAGGAAGAGGATGATATGGCAGCAGTAAAAGAATATATAATGGAAAGGAGTAATGCGGTGATAGAGAGGACAGGAAAAAACTGGGAAATAGAGCTAGCTCAGAACATAGAGAATTGCCTAAATCTGAAGAGAAAGAGAGAACCAAAGGACCAGCTTATGTTTAAAGAGGGAGAGGAGCTAAATATAGTGACTACTGGAATAGAGGAAGCAAGCAAGACAAGGATAAAGCTAGAAGATATTATTATGGCTGAGCAAGCGAGCCAACACATGCCCCACCCACAGCCATGAAGATCTTGAGTTGGAACTATCGTGGGTTGACAGCACCTGCGACAGTTAAAGAGCTTTTGAGTCTGTGTAAAAAATTTAACCTGTATATAGTTTTTCTTTCAGAAACTAAAGCTTATAGTAATAGTATTATATGATTAGGAGAATTTTAAAATATGACAAGATGTTTTGTGTGGAACCCTGGAGCTTGTCCAGGGGCTTCCATTTATTTTGGAATGCTAATATAAATCTTAATGTTTATGAATGGTGCCATAACTATATTATAGCTAATATTAATTATAATGGATTTGATTATTGGTAGAGGATATTTACCTATGGGCACCTCAATCCTAAAAGAAGAAAAGAGCTATGGAGGGAGCTTACTATGAGAAGCCAGAACCTGCAGGGGCCTAAATTATTTTTGGGTGATTTTAATGATGTTTTGTCTCAAGATGAAAAAATTGGTTTGCACCCCAAGCCTCTAAATCAAATTCAGGCTTTTAGAGCTTTTGTAGATGAATATGAATTCATGGATATAGAATTAAAAGGCATGAAATTCACTTGGTTTAGTAATCTCAGAAATGACTTTGTCACTAAGGAGAGACTTGATAGAGCTCTAGTAAATTGGAAGTGGAGAAAATGGTTTCAACATGCGGTGTTGTATGGGTTACCTGCTATTAGTTTTGATCACAGTATTTTGCTACTGGATCTTGAACCAAAAAGCTGAATAACAAAGTCTTTCAAATTTGAAGCTTATTGGATGGATCATGAGGATTGTGAGTACATCGTCAAGAAGGGTTGGAGCAACAAAAAGAAAGAAGGAGGAGATAATTGAGTAGACTTGACACAAAAAATAACTGAGTGCAAAAGAGAATTGTCGAGATGGAGTAAAAGAACCTTCAAAAGGGTTGATATAAGCCTGGCATCACACATTCTACCAACCCAACCCAATCTGGTTGAATAGGGTTACCAATCCTTCTGTCTCTTGTGAATTCTATAGCATGTTATAGTTAAATTTTAGCTTGTTCCAAATAGAGAGTTTTAGATGATCAAAACATAAAATTATAGTTCTATCCTTTCTAAATTTTGAAATAAAAATTTTATTTCTCCCTTTACCTTTCCTTCCTAACTCCCATAAACATCACAAAAAAATAATTTTAATGTTTAATCTTTTGATAGAAGCTCATCTAGTGGTGCACGAAATTTTGATCATCAATGGCGCCAACAACTTAGTACGCACAATTGTAATCTCAACTCTTTATCACAACTTCACACAACTAACTAGCAAGTGCACTGGGTCGTCCAAGTAATAAACCTTACGTGAGTAAGGGTCGATCCCACGGAGATTGTCGGCCTGAAGCAAGCTATGGTCACCTTATATATCTCAGTCAGACGGATTCAAATGGGTATGGTGAATTGATAATAAAAACATAAATAAAATATAAACTGGAATAGAGATACTTATGTAATTCATTAGTAAGAATTTCAGATAAGCGTATAGAGATGCTTTCGTTCCTCCTAAACCTCTGCTTTCCTGCTGTATTCATCCAATCATTCCTACTCCTTTCCATGGCAAGCTGTATGCTGGGCATCACCGTTGTCAATGGCTACTTCCCGTCCTCTCAGTGAAAATGGTCCAAGATGCTCTGTCACAGCACGGCTATTCATCTGTCGGTTCTCGATCATACTGGAATAGGATCCATTGATCCTTTTGCGTCTGTCACTACGCCCAGCACTCGCGAGTTTGAAGCTCGTCACAGCCATCCCTTCCCAGATCCTACTCGGAATACCACAGACAAGGTTTAGACTTTCTGGATCTCAGGAATGGCCATCCATGGGTTCTAACTTATACCACGAAGATTCTAATATCTCGGACTCGGTCCCCTGTATTAGATATCCAAGAGATACCCATTGAATCTAAGGTAGAACGGGAGTGGTTGTCAGGCATGCGTTCATAAGTTGGGAATGATGATGATTGTCACGATCATCACATTCACATTGAAGTGCGAATGAATATCTTAGAAGTGGAATAAGTTTGTATTGAATAGAAAAATAGTAGTACTTTGCATTAATCCATGAGGAACAGCAGAGCTCCACACCTTAATCTATGGTGTGTAGAAACTCCACCGTTGAAAATACATAAGTGATGAAGGTCCAGGAATGGCCGAGAGGCCATCCCCCAAACGTGATCTAAAGATGAAACTAAAGATGTAAAGACAATAGTAAAAAGTTCTATTTATACTAAACTAGTTACTAGGGTTTACAGAAATAAGTAAATGATGCAGAAATCCACTTCTGGGGCCCACTTGGTGTGTGCTTGGAATGAGCATTGAAGCTTTCACGTGGAGAGGTCTTTCTTGGAGTTGAACGCCAGTTTTTAACCTGTTTTTGGCGTTTAACTCCACTTTGCAACCTGTTTCTGGCGTTTAAGTCCAGAATGCAACATGAAACTGGCGTTTAATGCCAGTTTGCGTTATCTAAAATCGGGCAAAGTTGGACTATTATATATTGCTAGAAAGCCCTGGATGTCTCCTTTCCAACGCAATTGAGAGCGTGCCATTTGGAGTTTTGTAGCTCTAGAAAATCCACTTTGAGTGCAGGGAGGTCAGAATCCAACAGCATCTGCAGTCCTTCTTCAACCTCTGAATCTGATTTTTGCTCAAGTCCCTCAATTTCAGCCAGAAAATACCTGAAATCACAGAAAAATACACAAACTCATAGTAAAGTCCAGAAATTTGATTTTTATTTAAAAACAAAATATACTAAAAACTAACTAAATCATACTAAAAACTATGTAAAAACAATGCCAAAAAGCGTATAAATTATTCGCTCATCACAACACCAAACTTAAATTGTTGCTTGTCCCCAAGCAACTGAAAATCAAATAGGATAAAAAGAAGAGAATATACTATAAATTCCAAAATATCAATGAAACTTAGCTCCAATCAGATGAGCAGGACTTGTAGCTTTTTGCCTCTTGAATAGTTTTGGCATCTCGCTTTATCCATTGAGGTTCAGAATGATTGGCATCTATAGGAACTCAGAGTTCAGATAGTGTTATTGATTCTCCAAGTTCAGTATGTTGATTATTGAACACATCTACTTTATGAGTCTTGGCCGTGGCCCTAAGCACTTTGTTTTCCAGTATTACCACCGGATACATAAATGCCACAGACACATAACTGGGTGAACCTTTTCAGATTGTGACTCAGCTTTGCTAAAGTCCCCAATTATAGGTGTCCAGGGTTCTTAAGCACACTCTGTTTTTACTTTGGACCTTGACTTTAACCGTTCAGTCTCAAGTTTTTACTTGACACCTTCACGCCACAAGCACATGGTTAGGGACAGCTTGGTTTAGCCGCTTAGGCCAGGATTTTATCCCTTTAGGCCCTCCTATCCACTGATGCTCAAAGCCTTGGATCCTTTTTATTACCCTTGCCTTTTGGTTTTAAGGGCTATTGGCTTTTTGCTCTTGCCTTTTGGTTTAAAGAGCTTTTGGCTTTTTCTGCTTGCTTTTTCTTTTTCTTTTTCTTTTCTTTTTTTTCGCTATTTTTTTCTTCTTTTTTTTTGCAAGCTTTTGTATTCACTGCTTTTTCTTACTTCAAGAATTATTTTTATGATTTTTCAGATTATCAAGTAACATTTCTCCTTGTTCCTTATTCTTCAAGAGCCAACATATTTAACATTCATAAACAACAACTTCAAAAGACATATGCACTGTTCAAGCATTCATTCAGAAAACAAAAAGTATTGTCACCACATCAAAATAATTAAACTAGTTTCAAGGATGAATTCGAAACCATGTACTTCTTATTCTTTTGTAATTAAAACATTTTTTCATTTAATAGAGGTGATGGATTCATATTCATAACTTTAAGGCATAGACACTTAGACACTAATGATCATGTAATAAGACACAAATATAAATAAACATAAAGCTCAAAAATCGAAAAATAGGAAAATAAATAAACAAGGAGATTAAGGAATGAGTCCACCTTAGTGAGGGTGGCGTCTTCCTCTTCTTGAAGAACCAATGGTACTTTTGAGCTCCTCTATGTCTCTTCCTTGCCTTTGTTGCTCCTCCCTCATGGCTCTTTGATCTTCTCTAATTTCATGAAGGATGATGGAGTGATCTTGGTGCTCCACCCTTAGTTGTCCCATGTTGGAACTTAATTCTCCTAGGGAGGTGTTGATTTACTCCCAATAGTTTTGTGGAGGGAAGTGCATCCCTTGAGGCATTAGTGGTTATGGAAAAATAAAAAAGCAATGCTTTTCACCAAACTTAAAATGTTTGCTCGTCCTCGAGCAAAAGAAGAAAGAAGTGAGTAGAAGAAGAAGAAAATGGAGGAGATGGAGGTGTGTAAATGGTTCGGTCAAGGGGGTTTTAGGTGGTTATGATGTGTGAAAAGGAAGGAGTGATGGGTTGAATTTAAGTGGGTGGTTGCAGGTGGGTTGTATGATGGTTTTGGAGGAGTAATGGAGGTGATTAGTGGAGGTTAATTGAGGAAGAATGTTATGAAAAGGTGTGAAGATGAGAGAAGAAGTGGTAGGGATCCTGTGGGGTCCACAGATCCAGTGGGGCCAAGGACTTAACATCCCTGCTCCAATTAGGCGTGTAAAACGCCCTTGCTGTGCAATCCTAGCATTTTACGCCAGACTGCTGCCTGTTTCTGGCGTTAAACGCCCAAATGTAGCTTGTTTCTGGCATTAAATGCCAGCTTGGTGCCTGTTTCTGGCGTTAAATGCCAGACTGATGCTTGTTTCTGGCGTTTAAACGCCAGACTGCTCTCCTCCAGGGTGTGCTGTTTTTTCATTCTATTTTTCATTCTATTTTTGATTTTTCAGTAGTTTTTTTTGTGACTCCACATGATCATCAATCTAATAAAACATGAAATAAACATAGAAATAAAAATAAAATAAAATAATTAAGTAACATTGGGTTGCCTCCCAACAAGTGCTTCTTTAATGTCAGTAGCTTGACAGTAAGCTCTCATGGAGCCTCACAGATAATCAGAGCTTTGTTGGAACCTCCCAACACCAAACTTAGAGTTTGACTGTGGGGGCTTTGGTTGACTCTGCAGTGAGAGAAGCTTTTCATGCTTCCTCTCCATGGTTACAGAAGGAGATTCTTGAGTTTGAAACACAAGGTTGTCCTCATTCAGTTGAAGGACTAACTCTCCTCTGTCCACATCAATCACAGCTCTTGCTGTGGCTAGGAAGGGTCTTCCAAGGATGATGGATTCATCCTCTTCCTTTCCAATGTCTAGGATTATGAAATTAGCAGGGATGTAAAGGCCTTCAACCTTTACTAGCACGTCCTCTACTTGTTCATAAACCTGTTTTCTTGAGTTGTCTGCCATCTCTAATGAGATTCTGGCAGCTTGCACCTCAAAGATTCCCAATTTCTCCATTACAGAGAGTGGCATGAGGTTTATCCCTGACCCAAGGTCACATAGAGCCTTCTCAAAGGTCATGGTGCCTATGGTACAAGGTATTAAGAACTTTTCAGGTTCCTGTTTCTTCTGAAAAAATGTCAGTTGATCCAGATCACTCAGTTCATTGATGAGCAAGGGAGGTTCATCTTCCCAAGTCTCATTACCAAATAATTTGGCATTCAGCTTCATGATTGCACCAAGGTACTTAGCAACTTGCTCTTCAGTAATTTCTTCATCCTCTTCAGAGGAAGAATACTCATCAGAGCTCATGAAGGGCAGAAGGAGGTTCAATGGAATCTCTATGGTCTCTAGGTGAGCCTCATATTCCTTTGGTTCCTCAAAGAAAAACTCCTTATTGATCACTGGACGTCCCAGGAGGTCTTCCTCACTGGGATTCACGTCCTCTCCCTCCCTTGTAGGTTCGGCCATGATGGTCAAATCCATGGCCTTGCACTCTCTCTTTGGATTTTCTTCTGTATTGCTTGGGAGAGTACTAGGAGGAGTTTCAGTGACTCTTTTACTCAGTTGGCCCACTTGTGCCTCCAAATTTCTAATAGAGGACCTTGTTTCATTCATGAAACTTAAAGTGGCCTTAGATAGATCAGAGACTATATTTGCTAAGCTAGATGGATTCTGCTCAGAATTCTCTGTCTGTTGCTGAGTGGATGATGGAAAAGGCTTGCTATTGCTAAACCTGTTCCTTCCACCATTATTAAAGCCTTGTTGAGACTTTTGTTGATCCTTCCATGAAAAATTTGGATGATTTTTTCATGAGGGATTATAGGTGTTTCCATAGGGTTCACCCATGTAATTCACCTCTGCTATTGCAGGGTTCTCAGGGTCATAAGCTTCTTCTTCAGAAGAGGCCTCTTTAGTACTGTTGGATGATTCCTTCAATCCATTCAGACTCTGAGAAATTATATTGACTTGCTGAGTCAATATGACATTCAGAGTATCAATTTCAAGAACTCCCTTCTTCATAGGCGTCCCATTACTGACAGGATTCCTTTCAGAAGTATACATGAACTGGTTATTTGCAACCATGTCAATGAGTTCTTGAGCTTCTGCAGGCGTTTTCTTTAGGTGAATGGATCCACCTGCAGAATGGTCCAATGACATTTTAGATAATTAAGAAAGACCATCATAGAATATATCCAGGATGGTCCATTCTGAAAGCATGTCAGAAGGACACTTTTTGGTCAGTTCCTTGTATCTCTCCCAAGCTTCATAGAGGGATTCACCTTCCTTCTGTTTGAAGGTCTGAACATCTACTCTAAGCTTACTAAGTTTTTGAGGAGGAAAGAACTTGGCTAAGAAAGCCGTGACCAGCTTATCCCAAGAGTTCAGGCTATCTTTAGGTTGAGAGTCCAACCATACTCTAGCTCTGTCTCTTACAGCAAACGGGAAAAGCATAAGCCTGTAGACCTCGGGATCAACCCCATTGGTCTTAACAGTATCACAGATCTGCAAGAATTTAGTTAAGAACTGAAAAAGATTTTCAGATGGAAGTCCATGAAAATTGCAGTTCTGTTGCATCAGAGAAACTAGTTGATGTTTTAGCTCAAAATTGTTTGCTCCAATGGCAGGAATTGAGATGCTTCTTCCATGTAAATTGGAATTGGGTGCAGTAAAGTCACCAAGCATCTTCCTTGCATTTTTATTATTTTCGGCCATGTCTCCTTCTTTTTCGAAAATTTCTGTCAGATTTTCTCCAGAGAGTTGTGCTTTAGCTTCCCTTAGCTTCCTTTTTAGAGTCCTTTCAGGTTCAGGATCACCCTCAACAAGAATTTTCTTATCCTTGTTCCTGCTCATATGACAAAGAAGGAAATAACAAAGAAAATATGGAATCCTCTATGTCACAGTATAGAGATTCCTTTATGTGAGTAGAAGAAAAGAAATTCGAACACCAGGAGGAAGAGAGTGTTTGAATTTTTAGATGAAGAGAAGTGTTAGTAAATAAATAAAATAATTAGAAAGAGATGAGGGGGAGAGAATTTCAAAAATTAAATAAAAAGAAAAGAAAAATATTTTTGTTTTTAATTAAAGTTAGAATTAAAATTCAAAAATTTAAAAAGAAAAATGAAATTAAATTAAATTTAAAACAATTAATTATTTAAAAAGGAATTTTTGAAAAAGAGGAAGGGATTTTCAAAAATTAGAGAGAGAGTTAGTTAGGTAGTTTTGAAAAAGATATGATTAAAACAAAAAGATAGGATTACAAAAAAAAAAGGATTTGAAAATTAATTTTGAAAAGATATGATTGAAACTTAATTTGAAAAAGATTTGAAAAGAAAATTAAACATATTTGAATTTTGAAGTTAAAGTTGATTACTTGACTAATAAGAAACTAAAAGATATGATTTTAAAATTTAAAGATTGAACCTTTCTTAATAGGCAAGTAACAACTTGAAAATTTTTTGAATCAAAACATTAAATGCTAGTAGTAATTTCAAAAATTATAAAATAAAATAAGAAAAAGATTTTGAAAATTAATTTGAATATTTTCGAAAACATTAAAAAAAAATGAAAAATATTTCGAAAAATTTTAAAAAGGAATTCGAAAATATTAAACGGAAACTGAAAAAGATTTGATTTTTGAAAAAGATTTTGAAAAAGATAGAATTTTAAAATAGAAAATTTGATTTGACTTATAAGAGATAACAAGATTTTAAAATTTTTTGAAAAAGTCAACTCAAATTTTCGAATTTGATGAGAAGAAAAAGGGAAAGATATTTTTTTGATTTTTGAATTTTTAATGATGAAAGAGAAAAACAACAAAAAGACTCAAAACATGAAGATTATGGATCAAAACACATGATGCATGCAAGAACACTATGAATGTCAAGATGAACACCAAGAACACTTTGAATGTCAAGATGAACACCAAGAACTTATTTTTGAAAATTTTGAAGAAGAGAAAAACATGCAAGACACCAAACTTAAAGATTTTTAATTTTTAGACATTAACAAATTAAAAATGCATATGAAAAACAAGAAAAGACATAAAACAAGAAATTTTAAAGATCAAACAAGAAGACTTACCAAGAACAACTTGAAGATCATGAAGAATGCAATGCATGAATTTTCGAAAATGAAAGAAAAGTAACAACATGCAATTTGACACCAAACTTAAAAATTGACACTAGACTCAAACAAGAAACATAAAATTTTTGGTTTTTATGATTTTATTAATTTTTTTGGATTTTTTGAAAATTAATTTAAAAAATAAAAAATAAGGATTTCAAAATTTTTTATAAGAATTCCAGGAATCTGCAATGTTAGTCTAAAGCTTCGGTCCAGGAATTAGACATGGCTCACTAGCCAGCCAAGCTTTCAGTGAAAGCTCCGGTCCAAAATACTAGACATGGCCAATGGCCAGCCAAGCTTCAGCAGATACAAATAAAAAATACAACAGCTGATACTTCATCCAACTTCATATGCTGATAAGTGGAAGCCTCGGTCCAAATGAATCATACATGGCTTTACAGCCAGCCAGGCTTCAACGTGCTTCATGAAACTTTAGAATTCATTCTTAAAAATTCTGAAGAACATAGAATAATTTTTTTTTTTGTATTTTTTGAAGAATTTTCGAAAATAAAAATAATAAAAACAAAAAGCTTAAAATTAAAATAAAATTACCTAATCTGAGCAACAAGATGAACCGTCAGTTGCCCAAACTCGAACAATCTCCGGCAACGGCGCCAAAAACTTGGTGCATGAAATTGTGATCATCAATGGCGCCAACAACTTGGTACGCACAATTGTAATCTCAACTCTTTATCACAACTTCGCATAACTTACCAGCAAGTGCACTGGGTCGTCCAAGTAATAAACCTTACGTGAGTAAGGGTCGATCCCACGGAGATTGTCGGCCTGAAGCAAGCTATGGTCACCTTGTAAATCTCAGTCAGGCGGATTCAAATGGGTATGGTGAATTGATAATAAAAACATAAATAAAATATAAATTGGGATAGAGATACTTATGTAATTTATTGGTGAGAATTTCAGATAAGCGTATAGAGATGCTTTCGTTCCTCCTGAACCTTTGCTTTCCTGCTGTCTTCATCCAATCATTCCTACTCCTTTCCATGGCAAGCTGTATGCTGGGCATCACCGTTGTCAATGGCTACTTCCCATCCTCTCAGTGAAAATGGTCCAAGATGCTCTGTCACAGCACGGCTATTCATCTGTTAGTTCTCGATCATACTGGAATAGGATCCATTGATCCTTTTGCGTCTGTCACTACGCCCAGCACTCGCGAGTTTGAAGCTCGTCACAACCATCCCTTCCCAGATCCTACTCGGAATACCACAGACAAGGTTTAGACTTTCTGGATCTCAGGAATGGCCATCCATGGGTTCTAACTTATACCACGAAAATTCTAATATCTCGAACTCGGTCCCCTGTATTAGATATCCAAGAGATACCCATTGAATCTAAGGTAGAACGGGAGTGGTTGTCAGGCACGCGTTCATAAGTTGGGAATGATGATGATTGTCATGATCATCACATTCACATTGAAGTGCGAATGAATATCTTAGAAGTGGAATAATTTTGTATTGAATAGAAAAACAGTAGTACTTTGCATTAATCCATGAGGAACAGCAGAGCTCCACACCTTAATCTATGGTGTGTAGAAACTCCACCGTTGAAAATACATAAGTGATGAAGGTCCAGGCATGGCCGAGAGGCCAGCCCCCAAATGTGATCTAAAGATGAAACTAAAGATGTAAAGACAATAGTAAAAAGTTCTATTTATACTAAACTAGTTACTAGGGTTTATAGAAATAAGTAAATGATGCAGAAATCCACTTATGGGGCCCACTTGGTGTGTGCTTGGGCTGAGCATTGAAACTTTCACGTGGAGAGGTCTTTCTTGGAGTTGAACGCCAGTTTATAACCTGTTTCTGGCATTTAACTCCACTTTGCAACCTGTTTCTGGCGTTTAACTCCAGAATGCAACATGGAACTGGCGTTTAATGCCAGTTTGCATCATCTAAACTCGAGAAAAGTATGGACTATTATATATTTCTGGAGAGCCTTGGATGTCTAATTTCCAACGCAATTGAGAACGCACCATTTGGAGTTTTGTAGCTTCAGAAAATCCACTTTGAGTGCAGGGAGGTCAGAATCCAACAACATCTGCAGTCCTTCTTCAACCTCTGAATCTGATTTTTGCTCAAGTCCCTCAATTTCAGCCAGAAAATACCTGAAATCACAGAAAAACACACAAACTCATAGTAAAGTCCAGAAATGTGATTTTTATTTAAAAACTAATAAAAATATACTAAAAACTAACTAAATCATACTAAAAACTATGTAAAAACAATGCCAGAAAGCATATAAATTATCCGCTCATCATCTAGGCATTTGCATTTTGCATAAAGCTACAAAAGGCCCCAAAGAAAATATGGTTATCATCATTCCATGTAACCCTTTCAAAGACAAGAATGATCCTTTCTTACTCACTTTTCCTAAAAAGCTCCACCCTTTTTAATAAAAGGAAAATTCATATACAAGTCTAAGAGCAAGAAACTTAAGTCACAATGCTTAGCAAACACAGAATTAAACAAACTACTAATAAAAGTTTTGATGAACTTATAGTCCAATAATGGTGGTCAGTGATATTCCATCTATTTGTATAGACTTCGAAGCCATCAAGAGGGTCTTTTCTTCTTGTTCTCTCTACAGCTAAGGGAAATGAAGGGCTCTCAAACGGTTTTGCTGCAATTTCAAACCTAATATACCTCTCTGGCTTTAACCCCTTAAAAGAAAACCTTACAACATTTTCTCTATTTTTTTGCCCTACCAAAACTAAATAAAACTTACATAAGTACAGCCACCACCGGTTGCAATCCCACTCTTTCTCCTTCTTACCACTACCCTCAATCACCGCATTTTCCTTCAAGAGCGAGTTGATAAGAGAATCGAACTGCTTGATAGCATTCCTGACGAAGTCCTGGATGGCGTCCCATCAGAAGTTGTTTCCACTGCCGTTGTCGGTGCTGTTAGCATCGTCGGAGCAGAGGCGTTGAGGCAGCGATAGAAGGAATGGAAATTGGAAGAAGGAAAAAGAATGAGCAAGGGTCTTCTGAGAAGAAAAGGGATTGAAGATTGCTTCTTGTTGTTTGGGAAACTCAGCTTCGATGCTGTGAGTGCATACGACGCCGTTTTGAATTATGGGGACTAATTTGTCCCATTTTAAAAGGTTTTCCTCCACATGTGCATCTACAACAGCCAGGTCAGCGTAACAAGAGCCACGTCAGACTTTTCTGTTGAGTCTGACAGACCCAATGGAATGGAGGGATACATATGTCCACCTTTTAAAGAGGTCAGGGATTTAAATGTATTTTTCAATCTTCAGGGATAAAAATGTCTGCGGAACAAAAAGTTAGGGACCTATTTGTTTTTTTTCCCTAAATAAAACATCATCAACCCTAGCCTTAGTCCTCGGATCACAGATTCACATTTCACAGCTCCCCAAGAACACAATGAACCCTAATCCTCTTCTCTCAAATCTCAATCTCTATGCACCCTACCGCTGTTGTACTCTACCCCCATTTGCCCCCACTCCCGTCACCAGCGCTATTGCACCTTAGCTGCATTTGCCCTACTCACGTCGCTGTCGCTGTTGCACCCTGCCCATGTCTACCCTCACTCGCATCATCGGCGCTACTGTACCCTACTAGCGTCTAGCCCCACTCTCGTTGTGGCGCTGCTCATGTCCCCACCATCCGTCGGCTTGCTCGCGTACTTTGTTTTGCCATTCAGCGCTCCTCCTGCCACCATGTTCATTCAGACTTCAGCATCTACTCATCGTGCTCGCTTTGCTTGAAAGTATGTTACTCTGCCTTGATCACTGAAATTTTTAAGTACATATGCAGATTAGATAAGTGGTTATTTAATTTGATTTAATTTAATTTGTGGAGTGGGAACTTATTAAAACACTGAGAATTTGATTAATCAATGATTATTTATCAACCTAGCCTAAGTACATATGCAAATTAGATAATTAACCAGTAAAGAAACTAGAGAGAGGAGTTCATGACTTCATGCTATTTCTGTTATATACATATAAATTATTTGTCATAAATTTATATTTCTCTCAAAAATTTATTTAAATATTAAGAAATTAGAGAGAGAGGAGTTCATGGCTTCATGTTGTTTCTGTTACATAAATATTTTTTATTTGTTTATATTAATGTTAAATTTATCAAAAATACTATATGTACACTAAAATAAGATCTCATGCCTTCCCTTCTCTTTCAGATCTTGCCGCCTCCCTCAGATCCTTGCTTCCTTGATCCGTCTCTTTGTCGACCACCATCATCCTTGTATCACCGCCATGCTAGAGGTCGGACAGCTCACCGCTGACAATGGTCGTTCTTGGTTTTTTGCCGCTCCTCCTGGTCGTTTTTGCTTTTTCGTCGCTTGTCACCTCATCTTTCTCCATGTCAAACCGCCTCCTTCGTCTCTATTCTACTTATTTTCGATTGCTGGTTTCGATCTCCTTACTTAGTTCTAGATCTGGTTCACTAAGTTGTCTTGGTCTTTCCTCCTTTGTCACCGCTTCTCTTCCATGGCAGGAGGTTCTGGCTCGCAAAGCTCCTCCTTGGCCATGGTCCGCAACTGTTTCAACTTCTCCTTGAGTATTGTAGTTTGCCTAGAGTTTTCCACTTTTCCTTCTACTTGAGTCTCTTCCTTCCACTTTTCCACTTCTCCTTAAGACCCCTACATGTTCAACAATTTTATTATTTCAAGTACCATATATATATATATATATAATATATATATATAGACAAACACACACACACTAACTAGAATCGTTACGCACGTACCTACTATGCCATATGTGCCATGGCATAAGGAAGGCTGAGAATGCCAACACCAACCATGGGTAAAAATAGTGTAATCATATGGCTAAAAGCATTAATTGAATACAAAGAAATGAAATAGTGACCCTCTAAAACTAACATGGAATGATACTCCAAATTCTAAAAAAATAGCAGTAGACACAAAAGCAAAATATGAACATTGTTGTTTTAGAAAGCAAGGTATCAAAATGTAGAAAAATATTGTTTTTAAAAAGTGTAAAAAAATTATTAAAAAAACTTCGTTCTGTATTTATAGATTATAATCAAACACGCACCGAATCATACCCTAAAATTTGATTATAATCAAACATGCTCTAGGTTGTAATCAAACTCACAAATCTAAATCAAAATCCAAAAATATATTATAATCAAATATCGTCTAAATCATAATTTGAAATTCATTTATAATCAAACACACTAAAGATAATAATTAAACTTAAGAATCCAAATCAAAGTTCAAAAATCAAATTATAATCAAATTCGTTTTATATCATAATTCGAAATCCAACTATAACCAAACACTAAGACCTAAATCAAAGTAATCTAATGTATATTTGATATGAAACAAGATTAGGCCAAGTTTATTAATAGGTCAAAAATCAAAATCACAAGAAAGAAAGGCATATCTTAGTTCAAACATTTTCACAAGTATTTGGTGCTCAAGTGCAACAGAATGCTCATAATAACCACTTTCACAATAAAGGTGTCAAATATGCTAATAATCAAACTCAAATACAAATCAAAGTTCATAACAACATTATAATCAAACATTGCTAAAGATAATAACCAAACATACTTAGGATATGAATATTACAATAGATACAAATGGTTTTCACAATTCAATAGCTACATGTATACAACAAAATTCTCTACCTCTCTCCCTTGATAATGAAATGTACATGGAAGCTCATAATAACTTAGTAACTATTACATTATGAAGAAGGTATGATAAATGATATAAACAACTAGAAGCTTTAAGATTATTAAAATCTATTGCTTTTTATTCATCGAATCATCATGTGAAGCCAAATATTTATCCAACTTGAATCCCGCTTCTTCTGCCTCCTTCCAAATATCCTTGCATTTCGTGGTTCTCCCGGAGGCCATGTAGATTCCAAGCAAGTTCTTGCATATGTCATAAGTGGGAGAAAACCCAGCTTCTTTAAGCTTTGAAAACTATCTCACGTCTCTAGGTATATCATTCAAAACAACAACAATAAGCCGGAAGATCGAAGACACAGTTTGAAGCCTCCTTTTCCCAAACTATAGCCAATGCCTCCCTGTATTTTCTTATGCTGTAATAATTGTGAATCAAACAACTAAACATGATAACACTTGGTTCAGAGCAAAACTGTATGAAGTGTTTTTTGAGTGAAAATCAAACAGCGAGAAGAGAAAAATCTCACAAAGGTTTTGTTTTGTTTATTGGTAACTTCTTCGCGTGAATGTATCAAAAAGCAAGCAGAGAGGCCTGAGAAGACCATGAAGCATGAAGAACAACAAAGACGAAGATACAAATGCGGCGAAGAATAACAAAAAATATGCAATCACGGTGAAAATAGTGGCCGAGAGAGGAGGTGTAGGAGAAAGTGTCTTCATTGTGTTTTGTGTGTACAACTGCGTAGTTTGGGCCTTTAGGGAGGGCTTGAGTTTTTAGTTTTAGAATACTGTAGTGTATAGATGTATTTTTATACTAGTGGCTGATTTTGGTGATTGATTTTAGTGTACACTTTGCATAACTCTAAATTTATATAGAGATTAATTAATAAATAAATTTATTATCTTTTATTTTTAGGTAAAAAACCTTATTATTAAACTACAAATGATGATGATGTTGCTGTTGTATTTGAAGTCATAGATTAGTGATGGTGTTGTTGCAGCAAATGGAATGCTTATGGAGACATGGAGTTAAATGATTTTATTTGTGTTTATGTTATTAATTTAAGCAAATATTTTTTATGTGAAATTGAAGATTTGATGGTTATGTTGCATATGGGATGATTGTATTGTTTGTGGGATAATTTGTGTTGTTTATATTAAATTTTTAATTTGTATGCTTTTTAGGTTATATAATAATATTGTATTTTTCGTTAACCCGCAGATAGGGTCGGATACCCGCGGGTAGAGTGTAGGTAGGGTTAAAGTTGGGTTGTTTTTAACCTATGGGTAGAGTTAGGGTTGGGTCCAAATCCTACCATATCTTACCCATTTCCACTCCTAGGCTGATATGGAGATCAACAAGCTGAAGAGAGAGATCCTTAATTTACAGGAAGAATAGCTAACTGAGAGCAAGTAGTAGGATGGGGGACTGAAAGCTCCTGACTGGATGGGCTCAATGGTCTTTTCTTCCAGAAGCATGGGGACACTGTCGGCAAAGAGGTATATGATGTAGTGAATCAATTTTTTCAGGAAAGATCCTTGCCAGGTAACATTTGCGAAACTACCATAGTTTTGATAACAAAAGTTAAACATCCCGAATCTCTAAATCAGCTTAGGCCAATTAATTGTTGTAACTTGATAGATAAGATTATTTTTAGAATGCTAGTATTAAAGTTGAAAAAGATCATTGCTAAATTGTCTCTCCTATACAAAATACTTTGTTAGGGGTAGATTAATTCAAGATAACATACTCATTGTGCAAGAAATATTTCATTATCTCAATGAAAAAGGTAGAAAAATATCCAATAACCTAGTTGTTAAGATTGATATGAATAAAGCATGTGATAAGTTAGCGTGAGATTTTATTGAAGCAGCCCTTAAGGCCTTTGGTCTTAATCAACATTGGATCAATTTGCTAATAGAATGTGTTAGGAAGATAAATTATCAAATTAAGATTAATGGTATTTTGTCTAGAGAAACCAGACCTCAAAGAGGTCTGAGACAAGGTGACCCACTTTCGCCTTATCTCTTTATCATAGCAGCTAAGATTTTTACTGTTCTTATGAATGACACTTTTCAAGAGGAAAAGATTTCAAGTTTAAAGATAGCTCCTACTGCTCTAGTTATTACTCACCTTCTTTTTACTGATGATTGTATTATATTTTTAGGATAAACGAAGAGGACGTTTACTAACTCATTAATATGCTCAACTTATACACAGAGACATTGGGACAAAAAATAAATTTAGAAAAATTTAAGATCACCTTTGGCCAGAATATTTCTATCCAAACTAGAGTAAACATTAAGGATATTCTTGGTATGCCAACATGGGACAAACCTGAAAAGTATCTAGGATTATTCACTCAGTAGGATAGATCTAAAAACAAGGTTTTAAAATGGATTGAGGAAAGAGTCATTAATAAAATTGAGGGTTGGAAGGAAATCTTCCCAATCAAGCAGGGAAGGAAATCTTAATTAAAGTAGTTGTTCAGGGTAGCCCGGCTTACGCCACGAACATAGTTAGATTTTTAAAAGAGCTCTATCAAAGGCTCAAAACAAGGTAGCTAGATTTTTATGGGATTTAGGTGGCAAGGAAAGGGACATTCATTGGAGAAGTTTAACAAAATTATGTATAAGAAAATAGGATGGGGGCTTTACACACTCAAAACTTAGCATTTCTTGCAAAGTAACCTTGGAGAACCTTTGAGAACCCAATGCAATATGGGTGCAGGTATTAAAGGCAACTTATTTTCAATCTTGCAACTTCACCGAAGCAAAAAGTAGGACAACTTCATCATACGTTTGGAAGAGTATCATAGAAGGAAGAGAGTTCTTACTTAGAAATGGGAGATGAGCTATAGGAAATGGCAAAAAGATCAGAATTTGGAAGGATAGGTGGGTGCTTGGAGCGGAAAAAAATTCAAGGAAAAAATGAGAATACTAAATTAGTGAATGAGTTGATTAATGAAGGAAACGGTTGGAATATCCACAAGCTGAACACAAATTTCACAGAGGACATTGGGAAAAAATAAAAAGAACTCCTATCAGCCTAACCAATAAACATAGTTTTTGATTGCGGGTGGCGGCTCATGGCGGTGAGCCAAAAATCCGCCATAAAGTTATAGCGGATGGCGTTGCGGAAAATGGCGAAAATGGCGGATTACCTAAAATACACATATATGTACAAAAAAACATGCAGAAAAATTATAAATATAATAAACTATAAAATCTATCTATATAAGCAACTTTCTAGTCATAAAATATCTAATTAATATAGCAAATATAGTAGCAAATTTAGCAAATAAATATAACATCAAGTTCAAATCATAACTCAAAAATCATAAGCAAGCCATAAAATAGAAGACATAAAACATAAAAACTATAAACTATCTACATTCTAGCTCTCATCAAATTCATCCAAATTAACACGATTATTATCGTGTCCCTCTACCCCCTCATCATCCTCTGATTTAGTATCATTGAATTGAATCTCCTCTTCTTGTTCTTCTTCATTTTCAAAATCCTCTTCATCTTCAAATTCTGGTTCTTCTTCCTCTTCCACAATTACTGCTTTTCCTTTTCCTTTTTTTGAAGCCTTAGACCCACTTGGTCCACCCTTTGCACCACCTCTTGCAGTTACAGGTTCTTTTCTTTTTCTCTTTTGTTGTCTTCTAGTATATGTCATAGGCTCATGTTCTCCCATTGCTTCAAAAACAAGGTTCCAACTTAAAGTGTTGTCATCTTGATGAACCAAATCAGTATCATCATCCATATTATCACATCTCGAAAGGTGGCAGTCCCAATTTATCCCACTAACCACTCATTACACTCATAAAACAACTTCAGAAAATGACCAGCTGCATGCAACGGACAATGAAGTTGGCAATTCCATCTGTTGTCAACGATTTTAAAAACTTCAGAATATTTTCTCACATCATTAGAAAATGTTTTCTTGATGCATTCCTTTGCCTTCTCCATTGCTTCATATATATAACCCATTTGTGGCTTCTTCTCCCCATCAATATGTCGAAGCACCCGAATAAGAGGCCCCATGATCTTAAGGGTGTACTTGACATGATTCCAAAAGGAGGGCCTAATAACAATCTTTGTTGCTTCCCTCTCCTTTGCCTCCCTTGACAACTTATTCCTTACCCACTCATCCGAAGTAAACATTCTTCTTAGATTTCCTTTCTCCTTATAAAGCCTTTCCAAAGAGAGAAATGAAGTGGCAAATCGGGTGACTGCATGCCTCACCAATTCCTTGCCATTTGTGAATTGTCTCAACATGGATAAAGTGCTAGAGTGGCTATAAGTGAAGCTAACCAAAGAAATGGCACTTTTTATGGTTTTTTGGATTAATGGTAACTTCCCAATGTCTTCAAGCATCAAATCCAAACAATGGGCAGCACACGGGGTCCAAAACAGATTCGGTCTTTTCTCCATCAGCAACTTACCAGCTAGAACATAGTTGCTCCCGTTGTCAATTACAACTTGAACAACATTTTGCTCCCCAATTTCCTCAACAATACCATCAAGAAGCTCAAACATTTTTTCACCCGTCTTCACATAATCAGAGGCATCAATAGACTTCAAAAGCATTGTTCCAGCAGGAGAGTTTACAAGAAAATTGATAATGCTCTGTTGTCTCTTATCCGTCCAAGCATCTGACGTAATAGAGTAGCCATACTTTTTCCATTGTTCCTTATGACCCTTCAACAAGTCTTTGGTGTATTCTAATTCCTCATTAAGGAATGGAACCCTTAGAGCATGATAAGTGGGAGCAGGTAAATTAGGACCAAAGCTTCCAACAGCCCACAACATTTCTTGAAAACTCTTCAACCTCACTGGATTCAATGGAATCCCATCTTGGTAGAACCACCGGGCTATGTATCGATGAACTCTACGAACCGCTTCCTTATTACATGCTTCCTTGATATTCTGTTGCCTCAATTTCTCCTTTTTGTTTCTTGTAATGGTAGTTTCGGGTCTTTTCATAAACACGTCCATTTGACCTCTCATAGAACTTTCCCCCCTTTAGCTGCTGCCATTGGAGTTGGATTTGGAATTTCATCAATTTCTTGAGCATCTTCCTCTGACAATCCAAAACCAAACTATCTAAATCAAGCTCCCTAGCATTGACACTATGTTCCTTGGTGCTTGCCTACGTAGAACTTTGTCTTCCTCAATTTTTTTTTCTGGTTGTAAAACTCCCATAATTCAACAATAACATCCTTTGGGACCATTTTTCATCCAACAACATTCCCAGGCTTAATCATTAAGTGCTCTTTTGCCCGTGTAATTCCTCCTCTCATAATTTTTCCACAAAAATTACATATGGTGTCATTGGTATTTCCTTCTTCTACAGCACTAACATATTTCCACCCTGGATCAATCCTAGTGGCAGGGACAGTAGCTGCAAGACGAGCAGCAGTTCCAGCAGCATGGCCAGCAGAGGCAGAGGTAGTGGCAGGGGCAGGGGCAGAGGCAGGGGCATCAGAATTATGGGCTGGTCTAGAAGTTAACATGGTGAACTGAGCTGAAAGGAAAAAATTAGAGCAAGAGAGGTTTATGAGGGAAGAGAAGGAGACAGTGAAGTGAGTGAACTGAATGAAAAAAAGGAACTGTAACTTCTACCTTCTACGAACCAGAAAAAAGAGGGAACTGTGGTGATGAGGGGCGGTGACCACCAGCGGCGACGGTCGGCGACGAACGGCAACAGGCAGCGGCGACAGACGACGACAGGCGGTGGCTAAGATCGGCGGTGATGGGAGGCAGAGAGAAGAGAGAAAGAGAACAGAGATAAAGAGCCGTTTTGGACGTTCAGAGAGGAAGAGTCATTTTTGAATTACATCGGCTGAACTGGGTTACATATATCATTTAGGGTTTTGCTAATTTACCCAATTAGCCTCGAATTTTTTTGAAAAATCCGAAAAAACCCGCCATTTTTGCCATTTTCATGGTGGTTCGCCATGGCACCACCGCAATTGCGGCCGCCTTTTGCCCCACCATGATAAGCACGTTGCAGTGGCCTATGTATGGCGGCGAGGCCAAATTCCGCCACGCCATTCCGCCATAGCGCCGCCATGGCCACTATTTTAAAACACTGTCAATAAAAGGGATAAATTTATCTAGCTGCATAGAAGTGATGGAAAATATTCAGCGCGAACATGATATCATATTCCCAAAGATGAACAGAGGACAGGAGAAAATTATAAACCTTCATTAAGTGAGGATATGAGAGAGAGTAATAGGATGAGATTTGGAGTCTAAATGTTCCACAGAAAATTAGGATTTTCCTATGGAGAGCTTCTCACAATATAATTTTAGTTTTTACTAATTAACATTAAAAAAATTAATAACACCTCAATCTGTCCTTTATGTCTGCAGAAATAGGAGACTGTAGAGCATACTTTACTGTTGTGTCTCTGGACAAGAACAGTTTGGTTTGGATCCCAACTACAAATCTGCCCTAGTGCCCAGACGATCTCAACATTTGAAAACTGGCTTTTGGAATTATTCAGAAAATAAAATCAGGTGGGGGAGACCATCACAAATCATATATATGCAAAGCTGGCTTCCTAACTTGGGAGATATAGAAGACACGGAATCAAGCAATTCACAACAGGGTGGAAGTTAATCCAAGATTAACAATTTTTAGAGCTAATTTAATGGAATTTGAGTATACAGATCATATATGATAATAAAGCAACAAATTAGCACAGAACAACACAATAGAATTAAGAAATAGCAGTAGAAATATTACCTGGAAGCCTCCTCCGAGAGACTGGATCAAAAAAATGTTAATGCTTCGTTTAAAAAGAGTACTTTGGAAGTGGCTGTTGGTGTAGTTTTTAGAGATCACTTATGGAAGGTACTCCATAGTTCTGCATTGAAAGTAGATGTGTTATCAACCTTAGCTGCAGAAGCATTAGCAATTAGAGAGGCTTTAATTTTGGCAAAAAAATATGCAGTTACATAATGTGATTATTGAATTGGATAGTTTAAACCTGGTTCAAGCGATGAAGTCAAAGGGATCAATAGTAGATATCCAACCAATACTAGGGGATATCAAGGATTTGTCCAGCTCAATTTCAAATAGTTGATTCACATGAACTTCGAGGCAGGAAAATAAATTGGTACATGAGGTGGCAATCCGAGCAGAATCGGAAAATCTAGGCCAATAGTGGTGCACGGAACTGCCTGTCCCTATCCGCAACATCATCATGTCCGAAGCCAAAGAAGCACCTTTCTCCTTCATTAACAAACCATGCCCAAGTGGGATAGGAGCAAATCCAATTCCAAGAAATTTGGTTACACCAAATTCAGTGTGAAGATCATCATATCAACAGATGGAGGAATTTGTGAAATTAAAGAAAACATAAGAAGAGATTCAGACTTATTCGAAGCACTCATACAACTTCTTTTTATATCCCGTCTTTTGAGGTGGAGCGCCCATGTCAGAGAGGACGTCTTCGTCCTTAGGGAGCATCCTTTGCTTCTCTGATTTTATCTATACCCATTTGGTTTTTTTGTGATAAGTGTAAAATTGAAGCAGCAGTGGGCGGGTATCACCAATAACCAAGCTCAATCTATGGTGGTTATAGAAGAGAGTAGGTATTAGGTAAAGTTGTAGAGGGAAGGGGTTATGTCATTAGAGAGTTGGAAGAAGATGTAGTTGATTAGCGAGTATGAGTATATGTTAGAGTAGTGTTTGGGTGGGTGTAAGTTTAAGGTAGTGTCGGTTACATAATTTTTTCTATATCTAATTATTAAGAGCTATACTCACATACAAATTTATGCCATATATAGGATATAAAGATTATAGTATAGTACCTATTGAAAAAACTAAAGAGGCTTATAAAATATGTTATTCTTACCCTTTTTATATCTCTGCACTCTTTCACTTTGTATCAAAGTGTCTCTTAGGCTATGTTTGTTTACAGAGACAGGACACTGAAACAATGACACAGAAACACATAATCATGTTTGGCAGAAGAGACATGGACATAGACAATGTGTCCAGAGACACTGAATTAGTGCATTTTGTGTCCATCCTGACAGAAAGGACACAAAGACACAACTTATTTTATATTTTTTTCATTATTCTTATTAATTTTTCATGATTATATTTTTTATTATTATATTTTTCATCTCAAATTTTTAAATGAAAAAACTGAGAATAAGTTGAATTTTCATAATTTGTTCTAGTTTTTCACCAAACAGAATACAAGAACACAAAAATTTATGTCTCTGTCCTTCAGTATCTTGTCCTGTTTTATTCTCAGTATCTTGTCCTGTCCTGTTCTCAGAAACAAACGCATCCCTATTTATTAATTCCTATAATGATTAGTTCTGTTGTAGAATAAATAAATAAGGAAGAGGAAATAGATATAAAATAATGAAACATAAATAGATAGCCTTAATATTAATATTATATCTACCAATATAATTACTCAATATAATAAAAATAATTCATATATTTAAATATATGTAGCAACGTAAAAGAAAGAAAAAAATATTAGTAATGTATAGAAAGAGTATTATTGCTATGTATAAAGAGAGAGAGAATAGTATTTGTTATTGATTGTAGTGTATATTGCTTGACGATTTGTCCTCTATTTATACATGCAAAAATTCCTTGTTTTCAAACTCTCATTAAATTCATTCACTCTTGAGAATGGACATCCACCTATTCAACCTTATCACAACAAGTTCTACTATTATTGTGTGGAGAAAAAATCCTAAACGACTCCTAAAAATTACACCAAAAGACAATTAGGCCCCTATTAAAAATAAATTCCCTTTTCGGCCTCTTACAATTAACTTTGTGTGACTGGTTAGTCTCTTTGTCAATAATCTGTCTCTGGGGTTAACGGAGCATGCCTATGTGGCACATGAAGTGCCATCTTAAAATGACAAATATTGGGCTCACCTAACCCGGTCACCGTAAATTTCACTAAAACTACATCATTTAATAAAGGATAAAGTATATTTTTTGTCCCTAAAATTTGATAAAAATTTCAATAATATCCTTAAGTTTTATTTTGTTCCAATTCTGTCCCAAAAGTTTTCGATTTGCATCAAATATACTCCTGACAGCTAATTTTTCAAAAAATTTAAGACCAATTCAACAATAATTTCGTAAAAACAACCTTCAACACAAGCAAATCAAGGATAATTTTCATGTATTATTGTTAGATTGGTCTTATTTTTTTTGAAAATTTAGCCGTCGAGGGTATATTTGATGCAAATCGAAAACTTTTGGGGTAAAATTGAAACAAAATAAAACTTAAAGATATTTTTAAATTTTTTATCAAACTTCAAGAACAAAAAGTATGCTTTACCCTTTAATAAATTAGGTGAGAATATAATACCAATAATCACCTCATAACACAAAAACCCTTCTTTCCTCTCTGAAATTATATGAAACCCTAACCATCTCCCTTCAAATTCCATTGACTAAGCTTGACTCCCAGAAAGACGTTAGTGTCGACGTCCACTAACGGCGTTTGATGGCGTCGTAACGGAGCATTTCACTAGTAAGATAAATATATTTACTTAAGGACTCTACCATTACATTTTACTCTAGTTTCCATAATTTCTTTTGCTCATGATTCTGTTACTTTTGCAAGTTGCATATGATTCTGAGTTATGCTTTGTCAGTGATATTCTATGCATGTGAATGTATATAGAAAGAAAGAAATCAATTGTACCGTATTTGAACTACCATAAACAAAAAGCAAATTTGATAGAAGGATTTTATCCTAATTGAACTAAATGTAAAATAGTCATTGTTAGAATATAATTAGGATCAATTATGATCAATTAGAATTATTTAGTATATCTGAATATTTATTATAGAATATTACGTCTTTATTATTACGATTCTCTTAGTACCTATAAATACCATTTTATATTGTATCATTCCAAACAACTTGATTACAATCAATAATACACAGATCCTTCCTCCAGTTTAGTCTCTTGTTTCTAACATGGTATCAGAGCTATGGCACCTTCCTTGAAGAGGATATGTTGTTTTCCTTGCGATGAAATCACTGTAGTTTTTACACTTTATTTTCTATGCCATTTTCCCTTTCCTTTTGTCACTCCTTTGATACTTTTTCACCACACCAATTAGCCTGTTCTTTCTGTCTTGTTTTTTTCGAGTCAAATGATCAAACACCATTGTCATCCGCTGCTTACCTATTCTCATGAAGAAATCATATAGTTTTTGCTCTCTTTCGGCAGTTCCATCTGCGTTCTCTCGTGGTAGTTCCATCTGCGTTCTCTCGTGGTAGTTATGTTTGTGTTATCTCGTGGCAGTTCCGTCTGCGTTTTCTTGTAGCAGTTCCGTCTGCGTTTCGTCTGTGTTTCCTTGTGGTAGTTCCGTCTGCTTTTCTTTCCGACAGTTCCGTCTGCACTTCCTTCAAATAGCGGCAGTTCCATCTGCGCTTCCTTCAGACAAGCGGTAGTTCCGTCTGCGCTTCCTTCAGACAAGCGGCAGTTCCGTCTGCGCTTCCTTCCGGCAGTTCCGTCTGCACCCGTTTTATCAGTTTATGCAGTTTTTTTTCTCTTTATTTCGTTGTTTTAAATATGTTTCAAACTCAAATTGTCACTTGAATTTGAGTGGGGATGTTAGAATATAATTATGATAAATTAGGATCAATTAGCATTATTTAGCATATCTGAATATTTATTATAGGATATTACGTCTTTATTATTTCGATTCTCTTAGTACTTATAAATACCGTTCTATATTGTATCATTCTAGACAACTTAAACACACTCAATAATATACAAATCCTTTCTCTAGTTTAGTCTCTTGTTTCTAACATGTTAGAATAAAATTAGGATCAATTATGATCAATTAGAATTATTTAGTATATCTGAATATTTATTATAGAATATTACGTCTTTATTATTACGATTCTCTTAGCACCTATAAATACCCTTTTATATTGTATCAATCCAGACAACTTGATTACACTCAATAATACACAGACCCTTTCTCTATTTTAGTCTCTTGTTTCTAATATGGTATCAGAGCCATGGTATCCTCCTTGAGGAGGATAAGTTGTTTTTCTTCTAGTGAAATCACCATATTTTTCTTCTGTGCCATTTTTCCTTCTCTTTTGTCAATGCTTTTTTCCGGAGATTCGCCATCTTTTCAACAGTTTTTCGGCCACTCTTGCGGTAGTTCTGTCTGCGTTCCCGTCCGGCAATTCCGTCAAACTTCCCGTCTGGCAGTTCCGTCTGCTTTCCCGTCCTACAGTTTCGACTGTTTTCCCGTTTGGCAGTTTCGTTTGTGTTCCATTTCGACAGTTTTGTTTGCACTTCTTTCTGGCAGTTCCATATGCACTTCTTTCAGACAGCGGCAGTTTCATCTGCGCTTCTTTCAGACAGCGATAGTTCTATCTGCGCTTCCTTCAGATAGCGGCAGTTCTATCTGCGATTCCTTTAGACAGCGGCAGTTCCATCTGCGCTTCCTTCCAACAGCGGTAGTTCTGTCTGCACTTTCTTTCGGCAGTTCCGTCTGCATCCGTTCTCTTAGTTTATGCATTTTTTTTATTTCATTGTTTTAAATATGTTTCAAACTCAAGTTGTCACTTGAGTTTGAGGGGGGATGTTAGAATATAATTAGGATCAATTATGATCAATTAGAATTATTTAGTATATCTGAATATTTATTATAGAATATTACATCTTTATTATTACGATTCTCTTAGCACCTATAAATACCCTTTTATATTGTATCATTCCAGACAACTTGATTACACTCAATAATACATAGATCCTTCCTCCAGTTTAGTCTCTTGTTTCTAACAGTCATGAAAGAAATCAATTCATTACTATTTAAACTGTACTATATCTAAGGATTGTCATGTTTCTTGATAGTTGTTCCTATGAGATAGAATGAACATTGAGATATGGTCATATGGAATACAAAATAAATAATAGCCCCTTTTGATATACTTATCTCCCTTTATGCATATAAATATTTAGTTGTTGAAGCTTTTTCTACCACAAAATTTTTCCTAATTAATTTTCTATACTTAAAAATCTTCAATGAATAATCACAATACATTTTGCATGTGTGTATGTTGATTTGAAATGGCTACAATGACTAAATTATTATTATTATATTTTACATGTTGTGTTATTATATTTGTACAAGTTGACTTTGGGGTTAAGCGAAACTATTTTAAAATGAAGTTGCTATTGCTTTTCCTCTTTTTGAATTTTATTTTTGATTTAGGTGCTACTTTTTCTTTTTTTGCTATAAATTCTAATTTTGTTGTGCTCGTATCGTGTTTAACCATGGTGGAAGACTTGGGAAGGATAACAATAGAGTGCTGCGTTATTTAGATAGAAAGGTACATAAATTTTTTTCAATAGACATATACTTAGTGAACCTTTTTTATCTAGAAGAACTATTAAAGAGTTTAGGGTATGTTGATTATACTGCAATGTACTAATTAGAATCCACCACTGCTAATTTAGAATTTGGCCTTCAGATAATCAAGGAAGATTGTGGGATAAATGAGTAGAGGAATAATCTACTAACTGGTGCGGAATTTATAACCACAAACTAACTGGCAAGTACACCGGGTCATACCAAGTAGTACCTCAAGTGAATGAGTGTCGATCCCACGAGGATTGATGGACTAAGCAACAATGGTTAAGTGATTCACTTAGTTAGACTAACAGAAAAGAGTGTTGAGAGTTCAAATGCATCAAACAGTAATTCAGAGAATCAGAAAATAAGCAGTAAATTGAGGTGAAATATATATGGAGAAAACAGTTAAGGTTTCAGAGATATCTATCTCCCGGATTGACTTTTTTTATTAACTATTTTAATCATAAAAGATTCAATTCATGGCAAACTATATATGACTAAACCTCAATTCCTTAGACCATTTTAGTCTCCTCTAACCTTCATCAACCGCCAATTCCTTGGTCACTTAATTCCAATTAGAGAGTGAAGTTCAATTCTAGTTTATATGCCACAGAAACCCTAATTACCCAAACATAAGAGGATTATATGTCACGTATCCCGTTAAGTCCAGATAATTAGAAATTTAGGAGAAATTGTTTTAAAGTTGTTGTTCAAGTAAAGAGCTTTTCCAAGTTATACAAGAACTCAATTAGAACAAGGGTCATACTTCCGTTCCACCCAGATTCATAAGATAAAGAACAAAAACTATTCTTGAAATAGAAATTAGTACATGAATTAAAATAGAAAAATAATAGTATCAATCCATATAATAGACAGAGCTCTTAACCTTAACAGTGTAGGTTTACTTGCTCATGGTTCAGAGAGAAAACTAGGATTCTGAAAACTGTAAATTGTGGAATGATGTAGAAGAGAAGAGAAGAGAAGAGCCCGAAGAGCTGATTCTTTTCTCTTTTATATCTAATCCTAATTAATATAAAATATATTTCCTAAAAAACTAAATAATATCTTTTCCTAATTATAAAAGAAATAAAGTTTAATCAAAATTTATTAATTGCTTCTCGTAGCCTTGTGTAGACGAATTGGGGACCACTTGTGCATTGAAGGTTGGCGCCGAACTTGAAGGGAGTCAAGTTCGGCGTGGACTAGGCAGCAGGTTCCCCTTTACTTCTTGGCTTGTGCTGCTAAACTTGACAATGGTCAAGTTTGGCATGGGATGTTGTACGCAAATATCCCGTGGAAGCTTCATGCTGGCGCCGAACTTGAAGAACTTCAAGTTCAGCGTAGAGGAGACTGAACGCTCTTCTTGGATAATGGAGTTGGCACCAAACTTGGGAGAAGCCAAGTTTGGCGTGGAGGTGGCAGCATTGCTTTCTTAGGGCTTTTTGAGGTGGCGCCAAACTTGAGTATCTCAAGTTTGGCGTGGAGGTGGCAGCCTTGCCTTCAAATATCTCCTTTTTCTATCCTTGACTCAAACTCTGTCAAATTTGTCCAAAACTCTACCTGAAATAAACAAAATTACACACAACTCAAAGTATCATTCATAGTGGTTAAAATATATTAAATCTTGATTAAACTTAGTGGTGCACGAAATCGTGATCGTTCATTCCTCGGTAACGGCGTCAAAAACTTTATACGCACGTTCATAATCTTAATTCTTTATCACAACTTCGCACAACTAACCAGCAAGTGCACTGGGTCGTCCAAGTAATAAACCTTACGTGTGTAAGGGTCGATCCCACGGAGATTGTCGGCTTGAAGCAAGCTATGGTCACCTTGTAAATCTCAGTCAGGCGGATTCAAATGGTTATAGAGTTTTAATAATTAAAAGATAAATAAAATGTAAAATAAAGATAGAGATACTTATGTAATTCATTGGTGAGAATTTCAGATAAGCGTATAGAGATGCTTTTGTTCCTCCTGAACCTCTGCTTTCCTGCTGTCTTCATCCAATCATTCCTACTCCTTTCTATGGCAAGCTGTATGTTGGGCATCACCGTTGTCAATGGCTACATCCCGTCCTCTCAGTGAAAATGGTCCAAAATGTGCTGTCACCGCACGACTAATCATCTGTCGATTCTCAATCCTGCTGGAATAGGATTCAGTAATCCTTTTGCGTCTGTCACTACGCCCAGCACTCGCAAGTTTGAAGCTCGTCACAGCCATCCCTTCCCAGATCCTACTCGGAATACCACAGACAAGGTTTATACTTTTCGGATCTCAAGAATGGCCGCCAATAATTCTAGCCTATACCACAAAGACTCTGATCTCATGATCAGGAGGCTAAGAGATACACATTCAAGCTTGTTTGCATGTAGAACGGAAGTGGTTGTCAGGCACGCGTTCATGGGTGAGAATGGTGATGAGCGTCACATAATCATCACATTCATCATGTTCTTGTGTGAGAATGAATATCTTAGAGAAGAAATAGGCTTGAATTAAATAGAAAAATAATAGTACTTTGCATTAATTCATGAGGAACAACAGAGCTCCACACCTTAATCTATGGTGTGTAGAAACTCTACCGTTGAAAATACATAAGAACAAGGTCCAGGCATGGCCGAATGGCCAGCCTCCCCAAATGGCATATGAATTCGAAAATAGGGAAAAAGACCCCTAGTACAATAGTAAAAAGTTTTATTTATACTAAACTAGTTACTAGAGTTTACAGAGATAAGTAAATGATGCAGAAATCTACTTCCGGGGCCCACTTGGTGTGTGCTTGGGCTGATCATTGAACTTTCATGTGTAGAGACTTCTTTTGGAGTTAAACGCCTGGTTGTAACCTGTTTCTGACATTTAACTCTACTTTGCAACCTGTTTCTGGCGTTTAACTCCAGAATAGGGTAGAAAGCTGGCGTTGAATGCTAGTTTGTGTCGTCTAAACTCGGGAAAAGTATGGACTATTATATATTTCTGGAAAGCCCTAGATGTCTACTTTCTAACACAATTAAGAGCGTGCCATTTGGACTTCTGTAGCTCCAGAAAATCCACTTTGAGTGCAGGGAGGTCAGAATCCAACAGCATCTGCAGTCCTTTTTCAGCCTCTGAATAAGATTTTTGCTCAAGTCCCTCAATTTCGGCCAGAAAGTACCTGAAATCACAGAAAAATACACAAACTCATAGTAAAGTCCAAAAATGTGATTTTTAATTAAAAACTAATAAAAATATACTAAAAACTAACTAAATCATACTAAAAACTATGTAAAAATAATGCCAAAAAGCGTATAAATTATCCGCTCATCACTTAGCAATTCAAATGCAAATTCACTAGGAAAAGATAGGAAAGATGCTCACGCATCACAACACCAAACTTAAAGCAACAAAAGTTAGTACATTATTGAGATGTGAATTTGCATGAGAGGTGATAGTTCGGTTTTGCTCATGTCTCTTCTTAAAGTGGGGCTTATCTGTTGTAATTCTGAACATTTTCGGCATGTCACTCTCCTTTGAATCAGAGGAACATCACTGTCATTCAAAATCAGAATCCGGATCATATTATGAATTCTTTGATCTTTATACTTCAGTTTAATCCTTGAACACAGCCGATATTCTTTAATTTTCAATTAATTGATGCTTTGCACCTTGAGCCTAGCCGTGACTTTAAATGTGCCGTCTCAATGGTTAATTGACACAAGAACACCACAAGCACTTGACTGCGGAACTCTTTTGAAGTTCTGATTTTCTTTCAGTCACTCCCAGACAGTGGTACTCAAAGCCTTTGGCATACTCTGCTAAATGCATCTGATCTCGACTCTAAATGTTTTGTCTCAAGGATTACTTGGCACAAGAACACCACAAGCATATGACCAGGGAAACAAATCTTTGAGCTTTTAATTATGCCTGACCTCCCTAGTCATTGATGCTCAGAGCCTTGGACCTTGCTTTTTATTCTTCCTTTGCTGTTTCTTTTGCTTCAAGGATCAACTTTCACTAATTTCAGAAAATTCATAATAGTTCTCTAAATTTCTTTTCCTTATACATCAACATCCTTTGATTCAAATTCAAACATGCACGGTTCATGTCATACATTTAGAATCACAGAGAACACCACCACATTTGATTAAATGAGACTACTATCTTTCATAAACTCTTTTACTCATGCATTACATCTTTTTCTTCTTTCTTTTCTTTTGATTTCAAGCTTAGTGAGCAATACATGAGACACTTTTTCAGAATAAAAATCAAATAACAAAATAAATAGTAAATTAAAATAGAACCTAGGAATTGAAATAACAACTAATCATGCAATAACAAAAAAAATAGCAGAAAACAGAAACCTAATCATAAAAATAGCAAAATAATAAGGAAAATGAAAAGGAACTGAGCCACCTCAATCTCCTTGGTGGGGATCTCTCTCCTCAGGCTGTGCTCCGTAAGGTCCTCTTTGACGGCTGTAATCCTATCTCAGTTGCGAGATCTCCTGCCGCTGAAGGTTCTGATCAGTCCTCATCTCATCAAGGGTGGTACATAGATGCTCCCAATGGCTGTTCTATGTGGCTCTCATCTTTTCTACAGACACCATGTACTGCTGCCAGCGGCTGTCATTAGTGACCCTCATCTGCTCCATGGAGGATGCGAGCTACTGCCAGTAATCTTGAGGAGGAAAGTAATGTCCCAGAGGCAGTGCCTACTCCTCTTGAGCTCCTTCTTTAGCCTGTTCGACTCTTGGGAGTCTCTGATAGTCCCTTACCAGTTCCATAGTCTTCTTTGTGATGGGCTTCTCGACTAGGATAGGGAAATCATTCTTTATCTTCACCCTACCGGCCTCACAGAGGCGGAAGATGAGATGTAGGAAGCCCAACCTGGCATTATCCTTGGTGTTGGTGGCGACATGGTAAATCTGCTGGGCAATGACATCCTCCACTTCCACTATCTCTCCTCTTATGATGCAATGAATCAGAATGGCCCAGTCCACAGTGCACTTGGACCGGTTACTTGTGGGTATGATAGACCGGCGAATAAAATGGTGCCATCACCTAGCCAAAGGCGTCAGGTCATCGACTTTGATATGGCATGGATTCCCCTCTACCCCCAGTTTCCATTGGGCATCTGGAATGCAAATATCAGTGAGTACTTGCTCTAATTCCTTATCTCTGTTTACCCTCTCACTGTAGTATTCCTCTTCATTACGGTCTACGAGTGGTAATTGGAGGGTCTGCCGGATAATCTCTGGGCTGAAATCAATGACTCTTTCCTTTACAAAGCTTTTGTGGTCCCTTGCATTGACTCCAGACACATCCTTATAAGTAATCCACAGGTTCCCATAAAATTCTTGAACCATTAATTGTCCAACCTGTGTGTGCGGATTGCATAGAAATTGCCATCCTCTTCTCTAAATTTCACGCTGAATTTCTGGATATTCATCCGGTTGGAGGTTGAACCGCACTTCTGGCAGAACCGGCCTCTTGCTAGTAACTTCATAAAAGTGCTCTTCATGAAGTTTAGAGCGGAAGCGTCTTGAATCACGAGAACCGGTGGCCAGTTCCTTTCCTTTTCTCTTCTTGGAAGGTTGGGTGGTCTTTGGTGCCATAGAAAAAACAGAATAAAACAACAAAGCGACAACACCAAACTTAAAACTGTTGCTCGTCCTCGAGCAAAATAAAAAAATACAAAGGGAAAGAAGAAAAGAGAGCACAAATTACAACAGAAGAAAATAAATTATAATGCTAAAAGTTTCTTTTTCGTTTTTTTTAATGATGAATAATAAAAAAAATAAAAAAGGAAAGAGGGGATAGATAGAATGGGGGGGACGAGGTGGATGTGGGTTGGGAGAGGAGGGTGGCCGGTTGCAGGGTTGGGGTTATGGTGGTATTGAAGGGTTTTGTGTTTGTGGTGGACGTGTGGTTCTGTAAGAAGGGGGTGTGGGATGGGGCTGTGGGTTAAGGCACAGAGGCAAGGGGCTGGCTTTGAGAGTGGGGGTGATTTGTATGTGAGTATGGTGGGTGGGTTGAAGTAGGGTGGAAGTAGTTTATATAAGAGAGGGGGGTTGGTGGGAGGGGGTTGTTCACAGGATTGTTTTGGGAAGGGAGGACTTCACGGGTTGGCGTTGGGAAAAGGGTAAAGGGATCAGGTCTTGTAGTGTTGGAAAGTGATCACATACAGGTATGGGGAAGGGGTGGTATATAAGAAGGGGGAGAAAAGGTGGGGATCTAGTCAAGTGGAGGGCTCCAATCTGCAGGGATTTGGTGGAGATTTGGGAAGATTTGGCTGTATTATAGCATAAAATAACTAATCTGGCACCAAACTTTAGGTAATTGAAGTTCGGCGCCATGAGTTCCATATGAGCTTTCCCTTCCACGCCAAACTTGGGGTAGCTCAAGTTCGGCACCAGTTTCCTTTTTTTTTTTGTAAATTCTCCACTCCAAATGCCAGGGGAGCTAAGTTCGGCATCCCCCTGGCAGAGAATTCTGCCTCTTTTGCATGTAGCACCCACGCCAAACTTGAAATGTTCAATTTCGACATCAACTTCTTCCCTAATTGTATCGTGTTTACATCATTCTTCATGCCAAACTTGGGATTTTCCAGGTTTGGCATGGGCCTTCTAGAGTCCAACTCTCCTTTTGCACGCATACACGGTGCCAAACTTGGAGATCCCAAGTTTGGTGTCAACCTGACCGAGTCAAACCATTAACTGTGAATTTTCTGTCAGAATTCTCTTCTTGAATCTCTACATGACCATATGGTGAATCTCTGGTAACTACAAACGGTCCTGACCACCGAAATTTCAACTTCCCGAAAAAGAGTTTGAGCCTTGAATTATACAGAAGCACTCTTTGGCCTGGCTCAAAGACTCTTATGGTAATCTTCTTGTCATGCCATATCTTAGTTCTCTCTTTATAGAACTTGGCATTCTCATAAGCCAAATATTTGAATTAATCAAGCTCATTCAACTGGAGCATTCTCTTAATTCCTGCAGCCTGAGCATCAAGATTCAGATACTTGATTGCCCAGTAAGTTTTATGCTCCAGCTCAACTGGCAAGTGACAGGCTTTACCATAGACCAGCTGATAAGGGGACATGCCAATAGGAGTCTTGTAAGCTGTCCGGTAAGCCCAGAGAGCATCATCAAGCTTCCTAGACCAGTCCTTTCTGGAGACACTGACGGTCTTCTCTAGAATCTTCTTTAGTTCCCTGTTGGAAACCTCAACTTGTCCTGAGGGTGATAGGGGGTTTCCACTTTATGATGGACTCCATATCTCTGCAGAAGTGAGTCCAGCTGTCTGTTACAAAAGTGACTTCCACCATCATTAATGAGTGTCCTTGGGACACCAAACTGGCTGAAAATATATCTCTGAAGAAAGCTCAACACCACTTTGGCATCATTGGTGGGTAGAGCCACAGCTTCCACCCACTTGGACACATAATCAACTGCCACTAGAATATAGTTGGTGGAATATAAGGGTGGAAAAGGTCCCATAAAATCAATACCTCACACATCAAACAACTCAACCTCAAGAATCCCCTGCTGTGGCATCTCATGGTTAGCAGGGAGATTCTTAACTCTTTCACATCTGTCACAACTCTTCACAAACACTCTGGAATTCCTGAAGAGAGTCGGCCATTAAAACCCGCTCTGAAGGACCTTTGTAGCTGTCCTTTCACCACCAAAGTGGCCTCCATAATCAAAACCATGACAGTGCCAAAGAATCTGTTGTGTTTCCTCATTTGGAACACATCTCCTGCTTATACCATCTGAGCATCTTCTAAAAAGGTATGGTTCCTCCCAAAAGTAGTACTTTGTATCAGTCAGTAGCTTCTTCACTTGTTGTCTACTGTACTCCTTTGGAATGAAATTCATGGCCGTGTAATTTACAATGTCTGCAAACCATGGAGCCTGCTGAATGAGAAATAGTTGCTCATCCAGAAATATCGCAGCCATAGCTGTGGGTGGTGTACTCCTTCTTCAGGCTCAATTCTGGAAAGGTGGTCAGCCACTTATTTTTCTGACCATTTTCTGTCTTTTATCTCAATATCAAACTCCTGAAGGAGTAACACCCATCTGATTAATCTTGGTTTAGAGTCCTGTTTGGTTAGAAGGTACTTCAAAGCAGCATGATCAGTATAAACAATAACCTTAGTACCAATTAAATATGACCTAAACTTATCAATAGCATACACAATAGCTAATAATTCTTTCTCTGTAGTTGTGTAATTCTTTTGAGCATCATTTAACACACGACTAGCATAGTAAATGACATGTATAAGCTTGCCATGCCTCTGTCCTAAAACAGCTCCTATAGCAAAATCACTAGCATCACACATTAATTCAAATGGTAAATCCCAGTCAGGGGGAGATATAATGGGATCAGAGGTAAGGTTTGATTTCAGAGTTTCAAAAGCATGCAGGCACTCAGCATCAAAGACAAAAGGAACATCAGCAACTAATAGGTTGCTCAATGGTTTAACAATTTTTGAAAAATCCTTTATAAATCTTCTATAAAAACCTGCATGACCCAAGAAATTCCTGACTGCCTTAACATTAGTTGGTGGTGGTAATTTTTCAATCACCTCCACCTTTGCTCTATAAACCTCAATCCCTTTGCTTGAAATCTAGTGTCTGATGAATGGAATTTTTGACAGATTAGAATTTCACAAATGAAATCTCGTCGAGGTATAGTTTCTAAACCAACAAATAATCCTTTCATACAAAAAATTGTTTGTCACAAGTACAAACTCCTAAAATTATAAACCAAAGTATTTAAACCTCGGGTCGTCTCTCAAAGGAATTACAGGGTAGTGTTGTTATTGGCTACGAACATGTATATTTTGGGGTTTTGAATAGGGAACAAGAAAAGTAAATGATAAAAAGGACATGGCAAGGTTTAGTGGTCAAGGATCTCTATCCTCATCACTAACCACAATATGATAATTGCAAAGATCAATCCCACTAAGTCATCCTCTAACAAGTAAAAGAAAGTCAAATGAGCTATATCAATCCAAGTCCATAAGTCCTAGCTATTCACTAATTGAGTCAATGAGAGCTAGATTCAATGGCTATCAACTATCAATCACTTGGATATTAGTAACTCAAGAATTCCTTACCTTCCCAAGCCAAGAACATAAAATTCTACTCTAACTTCCTCTCAAGCATTTTGACAAACACTTGGGAGGCACAAAAGAAAAGCATGATAAATTGACAATAAGAATGAAATCTAACAATAATTATTGCAAAGAATTAACAACAACAATAAAAAAGAATATTATTGACATGAATTACCTCAAATTGAATTGAAAGAAAAGGAAAGGAACAAGAGTAGATCAACAACAAAGTATAGAAACAACATAGAAGAAATTACAACAAAAGAATAGAAGAACAAGATGTAACAACAAAGAATTGAAAGGTAGAAGTAGATGAAAGCATGAATTAAAACCTAGATCTAAGCTTATTATCCTAAACCTAATCCTAATTCTAGAGAGAAGTGAGAGCTTCTCTCTCTAAAACTAACTAAAACTAATCCTAATGATGGAATGAATGATTGATGAGCAAAAGATGCCTCTCCCCTTCAATTTGTGGTCCTTTTAAGTGTTTTGGCGCCAAAGTTGGTTTATATTGGGCCCCACAGCTTCCCAAAATTCGCTGGGCACGTTTTCACTTTAAAATCACGTGCCGGCACTGACGCGTACGCGTACAGTATGCGTGCGCGTGGGTGGTGCTTCTCAAATCTTTGACTTTTCCATGTGTTCTCCACTTTGCATGCTTCCCTCTTCACTCCTTTGATCCATTCCTAGCCTTTTCAACCTGAATTCACTAGCAAACACATCAAGGCATCTAGTGGAATCAAAGGTGAATCAAAATTAGCTAATTTAAGGTCTAAAAAGCATATTTTCACATTTAAGCACAATTTAAGAAAGAATCACAATACCATGCTATTTTATTGAATAAATGTGAGAAGAGGGTGAAAAAATGCTCTAAATTCAACACATGATAAACCCTAAAAACGGGGTTTATCAACCTCCCCACACTTAAACCATAGCATGTCCTCATGCTATACCAAGAATGAAGTAAGGGGATGACATTTATTTAATGCACTAAACTATATGCAAACTATCTAAATGCAACTACCTACATGAATGCAAATGCTTGGTCAAAACAAATCAATCCCAAGAGATATATGCTAGCACAAGGGCTAAAGCAATGAGAACCAAATCCAACCCACAATTGTATTGAATTACCAAAAAGATATTCACAAACTTGCATGAATAAGAATGATTATGGTGAATATATGTAATTGAGCTATCGAACCCTCACCGGATGTGTATCCGCTCTAGTCACTCAAGTGTTTAAGGGTTGATTCACTCAATTCCCCCTAATCATACTTTCCAAGTTTTGTTCTTCATCTAACAATCAACAATTATTCAATGCATGCATACAATTATCATGAGGTCTTTCTCAAAGGTTGTAATGGAGCTAGGGTCAAGGTAGGGTCATATACGGTTAAGTGGACTAGTATTTGAACCTTTGATTAGCCTAGACTTTCCCACCTAACCTATGGTAACCTATACAATTGAGTTCTAACCTAACTACCCATTCTTCACTTTTTCACATACTCATGCATTTTCGTTTCATTTCACAATACTTATGCATTGACTCTTATTGAACTTTACTTTGGGGCATTTTGTCCCCTTTTTATTTCTTTTCTTTTTCTTCTCTTTTTTTCTATATTTTTTTCTTTTCCTTTCCATTTTTTCTTTTTCCTTTGGTTTTCTCATTTTTCATTTCTTTCCAAGAGCATCAATGCATAAGGTCTAACATTTGATTAATACATGAGTATGCACCCAATTCCCAAATATAGAAAATACAAAGCACCATTTTATCCCAACCAATGTTCCCAAATTTTCCCAAACTTGAATAATAAACACTCTCACTAGCCTAAGCCAATCAAAGATCCAAATAAGGGACTTTTATTATTTTTCGCTTTAGGCTTGTAATGTGCTAAAATAAAGAACAATTGGGTTAAGCATAGGCTCAAAATTGGCTAACAATGGAAGGTAAAAAGCAGGCTATTTGGATAAGTGAGCTAATGAAACGATGGCCTCAATCATATAAGTGCATGAATACAAGGAATAATGGACATATAGAATTAAACAAATCAAGGATCACAATCATAGAAGGAGAACAATTGCACACAAGAAGAAAGATAAGTGGTTATAAGATGTAACCACATCATTAGGCTCAAATCTCACATGCTTATGTTCTTAGCTCAAAAACATGCTTCACAAAATATGTATGATTCAAGCAAGTTCCACAAAAAAATTTCTCATTCAATTGGGGTGTGTCCTATAGATAAATTCTTTGGAAAATTTATTGTTTTGACTAAGCTTATCCTAAATGCAATGTTGTGATTTAGAAATTTTAAAATTTCCTTATTTTATCCCTTCTTTTTCCAAATCAAACCAAATTTCTTATGTAAAAAGGGTAAACCAAGCTCTAATAATCCAAAATATTTTTCTAATCACAACCAAAAAGCTAAAACAACTACATAAAGCAAATCTAACTAAAAGTATGAAATATCTATCAACTAAGATGCAAGATGCAACAACTAAAATAAAAGTACCAAAATAACAAATATATACAATAATTCCAAAAGTGCAGTAAAATAAAGTGCAAAAAGCTAAAAATAACACAAAATAAGTGATAAATTTCTGAACTCATCACCCAAAATGGCAACTCCACCGACGGCAACGACGGTGACCTCCCCATACTTAGAATGGAGCATCGTCCTCGATGCTACTGCTCGGGCTCGGGGTGAGGGTCAACTGTCATATCTGGCTGCTGGGGCTGAGGTTGAGGCTGAGGCTCCTCGGGGGGCTGCTGCGCCTGCAGGGTAGCCTGTGTCTGTGGTGGGGCCTCCTGCTGAGCCTGCTCTGCCTCATGCTCCTCCTCCTCTTATGAAGAAGAGTCGGCAATAGGGGGCAGCTCGACGCCCAGTGCGACAAACATCTGATCCACTCTATCGAGACGTCATATGATGCGGCGCTCACTCCGCTCCATGAAGCGGAACAGATGTTGTACTAAGAGATATATCGGCTGGGGTTCTGGTGGTGGTATCGGTGCTGCTGGTGCTGATGGGCTTGCTGCGACTGAGGAAAAAGACGGGCCAGGTGTCGCTGCTGCTCTGGCTCTAGCTCTAGAGCGGCGCCGGGATAGGGGTTTCTCATGCACCCATGTCCCCCACGGAATCACTTCCTCCTTTTCATGGTCGGGGGGGGGGGGTGGTGTCTCATCATCTGCATCCCATGGGGCACCGGCCAGCTGAATCATCTCAGTGACTAAAGTGGGAAATAGAAGTATGCCACGGACATGTGCTCGCCACATATATCTCCTGATCAATCGGGAAAAGTATACCTCCTTCCCCTCTATAACACATCCGATCAGGACGAGCATGTCCATCAAAATTTCAGTAAAGTGGGTGGTCGGCATGATGTAATGGGCAAAGATCTGCTGTCACGTCCTGGCCTCCCTCGAAAGATGAGTAAATAGCATCCCCTTGGGCTTCCTATTGTCAGCATCCATCACCCAAGGGGCATTCGGGGTGGCAATAACATCCCTTAGAGCATTATAATCAAAGGTCATACAATGTATCGCCACCTCTGCCTGCTCAATGGCATCTGTGCCACTGGTCCTAGGCAGACAATGGAGTCTATCCTCAATAGTAGCCTCCGTAACCAATATCTGACCGCCTCGCAGGTAGACTAAGTCAAGGGTGTGTCTGAAGAAGTTACAGTAAAATTTCTTGACCCATGATGAGTTCACCCTACCTAGCTCCCTATCAATAAAACCTAGGCCCATCCCCTGAATACGTGTCTCGATGGATCACCTTAGGTCAGTGGGGATGGCCAGTTTCTTCTCTATATTCAGATTCTTCTTCCGGTATGTCGGGAAGCGGAGCTCGCAGTATAGGTTAGGGAACCTGTACGCATCCGTAGGTGGCAGCTGCTGGTTAGCTTTGTCCTCCTCATTAAGAGGGTTCTTGGCATAGTCGTGGTACGGAGAAAGAGTGGATGGCTGAGGTTTCTTGCGCTTTCTAGAGGTAACCTTAGATTTTCCGCTATCGGCCATCCTGAAAAAAAGAGATACATGATATAAACAATTAAGCCACGTAGAGGAAAATAAAGCAAGGCATTAAGCATATACAAAATGCAAGAGGATTGACATATCCATGAAGTGAGTAAAAAAGAATAAAAACTTGGAATGCAAGCAGACAAAATACAGAATTAAAATCAAACTGCAACCAAGAAATCATGCAATAAGAACAGAATGCTTGTTTGTTAAGCAACCATAGTCATCATGCCTAAAAGAATATAAGTGTTAGTGAGAAAATTAAAAAAAAGAGTTAAAATGTTAACAAGGTCAAAAGTTAGAAAACTAAGTCATATATTAGTGGCATGACAATTATGGGACTTAACCACGAGAAGCTCAAATAAGTATATAAGAAACAAGCATGCCCACAATCATGAGGATGATGCAGTCATTGATGATGAAATATGAGTTTGTATAAAAGCATACAATAGGAAAGCAGTTCATCAACAATGCCCATGGTCACCAAGTATGATGCATATAAGCGGGAAACAAAATAAACACGGAAATGCCAACCAAAGTACCCAAGAACTGAACTTGCTACGAGTCAAGTAAATCTCAATGTCAAAAGTGTCAAGTTCAATTCTAGGTAGCAAGTTTAAAAACAAAACAATTTCTAGAAATTTGGGCAGCATTCCGGTAGTAAATCGGATGTTCCCGGATAACAAAAGCAGCAAATTAACACATATGAGTCCAACAAACATGTAACAAGGAACAAGTTCATATGGTTTAGGTGACATCAGTGAAAATTACCCAACAAGGCAGCAGTGACAATATATGAATCAAAGACCCACACAGCAGTGACAAAAAATGCAATCACCATTCAGCAGACAATTTCAAATCAGTCAATTCAGATAAACAGGAACGGAGCACTTATCAGGCCTAAAATCTTCTAACCACATCCTATCTACCTAACAGCATACATATCTATCTAACCTAGCAAGTAGAATTAAGCACTGATCTAACTGGAATTTAACAAAATTAATGAAAAAGAAACCAAACAGAGCAATGGGCAGGGAACCTGGAAGGTCGCAAAGACAGTATTGAAAAATGGAAGGGGAAGAAGATAGTAGTGGTTGATATCAGCGCCGCCCAGGGACGGTGGCGGCTTAGTGGTTCGCGGTAGTGGAGCAGAGCAGTCGTGTGAATACAAGGCAGAGGCAGAGGAACGACAGAGAGGATTGAGAGATGGAACGAAGGGAAGAAAGGGTGTGAGTGCTCGCCGGCGGTAACGGAGGTGCACGGTGGTGCTGGGCGGAGGCGAGAGAAGATGCGGTGAGATAGAGAGGAGGAGGGGTCAGAGGTGATGAGAAGAGGGGAGAAGAAAGGAAATGGGGAAAGCGTATGGTGGTGCATTGACGGCGGCGATGATGGGGTTGCCGGACGGAGGTGGATGAGGGTGGCGCTATGATTATGGAGGGAAGGGAGAAAGGAAATGTTGGGAGGAAGAGGAGATAGGGCACGCGAATGGCAAGGGTTTCCGTGTGGACGGGGTTAATGGATTTGAATCCATGCGTGCGCGTCCTGTACACGTCCGCGTGGTTGGGCGAAAAAATGAATGGATGCGGAAGTGCCAAGTGCGCCTGAGCGTGGATGGGGATGTGCGCAAGGACGCGTGTGCGTATAGTGCGCGTCCGCGTGGGTTAAAGGTTGGGCCAGACGCACCAGTGTTGGCCCGGAGTTAGCACAACTCTCAGGTTATATCTATGGGAACTGTGTCAGCGCATCGATGCGTACGCGTCATGTACGCGTACGCGTGTATTCCCTTGTACCCCACGCCCAATGTTTGCACGACGTTGGCCTAACTCTCTGGAACTATGTATGGACCTGTATTCCCTCATCGACGCGTGGGCGTACAGCGTGCGCACGCGTCCCTACCCTTCTCTTTTTTTTCAGAAACACCAAAACAGCTAAAAATCTCCCTACACTACCTACAGCTCAAAACCAACTGAAATACAAAATTAACAAAAATATTTTTAAGGGTTTTCAAGTATAAGTAAGGAAAACTTGCATCATAAGCAACTAGCAACCAAGTTATTAAAGCAACTATATGAAGAGGGAACTACCTACAATGGCAACTCAAATCACTTATTAATCACATCTACAAGAGAGAATGGAAAGAGTTTACCATGTTGGGGTGTCTCCCACCTAACACTTTTATTTTAAGTCCTTAAGTTGGACATTTGAGAAGCTCTTTGTCATGGTGGCTTGTGCTTATACTCATCCTTGAATCTCCAAGGATCTTTACTCCTCAAATAGTTGACAGAAATTCCAACCATCTTCACCAAGCTTGGGTGAAGTTCAACCCAAGAGATGAGGTCCCAAAGTTGGTCTTCAAAGTACGATCCGGGATCCCATATCTTATTTTCGCACCCGTCTTCAAGTTGATTGTCATGGTTCTTCCATCTGGGTGGTTGACACATAGAATTCTCCCTAGCATACCAAATCCTCTTCCTTCTAGACCCACACAAGTTTGCATTCCTCCAATCATGGTCCCTATGCTTTAAAACTTCGACCCTAATGAGCGTAATTTCAAACCTCCAACCACTACACAACTCCCTCTTACTATTAAGTCTACAAAGAACTCTATGTTGTCCATCCGTTTCAATCAAGCCGTATTCAAGTGAGAAGGTGAAGCTTAAGGACAGAAATTTTACCCACTTGAATGTTGTGTTGGATGGTGACTTAGGGAGGGAGACTTCCCCACACTTGGACACTGCGAGGTCTACTCCTTTAGGCTCTTCCTTAGTTGTTTCCACCTCTTGACAACTTCTTTCAATTTCTTCTTGCTTGTCAACTTCTTCAGCAAGGATACCAATATCACTTGGTGTGGAGTTGTCTTCAATAACTTTAATTTCTTCTTCCATGGGAGGTGATTCAATTTTGGATAAAAAATCATTGATGATTGAATCCATCTCTTAATCAACCTCTTTATATTCTTCAATTTTGATATACTCCGGAGGTTGTTGAGACTCCCATGGTGGTTCCACATCTCCGAAATCTTCAACCATGTCTTCCTTTTCTTCAATAATTGTAGGTTCTTCCAGTTGTTCCAACACAAAACACAACTCCTCCTTCTCCACCGGATTTTTCAATCTCTTCTTCATGCTTTGCTCTTCTTTTGGTCTTCCACACATGGTCACGGATGCACCTTGAGTGTTCAAACACTGGTGGGCTAAAGTGTGCACTACCTTGGTCAAGTTGGTCACAAACTCTAGGGTGTTCCTTTACATATCCGCTTGTCCTTGAAGTAGCAAGGTGAGAGAATCATCTATTGGGGCTTGAGGCAGATAAGAGGTGTTCCGAGGGTTGCCTGAAACTGTAGGTCTATCTCGGACGAGATCTTCTGCGCTGGTCGGAACCGATGTGTCCGGCTAGTGAACGTGGCCAAAGCTGGTGCGTCCGACTTGTTTGGACTGGACGTGCTGCTGATCCTTTGTCACCGAAGGGTGGGGGGTACCTGCAAGAGACTCCGATGCTTAAGTTAGCATGGGTATTAAACAGGTGTTATGTAGAATCAGAGTATGAGTTATACCTGGGTGCTCCAGTGTATTTATAATGGTGAGATGTGACCTTTCGGATAAGATAAGTTAGTTATCTTATCTTATCTTTATCTTTTGAGTTCAGGTCAGCGTATCTTCAACAGAACTGCCTTTATCTCTATAGGCTTGGGCTGCCTTAGGATTTGGGTCGTATTCCTTGAGTTGGGCCCTCCTTTGGCCTCTCTTGTCGATTTGGCCGAGTTCTTCGTAACGAAGTCGGTCCGCTTGACCTTAACAGATCGGTCGCTGCATCGTCGATCATCCCAGGTTGGATAGCTCGACCTAGGGTATGAACAGTGCCCCTGCTTGAGCTCGGTCTTCTTTGTCGAGGTCGAGTCCTTGACTTCGGTCCTTCTCGTAGCGAAGCCGAACTCAAGCATCTTGTCGCCTTCTCTTGTAGCAGCTTTTGAATGTAGAACGTTTTCCTCTACAAGCGCGTGCTTTCGTATTAGTGCTTTTTTGGGAATGCAAGCGGTTTTAATATCCGCATTTAATTGACATTTAATTGCCCCATTTCCCCTAACTTCTCTTATTTTTAAATTTTGTACTCAAGAAACGGTTTCTCTCCTTCACCCTTTTCGTAACTTCTTCACATTTCATCTTTCATTCTCTTTGCTTTCAACTTTTTTATTTTTTTGAAGCTTCTACCTGGAGTTTGCCGTTTCGCGTTTTAGCCTAGCGACGTTTGCTTTGTCACTTCGTTTTTTCGTGGGAGAAGGGGTGATTCTGGTTTTCGCCTTCCACTTCCTTGTTTTTCTTCGTAGTTTTCTCTTATTTCACAGGTTTGACTCTTCTTCCTTCCTTTCTCTACGCCATTTTTGTGTCTGTTTTGAGAAAGTTTGAATCTTTCTGTCTTTTTGCTGATCACTGTGTGTCTTGTAGTTTCTCCATCTGTTGCTTGATACTTTAAGAACTTTGCATGGAATGATGACTTTGTTTGATTCTGAAAAAAGGTTGCGTCTTTGACGATTTCTGTTTGGTATGTTCGATGTTGGTGCTTGTTCTTTGCTGATGATTTTTTGCTTGATTTCGAAAAAGTTTGCGCCTTTGCTATTTTTCCACTGATAAACTGTAGGAGCAATGCTTTTCCTGATAAATTGTAGGAGGGTGGACCTTTTGCATTTTTGCTTCCTTTGTTTTCTTTCTGGATTTTATTTTGATGAGTGCTGGGATGTAGGCTGTAGAAATAACTTAAAGACCTTGCTTGTTTACTGCCTCCAAGGGATGCCCTAAGACTTTTTGTCTTGAGTTTTGGGGTTTTTCCTTTTTGTTTATCCGCCCGTCGAGATGTTTTGCCCCCTGTCCGAGATGTTTTTAAGTAATCCATTCTTCTTTTCTTTTTGTAGGATTTAGTTGACCTCATGTCTTCCCGAAATAACGTTGTAGAGATACCTTCCCAGGTTCCCGTGGGTATGGCCGATTGGGTGGACTCCATGGTTCTCATGTGTGTCTCGCTGGTTGATTCTGAATTTTATGCTCAGCTTAGGCAGTTTCATAGTGTCTGTAGTAATTTTGGTGATGAGAAGAACTATGAACTTGTCCCTCCCTCTTCTGACGAGAGAGTCTGCTTTTTAACTCGGGTTGTTGATGGTCGCCCTTTCTTTTATGCTTATGATTTTTTCTTTGGTCAGCTGGGTATCACCCTTCCTTTTACCCAATTTGAAACCGACCTGTTATGGTCTTGTAATGTTGCCCCTTCTCAACTTCACCCCAATTCCTGGGGTTTTATTAAAATTTTCCAATTGTTGTGCAATAGTTTTGGTATTACTGCTTCCCAATCTCTCTTTTTCTATCTGTTTGTCTTGACGAAGCCCGGTTTGGTAAAAAAGAAGTCAGCTTGGGTCTCCTTTCGTTCTACCCAGGGAAAGAAGGTTTTTTCTATGTTCGACGAGTCGTTCCGTGATTTTAAAAACTACTTTTTTAAGGTCCGAGCTGTTGAAGGAGCTCGGCCCTTTTTCCTGGATGAGAATGACGAACCTGCTTTTCCCTTGGAATGGCAAAAAGACGTGAGGGTCTCTAGGTACTCGTGGGAGATGTTGGATGAGGCTGAGCGAGCCTTTGTCACTATCTTGGAAGAACGCTAGGGTCAACCTCCCCATCTTGACACAAAGAAATTTCTAACCAATCCTTCTCTTCTTCAAACTGAACTGGGTATCTTGTGTTTCCTTTATTATCTGTTTATGTTGCTTGTAGCTGTCTTTCCGACTTGTCCGACTTGTAGCTGAATTTTCTATTTTATTTGCAGAGACAATGAAGAATAGTGAATCCATGAAAGCTTTTAAGAGGGCGCAGAGGGCGACTGCTGCCAGAAATGTTGCAGCCAAAGTGGCTGGGGAGGGGTCCTCCCAAGTGCGCGATAAGCCATCAGTGCCGAGTTCTCCCGGGGTGAAGAAGGTGATCCCTACACCCCGAGTCCGTTTGGTGGATCCTCACCCTACTTCTGCTGCTCCCTCTGTTGCTCCTCCCAATAAAAAACAAAAGACTGCTGAGCCCTTTGACCTCGATGCTCCTGATTTTAATGCCATTGAATTTGTGGATCAGCAAATCGGTCCCTACGGCACTCTCTCCATGGATGATGTGTCCATCCTCCGTCACTTGGAATTTATGGCCCAAAATCACGTGAAGATGGCATATATGGTGGCTGCCATATATCGGACTGCTCAGAATCTCCCTCTCCACGCCACTAAAGCGTTTATGGAGGAGGCGAAACAAGAGTTTGATCGGATGAAGGAGTTGAAGGAGGAACTTAAGATAAAGGTAGCCAAGTTGGAGAAGGACTTGAAGAACGAGGAGGCGAGTTCTCAATCACTGGCGGCTTCTTTGAGGTTGGCTGAGGACGCAGTCCTGATGTATAAGGAGAGTTACGTTGCATCTTATCGGGAGGTGATGCGCCTGAGGGGGGAGCTCGATAGTGTCCGGAAAGATTATTCTGAGCTTCAAAGTCATCTCGTTGGCAGCGTGACTGCTGCTTATGAGAACTTGAGGGAGCAAGTTCAGGTCATTGCTCCCGAGGCCGATCTCACCTCTTTTAGCCTGGACAACGTTGTCAGGGATGGCAAGATTGTTCCTGATGATGAGGATGGTGATGATGATGTTGTTCCCCCTGCGTCCTCTGCCAAAGTGTCGACCTCTTCAGTTCCTCCTGCTGCGCTTGACTCGGATTGCCAGATCCTGAACTGGGAGGATGGGACTGTGGACGCTGTGCCGATCCAGACTCGTCCTCCTTCTCCTTGTCCTGATGCTGCCAAGAAGGCTCCTGATGTTTGCTGATCTCTTTCCTGTAGTTGGCTCGGCTTGTGTGCTTTTAAAACTTTTTTATTTATTTACTGACGCTTTCCTAGTTGCTTTTCTAGCAACTTTTATTTTGAAAAACAAAAAAAAGGTAGCTCGCCATCCTTAGATTTTGCTAGCCTTCGAGGCTTTTATAACTTTTGTAGATTTTATATAATGCCTTTTGTTTTGACATTTTTTTCTATTTTCTGCTGATGTGTGATATCTTGCAGCTCGACCTCCTTGGGTTATTTTGTTGTTTGTAGCTTGAATCCTTTGAGGTTGTGATTGTGGGGTCCAACTTGTTTCTCAATTTTCTGTATTTGTGACCGATTCCTTTGCGTTGGTCCCCTTTGTTATTGTAATCCTCTTTTCTAGACCTTTGTCGGGTCTTTTTCAGGGATTTCTTTGATAACTTTTCAGTAATAGGAGTCCGACTTGGTTATGTCGGTCTCCCTTAAGTTATTTTTTGTAGTCCTCTTTCTTGGATCTTTGTCAGATCTCTTTCAGGGACTACTTTGATAACTTTTTGGTAGTAGGAGTCCGATTTGGTTATGTCGGTCTCCCTTAAGTTATTTTTTGTAGTCCTCTTTCTTGGATCTCTGTCAGATTTCTTTCAGGGACTACTTTGATAACTTTTTAGTAGTAGGAGTCCGATTTGGTTATGTCGGTCTCCCTTAAGTTATTTTTTGTAGTCCTCTTTCTTGGATCTTTGTCAGATCTCTTTCAGGGACTACTTTGATAACTTTTTGTTTTGGGCCGACTTGGTTATGTCGGGCCCTTCTAAGTTAAAGTAATCCTCTTTAATAGGGTTGGCCAGACCTCTTTCCAGGGTTTACTTATAACTTGGTTTGACTTGGTTCGACTTCTTAATGTTCGACCAGTCTTTAAGTTATTATTTTAGCGATCCGTAAGACCTCGTCAGGTTCTTTTTTAGATCACTTTCGATAACTTCTTACATTATTCTGTGTTCATCTTTGCCGATTTGTAGAAAGTGGTTGTCATCTCTAGATCGTCCTTTGGGTGAATCGCATTTTTACCTTTATCGGACGGTTGTCTTTATCGTGATCGTGCAGTGAAATTCTTTTTCACTTTCTGCCGATCTGTTGCTTTATAATTGGACGATGAATGCTTCAGATTAATGCGTCTTGAAATCTTTGTAGAATATCTAAAATATATTTTATTTAAAGGAAAAGTGCAAATAGATACATATGGGATTGTCTGAGTCTCAACTTGGTGCCTCATTAAAAAACCTTTTCAGGAAAAAGAGTGCATCCAATGATGAGATCTTTTATCTCTTCTTAACTGTAGTACCTTCTTAGGTTGCAAGCGTGCCATGACCTGGGAAGCTCTCGTCCATCGAGTTCAGACAGTCTGTAGTAGCCCTTTCCAAGTACTTCTACAACTCGGTAGGGTCCTTTCCAGTTTGCTGCCAGCTTTCCTTCTCCTGGTCGAGTTGTTCCGATATCATTTTGGATTAGGATGAGATCATTCTCTGCAAAACTTCTCGGCACTACCTTTTGATTATATCTGGAAGCCATTCGGCGCTTTAGAGCTTCTTCCCTGATCCAAGCTCTTTACTGGATCTCGGGTAACAAGTCAAGTTCTTCTCTCTGAAGTTGGGAGTTTGCTTCCTCATTGTAGTGAACTACTCTAGGCGACCCTTCCTCGATCTCTACTGGGATCATCGCCTCTATTCCGTATGCTAATCGGAAGGGAGAATCCTTCGTGGTGGAATGTGGCGTTGTTCGATATGCCCATAGGACCTGTGGAAGCTCTTCTGCCCAGGCTCCTTTTGCATCTTGTAATCTCCATTTTAATCCGGCCAGTATGACTTTGTTAGCAGCTTCGGCCTATCCATTGGCTTGTGGATGTTCAACGGAGGTGTGCTGGTGCTTTATATACAAGTCGGCTACTAGTTTTCTGAAGCCTGCATCTGTGAATTGAGTGCCATTATCTGTGGTTATTGAATATGGAACCCCGAACCTCGTGACAATATTTCTATATAAGAATTTCTGGCTTCTTTGAGCGGTGGCATTGGCTAGGGGCTCTGCCTCGATCCACTTTGTAAAGTAATCTACCCCTACTATGAGGAATTTAACTTGTCCTGATCCCTGTGGGAAGGGGCCGAGGAGATCGAGCCCCCATTTTGCAAACGGCCAAGGCGAGGTCACACTGATGAGTTCTTCTGGAGAGGCGATGTGAAAGTTGGCATGTTTCTGACATGGTGGACATGTCTTTACAAATTTTGTGGCTTCTTTCTGTAGAGTTGGCCAATAAAATCCTGCTCAGAGTACCTTTTTGGTGAGAGCTCGTGCTCCGAGATGATTGCCACAAATGCCGCCGTGTATTTCTTCTAGCACTTCCCTTGTGTTGGAGGTCGGCACGCATTTTAGTAAAGGTATTGAGATTCCTCTTTTGTACAGGATGTTGTTTATGATGGTGTAGTACTGTGCCTTCCTTTTTAACCTCTTTGCCTCCTTTTCTTCTGTAGGGAGCGTTCCTGTTTTGAGGTAGTTGATTATGGGGGTCATCCATCCTTGGTCCTGACTTGTTATAGTCAGGACTTTTTCCTCTTCCGAGATTGACGGGTTCTGCAACATTTCCTGGATGAGGCTTCTATTGTTGCCCCCTGGTTTGGTGCTGGCTAGTTTTGAGAGTGCATCAGCTCGGGCATTTTGTTCGCGGGGTATGTGGCAGATCTTATACTCCCCAATTTGTCCGAGCTGTTCCTTGGTTTTATCCAAATACTTTTTCATGGTGGGATCTTTGGCTTGGTAGCTCCCTATTATTTGTGATGTGACCACTTGTGAATCACTGTAAATGTTGAGTTTTTGAGCTCCGACCTCTTTAGCCAGCTTCAAACCAGCTAATAATGCTTCATATTCCGCCTGGTTGTTTGAGGCCGGGAACCCGAACTTGAGGGAGAGCTCAACTTGGGTTCCTTGGTTGCTTTCTATTATCACGCCCGCACCGCTTCCAGTTTTATTTGAAGAACCGTCCATGTAAAGATTCCATTCTGTGGGGGTTTCTAGGGCATCTGTGAATTCTGCGATAAAGTCGGCCAGATCTGTGATTTGATGGCCGTCCGAGCTTCATATTGGAGGTCAAACTCTGACAACTCGACTGCCCATTGTAGAATTCTGCCTGCTAGATCTGTTTTCTGTAATATTCCTTTTATGGGCTAGTTAGTTCGAACCTTAATGGTGTGAACCTGGAAGTACGGGCGGAGTCGTCGAGATGTTAGGATAAGAGTATAGGCAAAATTTTTCTATTTTCTGGTAGTTCAGCTCGGATCCCTGTAGTGCCTTGCTAATGAAGTAGACGGGTTGTTGCCCATTTTCGTCTTCTCTGACTAGTGCTGAGGCTATTGCCCGGCTCCCTACTACGAGATATAATATGAGCGGTTCTCCTTCTCGTGGTCGAGATAGGATAGGTGGCCGTCCTAAGAACTTCTTGAAGTCTTGGAAGGCTTGCTCACATTCTGTCGTCCATTCGAACTGTTTTCCCTTTCTTAAGGTAGCATAGAAGGGGAGAGATCTTATCGCAGCTCCTGCTAAGAATCGGGATAGGGCGGCCAATCTGCTGTTGAGTTGTTGTACTTCTTTGACACAGGTTGGGGTCTTCAAGTTGAGTATGGCTTGACATTTGTCTGGATTTGCTTCAATTCCCCTTTGTGTGAGCATGAAACCTAAGAATTTGCCTGCTTCTACTGCGAAGGTACATTTTACGGGATTGAGTCTCATGTTGTGTTTCCTTATGGTGTCAAACACTTGAGCCAGGTCGGATAATAATGTATCTTCGGTTTGTGTCTTTATCAACATGTCGTCCACATGAACTTCCATAATTTTTCCAATGTGATCTGAGAAGACTTTATTCATTAGCCTTTGATAAGTAGCTCCTGCGTTCTTGAGACTGAAAGGCATCACGATGTAGCAGTAGTTTGCCTTTGGTGTTAAGAACGAGGTCTTTTCCTGATCTGGTGGATACATGGGGATTTGGTTGTATCCCGAGTATGCGTCCATAAACGAGAGGTATCTGTATCCGGAGGAAGCATCTACCAGAGCGTCGATGCTTGGGAGTGGGTATGGATCTTTTGGGCAGGCTTTGTTGAGATTGGTGTAATCGGTGCACATTCGCCACTTCCCATTTGATTTTTTCACCAAGACGACGTTGGCTAGCCATAGTGGGTACTTGACTTCTCTTATAAATCCTGCCTCCAGTAGTGCTTGTACTTGTTCTTTCACAGCTTTGGATCGTTCTGGCCCGAGTTTCCTTCGTCTCTGCTGCACCGGCCGAGATCCTGGATAGACCGCCAACTTGTGGCACATTAGCTTAGGGTCTATGCCTGGCATGTCTGCGGCTTTCCATGCGAAGAGATCAACATTATCTCGTAAGAATTGTATCAGTAATTCTTTTGAGTCTCCTCTTAGGGTCGTGCCAATATTGGTCATTTTGTCCGAGGTGTCTCCGATTTGAATCGTCTCTATCTCGCCTTCTAGCTGCGGACGGAGTTCTTCTCGTCGCTGGACTCCGCCCAGTTCAATTGTATGAAACTCTTCTCGCCTTCCTCTAAGGTTTAGACTTTCATTGTAACAGCGGCGTGCCATCTTTTGATCTGCTTTTATCGTGGCTATCCCCTCTGTGGTTGGGAATTTCATGCATAGATGTGGAGTTGAGACTATTGCGCCGAGTTGATTGAGTGTTGTCCGACCTATTAGAGCATTGTAGGCTGAACTAACATCGACCACAATGTAGTCTATTTTGAGGGTCCGAGATTGGTTCCCTTTTCCGAAGGTTGTGTGTAGGGATACGTATCCCAATGGTTGTACTGGGGTATCCCCTAATCCAAACAGGCTGTTCGGGTATGCTCTAAGCTCCTTTTCGTCTAAGCCGAATTTGTCGAAGGCTGTTTTGGATAAGATGTCGGCAGAATTCCCTTGGTCCACTAATGTGCGATGTAGATTGGCGTTTGCCGGTATGGCAGTGATGACCATGGGATCATCGTGTCCTGAGATGATGCCAGATGCGTCCTCTTTAGTGAATGTTATCGCAGGGATGTCGGGTGCTTCCTCCTTTCCCTCGACATGATATATTTCTTTGAGATATCTTTTGCGAGATGATTTGGAGATCCCTCCTCCTGCGAATCCGCCGTGTATCATGTGGACGTGTCTTTCTGGTGTCCGAGGTGATCGTTCAGTTCATCCGTCATCTTCGTCCCTTCGTCTTTTTCTTTGGTCATCATCTCGGGTAGCCAGAAATTGATCTAATCTTCCTTCTCTCACCAATTTTTCTATGATATTCTTTAAGTCAAAGCACTCGTTGGTGGAGTGCCCTCGAACTCGATGGTATTCACAATATTCCTTCCGGTTTCCCCCTCCCCTTTTACCTTTGAGTGGTCGTGCTGGGGGGATTTTCTCTGTATGACAGACTTCTTTGTACACGTCGACCAGGGATGCCCTGAGAGGAGTGTAATTATGGTACTTTTTTATTTTCTCCCCCTGTCGATCTTCTTTCTTTTTGGATTCCTTGTCTTTATCCCGGTAGGGGTTCCCAGATTTTGAGGTTTCTCCCAACCGAGCGTTTTCTTCCATGTTGATGTATTTTTCTGCTCGCTTCTGTACTTCGTCTAATAAGATAGGGTACTTCTTTGATATAGATTGGCTAAATGGTCCCTCTCATAGGCCATTGATGAGTCCCATGATGGCGGCCTCTGTTGGTAAGCTTTGTATGTCCATGCATGTTTTGTTGAATCTTTCCATGTAGTTGCGGAGGCTCTCCCGATCTCCTTGCTTGATCCCTAGTAAACTGGGGGCGTGCTTGGTCTTATCTTTCTGGATGGAGAATCTGGCCAGGAACTTTTTGGCCAGGTCGTCGAAGTTTGAGATGGACTTTGGAGGTAAATTGTTAAACCATCGGATTGCTGTCTTCGTGAGAGTTGTTGGAAAAGCTTTGCAGCGAATGGTGTCTGAGGCATTGGTAAGGTACATTCTGCTTCTGAAATTGCTAAGATGGTGGTTGGGATCTGTGGTACCGTCATATAAAATCATATCCGGGAGTTTGAAGTCCTTTGGGATTTTGGTTTTCATGATCTCCCTGGTGAATGGATCCTGTTCTTTGCGTGAGCTTTCCTCAGGAGTGATCCGAGGGGCCTTTGATTTGAGATCGGCTTCTAATTGCTGTAATTTTTCTTCCAATTCTCGACGTCGCCGTACCTCTCTTTGTAGATCCTTTCCGATTTCTCGTTGTTGTTGGCTTTCATTTTCAAGTTGCTTCAAGCGATCTTGAAGCGCTTCTATTGCTCCTGGGTTTGCTGAATTTTTGTCTCCGTTGGATTCCGGGGTATCTTTCGGTGTGGTGTCCGCGTTTTTGTGCGGCGTTCTGTTTTCTAGATCTGAATCGTGGTCGTTGTCATGGGCGTCCGCCATGGTGATGGGATGACTTCCAGGTTCCCCGGCAACGGCGCCAATATTCCGAGGGTTGCCTGAAACTGTAGGTCGATCTCGGACGAGATCTTCTGCGCTGGTCGGAACCGATGTGTCCGGCTAGTGAACGGTGGCCGAAGCTGGTGCGTCCGACTTGTTTGGACTGGATGTGCTGCTGATCCTTTGTCACCGAAGGGTGGGGGTACCTGCAAGAGACTCCGATGCTTAAGTTAGCATGGGTATTAAACAGGTGTTATGTAGAATCAGAGTATGAGTTATACCTGGGTGCTCCAGTGTATTTATAATGGTGAGATGTGACCTTTCGGATAAGATAAGTTAGTTATCTTATCTTATCTTTATCTTTTGAGTTCAGGTCAGCGTATCTTCAATGGAACCGCCTTTATCTCTATAGGCTTGGGCTGCCTTAGGATTTGGGTCGTATTCCTTGAGTTGGGCCCTCCTTTGGGCTCTCCTGTCGATTTGGCCGAGTTCTTCATAATGAAGTCGGTCCACTTGACCTTAACAGGTCGGTCGCTGCATCGTCGATCATCCCAGGTTGGATAGCTCGACCCAAGGTATGAACAAGAGGGTTCATCATTTTGGAGAAGGGGTTCATAGTAGGAAGGTGGTTCTTCTTGAGAAGGGTATAGAGATTGTGAGTATTGAGGTGGTTCATGGTAGTAATCATGATTGGGTTATGGTGGTTCCAAAGGTTCTTGCTCATAATGGTCACAAGGATATGGTATGAGTGATTGGTCATATGATGGATAAGGGTCATATGAAGGTACTTGGTAAGGAAAGGCTTGTGAGTATGGTTGAGGTTCATGTTGAAGATAGAATTCATAAGCGTATGATGGTGGTTGTTGATTGTCACAAAAAGATTCACCATAGCCATTGAATTGACATGCATCAGGATGATGATAATACCTATAAGTATCCGGAGGTTGTTGCCATGAGGATTGATCATATGCATATGGCTCCTCCCACCTTTGATCGTCCCATCCTTGATGCACATCTTCATTGTAGCTCCCATTTTCTACAACATAGTGAGAACCAAACTCATAGCCAAAGTGAGAATTCATAGCAGCAAGAGAAAATAACAACAAAAACTAATAATAAATAAAGGGAACAAACTCCTACAACTACCAAAAACTAACAAAGAAGCAAAAGGCAAACATATTCACAATATTCACATATATACAATAACCAATAACAATGCACATAATTACAACGTCCCGGCAACGGCGCCATTTTTTGATGAATGAAATTTTTGACGGTTTAGAATTTCACAAATGAAATCTCATCGAAGTATAGTTTCTAAACCAACAAATAATCCTTTCATACAAAAGATTGTTTGTCACAAGCACAAACCCCTAAAATTATAAACCGAAGTATTTAAACCTCGGGTCGTCTCTCAAAGGAATTGCAGGGTAGTGTTCTTGTTATTGGCTATAGACATGTATATTTTGGGGTTTTGAATAGGGAACAAGAAAAGTAAATGATAAAGGAAATCAAATGACAAAAAGGTCGTGGCAAGGTTTGGTGGTCAAGGATCTCTATCCTCATCACTAACCATAATATGATAATTGCAAGGATCAATCCCACTAAGTCATCCTCTAACAAGTAAAGGAAAGTCAAATGAGCTATATCAATCCAAGTCCATAAGTCCTAGCTATTCACTAATTGAGTCAATGAGAGCTAGAGTCAATGTCTATCAACTATCAATCACTTGGACATTAGTAACTCAAGAATTCCTAAGTTACCTTCCCAAGCCAAGAACATAAAATTCTACTCTAACATCCTCTCAAGCATTTTGACAAACACTTGGGAGGCACAAAAGAAAAGCATGGTAAATTGACAACAAGAATGAAATCTAACAACAATTATTGCAAAGAATTAACAACAACAATAAAAAAGAACATTATTGACATGAATTACCTCAAATTAAATTGAAAGAAAAGGAAAGAAACAAGAGTAGATCAACAACAAAGTATAGAAACAACATAGAAGAAAATACAACAAAAGAATAGAAAAACAAGATGTAACAACAAAGAATTGAAAGGTAGAAGTAGATGAGAGCATGAATTAAAACCTAGATCTAAGCTTATTATCCTAAACCTAATCCTAATTTTAGAGAGAAGTGAGAGATTCTATCTCTAAAACTAACTAAAACTAATCCTAATGATGGAATGAATGATTGATGAGCAAAAGATGCCTCTCCCCTTCAATCCTTGGTCCTTTTAAGTGTTTTGGCGCCAAAGTTGGTTTAGATTGGGCCCCACAGCTTCTCAGAATTTGCTGGGTACGTTTTTACTTTAAGATCACATGCCGGCACCGACGCGTACGCGTACAGCACGCATGCGCGTCCCTTGAAGTTTTGCGATCCATGCGTGCGCGTACACTGCGCGTGCGCGTGGGTGGTGCTTCTCAAATCTTTGGCTTTTCCATGTGTTCTCCACTTTGCATGCTTCCCTCTTCACTCCTTTGATCTATTTCTAACCTTTTCAACCTGAATTCACTAGCAAACACATCAAGGCATCTAGTGGAATCAAAGGTGAATCAAAATTAGCTAATTTAAGGTCTAAAAAGCATGTTTTCACATTTAAGCACAATTTAAGGAAGAATCACAAAACCATGATATTTTATTGAATAAATGTGAGAAGATGGTGACAAAATGCTCTAAATTCAACACATGATAAACCCTAAAAACGGGGTTTATCAGTGTCCAAGAACAATACCTTCTATAACCATAAAATGATATTTTTTCCAATTTAAAACAAAGTTTGATTCTTGATACCGTTTCAAAACCAGAGATAAATGCTTAAGGCAGGATTCAAAAGAATTACGAAAGACAGAAAAATCATCCATAAATACCTCAATGAACTTTTCAACCATATCAGAAAAATGGAAAGCATACACCTCTGAAAAGTTGCTGGAGCATTACAAAATCCAAATGGCATTCTGTAAGCAAATTCTCCAAAAGGACATGTGAATGCTGTCTTCTCTTGATCTTGAGGGTCCACTGCAATTTGATTATATCCAGAATATCCATCTAGAAAATAATAAAAAGCATGACCAGCTAACCTCTCAAGCATTTGATCAATGAAAGGCAGGGGGAAGTGATCCTTCCTTGTAGCAGTGTTGAGCCTCCTGTAGTCTATGCACATTCTCCATCCTGTGACAGTTCTTGTAGGAATTAGCTCATTCTTTTCATTCTTGATCACTGGTATCCCTCCTTTCTTGGGAACTACCTGCACAGGACTTACCCAAGGGCTGTCAGAAATAGGGTAAATAATGCCGGCTTCCCAAAGTTTCATTACCTCTTTTTGGACCACCTCTTTCATAGTTGGATTGAGTCTCCTTTGTGGTTGCACAACTGGTTTAGCATCATCTTCAAGAAGGATTTTGTGCATACACTTGGTTGGACTAATCCCCTTTAAATTACCAATGGTCCACCCAAGAGCTGTTTTATGGCTTCTGAGCACTGTAATAAGTGCCTCTTCCTCTCCAGGCTTCAAGGAAGAGCTAATAATCACTGGATATGACTCATTTTTACCCAAGAACATATATTTCAGAGAAGGAGGCAAGGGTTTGAGCTCAAGCTTGGGGACTTCTTCCTCCCTTTTAGGCGTGTTCACCATTGTTTTCTGGGGTGGTGAATCATCAATTTCCACTAATTCATACTCAGAAATAGGATCCAGAACATCATCAAGTACCTCAGCTTCCAGTATCTCTTAAACAAGTGGTTCAACAACATCAACTCTCATACACCCTTCACAATCATTAGGGTGTTTAAGTGCTTCAAATACATTAAGGACCACATGTTCTTCATTGACCCTCAGGGTTAATTCACCCTTTTGTACTTCAAGCAAAGCTCTACCTGTAGCTAAAAAGGGTCTACCAAGAATAATAGAGGACTTTGCATCCTCTTCCAAATCCAATATAACAAAATCAGCAGGAAAAATAAATAGTCCTTAATGAGCGGATAATTTATACGCTTTTTGGCATTGTTTTTAGTATGTTTTTAGTAGGATCTAGTTACTTTTAGGGATGTTTTTATTAGTTTTTATTTTAAATTCACATTTCTGGACTTTACTATGAGTTTGTGTGTTTTTCTGTGATTTCAGGTATTTTCTGGCTGAAATTGAGGGACTTGAGCAAAAATCAGATTCAGAGGTTGAAGAAGGACTGCTGATGCTGTTGGATTCTGACCTCCCTGCACTCAAAGTGGATTTTCTGGAGCTACAAAACTCAAAATGGCGTGCTTCCAATTGCGTTGGAAAGTAGACATCCAGAGCTTTCTAGCAATATATAATAGTTCATACTTTGGCCGAGTTTAGATGACGCAAAAGGGCGTTGAACGCCAGTTCTACGCTGCAGTCTGGAGTTAAACGCCAGAAACACGTCACGAACCAGAGTTGAACGCCAAAAACACGTTACAATTTGGCATTCAACTCCAAAAGAAGTCTCTACACGTGTAAACTTCAAGCTCAGCCCAATCACACACCAAGTGGGCCCCGGAAGTGGATTTATGCATCAATTACTTACTTCTGTAAACCCTAGTAACTAGTTTAGTATAAATAGGATTTTTTACTATTGTATTTACATCTTATGATCATCTTTGGATTTATACTTTGATCTATTGATCACGTTTGGGGGCTGGCCATTCGGCCATGCCTGAACCTTTCACTTATGTATTTTCAAACGGTAGAGTTTCTACACTCCATAGATTAAGGTGTGGAGCTCTGCTGTTCCTCATGATTTAATGTAAAGTACTACTATTTTTCTATTCAATTCAACTTATTCCGCTTCTAAGATATCCATTAGCACCCAAGAACATGATGAATGTGATGATTATGTGACGCTCATCATCATTCTCACTTATGAACGCGTGCCTGACAAACACTTCCGTTCTACATGCAAACGAGCTAGAATGAATATCTCTTGGATATCTAATACAGGGGACCGAGTCTGAGTTATTAGCATCTTCGTGGTATAAGTTAGAACCCATGGATGTCCATTCCTGAGATCCGAAAAGTATAAACCTTGTTTGTGGTATTCCGAGTAGGATCTGGGAAGGGATGGTTGTGACGAGCTTCAAACTCGCGAGTGCTGGGCGTAGTGACAGACGCAAAAGGATAGTAAATCCTATTCCAGTATGATCGAGAACCTCCAGATGATTAGCCATGCAGTGACAGCGCATTGGACCATTTTCACAAGAGAGGATGGGAAGTAGCCATTGACAACGGTGATGCCCTACATACAGCTTGCCATGGAAAGGAGTAGGATTGATTGGATGAAGACAGCAGGAAAGCAGAGGTTCAGAGGAACGAAAGCATCTCTATGCGCTTATCTGAAATTCTCACCAATGATTTACATAAGTATTTCTATCTTTCTTTTATTATTTATTTTCGAAAACTTCATACTCAATTATTATCTGCCTGACTGAGATTTGCAAGATGACCATAGCTTGCTTCATACCAACAATCTCCGTGGGATCGACCCTTACTCACGTAAGGTTTTATTACTTGGACGACTCAGTGCACTTGCTGGTTAGTTGCGCGAAGTTGTGAAGTTATGTTTGGGCCATGGTATTGTGCTTACGTTTTTGGAGCCATTACCAGGGAATCAATTTTGAACAACAATTTAAGTATGAATCACAATTTCGAGCACCAAGTTTTTGGCGCCGTTGCCGGGGATTGTTCGAGTTTGGACAACTGACGGTTCATCCTATTGCTCAGATTAGGTAATTTTCTTCTTATTTTGTTTTCAAAAAGTTTTCAAAAATTTTTCAAAAATATTTCCTTTTTTTTCGTTTTTCCAAATTAATTTTCGAAAAAAAATATTTTATATTTTTTTCAGAATTTTTAAGAATGAATTCTAGTGTTTCATGAAAAATATTGAAGCCTGGCTGGCTATAAAGCCATGTCCAAATTCTTTTGGACTGAGGCTTCCAAACCATCAGCATAGAGGCAAGTTAATTTGAAGTATCAGTTGTTGTATGTCTGATTTGAATGCTAAAGCTGGTTGGCTATTAAGCCATGTCCAACCCTTGGATTGGAGATTTAGACTAAGAGTACAAGATTCCTGAAATTCATATTAAAAATTTTGAAATCCTTATTTTTCTTTTTCAAATAATTTTTGAAAAATACAAAAAAAATTTATAAAATCATAAAAATAAAAAATATTTTGTGTTTCTTGTTTGAGTCTTGAGTCAATTTTTAAGTTTGGTGTCAATTGCATTCTTTTTTTCAAAAAAATTTTATGCATTTTTCGAAGATTCATGCATTCATAGTGTTCTTCATGATCTTCAAGTTGTTCTTGGCCAGTCTTCTTGTTTGATTTTCATATTTTCTTGTTTTGTGTCTTTTCTTATTTTTCATATGCATTCTTGCATTCATAGTGTCTATACATGAAAAATTTCTAAGTTTGGTGTCTTGCATGTTTTCTTTTCTTGAAAATTTTTTCAAAAATAAGTTCTTGATGTTCATCTTGACATTTATAGTGTTCTTGGTGTTCATCTTGACATTCATAGTGTTCTTGCATGCATCACATATTTAGATCCAAAATCTTCATGCATTGCATCATTTTCATGTTTTTCTCTCTCATCATTAAAAATTCAAAAATAAAAAAAATATCTTTCCCTTATTTCACTCATAAATTTCGAAAATTTGAATTGACTTTTTCAAAAATTTTTAAAATTTAGTTGTTTCTTATGAGTCAAATCAAATTTTCAATTTAAAAATCTTATCTTTTTCAAAATCTTTTTCAAAAATCAAATCTTTTTCATTTTTTTATTTATTTTCGAAAATTTTAAAAATATTTTTCAAAAATCTTTTTCTTAATTTTACTTCATAATTTTCGAAAATATCATCAAAAATTAATGTTTTGATTCAAAAATTTCAAGTTTGTTACTTACTTGTTAGGAAAGATTCAAACTTTAAGTTCTAGAATCATATCTTGTGATTACTTGTGAGTCAAGTCATTAATTTTGATTTTTTTTCAAAACTAATTTCAATCATATCTTTTCAAAAATATCTTTTTATCCTATCTTTTTCAAATATCTTTTCTAACTTCTTATCTTCTTATCTTTTAAAAATTGATTTTCAAAATTTGTTTCAACTAACTAATTAACCTTTTTGTTTGTTTCTTATCTCTTTCAAAACTACCTAACTAACTATCCCTCTCTAATTTTCGAAAATACCTCCCTCTTTTTCAAAAATTCTTTTTAAATTGTTTTCAATTTTTAATTTTAATTTTATTTCATTCTTAATTTTTGAAAATCATTAACCCTTTTTCAAAAACTATTTTCGAAATTTAACTTTAAAATTTTTAATTTTCGAAAATCCTCTCACCTCTCATCTTCTTTTATTTATTTACTCATCTACTAACACTTCTCCTCACCCAAAATTGGAACCCCTTCTTCTCCTCTGAGTTCGAATTCTTCTCTTCTTCATTCTTAATCTTCTTTTCTTCTACTCACATAAGGGAACCTCTATACTGTGGTAAAAAGGATCCCTATTATTATTTTTCTGTTCCCTTCTTTTTCATATGAGCAAGAGCAAGGACAAGAACATTCTTTTTGAAGCAGATCCTGAACCTGAAAGGACTCTAAAAAGGAATTTTCAAACAATAAAAGACAACATTACAGGAATCCAATTTAACTCAAAGAAGCTAAAATACAACAATCCAGAGACAACCTTAAAGGAATTTTCAAACAAGAAGAGGATATGGCAGCCGAAAATAATAATAATGCAAGGAGGATTCTTGGTGACTTTACTGCACCTAACTCCAATTTACATGGAAGAAGCATCTCCATCCCTACCATTGGAGCAAACAATTTTGAGCTTAAACCTCAATTAGTTTCTCTGATGCAACAAAACTGCAAGTTTCATGGACTTCCATCGGAAGATCCCTTTGAGTTCTTAACTGAATTTTTGCAGATCTGTGATACTGTTAAGACTAATGGAGTAGATCCTGAAGTCTACAGGCTTATGCTTTTCCCTATTGCTGTGAGAGACAGAGCTAGAATATGGTTGGATTCTCAACCTAAAGATAGCCTGAACTCTTGGGATAAGCTGGTCAATGCTTTCTTAGCCAAGTTCTTCCCTCCTCAAAAGCTGAGTAAGCTTAAAGTGGATGTTCAAACCTTCAGACAGAAAGAAGGTGAATCCCTCTATGAAGCTTGGGAGAGATACAAGGAACTGACCAAAAAGTGTCCTTCTGATATGCTTTCAGAATGGACCATCCTGGATATATTCTATGATGGTCTGTCTGAATTAGCTAAAATGTCATTGGATACTTCTGCAGGTGGATCCATTCACCTAAAGAAAACGCCTGCAGAAGCTCAAGAACTTATTGACATGGTTGCTAATAACCAGTTCATGTACACTTCTGAGAGGATTCCTGTGAGTAATGGGACACCTCAGAAGAAGGGAGTTCTTGAAATTGATACTCTAAATGCCATATTGGCTCAGAACAAAATATTGACTCAGCAAGTCAATATGATTTCTCAGAGTCTGAATGGAATGCAAGCTGCATCCAACAATACTCAAGAGGCATCTTCTAAAGAAGAAGCTTATGATCCTGAGAACCCTGCAATAGCAGAGGTGAATTACATAGGTGAACCCTATGGAAACACCTATAATCCCTCATGGAGAAATCATCCAAATCTCTCATGGAAGGATCAAAAGCCTCAACAAGGCTTTAATAATGGTGGAAGAAACATGTTTAACAATAGTAAACCTTTTCCATCATCCACTCAGCAACAGACAGAGAATTATGAGCAGAATCCATCTAGCTTAGCAAATTTAGTCTCTGATCTATCGAAGGCCACTGTGATTTTCATGAATGAAACAAGATCTTCCATCAGAAATCTGGAAGCAGAAGTGGGCCAGCTGAGTAAAAGGATCATTGAAATCCCTCCTAGTACTCTACCAAGCAATACAGAAGAAAATCCAAAAGGAGAGTGCAAGGTCATTGAATTGACCATCATGGCCGAACCCACAAGAGAGGAGGAGGACATGAATCCCAGTGAGAAAAACCTCCTGGGATGTCCAGTGATCAATAAGGAGTTTCCCTCTGAGGAACCAAAGGAATCTGAGACTCATCTGGAGACCATAGAGATTCCATTGAACCTCCTTATGTCATTCATGAGCTCTGATGAGTATTCCTCTTCTGAAGAGAATGAGGATGTTACTGAAGAGCAAGTTGCCAAGTTCCTTGGTGCAATCATGAAGCTGAATGCCAATTTATTTGGTAGTGAGACTTGGGGAGATGAACCTCCCCTGTTCACCAATGAACTAAATGCATTGGATCAACTGAGATTGCCTCAAAAGAAATAGGATCCTGGAAAGTTCCTAATACCTTGTACCATAGGCACCATGACCTTTGAGAAGGCTCTATGTGACCTTGGGTCAGGGATAAACCTCATGCCACTCTCTGTAATGGAGAAACTGGGAATCTTTGAGGTGCAAGCTGCCAGAATCTCATTAGAGATGGTAGACAACTCAAGAAAAGAGGCTTATGGACAAGTAGAGGACGTGTTAGTAAAGGTTGAAGGCCTTTACATCCCTGCTGATTTCATAATCCTAGATACTGGGAAGGATGAGGATGAATCCATCATCCTTGGAAGACCCTTCCTAGCCACAGCAAGAGCTGTGATTGATGTTGACAGAGGTGAACTAGTCCTTCAAGTGAATGAGGACTCCCTTGTGTTTAAAACTCAAGGTCATCCTTCTGTAAACATGGAAAAGAGGCACAGTAAGCTTCTCTCAAAACAAAGTCATACAGAGCCCCCACAATTAAACTCTAAGTTTGGTGTTGGGAGTCTATAAAATTGACCTGATCACCTGTGTGGCTCCATGAGAGCCCACTGTCAAGCTATTGACATTAAAGAAGCGCTTGTTGGGAGGCAACCCAATTTTTATTTATCTAATTTTATTTTTATTTTTATTGTTCTTTCATGTTTTCTTAGGTTCATGATCATGTGGAGTCACAAAATAAATCAAAAAATTAAAAACAGAATCAAAAACAGCAGAAGAAAAATCACACCCTGGAGGAAAGACTTACTGGCGTTTAAACGCCAGTAAGGAGCATCTGGCGTTGAACGCCAGAAACAAGCAGCATCCTGGCGTTCAGACGCCAGAAATGCACACTGAGGAAAGCTGGCGCTGAACGCCAGAAACAAGCATAGAACTGGCGTTCAACGCCAGAAACATGCTGCATCTGGGCGTTGAATGCCCAGAACAAGCATCAACTCGGCGTTTAAACGCCAAAATTGCATGCAAGGGCATTTTACATGCCTAATTGGTGCAGGGATACAATTCCTTGACACCTCAGGATCTGTGGACCCCACAGGATCATCTCAGCATCTGTGGACCCTACAGGATCCCCACCTACCTCCACTCATACTCTTCCCTCTTCTCATTCATCCTCTCTTTTCAATAAACACCCTTCCCCAAAACCCTTCACCAATCACCTCAATCTCTCTTCCCTATTACCACCTACCACTACTCACATCCATCTACTCTTCCCCATAAACCTACCTCATAAACCCCACCTACCTTCAAAATTCAAAATCACTTTCCCACCCAAACCCACCCCATATGGCCGAACCCTAACCCCTCTCCCTCCACTATATAAACCCCTCCATTCTTCTTTATTTTCACTCAACAAAACCCTCTCATCCCCTTCTTGACCGAAACACAACCCTCTCTCCCTCTCTTCCATTTCTTCTTCTTCTTTTCTTTCTTCTCTTGCTCGAGGGCGAGCAATATTCTAAGTTTGGTGTGGTAAAAGCATAAAGCTTTTTGTTTTTCCATTACCATTGATGGCACCTAAGACCGGAGAATCCTCTAGAAAAGGGAAAGGAAAGACAAAAGCTTCCACCTTCGAGTCATAGGAGATGGAAAGATTCATCTCCAAAGCCCATCAAAACCACTTCTATGATGTTGTGGCCAAGAAGAAGGTGATCCCCGAGGTCCCTTTCAAACTCAAGAAAAATGAGTATTCGGAGATCCGACATGAGATCCAAAGAAGAGGTTGGGAAGTTCTAACAAACCCCATCCAACAAGTTGGAATTCTAATGGTTCAAGAGTTCTATGCTAATGCATGGATCACTAGGAACCATGATCAAAGTAAGAACCCGAACCCAAAGAATTATCTCACCATGGTTTGGGGGAAATACTTAATTTTAGTCCAGAAAATGTGAGGTTGGCATTCAACTTGCCAATGATGGAAGAGAACGCACGCCCCTACACAAGGAGAGTCAACTTTGATCAAAGGTTGGACCAAGTCCTCATGGACATATGTATGGAAGGAGCTCAATGGAAGATTGACTCAAAAGGCAAACCGGTTCAACTAAGAAGACTGGACCTTAAGCCTGTAGCTAGAGGATGGTTGGAGTTCATTCAACGCTAAATCATTCCCACTAGCAACCGGTCTGAAGTTACTATAGACCGGGCCATCATGATCCATAGCATCATGATTGGAGAAGAGGTGAAGGTTCATGAGATTATACCTCAAGAACTCTACAAGGTGGCTGATAAGTCCTCCAATATGGCAAGGTTAGCCTTCCCTCACCTCATTTGCCACCTATGCAATTCGGCTAGGATTGACATAGAAGGAGACATCCTCATTGATGAGAAAAAGCTCATCACTAAGAAAAGGATGGAACAAGAAAGAGAGCCTATTCATGGATCTCAAGAGACACATGAAGAAGCTCATCACCAAGAAATCCCTGAGATGCCTCAAGGGATGCACTTTCATCCACAGAACTTTTGGGAGCAAATCAACACCTCCCTAGGAGAATTAAGTTCCAACATAGGACAATTAAGGGTGGAACATCAAGAGCACTCCATCATCCTTCATGAAATAAGAGAAGATCAAAGAGCAATGAGGGAGGAGCAACAAAGACAAGGAAGAGACATAGAAGAGCTCAAGGACATCATTGGTTCCTCAAGAAGGAAACGCCACCATCACTAAGGTGGACTCATTCCTTGTTCTTACATTCTCTGTTTTTCATTTTCTTATGTTAAATGTTTATCTATGTTTGTGTCTTTATTACATGATCATTAGTGTCTAAGTGTCTATGCCTTAAAGTAGTGAATATGAATCCACCACCTCTCTTAAATGAAAAATGTTTTTAATTCAAAAGAACAAGAATTACATGAGTTTCAAATTTATCCTTGAACTTAGTTTAATTATATTGATGTGGTGACAATACTTTTTGTTTTCTGACTGAATGCTTGAACAGTGCATATGTCTTTTGAAGTTGTTGTTTAAGAATGTTAAATATGTTGGCTCTTGAAAGAATGATGACAAGGAGACATGTTATTTGATAATTTGAAAAATCATAAAAATGATTCTTAAAGCAAGAAAAAGCAGTGAATACAAAGCTTGCAGAAAAAATAGCGAAAAAAAAAGAGAGAAAGAAAAAGAAAAAAAGAAAGCAGAAAAAGCCAAAAGCTCTTAAAACCAAAAGGCAAGAGCAAAAAGCCAATAACCCTTAAAACCAAAAGGCAAGGGTAAATAAAAAGGATCCCAAGGCTTTGAGCATCAGTGGATAGGAGGGCCTAAAGGAATAAAATCCTGGCCTAAGCGGCTAAACCAAGCTGTCCCTAACCATATGCTTGTGGCGTGAAGGTGTCAAGTAAAAACTTGAGACTGAGCGGTTAAAGTCAAGGTCCAAAGCAAAAGAAGAGTGTGCTTAAGAACCCTGGACACCTCTAATTGGAGACTTTAGCAAAGCTGAGTCACAATCTGAAAAGGTTCACCTAATTATGTGTCTGCGGCATTTATGTATCCGGTGGTAATACTGGAAAACAAAGTGTTTAGGGCCACGGCCAAGACTCATAAAGTAGCTGTGTTCAAGAATCAACATACTGAACTAGGAGAATCAATAACACTATCTGAATTCTGAGTTCCTATAAATACCAATCATTCTGAACTTCAATGGATAAAGTGAGATGCCAAAACTATTCAAGAGGCAAAAAGCTACAAGTCCCACTCATCTGATTGGAGCTATGTTTCATTGATATTTTGGAATTTATAGTATATTCTCTTCTTTTTATCCTATTTGATTTTCAGTTGCTTGGGGACAAGCAACAATTTAAGTTTGGTGTTGTGATGAGCGGATAATTTATACGCTTTTTGGCATTGTTTTTAGTATGTTTTTAGTAGGATCTAGTTACTTTTAGGGATGTTTTTATTAGTTTTTATGTTAAATTCACATTTCTGGACTTTACTATGATTTTGTGTGTTTTTCTGTGATTTCAGGTATTTTCTGGCTAAAATTGAGGGACTTGAGCAAAAATCAGATTCAGAGGTTGAAGAAGGACTGCTGATGCTGTTGGATTCTGACCTCCCTGCAATCAAAGTGAATTTTCTGGAGCTACAGAACTCAAAATGGCACACTTCTAATTGCGTTGGAAAGTAGACATACAGGGCTTTCCAGAAATATATAATAGTCCATACTTTGACCGTGTTTAGACCATGCAAAAGGGCGTTGAACGCCAGTTCTACGCTGCAGTCTGGAGTTAAACGCCAGAAACACGTCACGAACCAGAGTTGAACGCCAAAAACACGTTACAACTTGGCGTTCAACTCCAAAAGAAGCCTCTGCACGTGTAAACTTCAAGCTCAGCCCAAGCACACACCAAGTGGGCCCTGGAAGTGGATTTATGCATCAATTACTTACTTCTGTAAACCCTAGTAACTAGTTTAGTATAAATAGGACTTTTTACTATTGTATTTACATCTTATGATCATCTTTGGATTTATACTTTGATCTATTGATCACGTTTAGGGGCTGGCCATTCGACCATGCCTGAACCTTTCACTTATGTATTTTCAAATGGTAGAGTTTCTACACTCCATAGATTAAGGTGTGGAGCTCTGTTGTTCCTCATGATTTAATGCAAAGTACTACTGTTTTTCTATTCAATTCAACTTATTCCGCTTCTAAGATATCCATTCACACCCAAGAACATGATGAATGTGATGATTATGTGACGCTCATCATCATTCTCACTTATGAACGCGTGCCTGACAAACACTTCCGTTCTACATGCAAACGAGCTAGAATGAGTATCTCTTGGATATCTAATACAGGGGACCGAGTCCGAGTTATTAGCGTCTTCGTGGTATAAGTTAGAACCCATGGATGGCCATTCCTGAGATCCAGAAAGTCTAAACCTTGTCTGTGGTATTCCGAGTAGGATCTGGGAAGGGATGGCTGTGACGAGCTTCAAACTCGCGAGTGTTGGGCGTAGTGACAGACGCAAAAGGATAGTAAATCCTATTCCAGTATGATCGAGAACCTCCAGATGATTAGCCATGCAGTGACAGCGCATTGGACCATTTTCACAAGAGAGGATGGGAAGTAGCCATTGACAACGGTGATGCTCTACATACATCTTGCCATGGAAAGGAGTAGGATTGATTGGATGAAGACAGCAGGAAAGCAGAGGTTCAGAGGAACGAAAGCATCTCTATGCGCTTATCTGAAATTCTCACCAATGCTTTACATAAGTATTTCTATCTTTATTTTATTATTTATTTTCGAAAACTCCATAATCAATTATTATCTGCCTGACTGAGATTTGCAAGATGACCATAGCTTGCTTCATACCAACAATCTCCGTGTGATCAACCCTTACTCACGTAAAGTTTTATTACTTGGACGACCCAGTGCACTTGCTGGTTAGTTGCGCGAAGTTGTGAAGTTATGTTTGGGCCATGGTATTGTGCATACGTTTTTGGAGCTATTACCAGGGAATCAATTTCGAACAACAATTTAAGTATGAATCACAATTTTGAGCACCAGTCCTACTTTCACAAGTAAATCCTCAACAACACCCACAGGAAATTTAATAGAAAGATCAACAAGTTGAAGAGAAATACGAGTGGGTTTTACCTCCTCAATTTGGAGTTTTTTCATCACTGAAGGTGGCATGAGATTAACGCTAGCTCCAAGATCACATAGAGCTCTCTGAATGGTGACATCTCCAATGGTGCAAGGAATTACAAAGCTCCATGGATCTTGCATCTTCTCAGGGAGGTTATGTTGAATAATGGCACTCTATTCCTTAGTTAACACCACTATTTCTTGTTCCTTCCAATTCCTCTTGTTGGTCAACAATTCTTTCATAAATTTAGCATAGAGAGGCATTTGCTCAAGAGCCTCTGTAAAAGGAATGTTGATCTGCAGCTTCTTGAAGACTTCTAAAAATCTAGAAAATTGCTTGTCCTTGAAAGCCTTCTGAAGCCTTTGAGGGTATGTCATTTTTGGCTTGTACTCAGGAGCCTTGGGCAGTGTAGGATAAGTGTCAAGAGAGTCAGGGAATGGGTTGTCTGCACGCTTTGGAGGGGTGTGCTCTACTTCCTTCTTCTCCTCTGGAGCTTCTTTTTCAACTACTTCCTCATTGACCTTGGTATCAGAACCAGCTACTTTACCACTTCTCAACTGAATAGCCTTGCAATCTTCTCTTAGGTTCACCACTGTATTACCAGGAAAAGTACTAGAAGACCTCTCAGGTATTTACTTGCTTAACTGGCCCATTTGCACCTCTAAGTTTCTAATGGAAGCTCTGGTTTCCTGTATAAAACTATTCATCATTGTCTCCCAGTTAGAGTTCTGCTGGGGCTGAGAATTCACCTGTTGAGGTGGTTGTTATTGATGAGACTGAAATTGGCAGTTATTGTTATTATTCTGTTGGAAACCGCCCTGAGAATTGTTGTTAAAATTCTGAGATCTCTGAGGTTAGTCTCTCCACCCAAAATTTGGGTGATTTCTCAACCCTTGATTGTAGGTCTTAGAGTATGGATCATTATTGGGGTGTCTAGGAGCACTCCCCATGTAATTGACCTATTCAGAAGAAGACTGAGCATAATCATAATTCTCATTTTGCATAAAATTACCTGTCATGTCGTAAGAGGCTTCTTGGGGTGCATTCTGAGTGTTGACAGCTGAAACTTGCATTTCACTCAACTGTTGAGTAATTAGACTTATTTGCTGAGAAAAATTTTGTTCTGAGCAAGAAGAGCATAAACAGCTTCCACTTCCAAAACGCCTCTCTTCTGAGGGGTCTCAGAGTTCACAGGATTCCTGTTGGAGGAATATAAGTATTGGTTATTAGCAATGGTGCACGAAATTGTGATCTCTGGTAATGGCTCCAAAAACTTGGTGCTCTAATCTCAATTTATAATTTGTCACAACTTTGATACAACTAATCAAAAGATGTCTAATACAATAGTAAAAGGTCCTATTTATAATAAACTAGCTACTAGGGTTTACAGAAGTAAGTAATTGATGCATAAATCCACTTTCGGGGCCCACTTGGTGTGTGCTTGGGCTGAGCTTTGAGTGTTGCACGTGTAGAGGTCCTTCTTGGAGTTGAACGCCAGCTTTCGTGCCAGTTTGGGCGTTGAACTCCACTTTGCAGCTTGTTTCTGGCGCTGGACGCCAGAATTGGGCAGAGAATTGGCGTTGAACGCCAAGTTGCATTGTCTAAACTTGGGCAAATTTTGGACTATTATACATTGCTGGAAATCCCTGGATGTCTACTTTCCAACGCAATTGGAAGCGTGCCATTTTGAGTTCTGTAGCTCCAGAAAATCCATTTTAAGTGCAGGGAGGTCATAATCCAACAGCATCAGCAGTCCTTCTTCAACCTCTGAATCTGATTTTGGCTCAAGTCCCTCAATTTCAGCCAGAAAATACCTGAAATTACAGAAAAACACACAAACTCATAGTAAAGTCCAGAAATGTGAATTTAACATAAAAACTAATGAAAACATCCCTAAAAGTAACTAGATCCTACTAAAAACATACTAAAAACAATGCCAAAAAGCGTATAAATTATCCGCTCCTCACAACACCAAACTTAAATTGTTGCTTGTCCCCAAGCAACTGAAAATCAAGTAGGATAAAAAGAAGAGAATATACTATAAATTCCAAACTATCAATGAAACATAGCTCCAATTAAATGAGCGGGACTTATAGCTTTTTGCCTCTTGAATAGTTTTGGCATCTCACTTTATCCATTGAAGTTCAGAATGATTGGCATCTATAGAAACTCAGAGTTCAGATAGTGTTATTGATTCTCCTAGTTCAGTATGATGATTCTTGAACACAGCTATTTTATGAGTCTTGGCCGTGGCCCTAAGCACTTTGTTTTCCAGTATTACCACCGGATACATAAATGCCACAGACACATAATTGGGTGAACCTTTTCAGATTGTGACTCAGCTTTGCTAAAGTCCCCAATTAGAGATGTCCAGGGTTCTTAAGTACACTCTTTTTTTGCTATGGACCTTGACTTTAACCGATCAGTCTCAAGTTTTCACTTGACACCTACACGCCACAAGCACATGGTTAGGGACAGCTTGGTTTAGCCGCTTAGACCAGGATTTTATTCCTTTAGGCCCTCCTATCCACTTATGCTCAAAGCCTTGGGATCCTTTTTATTTGCCCTTGCCTTTTGGTTTTAAGGGTTATTGGCTTTTTGCTCTTGCCTCTTGGTTTTAAGAGCTTTTGGCTTTTTCTGCTTGCTTTTTCTTTCTAATTTTTTTTTCGCCTATTATTTTTTTTTCTGCAAGCTTTGTTCTTTGCTGCTTTTTCTTGCTTCAAGAATCATTTTTATGATTTTTAGATTATCAAATAACATGTCTCCTTGTCATCATTCTTTCAAGAGCCAACATATTTAACATTCTTAAACAACAACTTCAAAAGACATATGCACTGTTCAATCATTCATTCAGAAAACAAGAAGCATTGTCACCACATCAATATAATTAAACTAAGTTCAAGGATAAATTCGAAACTCATGTACTTCTTGTTCTTTTGAATTAAAACAGTTTTTATTTAAGAGAGGTGATGGATTCATAGGACATTCATAACTTTAAGACATAGTTACTAACTACTAATGATCATGTAATGAAGACACAAACACAGATAAGCACTTAACATAGAAAACGAAAAAACAGAAGAAATAAGAACAAGGAATGAATCCACCTTAGTGATGGTGGCGTTTCCTTCTTGAGGAACCAATGATGTCCTTGAGATCTTCTATGTCTCTTCCTTGTCTTTGTTGCTCCTCCCTCATTGCTTTTTGATCTTCTCTTATTTCATGAAGGATGATGGAGTGCTCTTGATGTTCCACCCTTAGTTGTCCCATGTTGGAACTTAATTCTCCTAGGGAGGTGTTGATTTGCTCCCAATAGTTTTGTGGAGGAAAATGCAATTGAGGCATTTCCGGGATCTCATGGTGATGAGCTTCTTGCGCCTCTTGAGCTCCATGAATGGGCTCTCTTGCTTGCTCCATCTTTTTCTTAGTGATGGGCTTCTCTTCCTCAATGTGAATGTCTCTTTCTATGAAAGCTCCAGCTGAGTAACATAGATGGCAGATAAGATGAGGAAAAGCTAGCCTTGCCCCAGTAGAGGGCTTTTTGGCTATTTTGTAGAGTTCAAGGGAGATGACTTCATGAACCTCTACTTCTTCTCCAATCATGATGCTATGGATCATGATGGCCCGATCCAAAGTAACTTCAGATCGGTTGCTAGTGGGGATGATGGAGCGTTGGATGAACTCCAACCATCCTCTAGCCACAGGCTTGAGGTCCAATCTTCTTAGTTGAACCGGCTTGCCTTTGGAGTCAGTCTTCCATTGAGCTCCTTCCACACATATGTCCATGAGGACTTGGTCCAACCTTTGATTAAAGTTGACCCTTCTAGTGTAGGGGCGTTCATCTCCTTGCATCATAGGCAAGCTAAACGCCAACCTCACATTTTCCGGACTAAAATCCAAGTATTTCCCCCGAACTATTTTAACATAGTTCTTTGGATCCGAGTTCTTACTTTGATCATGGTTCTTGGTGATCCATGTATTGGCATAGAACTCTTGAACCATTAGGATACCGACTTGTTGGATGGGATTTGTTAGTACTTCCCAACCTCTTCTTTGAATTTCATGTCGGATCTCTGGATACTCATTTCTTTTGAGTTTGAAAGGGACCTCGGGGATCACCTTCTTCTTGGCCACAACATCATAGAAGTGGTCTTGATGAGCTTTGGAGATGAATCTTTCCATCTCCCATGACTCGGAGGTGGAAGCTTTTGTCTTCCCTTTTCCTTTTCTAGAGGATTCTCCGGTCTTAGGTGCCATCAATGGTAATGGAAAAACAAAAAGCTTATGCTTTTACCACACCAAACTTAGAATATTGCTCGCCCTCGAGCAATAGAAGAAAGAATAGATGAAGAAGAAGAAGAAAATATGGAGGAGAAGAGAGAGAGAGTGTATTCGGCCAAGAAGGGGAAGAGAGGGTTGTAGTGTGTGAAAATGAGGAAAAATGGATGGCTTTATATAAGGAAGGGAGGGGGTAAGATTCGGCCATTTAGGGTGGGTTGGGTGGGAAATTGATTTTAAATTTTGAAGGTAGGTGGAGTTTATGAGGTAGGTTTATGGGGAAGAGTGGGTGGATGTGAGTGGTGAAGGGTTAATAGGGAAGAGAGATGGAGGTGATAGGTGAAGGGTTTTGGGGAAGAGTGTTTATGGGATTGTGTGAAAGATGGGTGAGAAGAAGTGAGTGGAGGTAGGTGGGGATCCTGTGGGGTCCACAGATCCTGAGGTGATCCTGTGGGGTCTACAGATCATGAGATAATTCTGTGGGGTCCACAGATCCTGAGGTGTTCAAGGATTTACAACCTTGCACCAAATTAGGCATGTAAAATGCCCTTGCACACAACTCTGGGCGTTCAGCGCCAGGTTGGTGCCCATTTTGGGCGTTCAACGCCCATTTGTTGCCCATTTCTGGCGTTGAACGCCAGAACCATGCTTGTTCTGGGCGTTCAGCGCCAGCTCTTCTCCAGGGTGCAATTCTGGCATTCAGCGCCCAGATGCTGCCCATTTTGGGCGTTTAGTGCCCAGATACTACCCATTTTGGGCGTTCAGCGCCAGAACCATGCTCTGTTCTGGCGTTGAACGCCAGGCAGGTGCTTCCTCTAGGGTGTGATTTTTCTTCTGCTGTTTTTTATTCCGTTTTCAATTTTTATATTTATTTTGTGACTCCACATGATCATTAACCTATAAAGACATATAACTAAGAAAAATATAATTAGATAGATAAAAATTGGGTTGCCTCCCAACAAGCGCTTCTTTAATGTCAATAGCTTGACAGTGGGCTCTCATGGAGCCTCATAGATGTGCAGAACTTTGTTGAGACCTCCCAACACCAAACTTAGAGTTTGGATATGGGGGTTTGACACCAAACTTAGAGTTTGGTTGTGGCCTCCCAACACCAAACTTAGAGTTTGACAGTGGGGGCTTTGTTTGACTCTGCTTTGAGAGAAGCTTTTTATGCTTCCTCTCCATGGATGCAGAGAGAGATCTTTGAGTTGTAAACACAAGGTTGTCCTCATTTATTTGAAGGATCAATTCTCCTCTGTCCACATCAATCACAGCTCTTGCTGTGGCTAGGAAAGGTCTTCCTAGGATGATGGATTCATCCTCTTCCTTTCCAGTATCTAAGACTATGAAATCAGCAGGGATGTAAAGGCCTTCAACCTTTACTAACACGTCCTCTACTTGTCCATAAGCCTGTTTTCTTGAATTATTTGCCATCTCTAATGAGATTTTCGCAGCTTGCACCCCATAGATTCCCAGTTTCTCTATTACAGAGAGGGGCATGAGGTTTATTCCTGAACCAAGGTCACACAGAGCCTTAAAGATCATGGTGTCTATGGTACAAGGTATTATGAACTTTCCAGGATCCTGTCTCTTCTGAGGCAATGTCAGTTGATCCAGATCACTTAGTTCATTGGTGAACAAGGGAGGTTCATCTTCCCAAGTTTCAATACCAAATAATTTGGCATTTAGCTTCATGATTGCACCAAGGAACTTGGCAGCTTGCTCTTCAGTAACATCCTCATTCTTTTCAAAAGATGAGTACTCATCAGAGCTCATAAATGGCATAAGGAGGTTCAATGGAATCTCTATGGTCTCTAATTGAGCCTCAGAGTCCTTTGGTTCCTTAGAAGGAAGCTCCTTATTGATCACTGGACGTCCGAGGAGGTCTTCCTCCTTGGGATTCACGTCCTCTCCTTCCTTTACAGGTTCGGCCATGGTGATTAATTCAATGGCCTTGCACTCTCCTTTTGGATTCTCTTCTGTATTGCTTGGGAGAGTACTAGGAGGGATTTCAGTGATCTTTTTACTCAGCTGGCCCACTTGTGCTTCCAAATTTCTAATGGAAGACCTTGTTTCATTCATGAAACTCACAGTGGCCTTAGATAGATCAGAGACTAAATTTACTAAGCTAGATGGATTCTGCTCAGAATTCTCTGTCTGTTGCTGAGTGGATGATGGAAAAGGCTTGCTATTGCTAATCTACCATTATTAAAGCCTTGTTGAGGCTTTTGATCCTTCCATGAGAGATTTGGGTGATTTCTCCATGATGGTTCACCCATGTATTTTAACTCTGCTATTGTAGGGTTCTCAGGATCATAAGCTTCTTCCTCAGAAGATGCCTCTTGAGTACTATTGGATGCAGCTTGCATTCCATTCAGACTCTGAAAAATCATATTGACTTGCTGAGTCAATATTTTATTCTGAGCCAATATGGCATTCAGAGTATCAATTTCAAGAACTCCCTTCTTCATAGGCGTCCCATTACTCACAGGATTCCTCTCAGAAGTGTACATAAACTGGTTATTAGCAACCATGTCAATGAGTTCTTGAGCTTCTGCAGGCGTTTTCTTTAGGTGAATGGATCCACCTGCAGAAGTATCCAATGACATCTTTGATAGCTCAAATAAACCATCATAGAATATATCCAGGATGCTCCATTCTGAAAGCATGTCAGAAGGACATTTTTTGGTCAGCTGCTTGTATCTTTCCCAAGCTTCATAGAGGAATTCACCTTCCTTCTGTCTGAAGGTCTGAACATCCACTCTAAGCTTGCTCAGCTTTTGAGGAGGAAAGAAATTGGCTAAGAAAGTCGTGACCAGCTTATCCCAAGAGTTCAGGCTATCTCTGGGTTGAGAGTCCAACCACACTCTAGCTCTGTCTCTTACAGCAAAAGGGAAAAGCATGAGCCTGTAGACTTCAGGATCTACTCCATTAGTCTTAACAATATCACAGATCTGCAAGAATTCAGTTAGGAACTGAAAAGGATCTTCAGATGGAAGTCCATGAAACTTGCAGTTCTGCTGCATCAGAGAAACTAGCTGAGGTTTCAGCTCAAAATTGTTTGCTCCAATAGCAGGGATGGAGATGCTTCTTCCATGTAAATTGGAATTTGGTGCAGTAAAGTCACCAAGCATTCTCCTTGCATTATTGTTGTTGGGTTCGGCTGCCATCTCCTTTACTTGTTCGAAATTTTCAATAAGGTTGTCTCTGGATTGTTGTAATTTAGCTTCTCTTAGTTTTCTCTTCAGAGTCCTTTCAGGTTCTGGATCAGCTTCAACAAGAATGCCTTTTTCTTTGTCCCTGCTCATAAGAAAGAGAAGAGAAAAAGAAAAGAAGAGGAATCCTCTATGTCACAGTAAAGAGGTTCCTTATTGTTAGTAGAAGAAGAAAAGAAGAAAACAATTCAAACACAGATAGAAGAGGGGGTTCGAATTTGGTGAGTGATGTGAGGAAGAGATGTTAGTAGATGAATAAATAAATAGAATAAGATGATAGAAGGAGAGGATTTTTGAAAATTATTTTTGAAAAAGAGTTAGTGATTTTTGAAAATAGTTTTTGAAAAAAAGTTAGTAATTATCGAAAATTAAAATCAAAAATTAAAATAATTAGTTAATAAAAAAAAGAAATTTTTGAAAAAGAGGGGAGATATTTTCGAAAATTAGAGAGAGAGTTAGTCAGGTAGTTTTGAAAAAGGTAGGAAACAAACAAAAAGTTAGTTAATTAGTTGAAACAAATTTTGAAAAGATAAGAAGTTAGGGAGTTAGAAAAGATATTTTGAAATCAAATTTTTGAAAAAGTTAAGATGAGAAGATATTTTTGAAAAGATATGATAGAAATTAGTTTTTTTGAAAAAGATTTGATTTTTAAAATCTCAATTAATGACTTGATTCACAAGAAATCACAAGATATGATTCTAGAACTTAAAGTTTGAATCTTTCTTAACAAGTAAGTAACAAACTTGAAATTTTTGAATCAAAACATTAATTGATGATGTTATTTTCGAAAATATGATGTAAAATTAAGAAAAATATTTTTGAAAAATATTTTTGAGATTTTCGAAAATAACTAAAAAATTGAAAAAAGATTTGATTTTTGAAAAAGGTTTTGAAAAAGATAAGATTTTTTTAAATTGAAAATTTGATTTGACTCATAAAAACAACTAGATTTTAAAAATTTTTGAAAAAAGTCAAATCTAATTTTCGAAATTTTAAGATAGAAAAAGGGGAAGATATTTTTTTTATTTTTTTGAATATTTATGATGAGAGAGAAAAACAAGAAAAATGATGCAATGCATGAAAGTTATGGATCAAAACAATGAATGTATGCAAGAATGCTATGAATGTCAAGATGAACACCAAGAACACCATGAAGATCATGATGAATATCAAGAACATATTTTTGAAAAATTTTTAATGCAAAGAAAACATGCAAGACACCAAACTTAGAATTCTTTAATGCTTAGACACTAAGAATCCAAGAATGCATATGAAAAACAAGAAAAGACACAAACCATGCAAATGTAAAGATCAAACAAGAAGACTTACCAAGAACAACTTGAAGATCATGAAGAACACTATGAATGCATGAAAATTTTCGAAAAAAAAATGCAAGATGAGTATGCAATTGACACCAAACTTATAACATGACACATGACTCAAACAAGAAACACAAAAAATATTTTTTTGATTTTTATGATTTTATGATTTTTTTGTATTTTCTTTTAATTTTTTCGAAAATCATTTTGGAAAAGAAAAATAAGGATTCTAAAATTTTTAATATGAATTCTAGGAATCTTATGCTCTTTAGTCTAAAGCTCCAATCAAAGGGTCAGGCATGGCTTAATAGCCAGCCAAGCTTTAGTATGTAACTTAGACATGACACGCCTAACATGCCCTACAGTCGTGGCTTTACAGCCAGCTAGGCTTCAACATGCTTTATGAAACACTAGAATTCATTCTTAAAAATTCTGAAGAAAAATATATTTTTGAAAACATTTTTTTAAAATTTTTTTTTTCGAAAACAAAGGAGAAAATTTTTGAGAGATTTTTGAAAAATTTGTGAAAACTTTTTGAAAAGAAAACGAAAAGAAAGTTACCCAATCTGAGCAACAAGATGAACCGTCAGTTGTCCAAACTCGAACAATCCCCGGCAACGGCGCCAAAAACTTGGTATGCGAAATTGTTACTCAGGTTGTGAATTATTATTCGAAATTGATTCCCCGGCAACGGCGCCAAAAACTTGGTGCACGAAATTGTGATCTCTGGTAATGGCTCCAAAAACTTGGTGCTCTAATATCAATTCATAATTTGTCACAACTTCGATACAACTAATCAAAAGATGTCTAATACAATAGTAAAAGGTCCTATTTATAATAAACTAGCTACTAGGGTTTATAGAAGTAAGTAATTGATGCATAAATCCACTTCTGGGGACCACTTGGAGTGTGCTTGGGCTGAGCTTTGAGTGTTGCACGTGTAGAGGTCCTTCTTGGAGTTGAACGCCAGCTTTCGTGCCAGTTTGGGCATTGAACTCCACTTTGCAGCTTGTTTCTGGCGCTGGACGCCAGAATTGGGCAGAGAACTGGCGTTGAAAGCCAGTTTGCATCATCTAAACTTGGGCAAAGTATGGACTATTATACATTTCTAGAAATCCCTGGATGTCTACTTTCTAACGCAATTAGAAGCGCGCCATTTTGAGTTCTGTAGCTCCAGAAAATCCATTTTAAGTGCAGGAAGGTCAGAATCCAACAGCATCAGTAGTCCTTCTTCAACCTCTGAATCTGATTTTGGCTCAAGTCCCTCAATTTCAGCCAGAAAATACCTGAAATCATAGAAAAACATACAAACTCATAGTAAAGTCCAGAAATGTGAATTTAACATAAAAACTAATGAAAACATCCCTAAAAGTAACTAGATCTTACTAAAAACAATGCCAAAAAGCGTATAAATTATCCGCTCATCAAGCAACCAACTCAATAAGCTCAGTAGTCTCCTCTGGTGTCTTCTTCATGTGCAAAGAACCACCTATAGAATTATCTAAGCACATCTTGGACATTTCACACAAGTCCTCAAAAAATATCCAGCTGAGTCCATCTAGAGAACATGTTTGGAGGGTATTGCCTAGTCAGTAGCTTGAATATCTCCCAAGCTTCATAAAAGGTCTCACCATCTTTCTGTCTGAAGGTCTAAACCTCCACCCTTAGCTTAGTCAGCTTTTGAGGTGGGAAAAATTTAGTCAGAAATTCAGTGACAACCTTATCCCAAGTATCCAGACTCTCATTGGGTTGAGAATCTAACCACAGCTTTGCTCTATCCTTCACAGCAAATGGGAAGAGCATGAGTTTGTACACCTCAGGGTTCACTCCATTAGTTTTCACAGTATCACAAATCTACAGAAAATCAGAAATAAACTGATTTGGATCTTCCTGAGGGAGTCCATGATACTGACAGTTTTGTTGCACGAGAGTAACTAGCTGTGGCTTCAGCACAAAGTTGTTTGCATCTATAGGAGGCACCACAATACTTTTGCCATAAAGATCTGCATTAGGAGGAGTGTAAGAGCCAAGAACTCTTCTAGGTTGCTCATTCCCATTCAGATTTGTCATATTGGCATTAGCAGCATGATTATGATCCATGGTGGACTCTGCAGCCTTGTAAAGTCCTGCTTGTTGCAAATGCCGCCTCAAAGTCCTTTCATGTTTAGGATCAAAATCTAATAGAGGTTTTTTGTCCCTGTTCCTGCTCATAAATAGACAAAAGACAAGAAAAGATGGGATTCTCTACGTCAGAGTGTAGAGAATTTCTAGTGAGGTAACTTGTGTAAAATAATAAAATAAAAATACTAAATAAACTGAATACTAAAATTCGAAAATTACTATTGAAATTAGGACAAAAATTTCGAAAATTTTTAGAAAAATAAATAGGAGAAATTAGAATAAAAAATAACTAGGGGACACCAAACTTAATTTCAAAAATTAAGGAAAAATAAAGCAAGAAAAATTCAAAAATTTAAGGTGCAAAATTAAATAAATTTAAAGCTAAAATTCCTAATCTAAGCAATCAAATAACTAATAGTTGTCAATCACAGTCAATCCCCGGCAACAGCGCCAAAAACTTGGTGCAGAATTTAGAACCACAAACTAACCGGCAAGTACACCGGGTCGTACCAAGTAGTACCTCAAGTGAATGAGGGTCGATCCCATGAGGATTGATGGACTAAGCAACAATGGTTAAGTGATTCACTTAGTTAGACAAATAGAAAAGAATGTTGAGAGTTCAAATGCATCAAACAGTAATTCAGAGAATCAGAAAACAAGCAGTAAATTGAGGTGAAATATAGATGGAGAAAACAGTTAAGGTTTCAGAGATACCTATCTTCCGGATGGACTTTTCTTATTAACTATTTTAATCATGCAAGATTCAATTCATGGCAAACTTATATGACTAAACCCTATTTCCTTAGACCTTTTTAGTCTCCTCCAACCTTCATCAACTGCCAATTCCTTGGTCACTTAATTCCAATTAGAGGGTGAAGTTCAATTCTAGTTTATATGCCACAGAAAACCTAATTACCCAAATATAAGAGGATTATATGTCACGTATCCCGTTAAGTCCAGATAATTAGAAATTTAGGAGAAATTATTTTCAAGTTGTTGTTCAAGTAAAGAGCTTTTTCAAGTTATACAAGAACTCAATTAGAACAAGGGTCATACTTCCATTCCACCCAGATTCATAAGATAAAGAACAAAAACATTTCTTGAAATAGAAATCAGTATATGAATTAAAATAGAAAAATAATAGTATCAATTCATACAATAGACAGAGCTCCTAACCTTAACAGTGGAGGTTTAGTTGCTCATGGTTCATAGAGAAAACTAGGATTCTAAAAACTGTAAATTGCGGAATGAGGTAGAAGAGAAGAGAAGAGCCCGAATGGCTGATTCTTTTCCCTTTTATATCTAATCCTAATTAATGTAAAATATATTTCCTAAAAAACTAAATAATATATTTTCCTAATTTTAAAAGAAATAAAGTTTAATCAAAATTTATTAATTGCTTCTCGTAGCCTTGTGTAGACGAATTGGGGACCACTTGTGAGTTGAAGGTTGGCGCCGAACTTGAAGGGAGTCAAGTTCGGTGTGGACTAGGCAGCATGTTCACTTTACTTCTTGGCTTGTGGCGCCAAACTTGATAATCGTCAAGTTTGGCATGGGATGTTGTACGCAAATGTCCCTTGGAAGCTTCATGCTGGCACCGAACTTGAAGAACTTCAAGTTTGGCGTCGAGGAGACTGAACGCTCTTCTTGGATAATGGAGTTGGCGCCAAACTTGGGAGAAGCCAAGTTTGGCGTGGAGGTGGCAGCATTGCACACAACTCAAAGTAGCATTCATAATGGCTAAAATATATTAAATCTTGATTAAACTTAGCAATTCAAATACAAATTCACTAGGAAAAGATAGGAAAGATGCTCACGCATCACTAACGAATGATTGTGTGGATTTTAATTTGTACTTTGAGCACCCAGTTGGGTTGCCTTGTTATGCTCAAGAGGATATAGGCTAGGATGTGGCTGCAATTAGTGATTTTTCTTTCTCATCCCCATCTGATGATAGTTACAAGAGTGTTGAGGATGAGGCATACCAACCTCCTCCAGATGGGTAGATTGAGAAAAGTGACACTGATGGTGATAAAGATAGAGTCAATGTGAGAAAATTTACAAAGAAAAAGAAAGTTGAAAATTTAGCAAAGGAGAAAGATGATTGTGAGCTGTGGGAAGATTGTGGTAATAGACCAGTGTGAACATTGGCAAAAAAAAGTTGTGCCAAAGAAGTATGCTGACAAGAGAAAGAAGCATGCTATGCCCAACTTTAGTCCAAGTGGTGACGTGATGTTAGAGCTAGTTCAAGACCTAATAAAGGTGGAAAAAGTAGTGGGCTTGGTGGTGGTAAAATCCAACCTGATGCTGGACAAGATAGAAGTGGACCAACCCATACTAAGGTTGTTGAGCTCAATATAGAAGAGGTTGATTCTGAAGAAGATAAGGCGTATGTGTATGAAAGTGAAGCATTTGTCTCACTTGTTTCATCATATAATGAGGGTGGTAATAGAAACGAATGACTGGAGCACAAAACTGGTTATGACTATGGAGAAGTGTATTTTGTGTTTCGTATGAAATTTAACACGATGGTTGAGTTCAAGAATTATTTGAAGGATTATTTTGTCTATGAGAAAAAGGAATGTCAATACATTAGGAATGAACCCGAAAGAATTAGAGCCAAGTGTGCTACAAAAGGGTGTCCATGGCTGATTTATACTTCATATAATTCTAGAGATCGTTGTTATCAAATCAAGACCTTTGTAAACAGGCATACATGTGAGAGAGATTTTGGTTCCAATCAAGTTCGAACAAGTTATTATGCTTGAAAGCAACAAGAGAAATGCAGTGTGGAGTGAAGATATTGACAAAGCTATTTATGAAGTTCAAAGAAATTCCAACAAGCTTTGTGTAAATATCAAAGAGCACACTTGTACATATAATGTGTGGCAACTCATAAGTAATTTTGTGTATATAATGCTATTATTAATTATGTCAGTTATATCTAATATATTAATCTATTCGCTTAGGACTTTGTTTTGTCTAAAATTATGAAGGCCTTCTATGCAAGCATGCAGTTACTGCAATTTTTAGATTGAAAAACATGGGATACAAATCAAAGAACTTTGTACATAAGTCACTAACCATGGATGTTGTTAGAGCTACATACTCCTATGTGATTCAACCGGTGAACGGTGAGGAGTATTGGATCCTCACAGGTTGTACAGGAACCCTCCCTTCGACCATCGTACGTCCAGTTGGCCGGCCAAAAATTAGAAGAATAAAAGATCCAATCGAAATGGTGATTGGCAACAAAGTTAGGAAGTCATGCCAAGTAACTTGTAGTAAGTGTGGCAAGAAAGAACATTATTACAAGACTTGCAAAGGTGCACCTAGAAATCTAAATTGGCAATAAATTTATCTCAATATGCATCATAAAATGATGAACCAGTAAGTATAGGATAGAATACTTGTGACAATGACTGTTATTTTTTGTTTTATTAGACTGAAATTGTTATTTATCTTATGCAGGCTGCTCAACTAATACCACCACATCCTGCTGGTCCAATACCACCTCCTTCTATTGGGCTTAGAATGAAGCAACCTATTGTAAGGCCTCCTGTACCATCAACTAAAAATAATTTAGAGACACTTAAAGTAACTAGCTTAGAGACATTTGCAAGCATGTTTACTTTCATGCCAACACCTAGGTTTAGGCCGCCAAGCCAAGAAAGATTTAAGGATATTGATTAATAAAGAGCAAACAATGAAAAAAGAGCAAGTTCCTGCTGAAGATACTTTTTGTTTAGTACCCTGTTAGTTAACTTTAGTAATTATAAACTTATGAGCTTATCTATATATTAGAAAATTAGCATATTAGAGTCATGTGTATTTTGATACTACACAAATAATTACTTACTTTTGATTAGATAAATTAAGATATATTATGGTACTCTTTTGGATTGTACTTATAGTTACATTATTTGCTACTATTTTATTGAACATATCCGAATCATATTGTACCATCTTATTTTAGATTAATGAAACAAATATTTTGAATTGAACTCACAATTACTTTGTTATTGTATTTTCATACATTGATGCACTAATATAGTTGAAGTGTAATCCAGTCTCATTCAACATTAAATAAATTCATAGTAAGTTGACAATAAAAAATACAACTAATACAAGATTCATTAGCATAATATAATCTTACATAGGTTTGGTTACATTCAAAAGGATTACATATCAAAATAAATAACCACAATATACCTAACATAGTCTTACATCATCTATTTAAGACATGTCTCGAAGGCTAGCACAACCAGGATATTAATCATACTCAAAACCACAATCCGAAAATATTTGTTATCAACCATCTTGGGATCCAATCTCATTCTGAATTTTCAGATTTACTTCCATGTCTAATTCTTTTACTATATAATCTAGTTCCTTCAATCTCCTTTCTATGAAAAGAGTATTTCGACAAGTAATGTCCTCATCAATATTTTCTTCAATTAAAATATCTAGCCACTTGAAATACTTACAATGTAATTTACAAAGATTAGAAAATATACAAAAAAAATCAAATTCCCGCAAAAAATATGAATCATTACTTACATTGTAATTAGGACATTCTAGAAAAAATCTATCTGGATTAAGTTTTGTACAAGATTGAAAAAAAATTGTCTAGCTGCCATAATGACATTTGGGAGAGATGAATTTTTTCTTTTTTGGCTGTCCAACACTCCAAAAGAAAAAGTGCAGCTCCTACTATCTCTGCCAAAACTATAATCATGCAGAATGTGATTCCTAGTTTCTGAAAAATGGTCTCCACGACTCATGATGGTAGGAATGGTGGCTACACAAGGAGAAAGTGACAATAACATTAGGGTTAAACAATAGGGCTATTCATGTTCTTCTCTTTTAAAAAGAGAGAAAGACGTTGTTTTTATAAAATTAACAAGGGTCGGATTGGATGAGCATTCCAAGCTAGCACTTAATATTCAGATTATCATATTAATGTGCCATATAAGCATGTTTCATTAACCCCAAAGAGAGAAATAATTGATGTAGGGGCTAACCGATCTCACGAGATTAAAGTTCAAGGATCATCTAAATTTTTTTTTTTGAGGGAACCTCATGGTCTTTCAAAAAAATTATTTGGGATCGAGATGAATATTTACTCTATTGTATATGATTTGATTAATATTTAAAATTTATTAACTAATTGTCATTCTACAATGAACCGTGCATAAGAAATTAAACTTTTTTTAGTGGTCCAAACGCACCTTAGTTTATTCGAGTGGCATGCATGTTATTGAAGAAATTATCAACATGTCTTCAAATAGTGCTAACGAGTGGAGCGGTGGTGATCCCTTTAGTTGTTGATGGCTATGCCGGAGATGACATGGGAACGGTTTTAGTTTGGTTTTTGTTTTTACTTTTTAGGTTTGTTTTTTGAGACTTGGGTAACCTCTGGTGCTCCACTGCTATTGTGTTGAGCTATTTGCTTTCAAAAAAAAAAAAGAGGATTGATGTTGAAGGACTAAGATTTTGTCTAGTAACGAATGATTCGAATGGTATGCATGTTATTGTTATTTATTTATCATGAAACTGCTACTTTCAAACCGAAAGAGATAACAAGTGATTATATCCTTAATATTATCCTAACTCTTTTATTTCTTATTAAAAAAAGAATGTAACTGATATATATCTTTAGGGTATATGATAAATTTATTATTAAAAAATTAATTTTTTAATAAATATAGAATAAATATATTAAAAACTTAAATTTTTATATTTCTATAAAAAAATTTAATTTATAATTTTAATGTATACCCTTAAAAAAACACCTTTCTACTTTTAGAATTTGAATCGAGACTAATACTATGAAACCATCCATACATGTAGAGGATCCAGCGTGGCACATTTCAAGTACACGTCACGTATCAAAAATGATGTATGAAAATGCATAAAAAATACTATGCAAAAGTTGGTTGCTTCTCATGTTTGTAGAATCATAATGATGATTTCTGATCTGTTTTTCTTAATTTCTTATGTTAGAATATGGAATTTTAAGACTTAAAAGATCTTTAGTTGTAGAGAGGTGCTTATTGATGTGTTTCTTCAATTCAGGTGACTCCGAGATTTATTTATTTATTGTCGATTACTAAGAAAATGAGATAGAGTCTGTTGGAGACTTATAATCGAGTCCGTCGTTAGAGCTACGCAATTTTAATGAAAATCATATAAATGGACCAAATGCATATAATTTGTGATAGATAGTGAAACTTACTGTGAATATGCCAATTCCTGAATCCTAATGTTTTGAATTTAAAATTCCTATTTATAGTATTTTGTATGATAAATAATAATGAAATAGAAAATATTTACGGAGTAAATAAAATAAAATATTTATGTGCGAATTGATGAGCGGATATTTTCACAACTAGAAAATGGATTAATATAGACAGATTTACAGACAGATTTAGTCTTTATTACAGATGAATTTTTGGTTACCGAAAAAATTACCGACGGATTTTGTCCCTCTGGAAAAGCCTCGTTGGAAATTATTTACCGACAAATTTTTTTCCGTTGGAAAATTACCGACGGATTTTTACCAGTTACCGATGGATTTTCCCTCTGTAAATTCTCCATCCATTTCCCGAAGACGACGAACTTTCAGACGGATTTTTTGTCAATAATTACAGACGGATTTTCAGACGGATTTTCCATCTGTAACTAAAGACAAATTTTCCGACGGATTTTTCATCGGTAATTGGCAACAGATTTTCCGACAGATTTTTTGTCTGTAATTTAAACCTTGAAAAATCATCCCACACTCTGAATACAGACAGAAAATTCGTCTGTAAATCTGTCAGTAAGGTAAAATAGAGTTTTTTTTTTTTTTTCATTACAAAATAAATACTTTAGATTTGTTTTCTAAAATTACTCTATCAAATACACTGTAAATTGAAAAAAAAAAAGAAAGCCAAAAATCACATAGATAAACATAATATTCATTACACGATACCTATAAAATTGGATGTTATTTTTCAACACCATTATCCAATACCTATAGCCACAATTGCCTACTCTTATTTTGGGCTAAACGGCACTATTAACACTCGTAATATACACATTCTACAGAAAGTTTCCTTTCCAATCACAATTGAATCTGCATTCTCAAAACTGAAGCCATGTTGCTATAAAAACACCATGCAAGAATGAATGATGGAAACCATCTTATGGCAAAGAATGGGTAACAAATTGAGAGACCACCAAACCGGAAAAAGCATGTCCCCAAGCAGTGTAAGACACCAATAGCAAACTCAGATGTGACGCTATCAAGAAAGGATAGACTTCAAGGAAGCAAAACCATGGAAACTATGAAGAAAGGATGGATTGTAATGCAAGTTGTTGTTGCGGCTGCAGAGATGACCAAAAAAATGGGCAACATTAACTAGAAGCAAGAGTTGCAGGCGGTAAAGTTTGTTGAAGTTGTCTGAGCAGATTAATCATGCGGCCAGCAGTTTGTTCCGTTGCGAGGTCCTTTCCAGCACACAAAACCTACATCGCATAAAATGGGCAACATTAAATAGAAAATCAAATTAAATCAAATCAAATATGCATTGGAACATCAAAGCAGAAAATGCTTGATGAAAACTAACCTCAACAAAAACTGAAACTATTTTAGGAAGGTACTAATTGTTTGGACCCAAAAGCTCACTGTCAGACCTACAGGTAAACAAAAATAAGAATTAGAACAAAAAGAGTAAATGCGGGACTGCATTAGAAAACTAAAAAGGAAAATTTGAGTTCCTTACCTTTCAACCATGGAACAAAGTTGATCATGGACAACTTTGGCCTCAATCAAATCACCTTCTATTGGCAAATAGTTCAACCATGCAGGAATCACCTGTAAACATAACAAAAGATTGCAAAAAGATTAAATAAGCATATGCCATCTCAACCTGACAATTAAAAAACTCAGCCTCCACAGAGATTAGACCATGATAAGGCAAGATGTTGATGAACAAACCAAACAATAAGAGTAACCATTAACAGAAAAAATGTAAAGACCTGGGCAAAATCAATACTATCCCGATGAGATTGGCAAATTTTTCCCAGAGCTGAAACAGCATTATCATATGCCATTTCATTATCTGGGACACATAAATGTTTTGAAAGGATGACTAACTTGATTATCATATGCCATTACAATATCATATGCCATTACATAAATGTTTTGAAAGGATGACTATCATAATACAAAGACAGTAGCCCAGCAATCAACATAACTCAGATTTTTTAAAAACGAATTTAAACAACTAACTTGATCAAAAACTTCTTCCTCTTGTTCATTTTCCTCTTTAATCAGCTCACTCTCTTCAGCATCAAAATCTTCAGCTTTGGTCCTCTTTGCCCTCTCTCTTTTCCTCTTTAATCAGTTCATGATTTTAGATCCTTTTTTAATTTCTTTTCTTTTTTAATCTCTGCATTTCAATTCCAACCTGGAGGGTGAAAAAAACGAAAACAGAGGATCGATTAATTGATCACTCAAATTTGAAGCAGAATTGGGAAGTTCTGTATCAATAGAGGAACAAAAAGTTCAATGGAAATAGAAGCAACAGTGGATGCAGTTATTCGACCACCAGTCTTCTCTTCTACCCACTAATTGGATAAATATCTTTTAAAAAATTTGGGCTCTTCAAATCTGCGTGAAAGAAAGCATCATTACAACTAGAAAGTAGGATTAGGGCTCTTCAAATTGTTAGGAAACCCTTCTAAACAAACCAAAGAATATAATAATTCAAATTCATTGCATCTAAATATAATAAGTTCAATCTGAAGAGTCCGATCATTCTTCATTCAGTGTTTACAGTTTTACTAGCAGAAGTTCACGTCACTACTATACTACTGCTAAACTAGAATGAATATAAACATGCTATAGCAATTTGGAGCTGGTTCCTTATATAGGCTTTCGTTTCCAGAAGCTGACCAAAATATCTAAATATTGTGAATCGAATTTATATATGAATTAACTAGCTCGCCCAGCATAACAGTAATGGCAGAATCAAAGGATCACAATTTCACAATGCTGAATTCAGAAAACCCTAAGAGTCTTAAAAAAACAAGAACTACTTTTTCTAAGCATTCTAATTATATTTGGCCCTCTTTAACTTCTCATATTTAGAAAATTAGACGATTTTTCTCGAGATATGTTCAACTATACAAAATTGATAGCAATTAACCACTAATCGGCACTGTTTCAAACCGAATTTCGAGTCCAGAGCAAGACACTGCACAATAACGCGTTTGGAATGAAAAATTAGTGAGAGAAACAAGGGATGGAGTTAGGGCTAACCTGGTTAGTGGAGTGCGAATAGATCAAAAGATTGAAGATCTATGCAACCTTATATATAAAGTATTTGATTCGATTTGATTCAGTTAGTGGAGAAGCTGGTCTTTGCTAGAGAAGAAGTTACCAACGGAGTTAACTATCATTCCGAGCTTCGCTTCAAGCTTCGCCAGCAGAGAGCAAACAGAGATTATCAAGGAATTGAAAAACTTCAGCACTAGGCTGATGGATTGATGAAATAACTGTCCTTTGAATGGCATATTTATGATCAAGGGATTTAATTCTTTTCATGACATAGTAAGAGGCAACAGTGTCAAGTCCACTTGTTGGTTCATCAAGAAATAAGAGTGTTGAGGAGTCTTTTAAATACAAAGCAATTGTGATATCAAAAATGCTTTGAAAATCAGAATTTAACACATGCAAGCAATGAAAACAAATCTAATAAGCATCGACATTAATGAAAGACAAGAATTGATGGGAAGAGGAATAAGAAAAAACGTAGCGGTAAAACCTACCTTTAACTTTGTAAGAAAGCTCTTCGGAAATGAGGGCGCCAAGTAGTGGAAACAGAGTATATCTTCTTCTTAGCCTCTTCCTCACTACATAGTTAGCAGAAAACTCAAAAATCAAAACAGGAGGAAAGAAAAAAGAAGCAAATTAGGCATTGAGATTGAGAAAGAAGGACCTTCCAAGAACTTGAGCTAGTTGTTTCATATGCTATTTATATAAGCTTTCTCTTGATCCGATCTTGAATAATTCCATTAACCATATGAAATAAATAGTTTGATGAGGAAATAATTTCGCTACACTTGACCACCTTCATTTCCCCACACACCAGGCTGAAAAACAGCACATTAAATTAAACCTAAAACCTTATATCAATATAATATTCTGTTTACATTAAAATAACTCAAGTAAGCAAATAATCTCAAGTAAACAAATAAAATTGATTTTACTGTTCAGGCAGATGAAAAAAGTTTATTGTTTCTTCCGCAATATCAACTGTTATAGAACAGGAAATGTGTAAACAGAAAGTGAAACTTGCATTATTTAATTATAAGAACCTGTAGAATCAAACTGCAGATTCCTCAGCCTCTCCAACTCAAATTTCCGTTTCCATTCAGCAGCCTCAGCTTGAGCAAAAGCTTTTCCTTCAGCTACTTGCCTTAAGGCCTTCGCAACAGCTAGAAGGAGTTTAAGATAAATAAGTGGGGTTGGTTGATGGATACCTGTTGATGGCCGCTGTAGATAGACAGATAGCGAAGAGGTAAGAGTATGTGAGAAACTATGTCAAAAAATGGTTGTACCATTCACTGCTGAAGCTCTTAAATAAAGATTAATTTACACCCTCCTAATCCCTTGCTCTCTCTCCGTTCTAATAAATAGATAAGGAAAAGAAACACTATATTCATAAAATCATTCTTCATAATATATATATAATGCTAATTAATCTATCAGGCAAAATAAGATGAATTCAATATGTAATGTAAAATAGTTTTATAAGTATATTCAATTACATAACATTAAAGTAGTAAAAAAGTTTGTTCCGAACCCCATAAACTCCCATCTAGTATTTGTTCTGAATATGACAGAGCAACTGCAGATCCAAAATCCAAATTTTTTGATAAAGAGAGATATTAATGCAGACTTGATTTGGTTCAAAGAAAAATATGTCATCTTAGGAGGAATAAATGCTTACCAAGTAATGGTTGAATCCAATTCTGTGTATTTGCAAGGTCTTTGTAATTCTTCAAAAATGTATCATAGTAACTAAATAAAATAAATAAATAAAACTTATTAATATGACTCAGAGATTCTCTACCTAATACCTGACTCAACACAAATAAATAAATAAATAAAATTAAAAAAAAACACTAAGAGATGCTTATTAATATGAGTCTAAATATATGCAATGAAAACTTTGTTATGATGATTCAAAGAACTTGGAAAATCTAATTGAATTCAATTCATCTTTATGTACAAATTAAATGCTTATCTTTGTTCTTTGAAAGTATGTTGCAGGAACAACAAAAACAAAATCAAAGAGCAAATGCAAAAGTAAAAGAAAATATGTTACATAGGAGAAATCATCATCAACCTAAGCATGAAATCCAGAAAGATAGAAACAAAATAAATTAAATAAATAAGAATGAAAAAGGAAAAATGAAGGAAAATTCATTGACCTTAGGTGACTGAGGAGAAAATATAGAGCCAAAAATTACAGAAGAAGGTGATGGTTGAGACTCTTTGGAACCAAAAAGCTCAGAAGGAAATGAAAGAGAAGAATCCCGTTACTGAGGCTTTTCATCAAACAGCTTACATGCATCATTCGAAACGCTTTGATTAAATAAAAATTCATCACAGCAAACCAAATAAATCACAAAATCAAAAGCAAACGCTAGCTTAATTCCAAATCGGAAATGAAATCAAGCAGCAATTAAACTAATTGGAAGAAAATATAGTAGAAAATTTAAATACTCAACATCAATGTTGAGTTTGAAGAGAAGAAAAAGTCACTGAAAGAGGATTAAAGCTTATACTCATAAAAGTAGAGTTAGGTTTAACGAGAGTGATGATTGACGACGACGGGAGTGATGGAAGTCCCAAAGGTGTTGATGATGGAAGAATGCGGTGGATGACTGTGGTGATGAAAAAGCGGTGATGGAAGAATGCGGCGCTGAGGAGAAAGATTTGGAGTGTGAATGGAGAGGAAGATGATTGTGAAGCTCGTTTGGAGTATGGACTGTGGAGCTCGAGGGGATAGAAGTAGAGTTTAGGTTTAAGTTAATATTTCCCACGGAAAATTTTATATTACAGACAGATTTTCCATTTGTAATAAGTTAATAAAACGCAGCATTTTTGTCCATTTAATTACAGATGGATTTTTCGTCTGTAACCATTTCTCACTAAAAAAATTAATTTTTCCGACAGAATTATCGACGGATTCTCTTTTCCGTCTGTAATTTATGCTAATTCAATTTTTTTGTTTTCCAACAAAAAATTCCTCTGAAATTCGGTCTGTATTTCCGTAAGATAAAATCCGTCGAAAATATCCATCTGTAATAACTAGTTTTTTAGTAGTGTTTATACATTTTTTGGCACTATTTTCTCAGTATTTTTAGTATGTTTTGTTAAGTTTTATTAGGTTTTAGTGCAAAAATTACTTTTTGGATGCTACTTTGAGTCTTTTTGGTTTTTCTATGATTTTAGGTGATTTTTGGATGAATCTGGCAAATTTTGAAAAAGTCTGATTCAGATGTAAAAAAAGGACTGCAGATGCTGTCAACTCCTAACCTCCGTGCATTCAAACACGTATTTCTGGAGCTACAGAGATCCAATTGATGTGCTCTTAATGGCGTTGGAAAGCTAACTTCTAGGGATTTCCAACAATATATAATAATTTATACTTGTTTTTGGAAATGAAGGTCCAAAACGGGCATTGAACGCCCAAAACACTCCCTTTCTGGAGTTCAACGCCCTAAAGGGAGCAAGCTTGGCGTTTGGACACCCAAAAGGAATCAAACTCGGCGTCCAACGCCCCAAGAGAAGTACTAGGATGTGGATTCACCCCAAGCTCAGCCCAAACACTCACCAAGTGGGCCCGGAAGTGGATTTTCGCACCCTTTAGCTTAGTTTTTCACATTTTTGTAATTTTTAATTACGAGTAACATCTTTTAGGTCTAGTATTTTATTATAAATAAGAGACTTCCTTCTTCCTGAGGATTATGCTTACCAGGAGGGGAGAAGCACCGACACATTACTACTATTATTTTCTGTAAGCTATGAGCAACTAAACCTCTTAACTTAGGGTTAGGAGCTCTACTGATTCTCATGGATTAATAATATTACTGTTCTATTTCAATATGTCTGATTCTATTCTCTTATGCATTCTCATTCTTCATCTCATGAATTGAGGAGGAACCATGATATTCATCCTTGTTCTACTTGGGTTCTGTGCGAGTCCTGACCCGGATAGCATTGAGCTAAAGCTAGATATTCCATTGTGGATTCCAAGAGCGTACTTGGGAAACTTTGGATATGTGACATAAAATCTCGTTGACCGTGGGTTACTTAGGTCTCTGTGGCGTTAAGGCTAGAGTCAGAGAAGCAGCATTCCCTCATCCGGAAGATCCGACCTTGTCTGTGGCGTTTTGAGTAGGATCGCGAAGGGGAGTGGATTGCTTAGGGTTTCACCTTTGGCCACAGTGGGAAGCCATGAGTTAACTTGATGAGAGGACAAGAGTTAATAACGTACAGCTGCCATTGAAGGAATCAATCGTTATTGAAGTAGACAGTAAGAAAAGTTAATCCAGAAAGAATACGCATCTCTGAAGCCTTAACTGAATATCTATCACTGTTTTCACACCAACCTGGTATTTCGTTCTTTTCTATTTTATTTATGCTTTCAATAAACAACCATCTTTTCTAATCGCCTGACTGATGAGCGGATATTTTATACCCTTTTTAGCATCATTTTCATATAGTTTTTGTTATGTTTTGTTTAAGTTTTATTATGTTTTCATAGATTTTCATGCAAAATTCATATTTTTGGATTCTACTTTGAGTTTGTATATTTTTTTATGATTTCAGGTATTTTCTAGCTGAAATTGAGGAGCTTTGGAAAAAGTCTGAGTCAGAGTCAAAGAAAGGACTATAGATGCTGTCAGGATCTGACCTCCGTGCACTCGAAGGAGCATTTCTGGAGCAACAGAAGTCTAAATGGCGCGGTCTGAAAAACTATGGAAAGCTAACATCCCGAGCTTTCCAGAAATATATAATAGTTTATACTTTGCTTTGGAAGTGAAGGTCCAAAACTGGCATTCAACACCAGTTCTTCACCCTCTTCCAAGCGTTGGACGCTCAAAAGGGAGCAGCTGGCATCCAACGCCCAAACAGGAGTCCAAGGCTGGCGTTCAATGCCCAAGAAGGGTCCTAGGACGTGGAGACACCCTTAGCTCAGCTCAAACACTCACCAAGTGGACCCGAAAAGTGAATTTTTGCACTACAAGACTAGTTTATCTTATTTCTGTAATTCTTAGTTAGCAGATTAGTATTTATAGGAGAAGTTCACCCTTGTTTAGGGATCGGCTCATCTTCTTCCCCCACTTTTACATTTGAACATTATTTTACAATATGAATCACTAACCTCTTAGGTTAAGGTTAGGAGCTCTGCTGATTCTTATGAATTAATAATATCACTATTCTATTTCAATCTATGCTTGATTCCATTCTAAGATGTATCTTCGTTCTTCATCCTAATGAATTGGGAGTGTAACTTGACCGTCATCTCTATTTCACATGGGTTCTTGCGAGTCCTTGACGGGATAGTATTGAACCACAAACTTGATTATACATCTCTTAGACAGCTAATCCACGACTTCATTTGGGACTTCTCGAGACATTAGTTCAGCTGAGGTACGGGGCGATTAGGGCCTTTGTGGTATAGGCTAGAATCCAAGGAGCAGCGTTCTCTGATTCGGAAGATCTGACCTTGTCTGTGGCGATTTGAGTAGGATCACCAAGGGAATGGACTACTAGAGCTTCACCCTCGTTCAGATTGGATGACCGCTGACCCGGCGTTTGATCTGAAGCAAAGGAGATTAATGACCGCTGACCCGGCGTTCATCATTTACAGCCTGCCATGGAATGAATCATCAGAAGGTGGAGTATATGGTGAGAAAAGTTGATCCAGAAGGAAGAAGCATCTTCGAAGCCTCAACCGTTATATCATCACTGATTTCACACTTATTCAGTAACGTTTTATTTATTTATCTGTTTTATGCATTTATCGTGACAACTATCCTCCTTTCTAATCGCCTAACAAAGATCTACAAGATAGCCATTGCTTGTTTAAACCAACAATCTCCGTGGGATCGACTCTCACTCACCTGAGGTATTACTTGGACGACCCGGTGCACTTGCTGGTCTATCTGTTCGAATATTGCAGAGTTAATTTCGTGCACCAAGTTTTTGGCGCCGCTGCCGGGGATCGTTCGAGTTTGACAAACTACCGGATTATCTTGTTCCTTAGATTAGGTACTTTTTACTATTTTGTTTCGTGTCTTTTGTTTTTCTTTTTAAAAAAAAAAAACTTTTTCAAAATCCATCTTTTCTTTGTCTTTTGTTTGAGTCTAGTGTCAGTTCTTAAGTTTGGTGTCCTTTGTGTGTTCTTTATTTCTTTAAATTTTCGAACTGTTCTTGAGTGTTCTTCTTGGTATTCAAGTTGTTCTTGTTTCTTTTCTTTGTTTGATCTTAAAAATTTTCAAGTTTGGTGTCTTTTGGTGTTTTTCCTTTTAATTTTCGGAAATTAGTATCCTTTGATCTAAAAATTTTAAGTTTAGTGTCTTTTAGTTGTTTTTCTCTTTCTTCATTAATTCGAAAAATAAAAAAAATATATCTTTTCTATCTTTATTCAAAAATTTCGAAAATCTTGCTTTCTTTTTTTTTTTATTTTGATTTGAAAATTTTAAAGTTTGGTGTTTTCTTGTTAGTAAAGTCAAATTTCAAATCTTATCTTTTTAAATCTTTTCAAATCTTTTCTTTTAATTTGATTTTTTTCCTATCTTATCTTTCTTTTAAATTTTAAAATTTAAAACTTTTTCAAATCTTTATCTTATCTTTGGTTTATCTTTCTTTAAATTTCAAATTATTATCTTATCTTATCTTAATTTTAAATTTCATATTCAAATCTTTTTCAAATCTTCACCATATCTTATCTTCCTAACTTATTTTCAAATCTTTATCTTATCTTGTTTTAATTTCAAAATTCAAAATCAAAATCTTTTTTAAATCTTTTCAATTATTATCTTATCTTGTTGACTTTTTCTTTCCAATTTTAAATTTTAAAATTTTTAAAATCAAATCTTTTTCAACTCTTGTATCTTATCTTATTTTCAAATCTTTCTTAATTAGTTACTTGCTTTATCTTATTTTAATTTTAAAAGTTTGAAATCTCTTTAATACTCTCCTCTCTCTTCTATTTTCGAAAATTTCTTACCTCTTCCTCTCTCTTCTTTTTCGAAAATCATCTTTCAATTTTCAAATCTTTTTAATCAATTAGATTTTCATTTCCTTCTTGTTTTTCGGTTTCAATAAATAAATAAAATAAAAATAAAAATATTTTAATTCTAGTTTCCCTTTTTACTTCTTAATTTTTGAATTCTTCTACCCCTCTATTCGAATTCTTCTTCACATCTCACAGGGAGTTCTCTATACTTTTACATAGAAACTCCCATTCTCTTTCTTTTTTGTTTTTCTTTTTTCTTGTTTATGAGCAGGAATAGAGATAAAGAACCTCTCTTTGATCCTGATCCTGAACCTGAGAGGACTTTAAGGAAGTGTTTACAACAAGCTAAAGCATAACACTCCAGAGGAAACCTCATAGAGCTTTTCAAACAAGAAGCTGAAAATACAAACATGGCAACCGATCAGAATAATGGAGGAGATGTAAGGAAAGTTCTTGGTGATTTCACTGTACCCACTTCTGACTTCTATGGAAGAAGTATCTCCATACCTGCCATTAGAGCAAATAACTTTGAGCTTAAGCCTTAGTTAGTCTCTCTAATGCAACAGAATTGCAAATTTTATGGACTTCCACTAGAAGATCTACATCAATTCCTATCTGAATTCTTGCAAATCTGTGATACTGTTAAGACCAATAGAGTTGATCCTGAGGTCTATAGGCTTATGCTTTTACCTTTTGCTGTTAGAGACAGAGCTAGGATATGGTTGGATTCTCAACCCATAGAAAGCCTAGACTTTTGTGAAAAGTTGGTTAATGTATTCTTGGCCAAGTTCGTTCCACCTCAAAAGATGAGCAAGCTCAGGGTGGAAGTTCAAACCTTCAAACAAAAAGAGGGTGAATCCATCTATGAAGCTTGGGAAAGATACAAGCAACTCATCAGGAGATGTCTTCCTGACATGCTCTCAGAATGGACTATCCTAGGTATCTTTTATGATGGTCTATCTAAGATGTCCAAGATGTCATTAGAACATTCTTTTGGTGGATCACTCCACTTAAAGAAAATGCCTACAGAGGCACAGGAACTCATTGAAATGGTTGCAAACAACCAATTCATGTACATTTCTGAGAGAAATCCTATGAACAATGGGTAGCTCAGAAGAAAGGAGTTCTGGAAGTTGACACTCTGAATGCCATATTAGCTCAAAACAAGATCTTGACTCAACAGGTCAATATGATCTCTCAGCATCTGACTGGAATGCAAGCTACAGCTGGCAGCACTCAAGACACCTCCTATGATGGAGATGCTTATAATCCAGATCAACCTACAATGGAGGAGGTGAATTACATGGGAGAACCCTATGAAAACACCTACAACCCTTCATGGAGGAATCATCCTAACCTTTCATGGAGAGATCAACAGAAGCCTCAGCAAGGCTTCAACAATAATTAAAGCAGAAGAAACCAGAATAGGTTTAACAGTAATAAACCATTCCCATCTTCTCAGCCACATATGGAGACTTCTAAGTAGAGCCTTTCAGACTTAGCAACCATAGTCTCTGAACTCTCTAAGACCACTCACAGTTTTATAACAGAAACTAGGTCCTCCATCAGAAATCTGAAGGTATAAGTTGATCAACTGAGCAAGAGAATCCCTGAGACCCCTCCTAACACTCTTCCTAGTAACACTGAAGTGAACCCAAGAGAAGAGTGCAAGGCCATCACTGTAGAAGCTGAGGCCGAATCTGAAGGGATACTCTGGCATTGAACGCCAGTATGGACGTCCTTACTGGGCGTTGAATGCTAGTAAGGGAGTCCTTACTGGGCGTTTAACGCCCAAAGAGGAACCATCATTGGCGTTGAACGCCAGTAAGGAAGTCCTTACTAGGCGTTCAACACCCAAAGAAGCACAATCACTGGCGTTGAACGCCAGTAAGGAAGGCCTTACTAGGCATTCAATGCCCAAAGTGGCACAGAAGCTGGCATTGAACGCCAGTAATGGGGCAGCTGGGCATTCAACACCCACAAACCACTCCCCTATTGAAGAACGGAAGGCAACTAAGGCTCATGAGGAAACCATAGAAGTTTCATTGAATGCTTTGCTGCAAATTATGGATTATGAGGATCACTCCCCCTTTGATGAGGAAGAAAAAACTAGGGAAGAGCAAGTTGCTCGGTACCTAGGAATCCTCATGAAGCTAAATGCCAAGTTATTTAGAACAGAGACATTGGAGGAAGAACCCTATGCTCACCAAGGAACTCAATGCCTTGGTGACAAACCCCAATTTGACGGTTTGTTTCGCATTGAATTTAGAGTATTTTGATAACCTTTGTCACATTTAGCCTAGGAATTAGCATGATTTTGTTATCTCTCCCATATTTGTGCTTAAGTGTAAAAACATGCCTTTTAAGCCTTATTTTGATGAATTCTAGTTCTTCTTTGATTCCATAAGATGCCTTGATGTGTTTGCTAGTAATTCCAGGATTGAAATAGGCTAGGCATGGATCAAAGGAAGCAAGGAAGGAAGCATACAAGTGGAGAGAAGCATAAAAAGTCAAAGAAGCAAAGTCAGCCATGCACGCGCACGCGCACAAGGCGCTCGCGCGCACATCGCAGAATTAGCCAGGGACGCGCACGCGTACCGTGCGCGCACGCGTCGATGAGGGCACATGACCTCACTAATGCAACACGTGCCTGGCGATTTGAGAGGGTTTCTGAACCCATTTTTGGCGCCAAATTGCTAAGGGAAAGGAATAAAGGGATGAAGGATTAAGGGGAAGGCATCATTATCATCACCTTTTGACATATAATCACTTTTAGTTTAGAGTTTTAGAGAGAGAAGCTCTCTCTTCTCTCTAGAATTAGATTAGGAATTAGGGTTAGATTAGGATCTCATAGTTCTAGGTTTAATTCAAGTCTCCTTCTACTTCTATCTTCAATTGATGATTGCTACACTTTGGTTCTTCTTTCTATCCCTATTCTCTTGTTGTAATTCCTCTTATTTTGTTTCTAGGTTTTGTAATCATGATACTCTTGTTCTCTTTATTTTCTTTCAATAATGCAATTAGAGGTACTTCATGATAATTGTGTTCCTTTTAATTGTTGTTGTTAATTCATTGCCATAATTGTTGTTAGATTCTATTTTTGTTATCAATTTACTTTGCTTTTCTTTTATGCCTTCCAAGTGTTTGATGAAATGCTTGGTTAGATTTTAGTATAGATTTTGTTCCTCTTGGCTATGGTAGAGTAATTAGTGATGCTTGAGTTATCTAATGTCTTTGCTGATTGATAATTAGAAGTTGCTAATTGGTTTGGAGTGCACTAAAGCTAGTGTTCCCTTGGGAGTTGGCTAGAACTTGTGGCTCAAGTCAATCCATCCACTTGACTTTCCTTTAATTAGTAAGGGTTAACTAAGTGGTGGCAATGAACAATTCTCATCACAATTGAGAAAGATAACTAGGATAGGACTTCTAGTTCTCACACCTTTCCAAGAGCCTTTTATAGTTTTTAGTTTATTTTCATTGCCATTTACTTTTCATGCTTCTTATCCAAAACCCCAAAATAACTCATAACCAATAACAAGACACTTTATTGTAATTCCTAGGGAGAACGACCCGAGGTCCAATACTTCGGTTTATAAATTTTAGGGGTTTGTACTAGTGACAAACAACTTTTTGTATGAAAGGATTAGTGATTGGTTTAGAAACTATACTTGCAACGAGAATTCATTTGTGAAATTCTAAACCGTCAAAAATCCATTCGTCAAAATGGCGCCGTTGCTGGGGAATGCAATGGTGTTATGTTATTGGTTATTGTATATATGTGAATAGTGTGAATATGTTTGCTTTTGTTAGTTCTTACTAGTTTTTAGGATTTAATTTTCTTGCCTCTTATTTGATTTTATTTTTATTTTCTCTTGCTATCATGAATTCTCACTTTGGCTATGAGTTTGGTTATCAACATGTTGTAGGAAATGAGGACTATAATGAAGATGTGTATCAAGAATGGGATGACCAAAGGTGGGAGGAGCCATATGCATATGATCAATCTTCATGGCAACAACCTCCACCAACGCACTATGAAGAAGAGCCATTCTATGATGCATACCAATCCAATGGCTATGGTGAATCACCTTGTGACTTCCAAGCACCGCCACCATATGCCTATGACTCTCACCCTCAACATGAACCTCAACCATTCTCACAAGCCTTCTCATACCAAGCACCCTCCTATGATCCCTACCCCTCGTATAACCGACCACCCCTACCATATTCTTATGACCATTATGAGCAAGCGCCCTCAGAACCACCACCCTATCGAGATCACTACCAAGAACCACCTCAATACTCATCATCTCCATACCTTTACCAAGAAGAACCACCTTCCTACCATGAACCCTCCCTCCAAAATAATGAACCTTCCTACCCACCACAAGCCCCAATAGACGACCCTCTCACTTTGTTACTCCAAGGACAAGAAGCCATGAAGCGGGATACACTTGAGTTTGTGACCAACTTGACCAAGGTGGTGCACACTTTAGCCCACCAATGCTTGAATACTCAAGGTACTTCCGTGACCACATGTGAAAAGTCAAAAGAAGAGCAAAGTATGAAGGTGAAATTGGAAAATTCGGTGGAGAAAGAGGAGTCAAATTTTGTATTGGAGCAACTAGAGGAACCTATAATCATTGAAGAAAAGGAAGAAGTGGTTGAAGATTTAGGAGATGTTGAAAGTCCAAGGGAATATAGTCTCATGGAGCACTCTTCCAAGGAGCTTGATATTGAAGTTGAAGAAGGTGCGCAACCCCCAAGGCATATCATCGTTGGAGACTTGGAAGAGGCTTATCAAGAGATGGATTCAATCATGGATGAATTCCTCTCTACAATGGAATCCTCTCCCATTGGACATGGAGTTGAAAGTATAAAAGAGTGTGCACAACCTCCCATACCCTTGGTGAGCAATGAGAAAGAGAGCTACCAAGAGAAAAACGTTGGCATGGTGCATATCGAAATTGAAGAATATGAAGAGGTTGACCAAGAAATGGATTTATTCATCAATGAATTTCTATCCAAAATTGAACCACCTCCCATTAGGCAAGAAATCAAAGTTCTTGAAGACAACACCAAGCTATGTGATAAAAGGGAAAAGGTTGAAATCAAGGAAGCTCACAAAGAGGTGGAAATACACAAAGAAGAGCACAAGGAAGTAGACCTTGCATTGTCTAAGTGTGGGGAGGTCTTCCTTCCCGAGTCACCATCCAACACAACATTCAAGTGGGTAAAATTCTTATCCATAAGCTTCACTTTCTCGCTTGAATATGGTTTGATTGAAACGGATGGACAACTTAGAGCTCTTTGTGGAATTAAAAGCAAGAATAAGTTGTGTAGTGGTTGCAAGTTAGAAATTAGGCTCATTAAGGTCAAAGTTTCAAGGCATAGGAACGATGATTGGAAGAATATCACATTGCATGGGTCTCAATAGAAGGTTTGGTATGTTAAAGAGAATTCTATATGTCAACCACCCGGAAAGAAAAAGTATAAAGACCAAATCGAAGATGGGTGTGAAGATAAGATATGGGATCCCGGTTCGCTATATGAAGACCAACTATGGGGACTCATATCTTGGGTAGAACTGTGCCCGAGCTTGATGAATATGGTTGGAAATTCTGTCAACCAATTGAGAAGCAAGGATCCTTGGAGATTCAAGGATGAGTACAAACATAAGCCACCATGACAATAAGCATCTCAAAATGTCCAACTTAAGGACTTAAACTAAAAGTGCTAGGTGGGAGGCACCCCACCATGGTAAACTCTTTCCACTCTTCTAAATTTACTTAATAAGTGATTTGAGTTACCATTATAGGTAGATGTTTCATACAAATTTGTTTGTACAACTTAATTGTTAGCTTAGTCACATGCATGTTGTGTTTAGTAGTAGATGAATAATATCCAAAATTGCATTTTTGTGAATTATATGATGGTTGAGTGAATAAGAGTTGTGAACACTAAGGGGAGCACCCAGCAAGTTTTTTCTGAAAAAAAAAAAAAAAAAAAGAGGGTGTGGACGCGCGCGCACAACGTACGCGTATGCGTCCCAGTGCGGATGCACCACGAGCCACACTCCCGGGAGTTGGGCCTCACTTGGGCAAACATTGTGCCTTGAGCCCAACCTGACCCACGCGGACGCGCACTACGTGCGGGCGCGCCGACTGTTAGATCCTGGAAGTTCGCGCGGACGCGCACCTGCCGCGTCCGCGCCGATTTGCTGCTGCAAATGATTGGGCCAAACCCCAGAGAGTTAAGCCATTTCTGGGCTAGCTTTAGGCCCCAGGCCCAACCCGATCTGCGCGAGCGCATGCATTGCGCCAGCGCGCCATTTCACAATTCCTCAATGTACGCGGACGCGCATTTACCGCGCGCGCGTCTTTGCGTGTGGCCACCAATCTAGGCCACGAACCCGAGAGTCGGGCGTGCCTCAAGCCCATTCTAAGCCTCAGGCCCAATCTCACGGGCGCGTGCGCGCACCGTACGCGCATGCGCCCCTGCCTAATATGCCACCCCACGTTAGCGCGCACTGCACGCTCACGCATGAATCTCCCTTTTTCCCAATGTGCGCGGACGCGTACATGCCGCGTGCGCGCAGGTCTGGTGCGCGACTCCCAGGCCAGTCTCCAGAGAGTTAGGCCTGAGTTGGGCCAACTCTAAGCCCCTAGCCCAACCCCATGCACGCGTGCGCGCACGGTACGCGCACGCGTCCTTTCCTATTTCTGCTCATCCCCGCTTAAGCGCGTTGTACGCGCACGCGTAGGGTCCACATTCTCTCAATGGGCGCGGACGCGCAAGGTGCGCGTGCGCGCCGATTCAAAAAAAGGGATAACCCTAGCTCGCGAAGCACACTGCGCAGTCGCGCAACCCTTTCCCCAACCTCCAACCTCTTCTTCTTCTTCTCTCCCCCAACTGCCGTCGCAGCAGCAGCGCCGGTCGCCGCCGCACGACCTATTTCCGACACCGCCCTTGGCCATCAATTCCCTTTCCCTCTCACCACCACCCGTTCTCTCTCTCTCCCTCTCACTCCTCTCACCCATCTCACCCTTCCCTCCGCCGCCACTCCGTCATCACTGCCGGCGGCTCCCCCCTCTCTGTTCTGCCTGCACATCCTCCTATCCTTCTCCCCTCTCACCACCACCCTCCCTCCTCCCCTCAGTTTCTCATCCCTCCGGCCAACCACCGCGCCAGCCGTCCTCACCGCCACCGTTCACGGCGGTGCCAGGTTCTGCCTCTGCTGCCCCTGCCTTAGCGTCGTCCCCCTTCTCCATTCTCAGTTTTTCCCGGCTCCCAGGTTCCTACTCCATTTCTGTTATTTTTTTTTCTGTTTTTCCTTTTATTTGTTCATTTACGTTAGTTCCTGGAATTGCATGTTAGTTAGTTAAATTCAAATTTTGTATGTTAGGTTAGATAGATATAATTGCTGTTAGGTAGCTAGGGCTGGATAGAGGATTCTGGGCCTGATAATTGCTCCGTATGTGCATATCTGCTGCTTGCTTCCTTGGGTTCGGTATGTTGGTTTTGGGTTGATATTCCATGCAATATGTGTTGCCAGATAATATCTGTTTGCTGCTGTGCATGAGTGATGTTATTTTTTTGTGCTAATTGTGCTATTTTGCTATCCGAGAACGTCCAATTTTAAGCCGGAATGCTGCCCGATTTTCAAGGAAATTAGTTTCATTTTGATCTTTATTTCAGTTTTGGGCAAATTTCTGTTTCCCTTTTTGACTTCCCGGATTTGCACAATCATTGTGAACATGAACCGCAACTTCTCGTTCAATTGAGCCTATATATCATCATATCGCTAATCCACTTTTCTAACTTACTAATTTCTTTAACCGTTTTACTTCCACTCACTTTTAACCCTCTTTAACAATTCTTTCAAAAATATGATGATATTATTGCCTTTTGAATATGAGATGTTGCCTTTAATGAAGATTACAGTCTTGGTTCCTTCACTTATGTTCACTTGTTCACTTTTACATATTCAGTGCAACATCATGATTGCTCTTTGATAATTGTATCCTGAACATGCCTCCTAAATGTTACATGCTAAATGTTTTATATATTCTATCATATTTTTCAGGATGTCAGATAGAGGAAAAGCTATAGCATCTGCTTCCAAAAAAGGAAGCGCTCCAAGACCCCTACACCCCCACCATCTGCTAACTATGCGAGGAACCCGCTGAATGAGGAGGAGAAAGAAAATCAGTTACTCCCGTCCACTGATCCAACCAAATTTCCGAATCTCTACTGCGAGCTACGCCTCTCCCGTTATGCAAAGAAGAATCTGAATATTGAGAAGAAGCTGAATCTTCCCAATGATGTGAGGCGTGCCATAAACGCCCGTATTTCTGAGCTGGGCTTGGATTTCGTCGATAGGGACTTGGGACGGATTAACATCTCATGGGTCAAGGAATTTTACTGCAATTTCTTTCGACCGGGCTTGGATTCGGTATTCTTGAGGGGTAGAGAGATTATGATCACTGAGGATGCCTTGAGGGATGCACTGCTCTGCAGAGTCGGTACTCCTGAGACTTGTGCCTACCAGCAGGCAAAGGTAGCTCTCCTCTCCATGACTTTCGACTATGAGGCACTTAGGCGCGTGATTGCTACACCAGATGCTTCTTGGGTAATGGATTCGAGCAACACAAAGCCCAAGGGCATGCTATTTGCACATCTGACTAGGGAGGCTAGGACTTGGCAACAAATATTTGCCCACTATGTCTTCCCTACCACTCACTTTTCAGAGATTCCGATGGATATGCTAGTCCTGATTGGGTGTGTCATGGAGGGGAAGGAAGTATATTTTCCCCGACTGATTAGGCATAGCATGTGGAGAGCTCATATTCGCGGCTTGTTACCGTTTCCCACACTGGTTACTAGCTTAGCTAAGCTAGCTGATGTCCCGTGGGAGGACGATGACGTGCAACCACCACCTCCAGATGACAACGACAAGGAAGTTACTATTCCCTGGGGTGTGTGGGTGCACAAGAGGCCCCCGACCAGCCGCCGTTCTCGAGCTAGAGCGGCAGTCGAGGCAGCTATACCATCTCCTTCGACAGCAGCCCCACCTCCTTCAGCACCCGAGCCCACTTACCTACTGGTTCAGCGTCTGTTTCGGTTCTTGGAGCGCGAGAGGCTCCATGTCAGACGCCGACTGGATCGGATGGATCAGGCACTCATCTCCCTTGGCGCCGAGTTACCTCCGCTTCCAGACTCTCCGACCTCCGATGAGCAGGAACATCAGGAGGACGACGCGGAGGCACCGGTTCAGCAGGATGCCCCTGACACTACAGAGCCACCACAGACTCAGGAGGAGCCGGTCCCACAGCCACAGTCAGAGCCAGAGCCTATCGTTGTACCTTCCACTGATCCTCTGGTTTAGCATCGAGGACGATGCTTGGTTTTAAGTGTGGGGAGGGCACCGGTAGCATTATTTGGGAACCGGTGAACTTTTCGGCCTAGTTATCTCATTTTGCACATCTTTGTATATATTTTGATGCATTTCTAGTTTGCCCTGGATACTTTTATTGCTTATTTTGGATTTTAGATATTTTGATGCTTTTGGATATTTTTAGATGTTTTGGATGATAGATTCCGTACCTTTAGTTGGATTCTTCTTTATACATTTTGTTTATCTTTGTTTTTAGTTTGTAGTTGTGATTAGAAATCATACTTTGAATTGCAAATATTTAGTCACCCTTTTTGCATAATATATTGGTTTTAAGTGAAAAAGGAAAGGGTGAACTAAGAAAATTTTTGAACTTTTCAATCACAACAATGCTTAGTCAAACATTGAGATTTTTCAAGAAGTTTAAATATAGGGCATTAACCCAATTGATTGAAAGAGAATTTTTTTTTTAAACTTGCTTGAATTTCATACCTTGTGAAGCATGTATTGAATTGAGAACACAAGCTTGTGAGACTTGAGCCTATTGATGTGGTTACATTTTATAACCACCTATTTTCCATTCTTGTGTGAAATTGTTCTCTTTCCATGATTGTGATCCTTGATTTGCTTGATTCTATATATCCGTTTATTTCTTGTGTTTGTGCATTTATATGATTGAGGCCATTCTTTCATTAGCCACTTACCCAAATAGCCAACCTTTTACCCCCCATTGTTAGCCAATTTTGAGCCTATGCTCAACCCACTTATTCTTATTTTAGCACATTACAAGCCTAAGGTGGAAAACCAATGAAAAGTCCTTGTTTGGATCTTTGATTGACCTAGGCTAGTGAGAGTGTTTTATTATTCAAAGTTGGTGAGGCTTGGGAACATTGGATGGGATAAAAAGGGGCAGTACACTTTTATGTTTAAGAATTGGGCACATATTCATGTATTGATTAAATATAGAGACCTTATGCATTGATGTTCTCGTATTTAGTTTGAAAGAAGAAAAAGAAAAAAATATATATAAAGAAAAAAAAATGAGGAAAAGAAAAGAAAAAAAAATGTATATAGAAAAAGAAAAAAAAAAAAAGAGAAAAGCAATAAAGGGGACAAAATGCCCCAAAGTGAAGCTCAATAAGAATCAATGCATAAGTGTTGTGAAATGAAAAGAAAATGCATGAGTATGTAAGAAAAAGTGAAGAATGGGTAGTTAGAATAGCTCGCATTTGTATAGGTCATTAAATAGGTTAGGTGGGAAAGTCTATGCTAATCAAAGATTCAAATCCTAGTCCACTTGACCATAAATGATCCTACCTTGACCCTAACCCCATTACAACCTAAATAAAAGACCTCATGATGAATGTATGCATGCATTGAATAAATGTTGATTGTTAGAAGAAAATCAAATTTTGGAAAACATGATTAGAAGAGAATTGAGTGAATTAACCCTTAAACACTTGAGTGAATAGAGCGGATACACATCCGGTGAGGGTTCAAAAGTTCAATCACATGTGTTCACCCATATTATCTATACTCTTGCAAGTTTGAACTCTTTTTGACAATTCAATACAATTGTGGTTTGGACTTAGTCCTTATTGCCTAAATCTTGTGCTTACACATGCTCTCTTGGGAATTGATTTGTTTGAACTAAGCTTTTCCAATTGCTTTAGATAATTGCATTTAGATAGGACTCATATAGTTTAGTTGCATTCAATAAATGTCATAACCCTTAGTTCCTTCTTACTTTAGCATGAGGACATGCTAGGGCTTAAGTGTGGGAGGTTGACAAACCCCAATTTGACGGTTTGTTTCACATTGAATTTAGAGTATTTTGATAACCTTTGTCACATTTAGCCTAGGAATTAGCATGATTTTGTTATCTCTCCCATATTTGTGCTTAAGTGTAAAAACATGCCTTTTAAGCCTTATTTTGATGAATTCTAGTTCTTCTTTGATTCCATAAGATGCCTTGATGTGTTTGCTAGTAATTCCAGGATTGAAATAGGCTAGGCATGGATCAAAGGAAGCAAGGAAGGAAGCATACAAGTGGAGAGAAGCATAAAAAGTCAAAGAAGCAAAGTCAGCCATGCACGCGCACGCGCACAAGGCGCTCGCGCGCACATCGCAGAATTAGCCAGGGACGCGCACGCGTACCGTGCGCGCACGGGTCGATGAGGGCACATGACCTCACTAATGCAACACGTGCCTGGCGATTTGAGAGGGTTTCTGAACCCATTTTTGGCACCAAATTGCTAAGGGAAAGGAATAAAAGGATGAAGGATTAAGGGGAAGGCATCATTATCATCACCTTTTGACATATAATCACTTTTAGTTTAGAGTTTTAGAGAGAGAAGCTCTCTCTTCTCTCTAGAATTAGATTAGGAATTAGGGTTAGATTAGGATCTCATAGTTCTAGGTTTAATTCAAGTCTCCTTCTACTTCTATCTTCAATTGATGATTACTACACTTTGGTTCTTCTTTCTATCCCTATTCTCTTGTTGTAATTCCTCTTATTTTGTTTCTAGGTTTTGTAATCATGATACTCTTGTTCTCTTTATTTTCTTTCAATAATGCAATTAGAGGTACTTCATGATAATTGTGTTCCTTTTAATTGTTGTTGTTAATTCATTGCCATAATTGTTGTTAGATTCTATTTTTGTTATCAATTTACTTTGCTTTTCTTTTATGCCTTCCAAGTGTTTGATGAAATGCTTGGTTGGATTTTAGTATAGATTTTGTTCCTCTTGGCTATGGTAGAGTAATTAGTGATGCTTGAGTTATCTAATGTCTTTGCTGATTGATAATTAGAAGTTGCTAATTGGTTTGGAGTGCACTAAAGCTAGTCTTCCCTTGGGAGTTGGCTAGAACTTGTGGCTCAAGTCAATCCATCCACTTGACTTTCCTTTAATTAGTAAGGGTTAACTAAGTGGTGGCAATGAATAATTCTCATCACAATTGAGAAAGATAACTAGGATAGGACTTCTAGTTCTCACACCTTTCCAAGAGCCTTTTATAGTTTTTAGTTTATTTTCATTGCCATTTACTTTTCATGCTTCTTATCCAAAACCCCAAAATAACTCATAACCAATAACAAGACACTTTATTGTAATTCCTAGGGAGAACGACCCGAGGTCCAATACTTCGGTTTATAAATTTTAGGGGTTTGTACTAGTGACAAACAACTTTTTGTATGAAAGGATTAGTGATTGGTTTAGAAACTATACTTGCAACGAGAATTCATTTGTGAAATTCTAAACCGTCAAAAATCCATTCGTCACTTGGTCCAACAGAAATTACCTCGGAATCTACTGGATCACGGACGCTGCCTAATTCCTTGCACCGTAGGCACCATTAACTTTGAGAAGGCTCTGTGTGACCTAGGGTCAAGCATAAACCTCATGCCACTCACTATGATGGAGAGGATGGGAATCTTTGAGGTACAAGCTGCAAGAATCTCACTAGAGATGGTAGACAAGAAAATAAAAAAGGCATATGGTCTGGTAGAAGATGTCTTAGTAAACGTTGAGAACCTTTACATCCTGATGAGCGGATAATTTATACGCTTTTTGGCATTGTTTTTACATAGTTTTTAGTATGATTTAATTAGTTTTTAGTATATTTTTATTAGTTTTTAAATAAAAATCACATTTCTGGACTTTACTATGAGTTTTTGTGTTTTTCTATGATTTCAAGTAATTTCTGGCTGAAATTTAGGGACCTGAGCAAGAATCTGATTCAGAGGCTAAAAAAGGACTGCAGATGCTGTTGGATTCTAACCTCCCTGCACTCGAAATGGATTTTCTGGACCTACAGAAGTTCAAATGGTGCGCTCTCAATTGCGTTGGAAAGTAGACATCCAGGGCTTTCCAGAAATATATAATAGTCCATACTTTTCTCAAAGATAAATGACGTAAACTGGCGTTCAACGCCAGTTCCATGTTGCATTCTGGCGTTAAACGCCAGAAACAGGTTACAAGTTGGAGTTAAACGCCCAAAACAGGCTACAACCTGGTGTTTAACTCCAGAAATAGTCTAGGCACGTGTAAAGCTCAAGTCTCAGCCCCAACACACACCAAGTGGGCCCCGGAAGTGGATTTCTGCACTATCTATCGTAGTTTACTCATTTTCTGTAAACCTAGGTTACTAGTTTAGTATTTAAACAACTTTTAGAGATTTATTATGCCCCTCATGACATTTTTACACTTTACATTGTATTTCGGACGGCATGAGTCTCTAAAACCCATGGTCGGGGGTGAGGAGCTCTGCTGTGTTTTGATGAATTAATGCAATTACCACTGTTTTCCATTCAATCACGCTTGTTTCTATTCTAAGATATTCATTCGCACTTCAACCTGATGAATGTGATGATCCGTGACACTCATCATCATTTTCACCTATGAACGCGTGTCTGACAACTACCTCCGTTCTATCCGCAATAGCTTGAATGTGTATCTCTTGGGTTTCTAATCTAAGATTGGAACCTTCGTGGTATAGGCTAGAATTATTGGAGGCCATTCCTGAGATCTGGAAAGTCTAAACTTTGTCTGTGGTATTCCGAGTAGGATCTGGGAAGGGATGACTGTGACGAGCTTCAAACTCACGAATGTTGGGCGTAGTGACAGACGCAAAAGGATCAATGGATCCTATTCCAACGTGAGTGAGAACTGACAGATGATTAGCCGTGCGGTGACAGCGCATTTGGACCATTTTCATTGAGAGGACGGATGGTAGCCATTGGCAACGGTGATCCACCAACATACAGCTTGCCATGGAAGGAGACTAACGTGCGTGAGGAAGAAGACAGTAGGAAAGCAGAGATTTAGATGACAGAGCATCTCCAAAACCTCAACATGTTCTCCATTACTACATAACAAGTACCCTTTATTTCATGTTATTTATTTTTCATAAATACAATCACTCTTATCATTAATTTCCTGACTAAGATTTACAAAATAACCATAGCTTGCTTCAAGCCGACAATCTCCGTGGGATCGACCGTTACTCACGTAAGGTATTACTTGGACGACCCAGTGCACTTGCTGGTTAGTTGTGCGAAATTGCAAAAGTGTGATTGTGATTTCATGTACCAAGTTTTTGGTGCCGTTGCCGGGTATTGTTCGAGTTTGGACAACTGACAGTTTATTTTGTTGCTTAGATTAGGAATAATTTATTTTTCTTGGTTTAGAGTCACTAGAATTGCATCTGCTATTTCCCTTTCAAAAATACTATTTTTCTTTATTAATTTTTAATTTTTCTTTGAGTCTTCTGTTTGAGTTTAAATTCATATTTTAAGTTTGGTGTCAATTGCATGCTTTTATTTTCCTTTAAATTTTCGAAATTTGGATTCATTGTTCTTTCTTGATCCTCAAGTTGTTCTTGCTATTTTTCTTGTTTGATCTTTAGTTTTTCCTGTTCTGTGTCTTTTCTTGTTTTTCTTGTGCGTTTTCAAATTATCAGTATTCAAAAAATTTATGTACATTAAATACTTTTTTTAAAACACGTTAAATTTATAGCTCAGTTGGCTAGAGCGTTGTGCTTATGTTCTTGGTAATTGGGTATCTTCCTTTTAAAACTTTTTCAAAAATAATTTTTTTTTATTAAATCTTGTGTCAAACTTTTAAGTTTGGTGTTCTCTTGTTATTTTTCTTTAATTTTTGAAAATTTATTTTTAGTTTTCTAAAGATTTTAAGTTTGGTGTTCTTTTTATGTTCTTGAGTCTTTGAAATTTATTCTTGTTGTTCTTGTGAGTCTTCAAAGTGTTCTTGAGTCTTCTTTGTATTTTGATCTTAAAATTTCTAAGTTTGGTGTTCCTTGGTGTTTTCCCTCCAAAATTTTCAAAAAAACAAGGAGCATTAGATCTAAAAATTTTAAGTCTTGTGTCTTTTGTGTGTTTTTCTCTTTCTTCATTAAATTCAAAAATATCTTTTCTCTCTATTTCAATTAATTTTCGAAATTTCCCTTTAAAAATTCAGATTTTTATTTTAAAAACTTTCTATTTTATCTTATCTTAGTTTTAAAAATTCAAAATTCAAATCTTTTTCAAAAATCATATTCAAAAATTTTCAATTCTTTTCAATTAATTAGTCAATTCAACATTCAAATTTTCTTTTTTTTTATTTTCTTTTTCTTTTAATTTTCGAAATCTATATTTTATCTTCTAATTATTTTACTTTATTTTATTTCATTTTTTTGGTTATTCTTAATTAAATAAAACAAAATATATATATTTTACTTGCAATTCACATCATCTCCCTTTCTCCGTCATGGATCTAAGTGAAAATGAACATTCCAGAAGGACTCTGGGGTCATATGCTAACCCCATTACTGCTGCATATGGGAGTAATATCTGTATACCTCCCATCAAAGCAGACAGTCTTGAGCTAAATCCTCAGCTCATTGTCATGGTGCAGCAAAACTGCCAGTATTCTGGTATTCCACAGGAAGAACCTACTGAGTTTCTGGCACAATTCTTGCAAATTGCTGACACAGTACGTGACAAGAAAGTAGATCAGGATGTATACAGGCTGTTACTGTTTCCGTTTACTATAAAGGATCAAGCTAAAAGGTGGTTAAATAACCAACCCACAGCAAGCATAAAAACATGGAAACAGTTATCAGACAAATTTCTGAATCAATATTTCCCTCCAAGAAGGATGACACAGCTAAGGCTGGACATCCAAGGCTTTAAACAAGAGGATGACGAATCCCTTTACAATGCCTGGGAGAGGTACAGAAGGATGCTAAGGAAATGCCCCTCTGAAATATTTTCAGAGTGGGTGCAATTAGACATCTTCTACTATGGGCTTACAGAAAGAGCTCAGATATCTCTAGACCACTCGGCTGGCGGATCTATACACATGAGAAAAACTATTGAAGAGGCTCAAGAGCTTATTGATATAGTTGCTAGAAATCAGCATCTGTACATAAGTAGTGGGTCCTCCATAAAGGAAGAAGCCAAAGCAGTATCTACTGAACCTAGTCCTCCAGAACAAGTTGCTGAACTCAATCAACAATTGTGTTTTCTAACAAAACAGCTAGCAGAATTCAAGGAGATGCTACAAGACACTAAAAATGCTAATAAAAATATGGAAGCACAATTGAATCAGACAAAACAGCAGATATCAAAGCAGATAACAGAAGAGTGCCAGGTAGTTCAATTAAGAAGTGGAAAAATATTAAATACCTCACTTCAGAGCAGCAGAAAGCCAAGAAAAGAATAACTAACAGAGGATGAGAAAAATATCATCCAAAATCCCTCTGAGGACAGTAAGAGCCCAGAGAGGAATAACTCTGGCGTTCAAACGCCAGAAAAGGATGCAAGGCTGGCGTTAAACGCCCAACCCACGCGCAGTTCTGGCGTTCAAACGCCAGAAACAGGCAAGGAGCTGGCGTCAAACACCCAATGGAAGCTCAGTTCTGGCGTTCAAACGCCAGAAACAGGCAAGAAGTTGGCATCCAATGCCAATCCAGCTTCCAACCCTGGAATTCAAACGCCAGTGAGGGATCAGACACACACAAGTGCTGATAGCAACCCCTCTAAAAAGGCTTCTCCAACTACCTCTGTAGGAAATAAACCTGCAGCAACTAAGGTTGAGGAATATAAAGCCAAGATGCCTTATCCTAAAAAACTCCGTCAAGAGGAGCAGGATAAGCAATTTTTCCGCTTTGCAGACTATCTCAGGACTCTTGAAATAAAGATTCCGTTTGCAGAGGCACTTGAGCAAATACCCTCTTATGCCAAGTTCATGAAAGAGATCTTGAGTCATAAGAAGCATTGGAGAGAAACTGAAAGAGTTCTCCTCACTGAAGAATGCAGTGCAGTCATTCTGAAAAGCTTTCCAGAAAAGCTTAAAGATCCCGGGAGCTTTATGATACCATGCATATTAGAGGGTAATTGCACCAAGACAGCTTTATGTGATCTTGGGGCAAGTATCAACCTAATACCTGCATCCATTATCAGAAAGCTTGGTTTAACCGAAGAAGTCAAACCAACCCGGATATGTCTCCAACTTACTGATGGCTCCATTAAATACCCATCAGGCGTGGGCATTCGCCTTTCCCACTGACGTTGTAGTGCTAAAAATGGAGGAGCACAAGAGTGCTACTCTCATTCTAGGAAGACCTTTCCTAGCAACTGGACGAACTCTCATTGATGTCCAAAAGGGGGAAGTAACCCTGAGAGTCAATGAGGATAAGTTTAAGTTGAATGCTATCAAAGCCATGCAGCATCCAGACACACCAAAAGACTACATGAAAGTTGATCTTATTGACTCTCTGGTAGAGGTGATCAACATGGTTGAGAGTCTCGAATCAGAGCTGGAAGACATCTTTAAAGATGTTCAGCCTGATCTGGAGGATTCAGAGGAATTGAAAGAGCCTCTGAAACTTCCTCAGGAAGAGGAGAAACCTCCTAAACCCGAGCTCAAACCACTACCACCATCTCTGAAATATGCATTTTTGGGAGAAGGTAATACTTTTCCAGTGATCATAAGTTCTGCTTTAAATCCACTAGAAGAGGAAGCACTACTTCAAGTGCTAAGGACACACAAGGCAGCTCTTGGGTGGTCCATAAGTGATCTTAAGGGCATCAGCCCGACAAGATGCATGCACAAGATCCTATTGGAGGATGATGCTAAGCCAGTGGTTCAACCACAGAGGCGGCTAAATCCAGCCATGAAGGAGGTGGCAGAAAGAGGTCACCAAGTTACTAGAGGCTAGGATTATTTATCCTATTTCTGATAGCCCCTGGGTGAGCCCTGTCCAAGTTGTCCCCAAGAAGGGAGGCATGACAGTGGTTTATAATGAAAGAAATGAACTGGTTCCTACAAGAACAGTTACAGGGTGGCGTATGTGTATTGATTACAGAAGGCTCAATACAGCCACCAGGAAGGATCACTTTCCTTTACCATTCATAGACCAGATGCTAGAAAGACTAGCAGGTCATGAATACTACTGCTTTTTGGATGGCTATTCAGGTTACAACCAAATTACAGTAGATCCTCAGAACCAAGAGAAAACAGCATTCACATGTCCTTCTGGAGTGTTTGCCTACAGAAGGATGCCTTTTGGTCTGTGCAATGCACCTGCAACCTTTCAGAGGTGCATGCTCTCTATCTTCTCTGATATGGTAGAAAAATTTCTAGAAGTCTTCATGGATGACTTTTCAGTCTTTGGGGACTCATTCAGCTCCTGCCTTAACCATTTAGCACTTGTTTTGAAAAGATGCCAAGAGACCAACCTAGTTTTAAACTGGGAAAAATGTCACTTTATGGTGACTGAAGGAATTGTCCTTGGGCATAAAATTTCAAACACGGGAATAGAGGTGGATCAAGCTAAAGTTGAAGTAATTGAAAAATTACCACCACCTGCCAATGTTAAGGCAATCAGAAGCTTTCTGGGTCATGCAGGGTTCTATAGGAGGTTTATAAAGGATTTTTCAAAAATTGCAAAACCTCTGAGCAACCTGCTAGCTGCTGACACGCCATTTGTGTTTGACACAGAGTGTCTGCAGGCGTTTGAAACTCTGAAAGCTAAGCTGGTCACAGCACCAGTTATTTCTGCACTAGACTGGACATTACCATTCGAACTAATGTATGATGCCAGTGATCATGCCATTGGTGCAGTATTGGGGCAGAGGCATGACAAGCTTCTGCATGTCATTTATTATGCTAGCCATGTTTTAAATGATGCCCAGAAAAATTACACAACCACAGAAAAATAATTGCTTGCAGTGGTTTATGCTATTGACAAGTTTAGATCATACTTAGTAGGATCAAAAGTGATTGTGTACACTGACCATGCTGATCTTAAATATCTACTTACAAAGCAGGATTCAAAACCCAGGCTTATAAGATGGGTGTTGCTTCTGCAAGAGTTTGATATAGAAATAAGAGATAGAAAAGGGACAGAAAACCAAGTGGCTGATCATCTGTCCCGGATAGAACCAGTAGAAGGGGCGTCCTTTCCCTCTATTGAGATCTCTGAAACCTTTCCGGATGAGCATTTGTTTGCCATTCAGGAAACACCATGGTTTGCAGACATTGCAAACTATAAAGCTGCAAGATTCATACCCAAGGAGTACAGCAGGCAACAAAAGAAAATTAATTATTGATGCAAAGTACTACTTGTGGGATGAACCCTATCTCTTTAAGAGATGTGCAGACAGAATAATCCGTTGGTGTGTGCCTAGAGGAGAAGCACAGAAGATCTTATGGCATTGCCATGGGTCACAATATGGAGGCCATTTCGGAGGTGAGCGAACAGCTACCAAGGTCCTCCAATGTGGCTTCTACTGGTCTACCCTCTATAGAGATTCCCGAGAGTTTGTACATAACTGTGACAGTTGCCAGAGAGCTAGTAATCTGCCTCATGGTTACGCCATGCCTCAACAAGGAATATTGGAGATTGAGTTGTTTGATGTATGGGGTATTGACTTCATGGGGCCTTTCCCACCATCATACTCAAACACTTATATTCCAGTGGCAGTAGACTATGTATCCAAATGGGTAGAGGCCATTGCCACACCCACTAATGATACTAAGATAGTGCTGAAGTTCCTCCAGAAACATATCTTCAGCAGGTTTGGTGTCCCTAGAGCACTAATCAGTGATGGGGGCACTCACTTCTACAACAAATAGCTTTACTCTGCTATGGTCCGGTATAGAATTAGCCACAAGGTGGCAACTCCATATCACCCATAGACAAATGGGCAAGCTAAAGTCTCTAATAGAGAACTAAAAAGAATCCTGGAACGGACTGTAAGTACCCGTAAAAAGGATTGGGCGAGAATCTTGGATGATGCTCTGTGGGCTTACAGAATAGCATTCAAGACTCCTATAAGGACCTCTCCATACCAGCTTGTGTATGGTAAGGCCTGTCATCTGCCCGTGGAACTGGAGCATAAGGCCTACTGGGCAACCAGATTCCTAAACTTTGATGCCTAATTAGCTGGAGAAAAAAGATTGCTCCAGCTGAATGAGCTAGAGGAATTCAGACTCACTGCTTTCGAAAATGCCAAGCTTTACAAAGAGAAAGCAAAAAGGAGGCATAACAGAAAGCTGTCATCTAGAGTCTTTGAACCAAGACAGAAGGTTCTGCTGTTTAACTCTAGGCTCAGGCTATTCCCCGGAAAACTGAAATCCCGGTGGAGGGGACCATATGTGATTACAAGTGTGTCACCATACGGCTATATGGAGCTTCAAGACATTGATTCTAATAAGAAGTTCATTGTTAATGGACAGAGAATCAAGCATTATCTTGAAGGCAATATTGAGCAAGAGTGCTCAAGGCTGAGGCTAGATTAAAAGCTCAGCAAGGTCCAGCTAAAGACAATAAAGAAGCGCTTGCTGGGAGGCAACCCAGCCATTAGCTAAATTTTTTTTATTTTATTATTATTTTTATTTTTATTTTTATTTTATTTATTTATTTTTAATTATACAAGTTTAATATAGATAATCTTCAAGGTAAAGTATCAATTGCATAAGTTCACTGGGTTACAGAAGGATTCAGAGTACAAAACAGGGAAAAGGAGCTCACTGGCAAGAAAACGCCAGTAAGAGGTACAATTGGGCGTTAAACGCCCAAAAGAAGCATCTACTGGGCATTTAACGCCAGTAATGATACCTTTTTGGGCGTTAAACGCCAGAATGGGTACCATTCTGGGCGTTTAACGCCATACTTGCAGCATCCTGGGCGTTCAGAAAAATGCCCAGTGACGAAAGATTTCTGGCGTTTAATGCCAGCCAGAAGTAACAGCTGGGCGTTAAACGCCCAAAAGAGGCTACAGATGGGCGTTAAACGCCCAAAACTAGCAGCAGTTGGGCGTTTAACGCCAGGATTGTGAACAGGAGGAAGTTTTTGTTCCCAACTTGATTTTTTAAAATTTTCATATTTCCATCCATAGTTTCTTGCATAAACATGTTCCCATACTTTATTTTTTCAAACTCTTTTCCAAAAATATTAAAAATATCTTAATCCTAAAATTAAATCTTTCTCAATTCTTCTTCAACCTCTTCTCAAATATTTTTCAGAACAAATCTATCTTTTTCAAAAATTTTTTCAAACTCATCAATATCTTTTTCAAATCTTCACAATATTTTTAAAAAACAAATCTATCTTTTTCAAATATCTTTCGTATCTTTTCAATTTTAAATTACATCTTTTTCTATTATACGTATCTTTTCCAAATCACATTTTCTATCATATCTTTTTCAAAGATTTTTGAAAACCCACCCTCCTTCCCTTTAAATCCTCGTTCGGCCTCCCCCCTCTCCTCCACAATTCGAACTTGGCTCTCCCTCTATCCCTCTCCTTTCCTTTCTTTTACTTGAGGACAAGCAAACCTCTAAGTTTGGTGTGTTTATCCATGATCACTAAGCCAATACCCACCAAGATCATGGCTCCTAAGGGAAAACAAACCACCTCAAGAGGCAAGAAAGAGAATATTCCAAAACCACTTTGGAATCAAGGGAAGTTCTTAACCAAAGACATTCAGACCATTACTACAAGATAATGGGTCTAAGGTCAATGATCCCAGAAGTTAAATTCGATCTGAAAGAAGACGAATATCCGGAGATCCAAGAGCAAATTCGAAACAGGAGCTGGGAAGTCCTAGCTAATTGGTGCACGAATTGTGAATCACACTTTTCACAACGCGTACCACTAACCAGCAAGTGCACTGGGTCGTCCAAGTAATACCTCACGTGAGTAAGGGTCGAATCCCACGGAGATTGTTGGTTTGAAGCAATCTATGGTTATCTTGTAAATCTTAGTCAGGAAGTCAATTATGTTTATCAGTTGAATTGTGAATAACCAAGAGAGCATAAATTAAAAGTTACTTGTTGTGCAGTAATGGAGAATATGTTGGAGTTTTGGAGATGCTTTGTCTTCTGAATCTCTACTTTCCTCTGTCTTCTGATTCACGCACGCCCGTCCTCCAATGGCAAGCTGTGTGTTGGTGGATCACCGTTGTCAATGGCTACCTTCCATCCTTCCAGTGAAAACTACGCTCACGCGCTCTGTCACAGCACGGCTAATCACCGGTTGGTTCTCGATCCGGTTGGAATAGGATTTACTATCCTTTTGCGTCTGTCACTAACGCCCAGCCTTCAGGAGTTTGAAGCTCGTCACAGTCATTCAATCCTTGAATCCTACTCGGAATACCACAGACAAGGTTTAGACTTTCCGGATTCTCATGAATGCCGCCATCAGTTCTAGCTTATACCACGGAGATTCTGATTAAGGAATCTAAGAGATCCTCATTCAATCGTATATAGAACGGAGGTGGTTGTCAGGCACACGTTCATGATTTGAGGAAGGTGATGAGTGTCACAGATCATCACCTCCATCACAGTTAAGCGCGAATGAACATCTTAGATAGGAACAAGCGTGTTTGAAGGGAAAACAGAAATACTTGCATTAATTCATCGAGACACAGCAGAGCTCCTCACCCCCAACAATGGGGTTTAGAGACTCATGCCGTCAGAGAATACAAAGTTTAGATCTGAAATGTCATGAGATACAGAATAAGTCTCTAAAAGTTGTTTAAATACTAAACTAGTAGCCTAGGGTTACAAAATATGAGTGGACTATGATGGATGATGCAGAGATCCACTTCTGGGGCCCACTTGGTGTGCTGGGGCCCACTTGGTGTGTGCTGGGGCTGAGACTTTAAGCAATTCATGTGCGGAGACCATTTGTGGAGTTGAACGCCAGTTTTTATGCCAGTTTGGGCGTTCAACTCCAGTTTTTTATCCTTTTCTGGCGCTGGACACCAGAATTGGGCAGAGAACTGGCGTTGAACGCCAGTTTACGTCGTCTATTCTTGTGCAAAGTATGAACTATTATATATTGCTGGAAAGCTCTGGATGTCTACTTTCCAACGCAATTGGAAGCATGCCATTTCGAGTTCTGTAGCTCCAGAAAATCCACTTTGAGTGCAGGGAGGTCAGAATCCAACAGCATCAGCAGTCCTTTTTCAGCCTGAATTAGATTTTTGCTCAGCTCCTTCAATTTCAGCCAGAAAAATACCTGAAATTACAGAAAAACACACAACTCATAGTAAAGTCCAGAAATATGAATTTTTCCTAAAAACTACTAGAAATAGACTAAAAACTAACTAAAACATACTCTAAACTATATGAAATTATCCCCAAAAAGCGTATAAAATATCCGCTCATCACAACACCAAACTTAAACTGTTGCTTGTCCTCAAGCAACTAGACAAATAAAATAGAAGACTAATAGGTTGAGAGGCAATAATATCTCAGAGTTTTTTGAATGAAGCTCAGATTCTACTTAGATGAGCGGGACTAGTAGCTTTTTGCTTCTGAACAGTTTTGGCATCTCACTTTATCCATTGAAGCTCAGAGTGATTGGCATCTATTGGAACTTAGAATTCAGATAATGTTATTGATTCTCTTAGTTTCAGTGTGATGATTCTTGAACACAGCTTCTTTATGAGTCTTGGCCGTGGCCCTAAGCACTTTGTTTTCCAGTATTACCACCGGATACATAAATGCCACAGACACATAATTGGGTGAACCTTTTCAGATTGTGACTCAGCTTTGCTAAAGTCCCCAATTAGAGGTGTCCAGAGTTCTTAAGCACACTCTTCTTTTTTTTTTTTTTGCTTTGGACCTTGACTTTAACCGCTCAGTCTCAAGTTTTCACTTGACACCTTCACGCCACAAGCACATGGTTAGGGACAGCTTGGTTTAGCCGCTTAGACCAGGATTTTATTCCTTTAGGCCCTCCTATCCACTGATGCTCAAAGCCTTGGGATCCCTTTTAATTGCCCTTGCCTTTTGGTTTTAAGGGTCATTGGCTTTTTCTCTTTTTTTTTTTTTTCTGCAAGCTTTGTTCTTTGCTGCTTTTTCTTGCTTCAAGAATCATTTTTATGATTTTTCAGATCATCAATAACATGTCTCATGTTCATCATTCTTTCAAGAGCCAACATATTTAACAGTCTTAAACAACAAATTCAAAAGACATATGCACTATTCAAGCATTCATTCAGAAGACAGAAAGCATTGCCACCACATTTAACTAATTAGAATTTCTCTTATTAAAACTCGAAATTTTATTGCCTCTTATTCAAAAGATCTACTACTTTATTCATGTTTAATGATGATGAGAAAAATAAACTATAGCTTAATTGGAGATAAAATCAAAATAGATACTAATTACTACTAATGATCATGTAATGAAGACACAGACATAGATAAGCACTTATCATAGAGAAAACGAAAAACAGAGAAAGTAAGAACAAGGAATGAGTCCACCTTAGTGATGATGGCATTTCCTTCTTGAGGCACCACTGATGTTCTTGAGCTCTTTTATGTCTCTTCCTTGCCTTTGTGGCTTGATTCCTAGTGATTTTTGGTATTTCTATCCTCAGTTGCATCCCCTGAGGTATCTCTTGATTTGCAGCCACATGTTCTACCACTGAGCTATAGATCCTTTACATAATTGTTTTACCACACCAAACTTAGAATGTTGCTCGCCCTCGAGCAAAAGAAGAGGGAATAGATGAAGAAGAAGATGTGGAAAGAAAAAAAAACTAGGATTATGAGGAGGGAAGGTGGGGATCCTGTGGGGTCCACAGATCTTGAGGTGTCAAGGCATTTACATCCCTACACCAATGTGGGCATGCAAAATGCCCTTGCACACAACTCTGGGCGTTCAGCGCCAGGTTGGTGCCCATTTTGGGTGCTCAACGCCCATTTACTAGCCATTTCTGGCGTTGAACGCCAGAACCATGCTTGTTCTGGGCGTTCAGCGCCAGGATGTTGCCCATTTTGGGCGTTCAGCGCCAGAACCATGCTCTGTTCTGGCGTTGAACGCCAGACAGGTGCTTCCTCCAGGGTGTGATATTTCTTCTGCTGTTTTTGATTCTGTTTTCAATTTTTTAATATTTATTTTGTGACTCCACATGATCATGAACCTAATAAAACATGAAAAATCATGAGAATAAATAAAAATTGGGTTGCCTCCCAACAAGCGCTTCTTTAATGTCCTTAGCTGGACTTTGCTGAGCTTTTAATCTAGCTTCAGCCTTGAGCATTCTTGCTCAGTGTTGCCTTCAAGATAATGCTTGATTCTCTGTCCATTGACAATGAACTTCTTATCAGAATCAATATCTTGAAGCTCCACATAACCATATGGTGATACACTTGTAATCACGTATGGTCCCCTCCACCGGGATTTCAGTTTCCCGGGGAATAGCCTGAGTCTAGAGTTAAACAACAGAACCTTCTGTCCTGGTTCAAAGATTCTAGATGACAGCTTTCTGTCATGCCACTTTTTTTATTTTTCTTTATATAGTTTGGCATTTTCGAAAGCTGTGAATCTGAACTCCTCTAGCTCATTTAGCTGGAGCAATCTTTTTTCTCCTGCTAATTTGGCATCAAAGTTTAGGAATCTGGTTGCCCAGTAGGCCTTATGTTCCAGTTCCACAGGCAGGTGACATGCCTTACCATACACCAGTTGGTATGGAGAGGTCCCTATAGGGGTCTTGAATGCTGTTCTGTAAGCCCACAGAGCATCATCCAAGCTCCGTGCCCAATCCTTTCTACGGGTATTTACTGTCCGTTCCAGGATTCTCTTTAATTCTCTATTAGAGACTTCAGCTTGCCCATTGGTTTGTGGATGATATGGAGTGGCCACCTTGTGGCGAATTCCATACCGAACCATGGCAGAGTAAAGATGTTTATTGCAGAAGTGAGTGCCCCCATCACTGATTAACACTCTAGGGACACCAAACCTGCTAAAGATATGTTTCTGGAGGAACTTCAGCACTGTTTTAGTATCATTGGTGGGTGTGGCAATAGCCTCAACCCATTTTGATACATAGTCAACTGCCACCAGAATATAAGTGTTTGAGTATGATGGTGGGAAAGGTCCCATGAAGTCAATTCCCCATACGTCAAACAACTCAATTTCCAAGATTCCTTGTTGAGGCATGGCGTAACCATGAGGCAGGTTACCAGCTCTTTGGCAACTGTCACATTTACGTACAAACTCTCGGGAATCTTTATAGAGTGTGGGCCAATAGAAGCCACATTGGAGGACCTTGGTGGCTGTTCGCTCACCTCCGAAATGGCCTCCATATTGAGATCCGTGGCAATGCCACAGGATCCTCTGTGCTTCTTCTCTAGGCACACACCTACGGATAATTCCGTCTGCACATCTCTTAAAGAGATAAGGTTCATCCCACAAGTAGTACTTTGCATCAGTAATTAATTTTTTCTTTTGTATCCTGTTGTACTCCTTGGGTATGAACCTTGCGGCTTTGTAGTTTGCAATATCGGCAAACCATGGTGCTTCCTGAATGGCGAATAAATGCTCATCAGGAAATGTCTCAGAGATCTCTAGAGAAGGGGGGGACATCCCTTCCACTGGCTCTATCCGGGACAGATGATCAGCCACTTGGTTCTCTGTCCCTTTTCTGTCTCTTATTTCTATATCAAACTCTTGCAGAAGCAATACCCATCTGATGAGCCTGGGTTTTGAATCCTGCTTTGTGAGTAGATATTTAAGAGCAGCATGATCGGTATACACAATCACTTTTGATCCTACTAAGTATGATCTGAACTTGTCAATGGCGTAAACCACTGCAAGTAGTTCTTTTTCTGTGGTTGTGTAATTTTTCTGGGCATCATTTAGAACGCGACTGGCATAATAAATGACATGCAGAAGCTTGTCATGCCTCTGTCCCAATACTGCACCAATGGCATGATCACTGGCATCACACATTAGCTCAAATGGTAATGTCCAGTCTGGTGCAGAAATGACTGGTGCTGTGACCAGCTTAGCTTTCAGCGTTTCAAACGCTTGCAGGCACTTTGTGTCAAACACAAATGGCGTGTCAGCAGCTAGCAGATTGCTTAGAGGTTTTGCGATTTTTGAAAAATCCTTTATAAACCTCCTATAGAATTCTGCATGCCCCAGAAAGCTTCTAATTGCCTTAACATTGGCAGGTGGTGGTAATTTTTCAATTACCTCTATTTTTGCTTGATCCACCTCTATTCCCTTGTTTGAGATTTTATGCCCAAGAACAATTCCTTCAGTCACCATGAAGTGACACTTTTCCCAGTTTAAAACTAGGTTGGTTTCTTGGCATCTTTTCAGAACAAGTTTCAGGTGATCAAGACAGGAGCTGAATGAGTCTCCATATACTGAGAATTCATCCATGAAGACTTCCAGAAATTTTTCCACCATATCAGAGAAAATAGAGAGCATGCATCTCTGGAAGGTTGCAGGTGCATTGCATAGCCCAAAGGGCATCCTTCTATAAGCAAACACTCCGGATGGACATGTGAATGCTGTTTTCTCTTGATCCTGGGGATCTACTGCAATCTGGTTATAGCCTGAGTAGCCATCCAAAAAGCAGTAATAATCATGACCTGCTAGTCTCTCTAGCATCTGGTCTATGAATGGTAAAGGAAAATGATCCTTTCTGGTGGCTGTATTGAGCCTTCTGTAGTCAATACACATGCGCCACCCTGTAACTGTTCTTGTAGGAACCAGTTCATTTTTTTCATTATGAATCACTGTCATGCCTCCCTTTTTTGGGACGACTTGAACAGGGCTCACCCAGGGGCTATCAGAAATGGGATAAATAATCCCAGCCTCTAGTAATTTGGTGACCTCTTTCTGCACCACTTCCTTCATGGCTGGATTTAGCCGCCTCTGTGGTTGAACCACTGGTTTGGCATTATCCTCCAATAGGATTTTGTGCATGCATCTAGCTGGGCTTATGCCCTTAAGGTCACCTATGGACCACCCAAGAGCTGTCTTGTGTGTCCTTAGCACTTGAATAAGTGCTTCCTCTTCTTGTGAATTTAAAGCAGAGCTTATGATCACTGGAAAAGTGTCACCTTCTCCTAGAAATGCATATTTCAAGGATGGTGGCAGTGGCTTGAGCTCTGGTTTAGGAGGTTTTTCCTCTTTCAGAAGAAAGTTCAGAGGCTCTTTCATGTCCCCTGAATCCTCCAAATCAGGCTGAACATCTTTAAAGATGTTTTCCAACTCTGATTCGAGACTCTCAGCCATGTTGATCTCTTCTACCAAAGAGTCAATAAGGTCAACTTTCATGCAGTCTGTTGATGTGTCTGGATGCTGCATGGCTTTGACAGCGTTCAACTTGAACTCGTCATCGTTGACTCTCAGGGTTATTTCCCCTTGTTGGACGTCAATGAGGGATCGTCCAGTTGCTAGGAAGGGTCTTCCTAGAATGAGAGTAGCACTCTTGTGCTCCTCCATTTCCAGCACAACAAAGTCAGTGGGAAAGGCGAATGGCCTAACTCTGACAATCATGTCCTCAATCACGCCTGATGGGTATTTAGTGGAACCATCAGCAAGTTGGAGACATATCCGGGTTGGTTTAACTTCTTCAGTTAAGCCAAGCTTTCTGATAGTGGATGCAGGTATCAGGTTGATGCTTGACCCAAGATCGCATAAAGCTGTCTTGGTGCAATCACCTTCTAATATGCATGGTATCAGAAAATTCCCAGGGTCTTTAAGCTTTTCAGGAAAGCTTTTCAGAATGACTGCACTGCATTCTTCAGTGAGGAGAACTCTTTCTGTTTCTCTCCACTCCTTTTTATGACTCAAGATCTCTTTCATGAACTTGGCATAAGAAGGTATTTGCTCAAGTGCCTCTGCAAATAGAATCTTTATTTCAAGAGTCCTTAGATAATCTGCAAAGCGAGCAAATTGCTTATCCTGCTCCTCTTTCCAGAGTTTTTGAGGATAAGGTATCTTGGCTTTATATTCCTCAACCTTAGTGGTTAAAGAAGCCTTTTTAGAGGGGTTGTTATCAGCACTTGTGTGTGTCTGATCCCTCACTGGCAATTGAGTACCAGAGTCAGAAGCTGGAGTGACGTTAGACGCCAACTCACTGTCTGTTCCTGGCGCCTGAACGCCAGAAATGTGCCCCTGTTGGGCGTTCAACGCTGGATTCTGCCCCATTTCTGGCGTTGAACGCCAATCCTGCCTTGTTTCTGGCGCTGAACGCCAATTTTGGGCATGGTCTGGGCGTTCAGCGCCAGCCTTCCACCCATTTTCTGGCGTTTTAGTGTCAGAATTATTTTTCCCTGGGCTCTTACTGTCCTCAGGGGAATCTTTGGTGGGTCGCTTATTTCTTGAATTTTTGATGCCTTGAGGTGGGGTATTTAATGTTTTCCCACTTCTTAATTGAACTGCTTGGCATTCTTCTGCTATTTGCTTTGATAGCTGCTGCTTTGTTTGCTTAAACTGTTCGTCCATATGTATATTAGCTATCCTTGTCTCCTGTAACCTGTCTTTGAATTCAGCTAGCTGCTTTGTTAGAAAATCTAATTGCTGATTGAATTCAGCAGCTTGTTTTACAGTACTGAATTCAGCAGTTACTGTTTTAACCTCTTCATTCATGGAAGGGTTGCTGCTTAGATACAGATGCTGATTCCTGGCAACTGTATCAATGAGCTCTTGAGCCTCTTCAATTGTCTTTCTCATATGGATAGATCCACCAGCTGAGTAATCTAGAGACATCTGAGCTCCTTCTGCAAGCCCATAGTAGAAGATGTCTAACTGAACCCACTCTGAAAACATTTCAGAGGGGCATTTTCGTAGCATCTCTCTGTATCTCTCCCAGGCATCATAAAGAGATTCATTATCTCCTTGTTTAAAGCCTTGGATGTCCAGCCTTAGCTGTGTCATCCTTTTTGGGGGAAAATACTGATTCAGGAATTTTTCTGTCAGCTGTTTCCATGTTCTTATGCTGGCCTTAGGTTGGTTATTTAACCACCTCTTAGCTTGATCTTTTACAGCAAATGGAAACAGTAATAGTCTGTAGACATCCTGATCTATTTTCTTATCATGTACTGTGTCAGCAATTTGTAAAAATTGTGCCAGAAACTCCGTAGGTTCTTCCTGTGGAAGACCGGAATACTGGCAACTTTGCTGCACCATGATAATGAGCTGAGGATTCAACTCAAAGCTACTAACTCCAATGGAGGGTATGCATATGCTACTCCCATATGAAGCAGTAGAGGGGTTAGAATATGACCCCAGAGTCCTCCTGGACTGTTCAATTCCACTTATGTCCATGATGGATATATGGATATAACTTGGACTGATTTATCTTTTTATTTATTTTATTTTATAAGAAGTAAATACTTAAATAAAATAAAATAACTAAAAAGAATTTGAATTTTGAAATTAAAAAAAAATTTTTTTTTCGTTTTTTTTTTTTCGTATAAAAAAATAAAAATTAATTAGTTAATAAAAATAAATTTTCGAAAAAGAGGGAAGATATTTTCGAAAATTAGAGAGAGAGAGAGTTAGTTAGGTAGTTTTGAAAAAGTTAAGAAACAAACAAAAAGTTAGTTGGTTAGTTGAAACAAATTTTGAAAAGATAAGAAGTTAGGAAGTTAGAAAAGATATTTTAAAAAGATATTTTTGAATTTAGTAAGGAGAGAGAAAAACAATAAGATAGTACAAGATTTAAAATTTTTAGATCTAATGCTCCTTGTTTTTCGAAAATTTTTGGAGGGAAAACACCAAGGAACACCAAACTTAAAAATTTTAAGATCAAGACACAAGGAAAACTCAAGAACACTTTGAAGACTCACAAGAACACAAGAACATGAAGAAAGAACACCAAACTTAAAATTTTTAGAAAACCCAACTAAAATTTTCGAAAATCAAAGGGAACTTAACAAGAAAACACCAAACTTGAAGTTTGGCACACGATTTAATAGAAAAAATATTATTTATGAAAAAGAAAGTTTTGAAAAGAATATGAAAGACTCTAACCCAATTACTAAGAACACAGATTAACGCTCTAGCCAAATGAGTTATGGGACCTTCAAAAATTTTAAGAAAGATTATTTTTAAAAACACCAAACTTAAAGTTTGGCACAGGATTTAATAGAAAAATTATTTTTGAAAAAGGTTTTAAAAAAATATGATAGCCAATTATCATGAACATAAACACCACGTTCTAAATAACTGAGCTATAAGTTTAAAGTATTTTAACAAGGGATAAATAATAAAAGACTCTAAACCAAAAAAAAAAAAAAGAAAGATTTTTCCTAATCTAAGCAACAAAATAATCCGTCAGTTGTTCAAACACGAACAATCCCCGGCAACGGCGCCAAAAACTTGGTGCACGAATTGTGAATCACACTTTTCACAACGCGTACCACTAACCAGCAAGTGCACTGGGTCGTCCAAGTAATACCTCACGTGAGTAAGGGTCGAATCCCACGGAGATTGTTGGTTTGAAGCAATCTATGGTTATCTTGTAAATCTTAGTCAGGAAGTCAATTATGTTTATCAGTTGAATTGTGAATAACCAAGAGAGCATAAATTAAAAGTTACTTGTTGTGCAGTAATGGAGAATATGTTGGAGTTTTGGAGATGCTTTGTCTTCTGAATCTCTGCTTTCCTCTGTCTTCTGATTCACGCACGCCCGTCCTCCAATGGCAAGCTGTGTGTTGGTGGATCACCGTTGTCAATGGCTACCTTCCATCCTTCCAGTGAAAACTACGCTCACGCGCTCTGTCACAGCACGGCTAATCACCGGTTGGTTCTCGATCCGGTTGGAATAGGATTTACTATCCTTTTGCGTCTGTCACTAACGCCCAGCCTTCAGGAGTTTGAAGCTCGTCACAGTCATTCAATCCTTGAATCCTACTCGGAATACCACAGACAAGGTTTAGACTTTCCGGATTCTCATGAATGCCGCCATCAGTTCTAGCTTATACCACGGAGATTCTGATTAAGGAATCTAAGAGATCCTCATTCAATCGTATATAGAACGGAGGTGGTTGTCAGGCACACGTTCATGATTTGAGGAAGGTGATGAGTGTCACAGATCATCACCTCCATCACAGTTAAGCGCGAATGAACATCTTAGATAGGAACAAGCGTGTTTGAAGGGAAAACAGAAATACTTGCATTAATTCATCGAGACACAGCAGAGCTCCTCACCCCCAACAATGGGGTTTAGAGACTCATGCCATCAGAGAATACAAAGTTTAGATCTGAAATGTCATGAGATACAGAATAAGTCTCTAAAAGTTGTTTAAATACTAAACTAGTAGCCTAGGGTTACAAAATATGAGTGGACTATGAGGGATGATGCAGAGATCCACTTCTGGGGCCCACTTGGTGTGCTGGGGCCCACTTGGTGTGTGCTGGGGCTGAGACTTTAAGCAATTCACGTGCGGAGGCCATTTGTGGAGTTGAACGCCAGTTTTTATGCCAGTTTGGGCGTTCAACTCCAGTTTTTTATCCTTTTCTGGCGCTGGACGCCAGAATTGGGCAGAGAACTGGCGTTGAACGCCAGTTTATGTCGTCTATTCTTGTGCAAAGTATAATCTATTATATATTTCTGGAAAGCTCTGGATGTCTACTTTCCAACGCAATTGGAAGCATGCCATTTCGAGTTCTGTAGCTCCAGAAAATCCACTTTGAGTGCAGAGAGGTCAGAATCCAACAGCATCAGCAGTCCTTTTTCAGCCTGAATTAGATTTTTGCTCAGCTCCTTCAATTTCAGCCAGAAAAATACCTGAAATTACAGAAAAACACACAACTCATAGTAAAGTCCAGAAATATGAATTTTTCCTAAAAACTACTAGAAATAGACTAAAAACTAACTAAAACATACTCTAAACTATATGAAATTATCCCCAAAAAGTGTATAAAATATCCGCTCATCACTAATCCTGACACAAAGGTGGGAAGAAACATGGTTCAGGAATTTTACTCTAATTTGTGGCAGACAGACAGGCAGAGAATAGCTAGAACCACATTCTATGACTATAGAACTCTAGTCAGAGGGAAGATTGTTTACACCCACCCTGACAAAATAAGGGAGATCTTCAAGCTGCCTCAACTGCAAGATGACCCAGACTCCTTTAATAGGAGAATGATGAGACCAAATCAGAGCTTGGACAAAATCCTAGAGGACATATGCATCCCTGGAGCAAAATGGACAACCAACACAAAGGGTGTCCCAAACCAACTCAAGAGAGGAGATCTCAAACCAGTCGCCAGAGGCTGGCTGGACTTCATTGGGCGCTCTATACTGCCCACTAGCAACCGCTCTGAAGTCACCATCAAAAGAGCAGTGATGATTTATTGCATTATGCTGGAAAAAGAAGTGGAAGTTCATCAGCTGATTTCTTGTGAGCTTTACAAAATTGCAAACAAGAACTCTAAAGATGCCAAATTGGCTTATCCAAGCCTAATCTCTCTGCTATGTAAAGATGCTGGGGTGAAAATGGGAGTAGATGAGTATATCTCAGTTGAGCAACCAATCACCAAAAAGTCAATGGAAGGACAAGTGCAGGACGACCCCATCAAGAGGAGAGCACAGGAGTTCCTCCCGGAAATTCCTCAATTTGAATACTGGGGGCGCCTAGAAGCATCTATCACCAAGTTGCAAGAAGCTATGGATCAACTGAAGGAAGAACAGCAAAATCAAAACAGCATGCTCTGCAAATTGCTTAGGGAACAAGAAGATCAAGGGCGTGAACTGAAGGAACTGAAGCGCCAGAAGCTATCTCTTGAAGGGCCAAGCACCCCACAGACTAAAGAGGCATCTACCTCCCAAAATAAAGGTTGTTGAGTCCTAACTCTGTGATAATATTTTATCCATTTTAAGAGTACATGAGTATTAGAATTAGAGTGATTTATCTTTATGTCTTTAATTTCCTTTCTTTTTATTACTAAGTGTCTGCTATTATGCCTATTTTATATTATTTCTATTAAATAATAAATAAAGATTAGAGTCTATGCCTTAAAGTTATGAATGTCCTATGAATCCATCACCTTTCTTACATGAAAAATGTTTTAATTACAAAAGAACAAGAAGTACATGGTTTTGAATTCATCCTTGAAAATAGTTTAATTATTTTGATGTGGTGACAATACTTTTTGTTTTCTGAATGAATGCTTGAACAGTGCATATGTCTTTTGAATTTGTTGTTTATGAATGTTAAATATGTTGGCTCTTGAAAGAATGATGAAAAAAGGGAAATGTTATTGACAATCTGAAAAATCATAAAATTGATTCTTGAAGCAAGAAAAAGCAGTGAATACAAAAGCTTGCGAAAAAAAAAAGAGAAAAGAAAAATGGCGAAAAAAAAAGAGAAAGAAAAAGAAAAAGCAAGCAGAAAAAGCCAATAGCCCTTAAAACCAAAAGGCAAGGGTAAAAAGGATCCAAGGCTTTGAGCATCAGTGGATAGAAGGGCCTAAAGGAATAAAATTCTGGCCTAAGCGGCTAAACCAAGCTGTCCCTAACCATGTGCATGTGGCGTGAAGGTATCAAGTGAAAACTTGAGACTGAGCGGTTAAAGTCGAGGTCCAAAGCAAAAACAGAGTGTGCTTAAGAACCCTGGACACCTCTAATTGGAGACTCTAGCAAAGCTGAGTCACAATCTGAAAAGGTTCACCCAATTATGTGTCTGTGGCATTTATGTATCCGGTGGTAATACTGGAAAACAAAGTGCTTAGGGCCACGGCCAAAACTCATAAAGTAGCTGTGTTCAAGAATCAACATACTGAACTAGGAGAATCAATAACACTATCTGAATTCTGAGTTCGTATAGATGCCAATCATTCTGAACTTCAAGGGATAAAGTGAGATGCCAAAACTGTTCAGAGGCAAAAAGCTACTAGTCCCGCTCATCTGATTGGAGCTAAGTTTCACCGATATTTTGAAATTTATAGTATATTCTCTTCTTTTTATCCTATTTGATTTTCAGTTGCTTGGGGACAAGCAACAATTTAAGTTTGGTGTTGTGATGAGCGGATAATTTATACGCTTTTTGGCATTGTTTTTACATAGTTTTTAGTATGATTTAATTAGTTTTTAGTATATTTTTATTAGTTTTTAAATAAAAATCACATTTCTGGATTTTACTATGAGTTTGTGTGTTTTTCTGTGATTTCAGGTAATTTCTGGCTGAAATTTAGGGACCTGAGCAAGAATCTAATTCAGATGCTGAAAAAGGACTACAGATGCTATTGGATTCTGACCTCTCTACACTCGAAATAGATTTTCTGGAGCTACAGGAGTCCAAATAGCGCACTCTTAATTGCGTTGGAAAGTAGACATCCAGAGCTTTCCAGCAATATATAATAGTTCATATTTGCTCAAAGATAAATGATGTAAACTGGCGTTCAACGCCAGTTCCATGTTGCATTCTGGCGTTAAACGCCAGAAACAGGTTACAAGTTGGAGTTAAACACCCAAAACAGGCTACAACCTGGCGTTTAACTCCAAAAACAGCCTAGGCACGTGTAAAGCTCAAGTCTCAGCCCCAACACACACCAAGTGGGCCCGGAAGTGGATTTTTGCACTATCTATCGTAGTTTACTCATTTTCTATAAACCTAGGTTACTAGTTTAGTATTTAAACAACTTTTAGAGATTTATTATGCACCTCATGACATTTTTACACTTTACATTGTATTTCTGATGGCATGAGTCTCTAAAACCCATGGTCGGGGGTGAGGAGCTCTGCTGTGTTTTCATGAATTAATGCAATTACCACTGTTTTCCATTCAATCACGCTTGTTTCTATTCTAAGATATTCATTCGCACTTCAACCTAATGAATGTGATGATCCGTGACACTCATCATCATTCTCACCTATGAACGCGTGTCTGACAACCACATCCGTTCTATCCGCAATAGCTTGAATGTGTATCTCTTGGGTTTCTAATCTAAGATTGGAACCTTCGTGGTATAGCTAGAATTATTGGCGGCCATTACTGAGATCCGGAAAGTCTAAACCTTGTCTGTGGTATTCCGAGTAGGATCTGGGAAGGGATGACTGTGACGAGCTTCAAACTCACGGATGCTGGGCGTAGTGATAGACGCAAAAGGATCAATGGATCCTATTCCAACATGAGTGAGAACCGACAGATGATTAGCCGTGCGGTGACAGCACATTTAGACCATTTTCACTGAGAGGACGGATGGTAGCCATTGACAACGGTGATCCACCAACATACAGCTTGCCATGGAAGGAGACTAACGTGCGTGAAAAAGAAGACAGTAGGAAAGCAGAGATTCAGATGACAGAGCATCTCTAAAACCTCAACCTGTTCTCCATTACTGCATAACAAGTACCCTTTATTTCATGTTATTTATTTTTCATAAATACAATCACTCTTATCATTAATCTCCTGACTAAGATTTACAAAATAACCATAGCTTGCTTCAAGCCGACAATCTCCGTGGGATCGACCGTTACTCACGTAAGGTATTACTTGGACGACCCAGTGCACTTGCTGGTTAGTTATGCGAAATTGCAAAAGTGTGATTGTGATTTCGTGCACCACATCCCTACAGATTTCATAATCTTAGATACTAGAAAAGACAAGGATGAATCCATAATCCTTGGAAGACCTTTCCTAGTCACTGCCAATGCCATCATTGATGTAGCAATGGGAGAGCTGATTCTACAGTTATGGGAGGACCACATCTTGTTCAAGATGTCTAATCCTAACTCTCCCTCTGACAAAAGAGAGACAGTTGTGCAACACTTAATGTTCCAACCCTCTCTCTCAGTGCAAAGCTATCCAGAGCCCCTAGATACCAATTCTAAGTTTGTTTTTGGGCAGCCATCGTTAAGCGTCAGAATAAAGGTACTAAGAAGAAAGTACCTAAAGGCTGGAGGGACAAAAAAATCCCCACTGAAGGCCTCTCACCTGGCATGAGAGTTGTCGTCACTAACAACCCAGTCATTCCAGACACAGTAAACAAGATCCTATCTCTAGAACATGTAGAGATTATCTGAGAGCCCAGGCAAGAAGTTCACTATAAGGGGCAAAATTCTGAGCCGCTATCCATCTCTGTAAGGAGCTAACCGTCAAGCTAGTGACGTTAAAGAAGCACTTGTTGGGAGGCAATCCAACCATAATTAGTTATTTCTGTTTTTCATTAAGTTTATTTCAATTATATCAATTTAATTTTCATATTTGTTTAAGTTTATGATCATGTGCAGTAGTTAGAACAGAAACAGAGACAGTCAAAATTGGAAATAGAACAACCTAGAGCAGGTACCTTGCTGGCATTAAACACCAGACAAGGAGGCTAGAGTGGGCGTTCAACGCCACACAGGGTATCTCTAATGGGCGTTCAACGCTGAAAAGAAGCAATATTGCTGGCGTTGAACGCCAGCCAGGAGGCAGAGACCTGGCGTTGAACGCCAGGAAGGAGGTCTCCTAGGGGCATTCAATGCCCTACGAGGAGCATGAAGCTAGCGTTGAACGCCAGCCAAGAGCAGGAGCTGGGCGTTCAACGCCCACAAGGGGGTAGAGAATTCAAATTTCCAGGCCTCCCAGAACCAATGGGTCCCACAGAATCTCCACCTACCCCCACCTTCTTCTTTCTCTTACTTTCACTCTTTCCCACACACTCTTCCCCATAAACCCTCAACCAATCACATCCGTATCTCTTTCCAAAACCATTTTAACTCCCACCAATCTCCACCCATTTCTAATTCAAAATTTCCCACCCAATTCCCACCCATTCATTCGAACCCTACCCTATCCCACCCCTATATATACCCCTTTCCTCCAACCCTTTATACACACTCCTAATACACTAAAGCCCCAACTTGGCCGAAATGCTATCTCCCTCTATCTCCCATATTCTCTTCTTCTTCTACTCCTTTCTTCCCTTTTGTTCATATTTTTCTCGAGGACGAGCAAAGCTTTTAAGTTTGGTGTTGGAAAAACCTTGCTTTTTGCTTTTCATTCACACGTATGGCACACAAAGTCGGAGAATCCTCTAGAAAGAGGAAAGGAAAAGCTATTGCTTCCACCTCCGAACCTTGGGAGATGGAGAAATTCATCACCAAAGCTCATCAAGACTACTTTTATGAAGTAGTGGCAAAGAAAAGGGTAATTTCTGAAGTCCCCTTTAGGCTAAAAAAGAGTGAGTACCCGGAGATCTGACGAGAAATCCAGAGGAGAGGTTGAGAAGTCCTAACCAATCATATCCTGGAAGTTGGAATCTTGATGGTGCAAGAGTTCTATGCTAATACTTGGGTTACTAAAAACTATGATACTAGTGTGAACCCACATCCCAGAAATTGGAGCACCATGATCCGAGGGCGACCCTTGGATTTCATCCCAGAGAGTGTAAGGTTGGCACTCCATTTGCCAATAATGCAAGGAGACCCACATCCTTACACTAGAAGAGTCAATTTTGATCAGAGGCTGGACCAAGTCCTTTCAGACATTTGTGTGGAATGAGCTCAATGGAAGAGGGATGCTCAAGGCAAGCCTGTCCAACTAAGAAGGCTTGACCTCAAGCCCGTAGCTAGAGGATGGTTGGAATTCATCCAACGCTCCATCATCCCTACTAGCAATCGGTCAGAAGTGACCATTGACAGAGCTATCATGATTCATTGCATCATGATTGGAAGTGAGGTAGAGATACATGAGGTGATACCTCAAGAATTGTACAAGAAAGCTGAAAAGCCTTCCACCCTAGCAAGGTTGGCATTTCCACACCTTATCTGTCACTTATGCAATTCAGCTGGAATTGTCATAGAAGGAGCTATCTCCATTGAGGAAGACAATACCATCACTAAAAGAAGGACGGAGTAAACTAGAGAGCCTACACATGCACCTCAATAAGAGCATGTGGAACGGCCTCAACAAGAAATCTCTGAGATACCTCAAGGGATGCATTTTTCTCTCCAAGGCTATCGGGACCAATTGCATACTTCTCTAGGAGAATTAAGCTCCAACATGGATCAGCTGAGGATGGGACATCAAGAGCACTCCACCATCCTCTATAAAATAAGAGAAGATCAAAGAGTCATGAGGGAAGAACAACAGAGACAGGGGTGTGATATAGAAGACATCAAGCGCTCCATTGGATTCCAAAGAGGGAGTAGTAGCCGCTGTCACTAAGGTGGTCCCGTTCCCTTAATCCCTTGTTGCCTATGTTATTTTTCTGTTTTTCTATGTATTTTATCTTATTTTCTGTTTCTAGTGCATGATCATCTTTATTTTATGCCTTAAAGCTATGAAATATTCCATGCATCTCTCACCTTTCTTGAAAGAAATAAATTTTATTTGAAAAAGAGAAGTAAGATGCATGAACTCGAGTTATATAATAAGAATAGTTCAATTATTTTGATGTGATGACATTGCTTTTACTTTCTGAATGCATGAATGAACAGTGCATATTTGATGTTGGAGTTAAGAGTGTTAGCTCTTAAAAGAATGATGATAAAAGTAAAGTATTATTAGTAATCTGAAAAATCCAAAAATTGATTATTGAAGCAAGAAAAAGCAGCAAAAAGCAATAAAAGAATATATATATATATATATATATATATATATATATATATATATATATATATGCGAAAAAAAGCAAGCAGAAAAAGAAAGAAAAAAGGAAAAAGTCAATAGCTCTTTAAACCAAAAGCAAGGATCCAAGGCTTTGAGCATCAATGGTTAGGAGGATCTAAAAGAGATAAAAATCTTAGCCTAAACAGTTCAATTGAGCTGCTTCCCTAACTATATGCTTGTGGTGTGAAGGTGTCAAGTGAAAAGCTTGAGATTGAGCAATTAAATTCCAAAGCAAAGGTTTGCTTAAAAACTCTGGACACCACTGGCTGAGGATTCTAGCAAAGCTGAATCACAATCCAAAAGGGTTCACCTAGTTAAGTGTCTGTGGTGTTTATGTATCCGGTGATAATACTGAAAAACAAAGAACTTAGGGTTACGACCAAGACTCAAAAGAAGCTGTGTTCAAAAATTAAAAAGAACTGAACTAGGAGAGTCAATAATATCATCGAGATTCTAAGTTCCTAAAGATGCCAATTATTCTGAGCTTCAAAGGAAAGTGAGATGCCAAAACTATTCAGAAGTGAATAACAACTAGTCTCGCTCATCTAATTAAAACTGAGCTTCATTGAAAACTCTGAGATTTATTGTATCATTCTCTTTTTTTTAATCCTATTTTGTTTTTAGTTGCTTGGGGACAAGCAGTTTAATTTGGTGTTCTGATGAGCGGATATTTTATACCCTTTTTGGCATCATTTTCATATAGTTTTTGTTATGTTTTGTTTAAGTTTTATTATGTTTTCATAGGTTTTAGTGCAAAATTCATATTTTTTGGATTCTACTTTGAGTTTTTGTGTTTTATGATGATTTCAGGTATTTTCTAGCTGAAATTAAGGAGCTTTGGAAAAAGTCTGAGTCAGAGACAGAGAAAGGACTGCAGATACTGTCAAGATCTGACCTCCGTACACTCGAAGAAGAATTTCTGGAGCTACAGAAGTTCAAATAGCGCGCTCTCAACGACTATGGAAAGCTAACATCTAAGGCTTTCCAGAAATATATAATAGTTTATACTTTGCTTTGGAAGTAAAGGTCCAAAACTGGCATTCAACGACAGTTCTTCACCCTCTTCCTGGCGTTGGACGCCCAAAAGGGAGTAGTTGGCGTCCAACGCCCAAACAGGAGTCCAAAGCTGACGTTCAACACCCAAAAAGGGTCCTAGGACATGGAGACACCCTTAGCTTATCCCAAACACTCACCAAGTGGGCCCGAAAAGTGGATTTTTTCACTACAAGACTAGTTTATCTTATTTCTGTAATTCTTAGTTAGCATATTAGTATTTATAGGAGAAGATCACCCTTGTTTAGGGATCAGCTCATCTTCTTCCCCCACTTTTACATTCGAACCTTATTGTACAGTATGAGTCACTAACCTCTTAGGTTAAGGTTAGGAGCTCTGCTGATTCTTATGAATTAATAATATCACTATTCTATTTCAATCTATACTTGATTCCATTCTAAGATGTATCTTCGTTCTTCATCCTAATGAATTGGAGGTGTAACTTAACCGTCATCCCTATTTCACATGGGTTCTTACGAGCCCTTGACGGGATAGTATTGAACCACAAGCTTGATTATACATCTCTTAGACGGCTAATCCACGACTTCATTGGGGACTTCTCGAGATATCAGTTCAGCCGAGGTACGGGGCGATTAGGGCCTTTGTGGTATAGGCTAGAATCCAAGGAGCAGTGTTCTCTGATCCAAAAGATCTGACCTTGTCTGTGGCACTTTGATTAGGATCACCAAGGGAATAAACTGCTAAAGCTTCACCCTCGTTTTGATTGGATGACCGCTGACTCGGCGTTTGATCTGAAACAGAGGAGATTAATGACCGCTGACCCAGCGTTAATCATTTACAGCCTGTCATGGAATGAATCATCAGAATTTGGTGTAGATGGTGAGAAAATTTGATCCAGAAGGAAGAAGCATCTCCGAAACCTCAACCATTCTATCATCACTGATTTCACACTTATTCAGTAATATTTTATTTATTTATCTATTTTATGCATTTTTTGTGACAACTTTCCTCTTTTCTAATTGCCTGACTAAGATCTACAAGATAGCCATTGCTTGTTCAAACCAACAATCTCCTTGGGATCGACCCTCACTCACCTGAGGTATTACTTGGACGATCCGGTGCACTTGCCAGTCTATCTGTGTGAATATTACAAAGTCAATTTCGTGCACCACTGAATAAGATCTACAAGATAGCCATTGCTTGCTCAATCCGACAATCTCCGTGGGATTCAACCCTCACTCACCTGAGATATTACTTGGACGACCCGGTGCACTTGCCGGTTCATCTGTGTGAAACTTGCGGAGTTCAATTTCGCGCACCAAGTTTTTGGCGCCGTTGCCGGACTATGTTGTTGCCTAGATTAGGTATTCTTTAAGGTTTATTTGCTCTTTTAACTGTGTTTCTTGTTTTCTTCTTCAAAAAATTTTCAAAACCTTTTCTTTTCTTTAGTAATCTTTATCTTTTGTTTTAGTCTTTTGTCAGTTTTTAAGTTTGGTGTCCCTTTTTGTGTTCATCTTTTTCTTTGAATGTTTGAAATTGTTCTTGTTTTCTTTCTTGATGTTCGAAATTTTCTTGATAATTTTTCTTGTTTGATTTCAAAATATTTAATTTTGGTGTCTTTTTGGTGTTTCTTGGTTTTTCTTTTCTTTAGTTTTTCGAAAATTTTCCTTGAGTGTTCTTCATAGTATTCGAACTGTTCTTGTTATTTTCTTTTGTTTGATCTTAAAATTTTTAAGTTTGGTGTTTTTTTGTGTTTTTCTTTCCAATTTTTCGAAATCCTAGTCAATTGATTTCTAAATTTTTGAGTTTGATGTCTTTTAGTATTTGTCTTTTTAATTTTTCAAAATTCGAAAATTCAAAATTCAAATTTTAAACTTTCTTGTTATATTTCCAAATCTTTGTCTTATCTTTTTCTTTAAAATTCAAAATTTTATCTTATCTTGTTTTAAATTCAAATTTTAAAATTCAAATTTCAAATTCTTATCTTACCTTAATTCAAGTTCAATTTTCAAGCTTCAAGATTTCAAAATTCAAAATTTCAAAATTCAAAATTTTTAAAATTTAATTTTCAAATTTTAAAAATTAAATCTTTTCAAATCTTTTAAATCTTATCTTTCCTAATCTGTGTTTGACTTTTTCTTTCCAATTTTAATTTTCAAGATCTTCTTTTGACTCTTCCTTTTTAAATTTCAAATTTTTAAAATCAAATCTTTTATCTTTTCAAATCTTGTTGGTTAGTTAGTTGCTTGTTTTATCTTATTCTAATTTTAAAAGTTGGGTATCTCTTTTATTCTCCTTTCTCTTTCTTCTTTTAATTTCAAAACATTTTAAAAAAAATAAAAAATATTATTTTAATTTTAAAATCTTATCTTATCTTATCTTGTTTGATTTTCTTTTTCAAAATTCAATTTTGCAAATCTTTGATTGACCCTTTCTTTTTTTTTTTTAATTTCAAAAATTTTCAAAATCAAATCTTTTATCTTATTTTCAAATCTTTTTAATTAATTGTTTACTTTATCTTGTTTTAATTTTAAGTTCGGTGTTTCTTTGGTCTTTCTTTCTTTCAAATTTGAATTTCGAAATCTTTAATTGACTTTTTCTTTTTAATTTTTGAAATTTCTAATTATTTCTTTTCCATTTTTCCTTTACTTTCGAAAAAAAATTATTTTAATTCCTGTTTTTTTTTTGTATCTCATTGGGAGTTCTCTAAAATTTGACATAGAGACTCCCACCTTTTTCTATCTCTTATTGCAGAGAAACACTAAAATTACTATGGATCCAATTGAGAGTGCTCAACCTAAAAGATTCTTGGGGTCTTATACATCCCCCACTCTTGACTTCTTTGGAAGCAGCATTAGTATGCCTCCTATTGGAGTAGCTCAGTTTGAGCTCAACCCACAACTAATCACTTTATTGCAGCAAAACTGCCAGTTTCAGGGACTTCCACAAAAGGAGCCCACGAAATTCCTTGCAGACTTCCTGCAAATCTCTAACACAGTATGAACTGATGAAGTAGACCAGGTTGTCTACAGGCTACTGCTCTTTTCATTTGCTATAAAAGGCCACGCAAAGAGGTGGTTGGATATCCAGCCTAAAGCAAGCCTGAACTCATGGAGTAAGCTGATGAACAAATTTTTGAACCAATACTTTTCCCAAGGAAATTAACCCAGCTGAGACTAAACATTCAAAGTTTCAAGCAAGGAGATAATGAATCTCTTTACAATGCTTGGGGGAGGTACAAGATGATGCTACGAAAATGCCCTGCTAAAATGTTTTCAGAATGGGTAAAGTTAGACATCTTCTATTACAGACTCACAGATATGTCCAAGATGGCATTGGACCACTCTGCTGGTGGTTGACTCCACTTGAAGAAAACGCTTGAAGAAGCTCAAGAACTCATTGAGACAGTCGCCAGTAACCAGCATTTATACTCATCTGGTGAGACTTCAATGAAAGGAGAGATCAAGACAGTGACCACTGAATCTAACCCTCTGGAACAAAGTGAATCATTAATCCATCAGTTGCACTTTCCCACACAACAAGTGCTAAGCTTGCAAGAAGAAGTACAGAAGACCCGAGCCTCCAGCAAGAATATGGAAGTACGGTTGAACCAGGCTAAACAACACTTGACTGAACAGATGAGAGAAGAGTGCCAAGCTCTTCAATTAAGGAGTACCCTAAACACCCAACCTCAGAATAGTAAGAGGCAGGGAGAAGATTTGGCAGAAGATGAACAAGTTGTAGTTCAAGGCACTCAAGAGAGCACTGAACGCCTAGAAGGGGGTAGCCAGGGCGTCCAATGCCCAGAGGTGGGACGCTAGGGGGTTCAACGCCTAATAGGGGGCAGCCTAGGCGTCCAACGCCCATAAAGGGGCAGCCCAGGCATTGAACGCAAGTCTAAGGGAGGCTAGACACGTGCAAGTGCTAAGAACACCTCTCCTAAGCAAGCTGGTAGCCATTCTATAGGCACTATAGACACTCACCCTGCACCACTCATGGTCCTTGAGTACAAGGCCAAGTTACCCTACCCTCAAAGACTCCAGAAAGTAGAAAATGATAGGCAATTTGCCAAATTCTTAGAAGCTTTCAAGAAACTGGAGATCAAAATCCCCTTTGCAGAGGCTCTTGAACAAATGCCTTCATATTCTAAGTTCATGAAGAAAATACTGAATAACAAGAGGGATTAGAGGGAAGTAGAGACAGTGGTGCTTACTAAGGAGTGCAATGCAGTCATTCAGAGGAACCTTCCTCAGAAACTTCAGAGACCCCCTAACACTCTTCCTAGAAACACAGAAGTAAATCCAAGAGAAGAGTGTAAGGCCCTCATTAATACCAAGGAGGCTAAGCCTAAGGTGGTATACACTGTTGAGGAACTAAATAAAGAAGAAGCTCAAGAAGAGGCTGAAAGCACACGCCCTTCTTATGGGAAGAAAGTCTGAAGTACCACACCCTCAGATGCCCTAAAAGGAGACCAAGGACGAGCACTGATCATAATCCTTAGAAGGCTCTACAAAGATGTAAATCAATATTCCTTTTGCTAAGGTTTTGGAGCAATGGTCTCTCTTTACTGGAAGAAGCCTCTCTGATGCTAAGAGAGGCGAATTAGGGCTGAGGATATAGAAAGATTACATGATTATCAAGGCCCTTAAACCACCATTACCCCTTGACAAAGGAGGTACTTCCATGCAGAGTACAATACTGAAGCTTCCTCCTTTGGTGAAAACTTATACAGTTTCCCCAAATATCAAACCTAAGTTTGGTGTTGGGCAGTCACAACCCACCAAGGAGGAACGTCCCAAGAGGAAGATGCATAAGAGATGGAGACACAATACAATCCCTACCCTAACAAGAAAAAAGAATCAAGCTGATAACAATAAAAGAAAGCTTGTTAGGAGGAATTCAAATCCGAGGGAATTAATCTTCTCCTATTTGCCCTTGGAGTCATTTATTTTAACCAACTAGAAGAAGATGAAGAAAAATTCAGCAATCAAGTGTCAAGCTAGTGATGGTAAAGAAGCGCTTGTTGGGAGGAAACCCAACCATGAGTAGAGTACTATTGTTTTTATTTCTTTTGTTTTTCTTCATTTTATTTGATTTCCATTGTTTTCCCTTTTTAATGTTTGTGATCATGTGTAGTACTTATAACAGAAACAGAGACATTCAGAGTTGGAAATAGAACACCATGGGGAGATCCCCTTGCTGGCATTGAACGCCAGACAAGGAAGAAAATGGGCGTTCAACCCCCATAGAGGACAAGAAGCTAGCGTTAAATGCCAGAGAATGACCACTCTGGGCGTTTAACGCCCCAGAAGGACAACGCCAGGTAGGGGGCAGTGAACTCGAAGTTTGAAGCCTCCTTAGCCAGTGAGTACCACTCAAACCCCACCCACTTCAACTTCAAACCTTTCCCACTCCTTCTTCCCTCCTATATTCTCTTTGCTTGAGAACAAGCAAACTTTTTAAGTTTGGTGTTGTAGAGCGAGCTCTAGTTCTATCTTATTATCAATGGCACCAAGGGAAGCTGAATCATCTTCATGGAAGAGCACAGCTTGAGGAGCAGTAGCCGCTCTCACTAAGGTGGTTGAGTTTCATTCTCCTCTTATCTATGTTATTTCTGTTTTCACTATCCTTTAAATTACTGTCTATTTTATGTTCTAGTGCATGATCATATCTAGTCTTTTATTTCCTTTTAGTATTGTTTTTCGTGCCTTGTTATGATTATAAAATATTCAATGTATTCCTCACCATGCTTAAAAAAATTATTTTGAAAAAGAATAGTGAGATACATAAGCTCGAGTTATATAATAAGAGTAGTCCAACTATTTTGATGTGGTGACCCTTGTTTTTACTTTCTGAATGCATGAATTAACAGTGCATATTTGATGTTGAAGTTAAGTGTATTGGCTCTTGAAAGAATGATGAAAAGGAGAAGTATTATTGGTAATCTAAAAAATCCAAAAAAATTGATTCTTGAAGCAAGAAAAAGCAGCAAAAAGAAAAAAAAAAGAAAAAGAAAAAGCGAAAAAAATCAAGTAGAAGAAAAAGCCAAAAGCTCTTAAAACCAAAAGGCAAGAGCAAGGATCCAAGGCTTTGAGAATCAATGGTAAGGAGGGTCTAAAGAAACAAAATATTGGCCTAAAAAGTTCAAATGAACGGCTTCCCCTAACTAAATGCTTGTGGTGTGAAGGTATCAAATGAAAAGCTTGAGACTGAGCAGTTAAAGTCATGATCTCGAAAGCAAAAGAGTGTGCCTAAGAACTCTGGACACCACTGTCTGTGACTTTAAGCAAAGCTAAAGTCGAATCCAAGGGTTCCCCCAGTTAAGTGTCTATAGCATTTATGTATCCGGTGGTAATACGGGAAAACAAAATGCTTAGTGTCACAGCCAGGCTAAAAAAGAAGCTGTGTTCAAGAATCAATAAAAGCTAAACTAAGAGAATCAATAATATCATCTGGATTCTAGTTCCAAGGGATGCTAATACTTTTGAGCTTCAAAGGAAAGTGAGATGCCAAAATTGTTCAGAAGTAAAGAGCTACTAGCCTCGCTCATCAATTGGAACTGAACTTCATTAAAAACTTTGAGACTTATTGTATCTTTTTCTTCTTTTTAATCCTACTTATTTTTGGTTGCTTGAGAACAAGCAACAGTTTAAGTTTGGAGTTCTGATGAGCGGATATTTCATACACTTTTTGGCACTATATTCTCAGTATTTTTAGTATGTTTTGTTAAGTTTTTTTATGTTTTAGTAGGTTTTAGTGCAAAAATCACTTTTTGGATGCTACTTTGAGTCCTTTTGGTTTTTCTATGATTTTAGGTGATTTTTGGATTAATTTGGCAGGTTTTGGAAAAGTCTAATTCAGAGGCAAAGAAAGGACTGCAAATGCTGTCAACTCCTGACCTCCGTGCATTCAAACACACATTTCTGGAGCTACAGAGGTCCAATTGATGCGCTCTCAATGGCGTTGGAAAGTTAACTTCCAGGGCTTTCCAACAATAGATAATACTTTATACTTGTTTTTAGAAATGAAGGTCCAAAACGGGCGTTGAATGCCCAAAACACCCCCTTTCTGGCGTTCAACGCCCTAAAGGGAGCAAGCTTGGCATTTGGACTCCCAAAAGGGATCAAACTCGGTGTCCAATGCCCCAAGAGGAGAACTAGGACATGGATTCACCCCAAGCTCAGCCCAAACACTCACCAAGTGGGCCCGAAAGTGGATTTACGCACCCTTTAGCTTATTTTATCACATTTTTGTAATTTTTAATTATGAGTAACATCTTTTAGGTCTAGTATTTTATTATAAATAAGAGACTTCCTTCCTCCTGAGGATTATGCCTCCCGGGAGGGGAGAAGCACCGACACATTACTACTATTATTTTCTGTAAGCTATGAGCAACTAAACCTCCTAAATTAGGGTTAAGAGCTCTGCTGATTCTCATGGATTAATAATATTACTGTTCTATTTCAATATGTCTGATTCTATTCTCTTATGCATTCTCGTTCTTCATCTCATGAATTGAGGATGAACCATGACATTCATCCTTGCTCTACTTGGGTTCCGTGCGAGTCCTGACCCGGATAGCATTGAACTAAAGCTAGAGATTGCATTGCAAATTCCAAGAGTGTACCTGGGTGACTTTGGATATGTGACATAAAATTCCGTTGACCATGGGTTACTGAGGTTTCTGTGGCATTAAGGCTAGAGTCAAGGAAGTAGTATTCCCTTATCCGGAAGATCTGATCTTCTCTGTGGCGTTTTGAGTAGGATCACGAAGGGGAGTGGATTGCTTAGGGCTTCACCTTCGGCCATAGTGGAAAACCATGAGTTAACTTGATGAGAACATGAGTTGCTCGGATATGGTGGACTGCTATGGTTTAGAAGAGATTAACTTGATGAGAGGACATGAATTAATCACGTACAGCTGCCATTGAAGGAATCATTCGTTATTAAAGTAGACAGTAAGAAAAGTTAATCCAGAAAGAATACGCATCTCTGAAGCCTTAACTGAATACCTATCACTATTTTCACACCAACCTGGTATTTCGTTCTTTACTATTTTATTTATGCTTTCAACAAACAACCATCTTTTCTAATCGCCTGACTAAAATCTACAAGATAGACATTGCTTGCTCAATTCGATAATCTTCGTGGGATTCGACTCTCACTCACCTAAGGTATTACTTGGACGACCCGATGGACTTGCCAGTTTATCTGTGCGAAACTTGTGGAGTTCAATTTCGCGCACCATGGATATGGCGTGGCTATGATATTTGTTTGACATTTGTCATTTTAGATTAAGATAATGCTTTTAAAAATATAAATTAGCAAATTTGAACTAGCTTATCACAATGAGCTAAAATTGAAAAATTGAGTTGACCTATTTTTTTTTTTTGACGAGCCAAGTAAAGGGACTCGCCTTGACTCGCTTGACAATGTAAATGGATTGGTTATTTTTTATTTTCATATAAATTTAAAAATACTATATTATTTTAGCTAATATCCATGTAATTTAAAAAACCTTATCATACTAGGCCAACTAAAGTCTAAAATAATACATGTGTCTCAAATAAGATTAGAAAGTGTGATAGGTAAGATTTTTTTTTCTTTTGTCATACACAATAGAATATATTCGCACACATTACACTAGAAGCTCGTGTATATGCATACGCGTGTGTGTTAAAAAGTGTGATTAGTGAGGTATTTTTTTTGTCACACACAATACAACATATTCACTCACACACATTACACTAGAAGCTCGTGTGCATGCATGCGCGTGCATGTGTTAGAAAGTGTAATTGGTGAGGTATTTTTTTTGTCATACACAATACAAAATATTTACTCATACAAATTAACTAACAACAATGCTAGGGAACCAAAAGGGTACCAGCCAAAAACTAGCCAAATGCCTCTGGGTGAATCCAAAACCTCTACGTGGATGGTGTTTATGCTAGGCATTAGGATGTTTCTTCTACTAAGTATCAGAATGTTTCTTTTTCATACTAAATAGATGTTCTTTTATATATTTTATAAATATTTTTATATACTAAGAATCGGGATTGTTGGAAGTTCCGTGATCCTCGCCCTTATTTCTCCAACGTATCATTCAGAATTTTAATTTGGGGTGAGAAGCAATTAATATCAAATATTATAAATTAAAAACAAATAAAATTAATTAAATATAATTATAAATTAGTTAAGTTGTTTACGTTTTGGCTGATCACCTCTTGGTTCCATATACTTTTCCATTAACTAAAAGCTTGTGTGCATGCATGCACGTGTGTGTGTGTGTTAGAAAGTGTGATTGGTGAGATATTTTTTCAACTTCGCTAGATAACCAACTCAATATCTACCAATTACCAGCCAACTCAATTGGGCTCAATAACAAAAAGTCCAAACAACTAAAGAAAAACCCAAAAACCCACCCACTAGTTACCTTAACCTCATCTTTCAAGTTCACATTCAAGAAAATTCAAATATTCACCGCACAATCCTTCCTCTTCCTCCCTCACACACCATCCCTGCTACGCCGCTGCTATCTACCGATGAAGTCACCGCCATCGCTGCGAGTCGCGAGCTCCGTTCCGTTCAATGTCGTTGCCGCCGCGTCGACCAACTTACCGCCTCTACGCGCGTTCTGAGTGATGTCCGTGCCCACCGTCGTCACTGACCTTCCTCCTTGCGGCGCTATCCGCCGCTGCGCCGCCACCCTCCCACTATGAGTCCCCTGTTCCTGTTTCTACTACATTTGAATATGTATATGTTTCTTTTTTCAAACCCTATATTGGAGGGAAGAAGTAATTGGAGTTTTTTCCTTTGATTTGTGTTTAATAATGCTAAATTAGATGCAATTATAGATTGGATGTTATTGTTATTATAGATTGTAGAGTTTTTTTACAAAGAAAATTTTGTTCTTTTCGATTAAAAAAGTTGATGATTTAATTTGTTTCCTGTACTGTTGTTTGTTCCTTGAATTGGTGGATTCTGCATGCACGTTTTGCACAGACTTTTTGTTTTGTAAAGGTAGTTTGGGTGTTCAATGCCAAAATTAGATTAAATTTAGATTGATTTTGGTTTAATTTAAGTTTGGTCTTAAATATGATGCAAGAGTCAATTTATTTTCTGCATTGTTGGTTTTTAGTTATCAAGAACATGGATCTGAAGTTAAACATGTATGCAGATGGTTTTAAAATTTATTGGCAATAGTTATAATTTGTTAACTCTACCTGTTAGGGGTGTTTACGGTGCAGTTTGGTTCAGTTTTTTAGAGAAAAGTCATCCGATCTAATCGTTTAATTAATATGCAGTTCGGTTTTTTACCGAGACCATCCGAACCAAACCAAACCAATTAAATTCTGTTTGGTATGGTTCAGTTTGTTCGGTTTTTCAATCAATTCAAAAAAATACTACCATACTATTTCACAAAGTCATCACGTTGAAATCAACAAACACAAATACACAATAACTAACAAAGTCTTAATCCAATGAAATTCAACGACAAAAGAAATTAACATACGATAATTAAAGAAGTTTAAAGTTTAGTAGTCAACACAACATAAAATAAATATAAATTTCTAGTGTTTCTACGAGGACTGGCGCAGCAGGCAATGCAGTCGGAGATCTGATGCTTGTAGATTCATTTGGAAGAGGAACTGGCACAGCACCAATCCATCATCATAACATAAAATCTCTTTCATGACCATTTATATGCTATTTTTTGTTTTTGTATCATGTAAATTTATGCAGATTTAAACAATAAGAAAGGATATTTCTAGCCGATAAACATCATGATTCACTAAACATTAAAAATACCTGCAGTTTGATAGGTTCTCCAAAGTTGTTCATATGAACTCTTTTTCACTGAATGCATAAAATCGGCAAACAAAGATCCAAACATTTTAAGCAATTGGGAGATCCAAAGCTAACTGTATCATTGAACAAGTCTAGCTGATCGAAGAAATGGAACACATACCCTTCGACATCAAACAATACTAAGCTACTTCAGAGTATGATAAAACCTATTTGACCAAGGTAGGTTTTCAAGATTACACATCTTTCGGCAGTCACATAATTCTTGGACAGAGCATCTCCTAAGCTTTTCAAGTTCTACTTGATTAATAAAGCCACAAATTTACAACACAGAAAGCAGTCAATTGCAAGATTCTGACCACTGTTTATGCATCACGGAGATGCTTGTACCATCTCAAAATAATTACCTCGCTTCATTCCATTAATGAAAGATACTTGATCACAGAATTATGCTAACAGTAGTGGCAGTGATAGTTCTCAACGTGCTCACCAACAATGAACAAATACATTGAACAATCAAAAGCAATTTTCCTAAACAAATACATTGAACAGTGAATCACAGAACCAATTTCCCTAAACAAATACATTGAACAATCAGAAGCAATTTCCCTAATCAAATACATTGAACAGTGAACCACATAACCAACAATCAGAAGCAATTTCCCTAAACAATGAATAACAAATAAACCAATGAATAGTGAACCAGCAATCAGAAGCAATTTCAATAAACAATGAACAAAAATCAAAAGCTGTTGAACAGAATAAAACAATGAATCAATAATTATTAAACAAAAATTAGTTAAATTACAAACCTGACTTGGAGGCTCGGGCTCCATATCTGAGTTGAATCAGTGGCTGAGTGGCTCGGTGTTGTGCTGTGTTGTGGGTGGCCGGAAACGCTGCTAGGAAGAAGGCTTCGGTGTGCTGTGTTGTGTTGTGCTGTGCTGGGTGGCTCGGTGGGAACTGGGGGAAGGCTTCGGCCCTGCTGGGAAGAACACTGCTGGGTCCGTACTCACTGGGAAGAAGGCTTCAGCGGCGCTGACAGGTGCTGGAAGGAAGGGCTTCGAGCTCGAGACTCCAGTGGAGAGAGCAAGAGTGCGAGACTGAGAGAAGAGAGCAGCTAGAGGCCTAGATCTAGGTTTACGTTTTGGGGGTGTGGACTGGGGAGGGGGGTTAGGTCGCGAGTGAGTCAGGAGAGGAGAGTCACGTTGGGGGGGTTTGGTTTTTTAGGGTTTTTAATATACCGGTTCAGTTCGGTTCGGTTGGGGTTTTCATTGTCAGAACCGAACCGCAATAAAAACAGCAAAATGTATTTTTTTTTCGATTTTCAATTTGTTTGGTTTTCGGTTTTTTCGGTTCGGTTGATCGGTTTAGATCGGTTCGAATCAGTTTTGAACACCCCTAGGGGGTTTGGTTTTTTAGGGTTTTTAATATATCAGTTCAGTTCGGTTCGGTTGGGATTTTCATTGTCAGAATCGAAAACTGAACCGAACCGCAATAAAAACAGCAAAATGTATTTTTTTTTCGGTATTTTCGGTTTTCGATTTTTTTGGTTTTCGATTTTTTTTTGTTCGGTTGATCGGTTTAGATCGGTTCGGATCGGTTTTGAACACCCCTACTAGTACCTGTACATGCTCAACTGGGTTGTATGTTATATGAATGGTTTGAAATCTAACTACATAATCACAACTGATTCAGTTATCTAAAGATGGTGAATCGGGAACCTTTTTTTCTCTCCAATTTTTAGATTTTCTGTTCACATCAAAAGTATGTTGATTTTGCTATGTATGCGGATAATTCTCTACTAAGTTTGGGAATGTTAAATTTTACGGCAAAATAGTTAAAATTTATTTGACTATTTTTGTACATGTTCATCTAGGATTTGTTCCGTAGGTGATTTAATTTTTCTGAATTGTTGAATGTTGTAATATTAATTAAAGAGGTAATGACCAAATCAGTACCCGAAAGATTAAAACGCTGACATTGCGGTACCTGAATATTGTAATCGACAAAATGGTACTTGGTTAATTTTAAAAACTGACAAGCGTGTCCATAAGCTTGCCGGACCAAAACTCCGGTGAGGACAATGCTTACCTGGACACCGGATTATGCTGACAAATCATGTTTTAATTGAGTTGTAATTTTTAATTAATTAATTTGTTAGCCTAAGTGGAAATTGATTTCATTTTGCCCCAAATCAGAACTATTTGCCCTAATCCCAAATTAACAAGCTCTCTAAACTTCTGCCACTTGAATCCTTGCTTCTCTACTTCCAACATCTCGATCTGTATCTGTAATTTCTGTTCTCTGCTTCTCTACTTCCACTTCGAAACAGGAAAGGAGAGGAAGAGGAGTGGCCTCGGTTGTTCTAGGTGGAGTCCTAGCGGCGAACAGGGAGGCGAAAGAGAAGCTCGCCGTCGTGTTGGTCTGGTGAAGAGGAGGCTGTTGGTGGCTGGCGGTTAGGGAACTAATGACAAAGGGAGAGAGAGCTTCGCGGAGGTGGTGGGTCTCGCACAAAGCCAAGGAGAACCGGCGGCGATGTGGTTGGAGGTTAGGTTCTGGGCTCGGCGGAGGTGAGGTGCGGCGATGGTGAAATCGCGGAGGTGAGGCGTCGAAACAGTGAAGGTGTGGAGGCGCGTTGGGTGGTCCGCGAAGGTTCGGTGGTTCTGGGTGGCGCTAGGGTACGGACAGGGGAAAGATGGAGAGGCGGAAGAAGAAGAAAGAGAGAGATGTGGTGGCTCTGTGTCGGTTGTAAGAGGAGGGTCACGGTGGCTCGGCCAGTAAGAGCGAGGGAGGAGAAGGTGGCCGCCGCTGGTTGGTTGGTTTGGGCCTGCGCCTGGGCCTGGTTATGATCTATTTTTTCTGCATATGATGTTTCCGTGGTTTTGTGTTTGTGGAGGCTGAAATTGAAGGACCTGACTCGTTCCAAAAGCGAGGATGTTCGAACGAGTTGAGGCTGAGTGAACTCGCCGGTTCGGCAGTACTCGGCGTTGTGTCGTAGGTGTATTGATGAGTGAGTCTGAAGGATCTGACTCATTGCAGGAGGGAGGGTGAGCGAGTGAAAGGGTGTTGGAGTTCATGTTCTTGAATTCGGTTGTTGTGGGAGGAGGTGAAGCGGGAGGTGATGGCAATGGTTCCAACAACGAGGTTGACAAAGATGAAGAGGGAAGAAGGTGTTAACCAGCTGGCTATGAGAAGCGTCACTGAAGCTGTTGGTTCTGCCATAGAGAGCTTGTTAATTCGGGATCAGGGCAAAGAGTTCTGATTTGGGGGCAAAATGAAATCAATTTCCACCCAGGCTAACAAATTAATTAATTAGAAATTACAACTCAATTAAAACATGATTTGTCAGCATAATCCGGTGTCCAGGTAAGCATTGTCCTCACCGAAGTTTTGGTCCGGCAAGCTTATGGACACGCTTGTCAGTTTTTAAAATTAACCAAGTACCATTTTGTCGATTACAATAGTCAGGTACCGCAATGTCAGCATTTTAATCTTTCGGGTACTGATTTGGTCATTACCTCTTAATTAAATTTAGAGTTTAAGTGTATGATCTGAATATGTGCATTTAAAGTTGTAGCATGAACAGAGATTGCATGTAACTAGATATTGGATGTTGCTGTCATTAGATAATGGATGGTTTTGTCTAAAAAAATTAAAATTTTATCCCATTTAAAAAGTGTATGTCACTTATTTTTAATACTATTGTTCCTTATTTGAATTGGTGGATTCCAGTAAAATTTTTATGGCGACAATGTTTGGTTATTATATATATTTTTGTGGAATTACATTGGAAGTTCTACTTGTGTGGAGCCTTACCCAAAAATCTTTACAAATTACAAAATCACCTGATTTGTGTTGCTGAAAAGCCTCACCACCCCGTTGTGTGCCACCGTCAAGACACACCCATATGTGGATTCATCTATCAAACTTATTCTTCGCTTTCTGTTTCCCTTCTTTGCCATCCATTGCAGAAGACATGCAGTTTTCAAGGTCATACCACAGAAAAGAAAAAAAATACATGAAAATTCATGATAATGTATACATGGGATGCCGTCACCATTTGAGACACTTTTGATACATTTTCCTTTTTTTTAAATGCTATTCGGCATGTTTCTCTGTTTAGATACATGATTGTTTTTGCAAAAATCTAAGTAGATGTTACTTCTGTTAAGCATTAGGATGTTCCTTTTGTGTACTAAATGGATGTTACTTTATACATTTTTCGAGTTTTCTTGTGTTGCAGTTGTAATGTCTGTATTTTTTTAAAAATTGCATGGCCCTTTTTTTTAAATCCTACTCGGCATGTTTCTCCGTGTATGTACTTAGTTGTTTTTGCATAGATCTAAGTGGATGTTACTTCTATTAAACATCATAATGTTCTTTTTTCATACTAAATGGATGTTACTTTATATATTTTTCTAGTTTTCTTGTGTTGCATTTGTGGATGACTGTATTTCTTTAAGAATTGCATGGCCTTTTTTTTTAAATCCTACTCGTCATATTTCTCTGTGTAGGTACCTGATTAATTTTGAAAAGATCTAAGTGGATGTTACTTCTGTCAAGTACTAGAATGTTCCTTTTCATACTAAATGGATGTTACTGTATATATTTTCTGAGTTTGCTTGTGTTACAGTTGTGGATGCCTCTAAATTCCTTCACCACCTTTCCGAGCAATATGCCATGTTGGTTTCACTTTTGAAGCTATCACACTAACAGTGTAGTATAATCAATCTTGTTTTCTACCATGAAATTCTTTTTTATCAATCTTGTATCTTGAAGTTCTCATGTACAAATGTCTAATAGTTTAAGATACACCATCCGAAATTGCTTCTATAATCTATTTATATTTGTTTTTTAAATGTCTAATAATTTTGAAGAAAAAATACTTATGTTTATGTACTTGTGTTCATATAAGTAATAGCCATCATTATTTGCATGATAGCTTGGTAACTTCCAAAGACAGTGAAAAAAAACTCTCTAAACTACTTTAACAACAACAACATAAGAAGAAAAAATTGACATAAGTAGCAATATAAAAAGATTAATTCCATACAAAGATACAAGCTTCATTCATTTAGCTTCTGTGAAGTCTGAAATACCAACTTCCGAATATAATATAACAAATACAATGAAAGTGTCAATAGAATTGGCATTGAGGCTAAGACAAATTTAATGGGATCAAGGCCATTATTTAATTAAAAATTCATGCTCACTGATAATGCCTCTAGCAAGATTTTTATTTTTCACACTCTCTAATTTACTAAACATTTTTATGCTGATGGATGTATCTGGCTCTTCACTAGCTTGATAGTTATTTGAAATTTTTTCATTGTAATCCTCCCTCTCTTTTCAGAATCTTCACTGCAACATCCCTCCCATCTTATAGGCCTCTTTGTAAACAAGGCCAAAGCCACCTTCTTCTAATAACAATCGTTCTTTTACCATTCCTTTCTTTTTTTTTCTCATTAAAGACATCAACTCCTAGAAGCTTCAATAAACTCTCATCATTACCAACTACATCTGGTTCAACTATACCAGAAACATCAAAAGGACTTGAAAGTGGAGAAGGTAGAAGATTTGCATCATTATGTGTTATCCAAAAGTAGGAAAGAAACTAAATATACAATATAGAGTACTTCATAGGCACAAAAAAAAATACTAATTATCTCAAAAAGAAATATCTAACACCATAAAAGTTTAATTCTCAGTACAATATCAATTAAAAACATCCAAAAGAAACATTCATAATAAAAAACACAAGTTAAACTAAAACTCTGAGATGGGAAGGAAAAAAAAACCCAAATCGCTGGAGAGGAGACGCGGTTGATCAGCCGGGGTACACGTCTAGGCGGAGGTTGCTGCGTCGTCGATGGTTGCTGCGATGGTGGAGGAAGTCGTGATGGCAGCGGTGTGTGGAGGTGGATGTGGCGCGAGAGGATGATGTCCGCGCTGTTGGACGGTGGTTGCCGGTGGCGTTGCTTTCGGAGCTGTTTCTGATTTCCTTCGTGGCAGAAGAGAGGCGGCTATAGGGTGTCGCTTAACAGCGTGGTTCTGGGTGTCGCGGTGGCTGCACCAATTGGAGAGGAGTGTGGACGGCACAACTATGGGAGTGGAAGAGAGAAAAGGGGAAGAGTTTTTGTGCGCAGCTATTGGAGTGAGAGAGAAAAGGAAGAAGTTTCTACAATTTTTAATTAGGATTTACTTAATCAGTTCTTAATTATTCAAATTTTGAATTTAAAAAATTTAAATTAATTATTAAATAGAATTGTTTAAAAAATTGACTGATTTATGTTGTGTTCTTATACTTTTTTATTTTTATTTTTTGTCATATACAATACAACATGTCCACTCAATTACTCAAATACATTACACTAATACACTATAACCTCATACACAATACATACACATCCAGTGACATACATTCCCTAGAAGTTTTTCTCTAACCACAAATTAGGGGTGTTCGCGGTGCGGTTTGGTTCGGTTATTTGAGAAAAAGTCATCCGATCCAATTTTATATTTATTCTTCGATTCGGTTTGGTTTGATTTTTTTATCAACACCAACCAAACCAAACCAAACCAATTAAAACCAGTTTGGTTCGGTTCGGTATTTTCAGTTTTTCAAATAATTCAAAAAAATATCCTATTCTAAACTTCTATCCATACCCTAAAATCAAACATCAGAGCAGAACTCAAATCAAGAACAAATAATAAAAAACTAAAATAACAGATGATCAGTAATCACAACCAAAGAAGAAGTAATCAGATCCAAAATCCTAAGCAAAACTCAGAACAGAACATACAATCAAAATAAAGAAGTAATCAGATCCAAAACCCTAAACAAAACTCACAACTAAGAACAAATAATCAGTAATCAAAGCTAAAAATCAAAATAACAAATCAGAACGTATACAAGATCAGAACCCAAAAACAAAACAACAATAAATAGTCAGATCCAACAAATTTAGAACTGTAAATCAGAGATGCGAAGCGCCTGCGAACTATGAAGACCACGACGCTGTGAACTGCAGAGAAGAAAACGATGGCGTGGAGGAGGATGCTAGGAGGACAACAGGAGGAAGACGATGGGAGGAGATGCCGGCTTCTGTGCATGGAGGAGACGGCGGCTTCTGTGCGTGGAGGAAGGGCAGCACCGAGGAGAGGGAATCGCGATGAGGAAGGGAAGGAGAGAGGGCCACACCGAGAAGAGGGAAGCACGACGAGGAAGGCCACCGCGAGGGTGCTGTCCGGCACGTCAGGGGCTTAGAGGACGACGGCGTGTGAGGGTGGGATGTGGAATTTTCTACGGTGTGGAAAAAGAGAGAGGAGAGTGGGGGAGAGGAGAGAGCTAGGGTTCATGAGTGGCGGCTGTATCTTACTGGAAGGGGGGTGGGGTTTGGTTTTTATATAGGTTTTTTAGTACAACCGGTTCGGTTCGGTTTGGTTAGGGCTTTTCAAATTAAAATCGAAAATCGAACCGAACCACAAAAAACTGCAAAATATCATTTTTTTTTGTTTTTTGGATTTTCGGTTTTTTCGGTTATCGGTTTTTTCGGCTCGATTGGTCGGTTTTGTTCGGATTGGATCGATTTTGAACACCCCTACCACTAATGATCAAGTTTAGCGTGGTTCTCGCCTCTCTAGACTAATGGGCTGGCTTCTTTCTTTTTGTGTGTGTTGAATCCTTTTTTTTTTTACATTCGATAATTGATAAGCATGCTGGTCACTCATGTCTTAAAAAAAAAACATTGTTGGTCACTTTGTTTATACAAGTTAACAAATCACATGCTCCAAACTAAAAAAAAAAAAGAAAATTTTGCTCTTATCCATTGAGAGATGTTAAAATGACACTTTTTTCCCTTCTGTTTGTAAAAGATACACTCTCCTCCCATATAATTTTTTAAAAATCTCCTCTTTAATTCATTTTAATTTTTTGTGTTAATTAACGTTAATTTTACCCATTTTTAAAAAATAAATTATTCTTTTACAAAAATACCTTTTAGCAAAAAATTTATTTTTTTAATTAAATTTTGTTTACCAAAATACTCTTTAACAGAATATTTTTTTTAATAATTAAATTGTATTTTTACCAAAATATTCTTTTAAAATTTTTTAATGATTAAATTATTCTTTTTTTTAAAATACCCTTCAATAATTTTTTAATTATTAAATTATGGTTTTACCAAATTTTTTATTAACAATTATTTTTGTAATTTATTATTAATTTTTCGATATCAATATATATTATTTTAACATTATATTAAAAAAATCTTACCACTGTTAGTATGTATAACAATTAATATTAATAAATAATTTATTTCATAGAACTATTGAAAATTATTAACAACTTTATTAAAACTTAAAAACAAGTTGAGATGGATAAATTTCAAATTTAAAAAAATTAACATCTCATTTCTTCACATCTTTACAAAGCAAGTTCCTTAATAATTAAAAAATTATTGAAGGGTATCTTAGAAAAAAATAATTTAATTATTAAAAAAATTTTAAAAAATATCTTGAAATAATACAATTTAATCAATAAAAAATAATTTATTAAAGGATATTTTGGTAAACAAAATTTAATCACAAAAAAATAAATTTTTTGCTAAAGAGTATTTTTGTAAAAAATAATTTATTTTTCTTGAAAAATTGGTAAAGTTAATATTAGTTAACACAAAAAATTTTAAATGGATTAAATAGGAGGTTTTTTTTAAAAGTTATAAGAGAGGAGAATATACATTTTATAAATAGAAAGGAGGAGAGTGTTGTTTTAGTATCTCTCACAAAAAAAAAGTAGAATTTAAAAAAAAAAACAAATTACATCCTTTATTTTCTTTCTAACTACTCTAAAACACACTTCTTTTGAAGGTTGTGGCATCAAGCAACGTTTTGATAATTGCATTACACTAAAGCAAACTGATTTCTAGGCTTATCAATACAAAACAATGAAACATTGTGCATTAAAGGGGATGGATGGTGAACTCATCATGAGATAAGTCAATTCTGCAAATTATAAGAAACTAGTAGTAAGATATTTTTATATTATAGAAGTTTTATTACAAAGTTTTAAGCTAGACACTTTACTGAAAATTGAAAGACATAAGTTGAGAAATACACCTACATGAGACAATAGCTTTGCATTAATGTAATAATGTTGTTATATGAATAAAATTGTGGGTAATTCACATTAATAAACTAATATTCATCTAATTTTATACGAATCACTCAAAATAAAAAACGTAACGTGAATCACCTCAATCATATCTCTATGCAAATCAAATGAGTCATACTAAATTTAGCTCTCTATATAAATCGAAACAGTTTTATTTGATTTATACATATTTGTATGTTGTCCTAGTAAATTTAATCAGACTATTTCGATTTATGCATGCATGGATGCTATCCTTATAAATCTAAACAGAGTGATTAAATTTATTAGAACAGTATGCATACATGCATAAATCGAAACAGGGTAATTAGATTTATTAGGACAACATGCATGCATGCATAAATCGAACCAGTGTGTTTCGATTTACAATATGTAATTTGAAAAAAATAATTAAAATACTTGTTCATACCCTGGGTCGAGCTATCCGACCCGGGATGATCGGCGACAAAGCGACCGACCTCTTAAGGTCAGACTATCCGACCTCTTCTCAAAAAGAGCTCGGCCAAATCGACAGAAAGGCCCAAGAAGGCCCAAACAGAGGAACACGACCCAAATCCAAAGGCCGTCCAAGCCTATAGAGATAAGGGCGGTTCCCTTGAAGATAAGCTTACCTCAACTCAAAGATAAAGATAAGATAAGATAACTAACTTATCTTATCTAGAAAGGTCACTCTACAACTACTATAAATACACTGGAGCACCCAGGTATAACTCATACTCTGATTCTACATAAAACCTGCTTAATACCCGTGCTAACTTAAGCATCGGAGTCTCTTGCAGGTACCCCCCACCCTCCGGTGACCAAGGATCAGCAGTGCTATAAGTCCAGCAAGTCGGATACAACAGCTTCGGCCACCATCAGCCAGCCGGACACGCTATCTCCGACCAGTACAGAAGATCTCGTCCGAGATCGACCTCTAGTTTCAGGTAACCCTCGGAACATTGGCGCCATTGCCGGGGAACCTGGAAGTCATCCCAACACCATGGCGGACGGCCATGACAACGACCACGATTCAGATCTAGAAAACAGAACGCCGCACAAGAACGTGGACACTACATTGAAGGATGCTCCGGAATCCAACGGAGACAAAAACTCATCAAATCCGTGAGCAATAGAAGCACTTCAAGATCGCTTAAAGCAACTTGAGAAAGAAACCCAACAACAACGGGAGATCGGAAAGGATCTGCAAAGAGAGGTACGACGACGTCAAGAATTGGAAGAAAAACTACAGGAATTAGAAGCCGATCTCAAATCAAAAGCTCCTCAGACCGCTCCTGAGGAAAATTCATGCAAAGAACAAGATCCATTCACCAGGGAAATCATGAAAACCAAAATTCCAAAAGACTTCAAGCTCCCGGATATAATTTTGTATGATGGCACCACAGATCCCAACCATCATCTCAGCAATTTCAGAAGCAGAATGTACCTTACCGACGCCTCAGATGTCGTTCGCTGCAAAGCTTTTCCAACAACTCTCATGAAGACAGCAATCAGATGGTTCGACAACCTACCTCCAAAGTCCATCTCAAAATTTGAAGACCTGGCCAAAAAGTTCCTAGCCAGATTCTCCATCCAGAAAGATAAAGCCAAGCATGCCCCCAATTTACTAGGATCAAGCAAGGAGAACGGGAGAGCCTCCGCAACTACATGGAGAGATTCAACAAAACATGCATGGACATACAAAGCTTACCAACAGAGGCCACCATCATGGGACTCATCAACGGCCTACAAGAGGGACCTTTTAGCCAGTCTATATCAAAAAAGTACCCGACCTCCTTAGACGAAGTACAGGAACGAGCAGAAAAATATATCAACATGGAAGAAAACGCTCGGTTAGGAGAAACCTCAAAATCTGGGGCCCCCTACCGAGATAAAAACAAGGAATCCAAAAAGAAAGAAGATCGACAAGGAGAGAAAATCAAAAAATACCATAATTACACTCCTCTCAGGGCATCCCTAGTCGACGTACACAAAGAAGTCTGCCACACGGAGAAAATCCCCCCAGCACGGCCACTCAAAGGTAAAAGGGGAGGAGGAAACCGGAAGGAATATTGTGAATACCATCGGGTCCGAGGGCACTCCACCAACGAGTGCTTCGACTTAAAGAATATCATAGAAAAATTGGTGAGAGAAGGAAAATTAGATCGATTTCTGGCCACCCGAGATGATGACCAAAGAAAGAGACGAAGGGACGAAATGACGGACGAGCTGAACGATCACCTCGGACACCAGAAAGACACGTCCACATGATACACGGCGGATTCGCAGGAGGTGGGATCTCCAAATCATCTCGCAAAAGATATCTCAAAGAAGTATATCATGTCGAGGGAAAGGAAGAAGCACCCGACAACCCTGCGATAACATTCACTAAAGAGGACGTATCCGGCATCATCTCGGGACACGACGATCCCATGGTCATCACTATCATACTGGCAAACGCCAATCTACATCGCACATTAATAGACCAAGGGAGCTCCGCCGACATCTTATTCAAAACTGCCTTCGATAAGCTCGGCTTGGAAGAAAGGGAGCTTAAGGCATACCCAAACAGCTTGTTCGGCCTGGGAGATACCCCAGTACAACCACTGGGATACGTATTGCTACACACAACCTTCGGAAAAGGGAACCAATCCAGGACCCTCAAAATAGACTACATTGTGGTCGACGTAAGTTCAGCCTACAATGCTCTAATAGGTCGGACAACACTCAATCAACTCGGCGCAATAGTCTCGACCCCGCATCTATGCATGAAATTTCCAACTACAGAAGGGATAGCTACAATAAAAGCAGATCAAAAGATGGCGTGCCGCTGTTATAACGAAAGTCTAAACCTCAGAGGCAGAGGAGAAGAGTTTCATACAATTGAACTTAGCGGAGTTCAGCAACGAGAAGAACTCCGTTCGTAGCCAGAAGGTGAGATAGAGAAGATTCAGATCGGAGACACCTCGGATAAAACAACTAATATCGGTACGATCCTAAGAGGAGACTCAAAAGAATTACTGATACAATTCTTACGAGATAATGTTGATCTCTTCGCATGGAAAGCCGCAGACATGCCAGGCATAGACCCTAAGCTAATGTGTCACAAGTTAGCGGTCTACCCAGGATCTCGGCCAGTGCAACAGAGACGAAGAAAACTTGGGCCAGAGCGATCCCATGCGGTGGAAGAACAAGTACAAGCACTACTGGAGGCAGGATTCATAAGAGAAGTCAAATACCCACTATGGCTAGCCAACGTCGTCTTGGTGAAAAAATCAAATGGGAAGTGGCGAATGTGCACCGATTACACCGATCTCAACAAAGCCTGCCCAAAGGATCCATACACACTCCCAAGTATTGACGCTCTGGTAGATGCTTCCTCCGGATATAGATACCTCTCGTTTATGGACGCATACTCGGGATACAACCAAATCCCCATGTATCCACCAGATCAAGAAAAGACCTCGTTCTTAACACCGAAAGCAAATTACTGCTACATCGTGATGCCTTTCGGTCTCAAGAACGCAGGAGCTACTTATCAAAGGCTAATAAATAAAGTCTTCTCAGATCACATCGGAAAAATCATGGAAGTCTATGTAGACGACATGTTGATAAAGACACAAAGCGAAGATACATTATTGTCTGACCTGGCTCAAGTGTTCGACACTATAAGGAAGCATGACATGCGACTCAATCCCGCAAAATGCACCTTTGCAGTAGAAGCAGGTAAATTCTTAGGGTTCATGCTCACACAAAGAGGAATTGAAGCAAACCCGGATAAATGTCAAGCTATACTCAACATGAAGAGCCCCACCTGTGTCAAAGAAGTACAGCAACTCAACGGGAGGTTGGCCGCCCTATCCAGATTCTTAGCAGGAGCAGCGATAAGATCTCTCCCCTTCTATGCTACTTTAAGGAAGGGAAAGCAGTTCGAATGGACGACGGAATGTGAACAAGCCTTCCAAGACTTCAAGGAATTCTTAGGACGGCCGCCTATCCTATCTCGGCCACGAGAAGGAGAACCACTCATATTATATCTCGCGGTAGGAAGTCGGGCGATAGCCTCAGCACTAGTCAGAGAAGACGAAAGTGGGCAACAACCCGTTTACTTCATTAGCAAAGCGCTACAGGGATCCGAGCTAAACTACCAGAAAATAGAAAAGTTTGCCTATACTCTCATTCTAACATCTCGACGACTTCGCCCGTACTTCCAGGCTCACACCATTAAGGTTCGAACTAACCAGCCCATAAAAGGAATATTGCAAAAAATAGATTTAGCAGGCAGAATTTTACAATGGGCAATCGAGTTATCAGAGTTTGACCTCCAATATGAAGCTCGGACGGCCATCAAATCACAGTATCTGGCCGACTTTATCGCAGAATTCACAGATGCCCTAGAAACCCTCACATAATGGAATCTTTATGTGGATGGTTCTTCAAATAAAACTGGAAGTGGCGCAGGCGTGATAATAGAAAGCAACCAAGGAACCCAAGTTGAGCTCTCCCTCAAGTTCGGGTTCCCGGCCTCAAATAACCAGGCGGAATATGAAGCATTATTAGCTGGTTTGAAGCTGGCTAAAGAGGTTGGAGCTCAGAAACTCAACATTTACAACGATTCACAAGTAGTCACCTCACAGATAACAGGAAACTATCAAGCCAAAGACCCTACCATGAAAAAGTATTTGGATAAAACCAAGGAACAGCTCGGATAGCTCGAGGAATATAAGATCTGCCACATACCCCGTGAACAAAATGCTCGAGCTGATGCACTCTCGAAACTAGCCAGCACCAAACCAGGGGGCAACAATAGAAGCCTCATACAGGAAATGCTACAGAACCCGTCAATCTCGGAAGAGGAAAAAGTCCTGGCCATAACAAATCAGGACCAAGGATGGATGACCCCCATAATCAACTACCTCAAAGCAAGAACACTCCCCACAGAAGAAAAGGAGGCAAAGAGGTTAAAAAGAGAGGCACAGTACTACACCATCATAAACAACATCCTATACAAAAGAGGGATCTCAATACCATTACTAAAATGCGTGCCGACCTCTAACACAAGGGAAGTGCTAGAAGAAGTACACGGCGGCATTTGCGGCAATCATCTCGGAGCACGGGCTCTCACCAAAAAAATACTCCGGGCGGGGTTTTATTGGCCAACTCTACAAAAAGAAGCTACAGAATTTGTAAAGACATGTCCACCATGTTAGAAACATGCCAACTTTCACATCGCCCCACCAGAAGAGCTCATCAGCGTGACTTTGCCTTGGTCGTTTGCAAAATGGGGACTTGATCTTCTCGGACCCTTTCCCCAAGGATCAGGACAAGTAAAATTCCTCATAGTCGGAGTAGACTATTTTACAAAATGGATTGAGGCAGAACCCCTAGCCAACGCCACCGCTCAAAGAAGCCGGAAATTTCTATACAGGAACATTGTCACAAGGTTCGGGGTTCCATATTCAATAACCATAGACAATGGTACTCAATTCACAGATGCAGGCTTCAGAAAACTAGTAGCCGACTTGAATATAAAGCACCAGTACACCTCCGTTGAACACCCACAAGCCAATGGACAGGCCGAAACTGCCAACAAAGTCATATTGGCCGGGTTAAAACAGAGATTACAAGATGCAAAGGGAGCTTGGGCAGAGGAGCTTCCATAGGTCCTATGGGCATATCGAACGACGCCACATTCCACCACGAAGGAATCCCCCTTTCGGTTAGCATATGGAATAGAAGCAATGATCCCAATAGAGATCGACGAAGGATCGCCTAGAGTGGTTCATTACAATGAGGGAGCAAACTCCCAACTTCAGAGGGAAGAGCTTGACCTACTACCTGAAATCCAAGAAAGAGCTCGGATCAGGGAAGAAGCACTAAAGCGTCGAATGGCTTCCAGATATAATCAAAGGGTAGTGCCGAGAAGTTTCACGGAGAATGACCTCATCCTAATCTGAAATGATATCGGAACAACTCGACCAGGAGAAGGAAAGCTGGCAGCAAACTGGAAAGGACCCTACCGAGTCGTAGAAGTACTTGGGAAGGGCTACTACAGACTGTCTGAACTCGATGGATGAGAGCTTCCCAGATCATGGCACGCCTGCAACTTAAGAAGGTACTACAGTTAGAAAAGGTAAAAGATCTTATTATCGGATGCACTTTTTTTCCTGAAAAGGTTTTTTAACGAGGCACCAAGTTGAGACTCAGACACTATCCGACTTAAAGGGATGAAAAATTTCCACATGTATATATTTGCACTTTCCTTTGAATAAAATATATTTTCTAGATATTCTACAAGATCTCAAGACGCATTAATTTGAAGCATTCATCGTCCGATTATAAAGCAACAGATCGGCGGAAAGTGAAAAACAATTTCACCGCACAATCACGATAAAGATAAACCGTCCGATAAAGGTGAAAACACGATTCACCCAAAAGACGATCTAGAGATGACAACCACTTTCTACAAATTGGCAAAGATGAACACAGAATAATGTAAGAAGTTATCAAAAGTGATCCAAAAAAGAACCTGACGAGGTCTTACGAATTGCTAAAATAATAACTTAAAGACTGGCCGACGTTAAGAAGTCGGACCAAGTCAACCAAGTTATAAGTAAACCCTGGAAAGAAGTCTGGCCAACCCTATTAAAGAGGATTACTTTAACTTAGAAGGGCCCGACATGACAAAGTCAGCCCAAAATGAAAAAGTTATAAAAGTAGTCCCTGAAAGAGACCTGACAAGGGTCCAAAAAAGAGGACTACAAAAATAACTTAGAAAGAGGACGACGCAAAGAAGTCGACCTCCTACAAACAAGTTATAAAAGTAATCCCTGAAAGAGACCTGACAAAGGTCCAAAAAAGAGGATTACAAAATAACTTAGAAGAGATCGACCTAACGAAGTCGATCTCCTACAAAGAAAGTTATTAAAGTAATCCCTGAAAGAGACCTGACAAAGGTCCAAAAAAGAGGATTACTAGGAATAACTTAAAAACAAAAGCTACAGCTTGGACCGACAAGAGAAGTCGAACCAACGAAAGTTACAGCTTGGACTGACAGGAGAAGTCGGACCAACGAAAGCTACAGCTTGGACTGACAAGAGAAGTCGGACCAATGAAAGCTACAGCTTGGACTGACAAGAGAAGTCGGACCAACCAAACTACCACTTGGACCAACAAGAGAAATCGGACCAAAGAAAGCTAAAGAAGGACCGGCAAGAAAAGTCGGACCAAAACGAAACAAGCGCTAAAAGGGACATAGCTTTACCCAATAAGCCACCTGACAAGGCTAATGAAATTGTTCAAGACTAACTAAAAAGGTTTCGCCAGGAACACTAAGAGTTGTCGAACGAAAGTCGTCCTACCTCAACCAAAAAGGAGACACCACAGACAAGACGAAAGAAGGCCGAAAAGACCTCTCAAACAAATTATGCAAAAGATCGACATGATAGCATCGGTCAACTACAAATAAACTTGAAAAAGGACAACATAAGAGAAGCCGGTCATGGATTAACACTTAAAAACAGCTCAGAGATTCTGAGCAACAAGGCCCCAACATTCTCAAAGTGCATAAAGAAGTGCAAGCAAGCATGACATAAAATACCAAGCTTCAGGGTCAGACCCCAAAAAGCTTAGAAGCTACTCGATTGCGTTTGTTTTAAAGGGTTGCTAAAAGCAACCAAAAAGAGTGTCATCAAAGGATACCAACCACAAAATAAAAAGTTAAAAGCCCACAAGCCGGGCCAACTACACAGAAATCCAAAAACTACAGATCAGAAGACTTTTTAATAGCACCAGGAGAAGGAGGGCGAGCCTGGAGAGGAACAGCATCCACAGTACCATCGTCCCGGTTTAAGATCTGGCAGTCAAGATCAGAAACAGGAGGGCCGACCTCAACAGGAGGAACAGTAGGAGCTGACACCTTGGCAGAAGGAACAGGGAGAGGTTCAACATCATCATCATCCTCATCATCGGGGACAACCATACCATCCCTGACGACATTCTCCAGGCTGAAGAGAGTGAGGTCAGCCTCGGGAGCAATAATCCGAACCTGCTCCTTCAGGTTCTCGTAAGCAGCAGTCACACTGCCAACGAGATGACCTTGGAGCTCAGAGTAATCAGCTCGGGCATTCTCCAACTCCTCCCTCAGGCGCACCACCTCCCGATAAGATGTCACATAACTGTCCTTATGTCTCATAGCCGTATCCTCGGCCAGCCTCACCGAAGCCGCCAGAGAGAGGGAACTCGCCTTCTCATTCTCCAGATCCTTCTCCAACTTGGCTACCTTTACCTCAAGCTCCTTCTTAAGGCCCTTCATCCGGTTGAACTCCTGTTTAGCCTCCTCCATAAATTCCTTAGTGGCATGGAGAGGAAGATTCTGAGCAGTTCGATACAAGGCAGCCCCCATGTACGCCATTTTAACACTGTTTCGGGTCATAAAATCCAGATGGTGAAGGATTGACACATCATCCATGGGGAGGGTACCGTAGGGACCGATCTGCTGATCTACAAATTCGATTGCATTAAAATCAGGGGCGTCAAGGTTGAAGACCTCAGTTGTTTTTTGTTTCTTATTGGGAAGAGCACCAGAAGTAGCAGCTGAAAACTGTGGAGGCTCGGCCAGACGAACCCGAGGAGTCGGGATCACTTTCCTCGGCCCAGGAGAGCTCGGCACGGGCGGCTTCACTTGCACTTGGGAAGATCCCTCCCCGGCCGCCTTGGCCGAGATGTTTTGAGCAGCAGCAGCCTTTTTCGCCTTCTTATAGGCCTTCATGGAATCATTATTTTTCGACATCTCTGAAAGAACAGAATTAACCATAATGACAAGTTACAACACAGGAAAAGAAAAGCTCAGAAAGCAAGTATAAAAACAAATTAGACAGTACCCAAAGCAGTTCGAATCAAAGATGGATCACTCAAGAATCTTTTTGTATCTAGATGGGGTGGTTTCCCCCACAAATCCTCAAGAACAACCACAAAAGCCCGCTCAACCTCATTAAGCATCTCCCATGTATAACGTGGCACTCTCACATTCTTTTGCCACTCTAGAGGAAAAGCAGGCTCATCATTTTCATCAAGAAAAAAAAGGGTGGACCCCCTCAACAGCACGGACGCAGAAGAAATAGTTCTTAAAATATTTAAAAGACTCATCATACATGGCAAAAACTTTATGCCCCTGGGCTGACCTGAAAGAAACCTAGGAAGCTTTCTTTTTGGAGGAACCTCCGGGCTTGGCCGAGACAAAAAGATAAAGGAAAAGAGTTTCAGAAGGTGCTATGCCTAACTCTTGGCAAAGCAGTTGAAATATTTTGATAAAACCCCAGGAATTCGGATGAAGCTGGGATAGAGCAATGTTACATGACCACAACAGGTTGGTTTCAAAAGCAGTAAAAGGAAAAGTAACGTCTAACTGGCTGAAGAAGTATTCATAAGCGTAAAAGAAGGGACGCTCCCCCTCGACGAAAGTAGAAAAGCAAGCCCTCTCATCGGAATCAGGAGCTACGAGTTCATAATCCCTCTCCCGGGCACTGCCACTACAAATTCTATGACGCTTCCTCAGTTCTACACAAAATTCAGCATCCACGACAGAGACACACATTAGGACAAGGAAGTCCAGCCAATCAGACATCCCCTCAGGAACTTTGGAAGACACTTCTACAATGTTATTGCGAGAAGACATGACGCCGACTAATCTTACAAATAAGAAAAGAAGATTGGATTACTAAAAAAATATCTCGGACGAGGGGCAAAACAACTCGACAAAAATGACACAGGAAAACACATAGGAAAGGAAAACCCCAAGACTCAAAACCAAAGTCCTGGGGCATCCTTTGGAGGCAGAAACAAGGCAAGGATTCAGGAAATTCCTACAGCTTACGAATGTCTCAAATAAGCGCAAAGGAAGCAAAAACACAAAAAGCCACTATCTTTCTACAGTTTCACCAAACAACAGGGCATAGCAAAAAAGCCGAAAGTAGGAAAATCGTCAAAGATATAACCTTTTTTCAGAAACAAAAATCATCATTTCGAATACAATCATCAAAAGCACAAGCGGAAGCGACGGCAACATGCAAAACTCTAAAGGCATCAAGCAGCAGAAAAAAGTCAAAGAAATCACACAAAAAGACGAAGAAATCCCAGAATACACAACAATCAGGCATAGTAAAACAGAAAAATCCAAACTTTCTCCAAATCAGACTTTCTCTAAATCAGACAAGAAAATGACGCAGAAGAAAGGGAAGGAGAAAACCAACCTGGAACAAAAGAGAAGCTGCAAAAACTGAAGACGGGAAAATGGAATCAACCCAGAGAATCGCTAAATGACGCTATCACGCAAGGAAAGGCAGAATGATGCGGATGAAAACAGAAAATGAGAGAGTGAAGGAAGAAGTTACGAAGGAGAGAAACCGTTTTTTGATCGAAAGATTCAAAATAAAAACCAAGGGAAACGGGCAATTAAAACCAATTAATGAAGGTATTTAAAGCTTCGCATATTCCCAAAGTCAAAATATTAAAGGCAAAAGCGTGCGCTTTCAGAAGAAGCGAAAGAAGAAACGTTCCACATTCAAAAAGACTCTACAAAGAAAGGAATCGACAAAATGCTTGAGTTCGGCTTCACTAAAAAGGACCGAAGCCAAGGATTCGACCTCAACAAGAAAGACCGAGCTCAAGCAGGGGCACTGTTCATACCATGGGTCGAGCTATCCGACCCGGGATGATCGGCGACAAAGCGACCGACCTCTTAAGGTCAGACTATCCGACCTCTTCTCAAAAAGAGCTCGGCCAAATCAACAGGAAGGCCCAAGAAGGCCCAAACAAAGGAACACAACCCAAATCCAAAGGTCGTCCAAGCCTATAGAGATAAGGGCGGTTCCCTTGAAGATAAGCTGACCTCAACTCAAAGATAAAGATAAGATAAGATAACTAACTTATCTTATCTAGAAAGGTCACTCTACAACTACTATAAATACACTGGAGCACCCAGGTATAACTCATACTCTGATTCTACATAAAACCTGCTTAATACCCGTGCTAACTTAAGCATCGGAGTCTCTTGCAGGTACCCCCCACCCTCCGGTGACCAAGGATCAGCAGTGCTATAAGTCCAGCAAGTCGGATACAACAGCTCTGGCCGTCATCAGCCAGCCGGACACGCTATCTCCGACCAGTACAGAAGATCTCGTCCGAGATCGACCTCCAGTTTCAGGTAACCCTCGGAACAATACTATATCAACAAAATTATCATTTAATTTATGAAATTAAATTTAAAAATTATTTCTTTAAAATATTGATACACTATACATACACATACATTAGAATTTTTTAAATAAATATTTTATTCATGGATATAGGTAATTTATAGCATATTTACTAATTTTTATTTTTTTACATATTCGTTTACCGTGTAAACAAATTAAGATTGCTTATATCTCGTTTACACTATAAACGAGATAAGATACAATTTTATTTGGCATTATCTTGTTTGCAAACGAGATAATAGAATTTAAAAAAAAAAAACACATGACGAGATAAATTCATAGTTATCTCGTTTATACCGTAAACGAAATATATGAAATTATAAATATAAAAAATATAATTTTAAAATAATAAAATAATATTAATAATTAAATTTAGACCAATTTAAAAAATAAAAATTGATATATTTTGTTACTAGTTTTTAGAAAAACAGATAAATTTATGTAAAAGTAGTGATTTAAAGCTGTCTATTTAAAACCAACTCATTATATTTCTATAAACCAACACATTTGAATTTTTAATTATATATGTTCAAATAAAATTTATCAAAATTTTTTATTTTTTATAATTTTTTATTCTTTTTTAATACAAAATTTTTTTAATACTAATTTAAATGTATTAGTTTTTATAAAAATAATGTGTTAGTTTCAAATGAACAAATTTAAATCATATCGATTTTTTTAGAAATTAATAATTTTTTGTTTATATACGCTACTAATCTAAAATAATATTTAAACTTTTAAACTTAACTAAAACGAAAAAAAAAAAAGAAAAAGAAAATGAATACGAGAATTTAGTGCAATCATAAATATGGAAAATCCAAAAAGGTAGAAACTGTATGTGAGTAGTGTATATTTATTGATAATTATTTAAATTATTAAATGAATAAAAAATTATAATTATTAAAAAACGTCACATAAATCTTTCCAATTACCTGTCTATGTAAATCAAATGAGTCAGAATAGATTTAGTTCTCTATATAAATCTAATGACCCTATTTTAATTTATGCATGTATGCATGCTGTCCTAATAAATCTAATCATTCTGTTTAGATTTGTTAGGATAGCATGTATACATGTATAAATGAAAACAGTCTGGTTAAATTTACAAAGACAGTGTACTATTTTAATTTATATAAAGAGTTAAATTTAGTCTGATTCATTTGATTTATATAAAAATATAATTAGGATGATTCACATTACGTTTTTTTATTTTTAGTGATTCACGTAAAATTGGATGAATGTTGGTTTATTAACGTTACCCTAAAATTATTTCATTTTTTTTCTCCTGGATAAGGTAATAGTGGTTATTAAGATGAAAAGATAGTTATTTGTTGTGGTGGATGTAGGTGGAGACTTTAGAGAGTATTAAATGACAAAAATGACTAATCGAGAATAATCATCATTGGATTAGAGTGATATTTGAGTCAGCTTGTTTTTTAAAATAACTATTTGGTCAAAATTAGATTAATATCAATATAATTTGTATTTAAATATTTTAGTCAAACCTGATCTTAATAGAAAAAAATTTTATTTGATTAATGCTTGCCAAAATCATGTTAAGGTATGTAATTACCAAAAAGTGTATGTTATATTTCTTTAATATTATTTTTAATTCAAATTTTTAAAGTTAAATAAAAGATATTAATCATTAAAATAATTATATCATTATTATTTATAATTAAATAAACTATTTAAATAATTTTCATATTAATTTAAATATTTTCAAATTAATATTTTCATTCAACATATTTAAGAACAAAAAATATGAGATTAATTAAATCGATAAATATTTATTTTTTTTAACTAATGATACAAGATTTAAGTCTTAATTTTTTAGAAATAAAAAAATAATTTATTATATTTTTTAATAATGTCTTACATTGTGTAAATCAATTATTTTTCAGAGTTAAAACAAAAAAAAAAATTTTCCACCATTGGGAACAATACGTCGTTGACTCAGCATTTGATAAGGTCAAACAGCCATTTGGGCAAGGAAATGTATCTTTGAGATATCATTATGTATTCCAAACTTAAATTTCTATTATCAATTTTGAGAACCAATTTTTTCGATGATTAAGATAACTAATATAAAATTTCAAAATTCTTTCGTATCTTGATGAAACGACAAAATATTGATCAATAAAATTAGACGTCTAAAGATTTTTTTAACTTAAGTCTCTAATTAAATTGTTGGGTGTGTTATTTTCTTTGTCTAAAGGTGTGATTGTTGCTTTTTCTTTTTTTTTCTCCTTAGTTATCTTCTTTTTTTTTTGCGTGCTTTTTTTTTTTAATTTTGTCATTATTGCTGCGACCATCAATATTTCTGTTATCATCATTATCGTCACTGTCACCTTTTTTCTACTACTATTTTTTCTTTTTTTTCCTCATCTTCCTTCATTAATCATTATCAACATTATTATTATTGTTGTTATTTTCTTCTTCTCCTATAAATATTTGGTCACAAAAAAAAAAACTAAATCACCAAAAAAAAAAATGTTCAACAAGAATATTAAATATAAAAATTTTAGTGCACAGCATAAAAAAATTAGTACACAGCACAGAAAAATTTGTGCTATATCAAATAAATTTTTGTATTATGTACAAAAATTTCTATGTTATATCTATAAGTTTGTGTGTCATGTACAAAACTTTATGTAATGTGATTAAAAATTTATATACTTTGCAATAAAACTTGTGTGCTTTTTAATAAAATTTTTGTGTTTTGTAATAAATTTTTTGTGCTGAAAAAGCGCAAAAATAAAGAACTACATGATAGATGTGCGCATTTTTTGTTAGGCTTGTACTAATTTAATTGGACATGATTATCAAAAATGCTTGTATATGTAACATAACTGAATGTTAATATTTGCTATCGTTACTTCCTTGCGTTGAAGATTATTTTTTATTGTTTAAGAGATTATCCAAAAACAGAATTATTTGGGATCGATACAAAAATAATTTCTAACTTGATCTTATGCAATAGATTTATAGAAGTAAGCGGAACAATGTCTTTCTCTTCTTTATTGTTATTTGGTAGATTTGGCGAGATAATAATAATAATATATTCAATAATAATGACTTATCGACTACTAATAAAGTGATTAATTTTATTTAAAGTACATCTAGAGAGTTTTACTCTATTCTTTTTCATAAAAAATCTTTAACATCTTCTATATTGGTTTTTCTTTATTCCCTTTTCTTCTTAATTCGGTTAAATTAAATTCAGATACTAATCTTTTGAAATAGTAAAAATAGTAAATTTTAGTTGTATTTTGGATAATTCAATTAGTGGTTGAATTAAAAGGTGCATAAGATCTCTTCCGCTAATGAGTGTTTTTAGATGTGAACTTCATGTAATTTAAAAAAGTATGTTTTGGCTATAGTCTATAGAATGTGATTTCAAAAAAGTTATTGCTAAAACTAATTGCTTAAAGGCTTTTTAATCTAATTCAAATAAGAGAGAGTGGCCATCTTAGGAATGAACATGATTTGATTATAAAAAAATCAGGACTTCTTGCATCTTGATTGGAATATAGAGATCAATGTCATTCAAAGAACAACAAACAATGCTGCTGATCTCATGTTTTGCAGCAATTGATGATCGAGAGTCTGTGGAATGGTTTTTTCTATGGCATGAGCTTCAACATGTTATTGAGAATAATTTGTTTGTAGCCTTTTAGGCTTTGTTATTTATCTCTAGACCAAAAAAAAGCGACAAAATATCTATCTAAATGCCTCGTATAAACACTCATAACTCATAAGGATATCCAATTTTTAAAACCTCTAAAGTCAGAACCACACAAACGGCTAATGAATTGTAATAATTTTTTCTATAGGTTAATAAACTGTATTAATAATTTGTTTATATGTTTGATTTTGTTATCGTTTGAATATGCTATTATTTTAATAATTAGGTAGCTAATATCATTTATTTTTTTTAATTGTAAATTTTAAATACTAAATTATAAATTTTAAATTCTAAATCATTAAACTCTCAATAACATAATTTTATAATAAAAAATTAACTAATATTAACTAATTAAAAAAATAATTTTTTTAATGTATTTTGTTAATATATATTTTAAGAATACATTTTAAAAATTAAAAAAAGAATGTATTTTATTAAAAATTATGAAAATATATTTTTTATTTTTTTAACACATTAAATGCATAAAACCTTAAAAAATATTATTATTATACTCTTGAAATGTACTTTTGACACAAATTAATCTTTTTGTATTTATGATTAGAAAAAAAGACACAAAAAGGAAGCACAAAAAATGCTTTCCTTTTTAATCCATTGATTTTTTTTTCCCTTTGTGGGAAATCTATAATTATTAATTTATATATTAGTAACTAATTTAATGCTAATTGAATTACCTAATTGTCCATATCACATTGTTGGTTGAAGAAAATAAATAAAACAAACGGCGTTGAAAGTTGTAAGGTACAGAGGGTTCTCTAAAGTGATCGGTTTCTTTTCTTTCTACGAATCCAACCACTTAGAATCCGCAAAAATCGTGCGGGTTTTTTTCATTTCATAGATTTGCTTTCAATCTTCACTGTCTCCACTAAGCGCTTTCCATAAATTAAATATCAACACCCAGAAAAACGTTTTCTTTTTCTTGTTTCGTTTTTCTCATTTGTTTTCTCCGCTTCCAAAATTTGGCACCAACCCACCAACGACTCTCTGTAGCTTTTTAGTTTCTACATCTCATCCTGAATTCTTGATCCATTTCTTGGTTTAACTGCTCTAAAGTTGCTATCTTTTCTTTGTTTTTATTTGATTCCTCAGAAATTTGTTCAGTCACATTGGTTAGTATCACAGGGACTTGGAGCATTGCTTAATTTTTTCCCTTTTTTTTTATTTTTTTAATTATTAATTAGTTTTGTTCATTCTTTAAGCTGGACTTTCCATCTATCTACTTGTGCAGTAGTTTCTTTGTGCTAGATTACTGAAAGGTAGGGTTTTTCCATTCAATCAGAAATTTTGGTTTTGATTGTTACTTTTCGTGGAAGTTGAACATTACATTATTTAAGCTTATTCTTGTGGCAATACATTGATGGAAGGTTTTTCACTTTTCTGTTTAATGCTGATGATAGAAAGGAAAAGGATAAAAAAGTTGTTTGTGGAGTTTAGGTACTGATTTTTGGTATGTATGTGTGGAAGGGAGAGGGAAAATGGATTTTTGGGTAGTTGTAGCTGGTGCTGGAGCTGGGTACTTAGCTAAATATTGGAAAAGGGTTGCAAAGAGTAGTGATAGGTCACCTCATTTATCTTCAGAGGATCCCAATTTGGAGAACTGTGAGTCCCCGAGAAGCTCCTTTCGCGGGCAAGCATTGAGAGATAGATTGGGGAAGAATGTTCCTTTGGATAGAAGGATTTCGGATGCGAACTCAACGGATGGTCTTTCGACTCTAGATCTGGCTTCTAACATAGGGCTTGATGGTGAAGAAGTTAGACACTTGAGGACTTTGAATGATGGCGATGTTCCTTTTGGATCGAATTTAACAGGTTTATTCACAGCTAATGGGAACTATGATGATATTGAAGATGGAAATGAGCAAAGCTCCAATGTTAGTAGCCATTGTGGTTTCCTGCATCCGAGTTTGCCTAGAAGAGAAGTGAGTTCTATACTTAATGTATCCGGAAATAAAACCTCTCTTAGGACTAAGCGTAGGCGTGTTCATACTAGTAGACCAATAAGTTCACTAGAAAGTTGCTTAGTGGCTCAGCTATACAAAGAACATGCTGATATTGAAGAACGCTTTGTTACTTCTGTTTCATCGCCATCTAGAGCCACAGGGTCATTTCATGTATGTGATAGAAGCCAAAAAATTAGCAGCGCAGACGATGATGATTCTAGCTTTGTGTTTATTGGAAGTGAAGAAAACAAGTTGCTCAGGGAAGCCAGTCAAGTGAAAGATGAAAATATATTATTTGGGGTCCCGCCATTGCCAAAAATTAGATCATCCAGTGGTTTCAGGAAGATGAGATTTAATGCAAAAAATAAGCAAAGTAGGAGAATTTGCTCTTTTAATGGTGTGCTAAATGGAAAAGACGTCTATACTCAACATGGTATTGTTTCTTGATACAAAACTACTGTTTTAGATTTCCTGCATCTTAAGTATGTGATTTATCAGTAGTCCACCCATTCTGATATCAAATTGTTGAGCTTCATCTGCATTGTTTGGTTGATTACAAAGAAAACAAATAGTAAATTGTTCTATTTTTCTCATGCAATCCATTAATCCTGCAGAACATGATTTATATATTAGCAGCTATCTGAAAATCAAATAAATTTTGAACTGATAAAAAATGTTATAAAGTCTCAGGGATTGTTGATTTTTTTTTTCCCTGTTTTAATGATTGTGTGAAGGAAATTATGAAACAAGAAAATTTTCTTCCTGTTTTTTGCTTCCAGTCTTCACCGTTTCTCATCTTAAAATCTTGAGAAAAGAAAAATATGAAATGAAATATAGAAACCAAATGGGTGCTTAATTTCTCTATGCACAAATCTAGTTATCATGAGAATTTGGGCAGTCTCATTAGTCATTATTCCTTTACAAATGGATGATGCTTTGGGCCAAAGCTAGGAAGAAATTGCTTCAGGTCAATATGTTCATTATCTGCAATAATTAGAAAAGTACTTGACCCTTGTAGTGAGATCAAATACTGTATTGAGAACTTGACTTTTTAAAAAATTAGGTTGCTTAGCTTCCTTCGAGTTTATATCACGTATCTGATACTCAATTTGTAATGTTGTGTGTTTTGCTTTGATAACTACTATTATTGACACATATGTCATCGTCAGATGCAACATTTCTCTTCAGTCTTGGGATTTCTTTTGGTATATTATCTACCACCTTGGCAAATAAAAGAGAAATGGACAAGTTGAGAGAATTGCTGAAGAAGAATGAGAATTTGGTTCAAGATCTACAGGAAGAACTTGACATGAAGGATTCAATGACAGTGAAGGAGTTACATAGTGAAAACTATGGTTCACAGGATACATGTGATCATTCCTTCTGCGATAAGGAGCTAAATGGATTTTCCCCTGAAAAGCACACGGATAACTCTCCAATAACTAACCTCAAAAAAATATATGATGAGAAGGAAGATGAAAATTCGGAATGTATGAGCAAAATTGAAGCGGAGCTTGAAGCCGAACTTGAGAGGTTGGGGTTAAACATGAACGAATCTAGCCTAGATAGAAGACTGTCTGAGCTTGTCGAGGTAAGCATTAATTTTATGTTTCAGTTTGTAGTAACAACATAATTGTATAGGGACATAACATTGTCCTTTCCTCCTTATATTTTACATGCTTTTTGTACTTACGTTATCAGCGCAACAAATGCGTCCGTGGTGTGTTAATGTTGCCAAAATTAATGCAGGTTGATGCTGACTTCGTAGCAGATTTTGCTCAAGGTGAGTTGCGAGCTGACATGGTCGACGGGGAAGATTTTGATCTCCCAAAATCAAATGAGGACGCCAGCGACCCTATGATCGTCCCTGCAAACTATGCAGTTTCACCTCATGAACTTAGTTTGCGTTTGCATGAAGTCATCCAATCAAGACTCGAGGATCGTGTGCAGGAGCTTGAGCTTGCCTTACAAAATAGCCAGAGGAAATTACGTGTTATGGAATCAAAGCATGCAGGTAGTTCTCAAGAGTATTTCCCAAGTTGTAAACAAGCATCCTCCTTTGCCAAAGGGAATATTTTGACCTACGATGACTGCGACCCTATAGCCGAACCCAGAGCTGCAAATTTATCCAGTGAAGCTCTAGCTGAATACAATGAGGCGTTTGAAGATTCAATCAAGATAGATGAGTCTGAAGAACATTCACTACCAAGCAACTATGACAGTGCCAACAAAGGACGTTCGCATATACATGATTGGGACGTGTTCGGGGAGGATCAACATGGTGGAGGAAATGGTTCCATGACTCAGTCCCCTGTCAACGGAGAGAGACTTTCGATGGAACTTTCTTCAAGTGAGGTGTTGATCTTGGCAAGACAAAGCTCTAGTGTTCAGGGATTGGATGATGTAAGTGGAGATGAAGATTGTGATTGTGATTCCGAAATGGAAAGGCAATTGATAAGGCAAATTGTTGAGAGGACCAAAAAGGGTTCTCCTGTTCTTCAAAATGCACGAAGGATATTGTATTCTATGGATGATGATTATGATGAACACTGATATCAGATGCTTTTAGGTATGTAGGAGTAGAAAGAGGGTATTGACTTTCCATTGGGGGTTATAAATGTTCTAAGGATCAGTATAGACTATAGAGTTAGTTAACTGCATGTTCCGGGCTACACTTCCTCAGGGCATGGCAAATTTTCCCTTTTTTTTTTTTTTTTGGAAATACATTGGCATTACATAAAAATATGAAAGAATTATTCAGCTTTTTATAGTATTTTTTTTTTCTCTTTGGTGGATTTAGTTGAGTCAATCTCAACAATTCGCAATTTTTAATATCGTTCGAATCACAATTAGCAAATAGCAGACACAAAATAAAGCAGAAAGTACAAAACGTTACTTGATTCACAAAATCTAAAAAGAAAATGAGAAATGATTCGAGGAACACAACATAAACAAAATCTCCTAAATCGATAAATAACTATTTCCCCCAACAGTCTTGGATTATTGATGCAACAATTCACTGATTTACATGCTGTAGAAAAATCTCAATTTGGTCAAATACCAAATCACCTCAAAGTGAGCAACAAAAATATGCACCATTCTTAACGAGAGAAGGAAAGGATGATGCATAAGATGGGTACATAAACTGTCTTCTCTATGCATTGCTGATTGAGATAACATGTTTGGATTGCACATCAGATTTTCAAGTCCTTAGAGATTATATAAAGGTGTAGGCCCTAAAGCACTAGAGCATAGTAGAAACCCCAGGAAAACAAGTATTCCATCAAGCCCTTTTGGCAAAGTCATCGGTATCATCATTGTCATCTTTGTAATTTCCTTCTACTAAGTCCATATCGTCGCCTTCAATGCTGGTTTCTTTGTTATCCAGTTGGTCACTACTGCCATATCCGGATCCCTCACTTCCATCAAATCCACCAGCACTGGCATAATTATCACTGCCACCAAAACCAGCAGATGTTTCATGACTACCTACACCAGCAGCAGCATCAAAACCAGGAGCACTGCCATAGCTATCACTTCCTCCACCACCACCAGCAACACCAAAATTCCCACTGTTACCACCATAATCTCCACTGCCACCAGCACTGCTACTTCCATAACTGTCAGGAGTGGAATAGTTATTGTCATAGCCACTGCGACCATAATTGCCACCAGATCCATAGCCGCCTCCACCGTAACCTCCAGCAGCATTGCCACCATAACCGCCACCACCACCACCACCTGGAGCACCATCATAAGGAGAGTTACCGTAAGCACTTCCATAGCCAGCACCAGCACCATATGGTGCATTGCCATAAGAACCACCAAAACCACCACCTCCACCGCCGAATCCACGGGGCCTTTCATTAGCATAATTTACCCTAATCCGGCGACCATGAAGATCCTGAAATTTACAGATAGATAACAATGTTATCATATTTCTAGCAATCTAAATTTCAAAATTAAATAAGAAAAGGTTATTGGAGAATTTAAAATGCCAAAAGATATCAGATGGAAAGCATAACCAGGAAAGGTGTACACATCCATTGTCACAAATAAGTACACAATTTACCTGAAAACATACACAGACTATATATATGCATTAAAAGTACACAACACTAAACAAGTTATGGTGTTCTTGCTGAGGACCGTGTCAGCCCACATCAAGCTACACCAGTGACCACAATCTAAAGGGAAAACAAGAAAAGACTAAAGAGAAACATTGTTTCACACTCTAGACAATCTAGAATACAACACTGTTATTAAATAACCAAGATATACTCTGTGAATTCCCACAAACTAAATGGCATGTATACATAAATTCAGAAAGTAGTCATGAACAATTTGCAGAATCTGCTGTAACCAATGACATTCACGAGATAATAATACAATGAACAACTAATATGAATTACCTGTCCATCCAAGGCTTGAATAGCACTTGATGCCTCCTCAGCTGAACTGAAAGTAACAAAACCAAATCCCCTGGATCTACCACTATCACGATCCACAATTATCCTTGCTACAAGTACAAAGAGCATGGCAGTTAAGAACCAATGTTGAAGAGTAAATTAATATAGACAATTTTCAAGAACCAAAAACCATAAAAGCAAACAACATTAAGATAACAAAAGAAGCAAGTGGAGGAAAAAGAATCTATGTACCATCAACAACTTCTCCATATCTTGAAAATGCCTCCCTCAAACCTTGCTCATCAGTAGAATATGAAACACCTGCAACAGAGGAAATGTTAATATGTATCTATCCATATATCAATATCTATTATATTATTAGTATCAGCTACATTACACCAAAAATAAAACATGATGGATGCAACTTATAAGGTATTTCAAACTTGAATCCACCTCCAATGAACAGTTTTGAGCTTGGAGCAGATGACATGCACCGTATTGCCTGGAAAATAGATGGGGATGAGAGCAATTCTGAACTGATCTGCTTGTTTGCAGCATTTCTGAGTAAATTCCCAATTCGACCAAAGAAAGCCATCGTTGGAACCTGAAGTAAACCGCAAACCTTGATTATTATTATGTTCTATATATGGTATTTCAACATCAAAAAACCAGATTGCCGACACATATGAGACGAAAACAAAGAAATGCAGAAAGAAAAATTAGCCAAATTATTTACTTCAGCTTGTTACACTCAAACTATATACAATCATTTCATTGTTCTTGTCCTAATCAATAACATAAATTCAAAAGCCAGCCATCTTTAACGCTTTCATTACCTAACTATTAGTTTCAGAGAGCTATCTATCAATCAAATTTCAAGCTCCCTGATCAAACCCTTGCAATAACCAATGAAATAAGACCAGCGGATTGAAAACCAAAACGAAAAGAGATATATCAATATCATAGGTAGCATAGCAAGATCAATATTCTCAACTTGTCAAGTGCCGGGGAAGTAATACAAATAAACAACAATAAATTGAATCGGACGATGAAGAAAGAACAAGGCGGAGATTAAAAAAATATAAACGAGAGCAGCACAGTGAAGAAGAAAAAGAAGAGAATTGGAGCCTGGGAGAGTACCTTTGTCAAGTGCTAAAACCCTAAGCAGAGATATTTTTAACCTTTGCTGGAAACTGAAATTGAATTGAATGGGTTTATGTAAATGAAATTCAGAACCAAAAATCCTACGTGGAGACCTGGGGAAAAGCCGATATCAACCCTTGATTTCGGTTCGAGAATCTGTAGCCGTCCATGCTAGTAATTTGTGTGTTTTATTTGGGCCTCCGTAAGAGATGGAGAAAGCAGGGAAAAAGGAATTTGTTCAAGCTTTAATGAGAAATGTTAGGTAATTGAAATTTATTGTTTTCTTTTTTTTTTTCGGTGGACAAATTTATTGTTTTTCGTCATCAATGAATTATTTTTTTTTTATATGATGCAGGATCTAAGGCCCAAGACAAACAAACAAAAACTAGCCTACAGATTCTTAAAAATCTAATTCCTTTACAGCATCTAGTAATAATGAAAGAAAAGGTGGGGCCTCCTCGAAGCATATCAAACCAGCAACAATTCTTTGGGTGTTCTTTGCTAGTGTAGTGTATGTATGGGCAGCAAAATTGGCTTCCCAAAAATATGGCAGACACGAAGCAGGCCTGGCTTCATGAGAAGGTTTTTAATTGCACGAATTAGAGAGGTGCAAGCATGGAGTTAATTCGTCTGATTATGGATAAGATGGAGGGAGCAGGCTGAATCAATTTCCACCACAATCTTCCTGAATCCAAATTCTATTGTCATCTTTAATTCCACATATATCTCCCATAGGCCATAACTCGGCTGTAGTTATAGTCATTTTTCCAATATTAAGCATAAAGTCCACAACGAACCAGCCATGGGAGTCTCTCAAAAGATCCTCGCAAGCTCCGTTCTTTGAGGTGGTGAAAAAAAATCCATCAGAGTTCAACTTAACCCAGCCTTTTTCAGAGGATTCCCAGCCCATTTCCTTAATAATCGAAGAGGCGAGATTTCTTCTGTCGTGCTTTCTTAAATTTAGAAAACTTTCGTAATTTTTTGCTATTTTTTGCTAATTTGCGGTATCTCTGAGCTTTGAACTTCTCCTTGACTGAAAATCAATTCCTTTCTGTTCCTCCAAAGATTTAACAGTAAATACTCCTGTAGCATTTGGCACCCAAGCTAGAGAGAATCATCTTCTAATTCTGGCTAAGGTGCTTTTATTATATTCATCAACTCAAGAATTTTTTCAGGGAGAACCTACTGTAAGAAGTCCCAGTTCAAATTACCATCTTCCTTGGCATAAATTGCTGTTTCTCCTTCGCTTTCTCATCATCTATTTGAACAATCACAAACTGTTTTAAGGAAGCTATACCCGAGATCTAATGATCTTTCTAGGAAGAAATATTGCTGTCATTGCCAATTCTCTAGATAATTTGAGTTTTAAACTGCTCCCATATCTTAGCAATGTCTTTTTAGGCATTCGAACAATTCAATTTCTGGTGCACCTTGGGGATAAAACTATCACCACGTCTATACTTAGATCTCGTGATTTTGACTCACAGAGAATCTCCATTAGCAATGAGTTCCCAAGCCAGCTTCATAAGAAATAGGTAGTTAAAGTCTTGGGCCTTCCATATCCCTATTTCACCCTTGCTTTTGGGCTTGCAAACATCATCCCAACTGATAAGGTGGATCTTTCTTTTTTTTTTTTTTTTTTTTTTTTTGACTCGTAAGGAGAGATGTTTCTCTCTAGGAAGCTGTGACCTTAAGAAGAATATGGTGCTTCTCGGATTGGCGGAGCTTCATTCGATCTTTCCATTCTGTTTCAAACATGTTACAAACATTTTTAGAGTTTACAATCTTTTTTTTGTATCTGGAACCAAGACGAGTGTGTTGACGAAGCCAATGTCTAATCCCACAAGAGAGGGTTGTGAAGGATATGTTTTGAAACTGCAAGACAATGCAAAGGCTAGAAAAGCACCAATAAATAAAAAACTGGTAGGGAATATATTTTTAATTTCAGCAATCAAGAGGATGCCAATAGAATCTACAACGACGGTCCATGGAGGGTGTTGGGACATATGCTGAGCTTGCAATGGTAGAGACCCGAAGTGTCTGAGTATGAGGTAAATTATTATCTTCTTTCTATTTGAATTCAAATACATGGTTTACCTCTAGATAAGATAAATAGAGAGAATGCTATAAAGATAGGAGCTGCTGTGGAAGAGTGATTAAAGTGGAGGATCCTTTTGTGGAAGGAAATCTACTTAGGACCTTCTTAAGAATAAGGGTAGGGTTGAATACCCTTGTTTCTCTAAAAACTAGATTTTGGTTTCAAAGGAGAGAAAAAAATTAGTCATGGGCTACGATAAAGTATGAAAATTACTACTATAACTGTGAAAGGATTGGGCATGATAGGAGGGTATGCAAAATAGAAATAGCTATATCAGTTGAAAATTCAGAACTATCAAGATATGGTCAAGTCTCTCATTTGCGGGATTAAGACCGATTGCTACTTTAGTTGCAAGGTTCGGCATTCAATTACAGAAGCAAAAAAAACAGTGATTGGGAGGCACGTGAAGAAAGCCTTCAGAATGAAAAGTCCAGGCAAAAGAAACCAAGAGATGAGATAAGGTCAAATCAACAGCAGGATATGTTTGCAAAAGCTAGTATGATGAGTGACAACCAAGTGAGCCTAGAGGATACAGCTTAAAGACAGAGATCGAGACACGTGGAGGAAGAAATTACAGTTGAAAAAAAATGAAAGGTTAGATGAAGAGAATGCGACTAGAGAGGGAAATATGATTTATTGGAAAAGTAAGAATGGGTAGAGTACAAACAGATGAATGGAAGTAGAAGGAGGATACGAAGTAGAAGAGGCTGATGTCATGATTTGTCAGAATTCTTTTCAAGAAAGATCTAGAAAGGATGAAAGGGAAAAAAGAGCTAATGAATCTATCGGGCCTAACCAATTGGACCTAAGTGGGAAACACAAGTCTCAAATGAAGCATATTAAGCTAAACATGAAAATATTAAAAGGGAAGAAGGCCTTGGAGATGGAGGTTATGGAAGTGGGCTGGACAAATGATAATAAAAATTTCAATATAATGGGTCAAAGCCTTTCACGAAACAGATCAGTAGAGGAGAATACTAGTCCTAAAAACATAAGAAAAAAAGGAAAGAAGACACAAGTCCATGGAACCGAAACAAGGGAGTATTATTTTGTGAAACTTTTTGATGTTGATGATGATGATGATAAGACAGAAACCGACAAGGAGGAGAAGTTACCAGAGGCATTGGAGATAGAACTGGTGCACGGCAGTAACCAAAAGCTAAAAATCAAAAGAAAATGAGAAGAGATTAGCCAGCAAGACATAACAGAAGAAAGGACAAGTATTGATGAGCAAGGAAATGAAGAAGAGAGAAGTAAGAGAATCAGAAGGGAACAAGTCAAAGAAAGTGGAAATGATGGCAGAATGGATTTATACAAAGATGTTGCTAGGAAATATGGACACAAGGCTGAGGAGACGGGCCTAAACATGCCCCACCCTCAGCCATGAGTATCATTAGTTGGAACTGTCGTGGGATGGCGGCTCCTGCAACAGTATCCGAATTGTGTAATCTGTGTATATAGATAAAGCCCGCTATGGTTTTTTTATGGATACTAGAGCTAAACAAGAATTTATCAATAGAGTTAAGAAAAAGTTACATTTTGATAAATGATAAATCGTTTTGTATAGAACCCCGAGGAATGTGCGGCGATCTCTGTCGTTTCTGGAATAATAAAGTTAATGTTGAAGTTTACTCGTGGACCAATAATTTTATTAACGCAAAAGGGAATAAATGGATCAGCCACTTTGTTTATGGAAATCCAATGTATTCACAAAGGAAGAAGCTCTGGAGAGAATTGGCAACTAATAAGGAGGATCCGCTGACTCCAAAAATGTTCATAGGAGATTTTAATGATATTTTAAGCCAAGAAGAGAAGATTAGGATGCATCCAAAACCGGTTAGTCAAATGATGGAGTTTAGAAATTTTGTGAATTATAATAGCCTAATGGACTTGGAGTTGCAAGGGTGAAAGTTTACGTAGTTCAGTAATCCAAGAAGTGGGTTCATCACAAGGGAGAGGATTGATAAAGCTTTAACAAATTGGGAATGGCGAAAATTATTCCAACATACCAAATTGGAGTTCTTGCCTGCAGTGAGCTCGGACCATTATCCTATTGTCTTAACACCGGAACCGAAGAAAAAATGTAAAAAAGTGTTCAAATTTAAAGCTTTTTTGGAGGATCACAAAGAATGCGAGGAGATCGTTAGAAAATGGTGGAATAGGAGAACAAAGAGGGACAGCAGATGGGATAGCTAAATTGAGAAGATGAATAACTGCAAAAAAGAATTACAGAGTTAGAGTAAAAAAATATTTACTAGAGCGGATAAAAAGATAGCTAGGCTATATAACAAACTTCAGCATCTTCCAACAATGAATTTGCCAGTAAATCAACAAGAAAGGATAGTGCAAATTAAGGAAAGAATTAAACAGTTATGGGAACAAGAGGAGATGTATTGGGGCAAAGGTCAAGATTAAAATGGATACGATTTGGGGACAAAAACACAACGTTTTTCACGCAACAGCAATCCAAAGAAGGGATAGGAACATGATTAAAAAGCTAAAGAACTCACAAGGGGAGTGGGTCTGTAGAAGCTTGGAGGTGATGAAGCTCATTAAAGACCATTATACTGATCTTTTTAGGGACTCACAAAGTAAAAATTTAGAATAGTGTTTACAGAAAATTCCAAAGAAAGTGACTCAAGAGATGAACGAGAGTTTAACAAAGCAAGTAACAGAAGAGGAAGTTAAGGAAGCAGTTTTTAGCATGGGGGGTTTAAAGGCACCAGGCTCGGACGGGTTCAACGGTTTGTTTTATTAGAGGCATTGGACCGACATAAAAAATGAGGTATGTGATGTGGTTAGAGAGTTCTTTACAAAGCAATCATTATTTGATGAAATTAGTGAAACAGCGATACCTTATTCCCAGGATTAAACAACTAGAAACCCTGAACTACCTTAGACCTATTAGTTGTTGTAACTTCATCTATAAGATTATTTCAAAGATTCTAGTAATGAGGCTGAGAAAGATATTAGACAAAGTGGTGTCCTCAACTCAGAGTGCCTTTGTAGAAGAGAGGTTAATTTAGGATAATATAGTGATAGTTCAAAAAGCACTACATAGTCTTAAAAAGAAAGAAAGGAGGAGATCAAAAAACCTAGCTATCAAGTTGGACATGAATAAAACATATAATAGAGTGGAATAGAATTTCTTGAAAAAAGTGTTAATGGCTTCGGGTTCACTGGGGATTGGATGCAGCTAGTCATAAAGTGCATCAGGAGTGTGAGCTATAGGTTCAAGGTGAATGGGAAGTTGTCATAGAAGGTGATAACCCAAAGAGATTTTCACTATTCCTAAGAATGAGGCTCACACAAATGGAGTTATATATGGTTTCAAAGTCACACCCAATGCCCCTACCATCACTCACCTCCTATTCGCAGATGATTGTATTATTTTAGTTGAGGCAAAAGAAGAAGAGATATACTAGATCATTTTGATCCTGAATAAATACACTAAAACATCAGGTCAATGCATTAATCCAGAGAAATCGGGTATAATTTTTGGAGAGCAGGTGTCGATACAAGTAAGAGTGAATATTGAAGAAATACTTGATATAGCTGTATGGAATAATATGAAAAAGTATCTTTGCTTACCATCTCAATGGAGGTGATCCAAGAATAGAGCATTGGCATGGATAACGGAACGGGTGATGAGTAAGTTGGAAGGATGGAAAGAAAAATTATTAAACCAAGCAGGAAAGGAGGTATTGATTAAAGCAGTAGTTCAAGCAATACCAACATATGCGATGAATGTGGTTAAATTTCCTAAGAACTTTTTCTAGAGATTAAGTGCCAAAGTGGCAAAGTTTTGGTATGGACAAAGAATGCGTGATACATTGGAAGAGTTGGGATAAGTTAATTATGAGTTAAAAAGATGAAGGTTTAGGTTTCAAAGATTTTCATGCTCGGAATTTAGCTCACTTGGCCAAGCAAACATGGAGGATTGTAGAGAATCCGGAGTCTCTGTGGATAAAATTTTTGAAAGCAATATACTTTTCAAATTGTTCTTTTTGGGAGGCTCGAAGGAACACAAAAGCATCCTGGATGTGGAGCAGTATTCTAGAGGGGAGGGACTTTTTTAGGTGGAACGGTAGATGGAATATTGGGAATGGGAGAAAAGTGAAGGCGTGGGAAGATAAATGGATTATAGATTCCAAGAAAATTCAGAATGAACCACATAGAGAGGTGCAATTCGTTAGTGAACTGATTGATTCAGGGGAGGGGTGAAATTCTAAGAAGATTAATTCTATTTTTACTTTAGAGTTAAAAGATAAGATTATCAAAACTCCTATTAACTTATTAGAGATGAAGGATTGATTGGTGTGGCCATATACTTTGGATGGATCCTACTCTATTAAGTCGGGATATTATGTGGCAAAGAAGCAACAAATCGAATTAAAGGGGGGGGAGAAGCGTCCACAAGTAGTGATCTAAAGGAGTTATGGGCAGAAATTTAGAAGATTAAAGCTCCTCAAAAATAAATATATTTGTGTGAAAAACTGCACATAATACTATTCCAGTGAATGAGAACCTGTTCAAGAGGAGAATTGCTAAGAGTTCTATGTGTCAAATTTGTAACTTAAAAATTGAAATCACAGAGCATGTTATTCTTTTGTATCCCTGGACGAGAGCTGCCTGGTTTGGCACCCAGTGCTACAAATACCCAACTACGGACACGGTTTCATCATATGAAAAGTAGGTTCTAGAATGTATTAAAGAAATATGACGAAACATAAAAATAGCGCAAGATGTTTTAATCAGTAGGATAGCCTATCTTAGTTGGAAAATATGAAAGATCAGAAACCAAGCAGTATTTTAGAAAATAGAGATCAATCCAGCCAACACAATTCATAGAGCAAAAATAATAAAGATACAATTCGTAGAAGTAACACATGATAGGCATATAGAGAATCAACAACTAGTACAAAAAAGAGGTAGAACCATTACGTGGAGACCTCCGCCCCAGAGCCTTGGGTAAAGGCTAACGTTGATGCATCTTTTACGGCAACAACAGGGACAGGAGTCACTGCAGTGACAATCAGAAATAGTGCAAGAAATCTTGTAATTGGAGCAACAACAAAAATTACGGCGTGTTCTAGTCTAGCAGCAGAAACTTTAGCAATCATACATGCCATTATTCTAGCAAAAAACATGGAGATGAAGAAGGTGTTAATAGAATCAGATAATGTAATGCTAGTGCAGATGTTGAAATAAAAAAGTAGAATAGGTGAAATTGATCCTATTATATTGGATATTTTTGAACTTACAAAAAGAAAAATTGAATTTGGCTTCACATGGATCCCAAGAGAAGAAAATCATCTTGCTCACAAGGTTGCAATATTGGAGGCAATGGGAGTGATGGAGAGATCATGGATCATCAGACCGCTTTTAGAGATAATTGTACAGATGTGCAAAGATGCACCCATCAAGTTGGAACAGCATAATTGTAATGGAGGAGTAGTGTCAGAGCCATGGGAAGGGTCTTCGGTACAGCGGCGGTGACTCTGGGAAGAGCTCTATCTGCGCAACCATGGTGTAGCGGGCGACGGCAGCATGTTTGTAGCAGATGAAGGACTGCCTGGGGGATTGCAGAGATGCATATACGCAGACTAGAGACGGAAGATGAAGTTTGAGAGCAAAATTGAGGGATCACTAGCGCTATACCGTTCTCCGACTCCCAGCAGCAGCATCGTCTTGGAATAAGAGAAACACTTCCAGTGTGGAGGAGTCTCAGCCTCACCCAAGCGAAATCAACGCGATTAGACCCATCTCCTTGCAGCGAGTAGTGTCGAATTCGCATCCCTTACAACTTGTAATTTGATAAGAGTATTAGATAGGTAGTTGTGCCTGTGAGTTCACATGAGGGAGAATTAGTTTGAATGTGATTAGTTGAAGAGTTGGAGCGCTGAGCATGAGTGGCAAAGAGAAGAGGATTAGTTGTTCTTGTGGTTGGGTCAGGCTTGTCTGACACTAACCCAATCCAAAAAAAAAAATTATCAATACTATTACAAACCTCTTTGGGGATCTTATGGTTTGTATAACATAGCTAGGGATGACCGTCAAAACAGATTATACTAACGTAGTAACGTGCATCTTCCTACTAAGGAGAGAGTTTCTATGTTCTAACTAGAGAGTTTCTTCTGCATTTTCTCAAAAATTAACTGGAAGTGATGCTTGTTGCACTTCTCATGAATAAGAGGCACCCCAAGTATTTTTCCAAATTTTCAGTAGGTTATACTTAATTGGTTATTAAGCTCTTGCTTAATAGAGTAATGCACATTTTGGAGAAAAAGATGCACGATTTTAGTCACTTTTTGGCTTAAATTCCCACAAAACATCTTTAGTGCTTTTTTAGTGACTCGAACTTGATCCTTATTCGCTTATGCAAAAAGCACCAAATCATCTACAAAACAAAGATGAGATATTTTAGGCCTATTTCTAGATAAACTGATAGACTTCTATTTTTTTTTTCATTGACCAAAAAAATTAAGATCTGTGAGTTTTTAATTTTCATGTGAATAAATTAGTTATGAATAATAGCAAGTTCAATGTCCCAAAATATTTTATTCTAAAGAATTCAGATGCCTTCGGCGAAGCTCTGGACTTCGTTGTTACAAGAGTCAAAATCAAGCTTTTTAATGATGTTCATCACTTTATTCCCTAAAATATGAGTTTATATAAGAACACAAATATTATAATTATATCTATGAGTCATATCTTTAATCGTAATATGATGTTCCTTTACAGTTTGAAACTAAAATATTCATATTAAATAATTAAAAAGAGTAAAGAGAAACATCTTGATGTGGACAGATTCAAACCTATATAGGTTTATATTCTGAAAGAATATTCTTCATATTTAAAATTTGGTAAGAGAGCTATAGCTCCTTATTTTGGTAGGGATTTATATCTTCTAAATCAAGTTATTTAAAATTTCTATCTTAACTGTCATGACTAATACCTCCCCTTCCCATAATGCTTGCAATAAGAGTGTTAGTGATATTGTCATTATTGTCTGATGTAGAAATGAAATCTCCATTTTGATGCCTATTAGCAATTTTTTTTGTAGTATACTAAAACTCTTTTAATAATCTTAGTATTTATCTTCTATTTTTTTTTACTAATAATAGGTTGAGTATTCTTTAAAGCTTGGAGCTGGTGTTTATTATCTCCGATGATCAATTTTTCGTGGTTCTTTTCTTAGTTCAGGTGTGTAGTCTTCTTCTTGCTAATTTTTGTATTATTTTTTTTTCGCTGTGGATAAAACTTTTTTGTTTTTGTAAGATTTTTGGGCGTTAAACTGGCTTCCAGACTTTTAGTAATGTATGACATTTTTTATTCTTTCTCTCAGCATTAACTTTGATATTAGTAGGCTGATATTTTTTTTTCAGTGATGTGTTGCTGATTTTCTTCGTTATTACTTTTCTGATCCTCCTTTAATATATAGGATCTGAAATCTAGATGTTTAAAAAGTTTCTTTTTCTTCTTTTAGTATATATTCTATCCTTGATTTGCTCCTTCTTTGATTCTTTTTTACTAACATTTAAGTATGAGATAAAGTATATTGTTGATTATTAGATTAAAAAGATAAAGTATGTTGTTAAATTATTAAACTAAAGGAATTAAGATGATAGCTAAATGATAGCCAAAAATATTAACTTCTAATGACCCTCTAAGATTCCTCTCGGCAAAATCTTGACCAAAAATTAAGAAAAAAACTTTGCTAAAATCTTGATAAAAAAAAAGCTTTGTTAAAATAAAAAATAGAGTGAATACCCAACCGGTCCCTAATAATTTTTTCGAAGGGATTATGAGATCTCTAAACAAAAAAATATCTTTTCCAGTCCCTAATCTTTATTTTTATGAGACTAATTAGTCCATGTGTTAATGATAAAAAATATTGACAGAAGGGGCTAATCAGTCTCATAAAAGTAAAGATCAGGAGTCGAAAAGGATATTTTTTTTTCGTTGAGGGTCTCGATTGTCTTTCGAGATAATTGTCGGAGGCCGTTTAGGATTTTTTTTTCTAAAAAGTATTTAGAATTGAATTTTGATATATTTAGTATAATCTATGTGTATTTAATTACATAATGTTACTTCAGTAAAAACAATTACTTTTTATTTTAATTGCTTAAATAATCATTTAAGACAATAGATATAATTAGACAATTGTATAAAATATTAAATACTATCTTTGAATCAACTAAAGTCTTTAATTTAAGGGATAAGTACTTTTTTCGTCCCCAAGGTCTGGGGTCAAAATCAAAATCGTCCCTGATCTTTTTTTCTTATTAAAATCATCCTCAACGTTACAAAACGTTATAAAATTGTCCTTTTCTACTTCTATTTTTTTTATTTACCAAATTACCCTTTATTATTAAAAAATTATAAAATAAAATAATTATAAAATAAATAAAAAAAAAGAAGAAAAGGGGGGTGGGGGTCTGAAGAGAGAAAGAAAGAGGGGGGGGGGAGTCCGCGAGAAAAAAGGGAGGGGGAGGAGGGGGAGAGAAGAAAATCGGAGGGGAAGGAGCCGCGCTCCACGCCGTCCGGTCGCACCGCCGTCGCGCCGTGCTCAGCCCAATACGTGCCCCGCCGCGCCTCGCCGCCAGATCCGCGCCTCACGCCGTCACCCATGGAGCCACGAGCTGCGCCGGTCGCCGCCGCTTCGCCGCCGCACCACACCGCACCACCCCACCACCGCTTCTTCTTCTTCTTCTTCTTCTTCTTCTGTGAACTGAATTTGTTGTGGAGTATTATTGTAAAATTTGTTGTGCATATTTGAATTTTCTGAATTTTCTGTTGATGATGATGATGACTATGAAGAGAGGGGCATGAAAAAGTGGGGTGAGGGGGTGAGGGGCAGTGAGGGGTGGGGGTTACAGTGAGGGGGTGAGGGGGAGGCAGTGAGGGGTGAGGGGTTACGGTGAGGGGGTGAGGAGGAGGCAGTGAGGGGTGGGGGGTGAGGAGGTGGGTGAGGCAGTGAGGGGTGGGGGTTACGGTGAGGAGGTGAGGGAGTCGGTGAGGGGGAGGCGGTGAGGGGTGAGGGGTGAGGGGTGAGGGGTGGGGGTGGGGGGTTACCGGAGTGGGGTGAGGGAGTTGTGTTTGTGTTTGTGTTTGTGTTTGTGTTTGTGGTGATGGTGGTGGTGGTGGTGGTGGGTTGGTGACAGTGGAGGTGGTGGGGTGAGGAAGGTGAAAAGGAGAATGATGATGATGATGAGGGTATTTTGGTCCAAAAATTTGAGAAATGATGATTTTAAAACGTTTTTGAACGTTGGGGATGATTTTAATAAGAAAAAAATATTGAGAACGATTTTGATTTCGACCCCAGACCTTGGGGACGAAAAAAGTACTTATCCCTTAATTTAATTATCTAAATACATTAAGAAGAAAATTACCCTATTAAAATAAATCACCTCTAAATTTACATAAATACAATTTTTTAAATAAGGATACGTGTATGTGTTTTTTTCTATTTTTAAGTAAACTATGGTAAGGTGCCGCGATTTAACAAATACACCTAATTTACTGTAGACTATCACGAATTAGAAAGAGAAAAATACTAATCATAAATTGCAGTAGACTATCACGATTTATATTTTATTGATGGTGTTTATAAACCCCTCTAAACTATTACAGTTAATGTTTTGGCCATGTATAATTAGTTAAAACGGTAAAAAATTATTTACTCATTTTCTAAAAATATATCTAACATGGTTAATATATCTATTTTTGAAAAATACACAATATATCTAACGTATAATATATCTATTTTTTTATTATTTCGATATTCTTCTAAAAATAATATACAATAAATATATTTTCAAAAAATGAGTAAATACTTATCGTTTTAACTAACTATACATGGCATAAGGCACATTTTTTTTTATATTTAGAGAGAAAATATATGAAAAATATAACAACTAAACAATGATAGCTTTTATGTATTTATTTGACTTACTTCTTCATGTATTATACCATTTTTTATCCTTCATAAATAATATATTTTTAAAATATATCTGATGAATTTAAAAAAAACTATATTTTAGTTAAAAAATATTTAAATTATTTTTGACTTATTTGTTCACTAAAAATAAGATAAAAATGCCAATTAAAAAAAAAGAAAAGATATACAAGTGGTATAGTAGACATAAAAGAGTAGGTCAAATAAATACATACGAAATAATTATTAGTTGTTTGGTTATTTTATTTATGAAGGATAAAAAAAATGGTATAATGCATGAAGGAATAGGTCAAATAAATACATAAAAAAAGTCTTTGTTTATTTGTTATATTTTTTCATATGTTTTCTCTCCAAATATAAAAAAAATGTGCCTTTGATTAGGTATAATTACTTAAAATGATAAATATTTACTCATTTTCTGAAAATATATTTATTGTGTATTATTTTTAGAAGAATATTGAAATAATGAACAAATAAATATATTATACATGTTAGATATATTTTTAAAAAATGAATAAATACTTATCATTTTAACTAATTATACATAATCAAAGCATAAATTGTAGTGGTTTAGAAGGATTTATAGATATCGTCAACAAAGCATAAACCGTGGAAGTCTACCGTAATTTATGTTTAACTTTTTTTATTCATAAACCGTGACAATATCTTTTTATTAAATCCTAGTACCTATCACCGTTTACATAAAAATAGAAAAAAACACATATACATAACTTTATTTAAAAATTTGTATTTTAATAAATTTGGAGGTGATTTATTTTAACAGGGTAAATTGCCCTAAATTAAGATAATAAAATTTGCTCGTAAAAATAATAATAGAGTAATATCAGAAATCAGATTTTTCGGCCAATATTAATCAACATTATTAAAATTATTTTGTTTATATCTTAAATCATAAACCTTTAACTCTATACAACACTTTATAAATATAAACTATAAATTCTATAGTTAGCCCAGCATTAACTAATTAAAAGTTAGTTTTTATATTTTCTCTAATAACAACTATAGAATAAACAACAAACTTTTCACTCGAATATTAACGACAAAAATGATTCTATTTTTATTAACGACAAAAATATTTTTAAATTTGGCATAAATATCTTCTTTGTAGATATTAGTAGAAAAATATATTAGTAACATTTGATTTTAATAAAGTTTTTTTTGTAGTATTAGTAAAAAAATAAAACAGTTTTATCTTTAAAATTTGATAATTTTATGCTAAATAAATTTTTTTATGTTTTTTATCAGTGACTAAAAATATTTTTAAAATATGAAAAAATTTCTAAAAATAAAAATTTTTGTCCGATTTTTTATATATACTCTCTAAATAGATTTTCAAATATTTTTATAAAATTTTAGATCAAATATATAAGTTGTTTCTCAAATACAAAAAATCTTTTATCATTTATAAAAATATTATTAATTATTTTTGTAATATTTTATAATATTTTAAGGGATAAAGTATACTTTTTGCCTCTGAAATTTGATAAAAGTTTTAAAAATATTCATAAGTTTTATTTTGTTTTAATTTTGTTACAGATATTTTTTATTTGCGTCAAATATACCATTGACCGCCAATTTTTAAAAAAATTTAAGACCAATTTAACAACAATTTTATAAGAACAACACTCAATACAAGTAAATCAAGCATAATTTTCATACACTATTGTTAGATTAGTCTTAAATTTTTAAAAAATTTAGTTGTTAAAGGTATATCTGATACAAATTAAAAACTTTTAAAAATTTATGGATATTTTTAAAATCTTTACCAAATTTAAGAGAGAAAAAATATTCTTTATCCTATTCTAAGAGTATTTTTATTGTGAGTAAAACTCCTCCTCGATCCTTAACCATTTACCAAATTGACCTGGCGTCCCCTTACCATTAGAAATTAACAACGTAGTCCTTAACTATTCTCTCCGTGTGACCAAAAGGACCCTCTTACTGGTACTTCCGGTTAAGAGGGTCCTTTCGGTCACACGAAGAGAATGTATAAGGACCGTGTTGTTATTTTCTAATGGTGAGGGGACCGGAGAGGGATTTTACCTAAAATTAGAAAATAAATAAAAAAAGCATTGTTTTAAGTTTTGCATCTAATGCATTCTGCCATATTTTACATGTGGACAGAGAGCAAACAACGTTAAACTTAATAGATAGCACGAAATCATTAACAACGAGACTTAACACAAAAGTGATAATTATTTGGGTTGATTAAGCATTATTATGTCTTGGATTTAGGGTTTTAAGAACAAAATGTATGTTCTATATTGTTGAACCTAAAAAATAGTTAGTTCAAGATTATTATTCCATACACCTTTTTCTAGAAAAATTAAACTGCTTTTCTTATTAGTGAAATTAAATTCATCAGCCATAATTTTAATAGTAGGATACACGTAGAGACTAAATATTATTTTTAGATTTTTAGAAGTGATATTTGTTTCATCCAAATATTCGTGATATGACGAATTAATTTTAATTAATTTTACGTATTTTAATTTTGTTTATTTAGTTACTAATTTGAATTTTATGTCAGAGGATTTAGAGTTTTCTTTATTTAACCTAAAGTTGAGTGAGTTTCTTTGATTTAATTTTCAAACCAGTGAATAAATTATATTGAGGTATTTCTTTCTTGTTGCATCAAGAAATTCAGTAAAAAGAATATTTAGTCTCTACGTGTAACCCTACTATTAAAATATTTAGTCCCTAACCATTTAGAAAAGGACCTGGCGTCCCTGACCATTAAAAAATAACAATACGGTCCTTATCCATTCTCTCGTGTGACCGAAATAATCTTTTTATCGATTTTCGAATAAAAAGTAATCGGAAGTATTGATAAAAAGGTCCTTTTAATCACACCGAAAAAATAATTAAGGATCGCATTGTTAATTTTCAATGGTAAGGCAGCGTCATGTCAATTTTGTAAATAATTAAGTACCGGAGTGGGGTTTTACTCTTTTATTGTTATCGAAAGGGAAGGTTAGCCTGTGTGAGGTTTTGGTAATTCACCCTAATTATTATAAATTATTTTTTCTGATATACAATTTTTTTTTTTCAAAGAAGCCACATCCTCTGAAATTTTCGATCCATGATCCGCACACACAGTCGCTGACTTGAACGAACTAAGAACAAAAGTGGAAACCTGGAAAAACAAGGGATTGGATCTCCAATGGATTCGAACGCCATGGCACAACTCCAAAGACCTTCAACCCAAACCCCAACCCTGCTCGATTCTCTGGGCGAAGAAATCATCAGAATTGTAGCCCCAGTCTCAATCTGCATGTTCCTCGTTGTAATCCTCGTCTCCATTCTCAACACCGGTGACTCTTCCTTCTCCGTTTCCAGCATCGCCACCATTGCGTACACCGAGACAACCTCCGATTCCTCCTGGGACAAGTTCCTAGGTGCCCTGCTCAACTCCCTCGCCTTCGTCGTCGTCGTCACCGTGGCCACCTTCGTCCTCGTCCTCCTCTTCTATTTCAGGTGCACTGGCTTCCTCAAAATCTACATGGGTTTCTCCGCTTTCGTCGTTCTAGGGTTCCTCGGCGGGGAAGTTTTCATCTTTTTGATTCAGCATTTTAGTACCCCAATTGATTGTTTCACTTTCTTGTTGCTTCTGTGTAATTTTGCTGTTGTTGGTGTTATGGCTGTCTTTATGTCGAAAATGGCTATTATTGTTACTCAGAGTTACTTGGTTGTTATTGGGATTCTTGTAGCTTATTGGTTCACTATGTTGCCTGAATGGACCACTTGGGCCATGCTTGTTGCCATGGCATTGTATGATCTTGCTGCCGTTTTGTTGCCTATTGGTCCCTTGAGGCTTCTCGTTGAGCTCGCCATATCGCGGGACGAGGAGATTCCAGCTTTGGTTTATGAAGCTAGGCCTGTGAATGTTGAGAATTTGGATCCTAGGGTTGCTGTTGCTCAGAGGAGGCTGTGGAGAGAGAGGAGGGTTACCGAGAATTCTAATCTCCGGGGTGATGCTAATGTGAATGTTAGTAATAATAATGCCTTAGGTCTTGGTGCCAATGCTGAGTTGAACCCTGGTTTGGATTTAAACAGCAATAATCCCAGTTCGGCTGGGGAAGATGCTATTTTGGATTCGAATTTGAGTTCTAGTACTTCTTATGGGATCTATAGTGACAGGAATTTGGTTAGAGCTGAAGAGGGGCGAGTTCAGGAGACCAATTCAGAGGTTACTACCCCATTGATTGGTCATGGAGTGAATGTTCGGATACATAGCAGAGCAGAAAATGTGGATGCATCAGATGAGAATTTGATGTTGGAGGGAATTGGATTGGGTTCATCCGGCGCAATCAAGTTAGGACTGGGCGATTTCATCTTCTATAGTGTTTTGGTTGGCAGGGCTGCAATGTATGATTTTATGACTGTGTATGCGTGTTATCTCGCTATCATTGCTGGTCTGGGGATAACACTGATGCTTTTGGCTTTTTATCAGAAGGCTTTGCCTGCTCTTCCCGTGTCAGTCGCACTGGGGGTGCTGTTTTATTTCTTGACCAGGCTCTTACTTGAAGTGTTTGTAGTACAATGTTCCATGAATCTTCTGATGTTTTAAAGTCAGATGTTATTTCTTGAGTCTAGTGCGTGGCTAAAATGAAAAAATATATATTCTATGCTTATATATATAGTTATATACACTAGGGAAAGTTCTGGGCTCCTATGTTTACTAGTAAGGCTTTTCAGAACTGTATCTGTTCTTTCTATTCTATAGCACATAACTTTTGATGTCCCTCTTGGATCTAAGAAGGCCCTCTTTGGAGACCAATGGGAGAAGGGAAATGGAGATGTGGCAGATTGAATTTGAATACCCCACATAAAATTGCCATAGCCACCCTGGTAAAAGTTGAGCATTGCTCAGCAGCTTTGAAGCCTTTGACTGAAACACTAGGCGCTGCAGGTTGAGGATCTGTGACCAAATTCACTCAATTCATGTTCTTTAAAGTAGAATAGGTCAGGTGAAAAAAAGAACGAAAATGAAATTAGTTCAGCATGAAACATCATAATCATTAGTTGTTAGTCAAACTTTTATATCATTACTTTGTTGGTTGAAATAACTTTAGTATGAAAATAATTCATTTTCTTGTGAAAATCAGATGAAAGTTAATAGTTATACATGGATATCATTGGCAGCTAGTCTCAGCAAATATCGAATATTATGAATGAATAGGATGGAAGCAAATTCCTTCAAGGCAAGAATGTTTGTGTTTATCTTGTATGTTGTAAGACATTGGTAGTTGGTACTGCATATTTTCTACTTAGTGAAAGTAGGGACGCCAACACAACCCTACCCGGGGCGGGGCGGGTGTCTAACTGGAGTGGGATGGGGTCGTATTCAGGGTGGACCTGCCTTTAGCCGTCCTTATATATATATAACTTGTGTCTTAATTAATTTATGCTTGGATGGTGTTTATGGTTTTATAAAGGTTAAATTACACAGTTGGTCCCTACACTTTCAGTGAAATTGCAAATTGGTCTCTATACTTAAAATTTGTAATTTAGTCTCTGTCAAAGTGCTTCATTTAACAGAATATTTTCAGTATATTTTCTATTTTAACAGAATATTTTCAGCATATTATGAAAAATATTCTGTTAAATCAATACTTTTTGACCAACAGGGACTAAATTGTAAATTTTAATTCTCTTCAGGGATTCAATTACAAACTTTTAAAGTGTGGGAACCAATTTGCAATTTCACTAAAAGTGTAGGGATCAACCGTGTAATTTAACCTTTTATAAATTTTGAAATTTAATTTAAACGCCGGATCCTAAAAGTTATAGGGCGGGATGGGTACCTTATGGATACGGTTAGGATACAAAATTTTACTACTCACGGATAGTAGCAGAATAGGTTCTATATCGAATAGGTTAGGGTGATGCATCGGGTAGTGCGATACCGTCTCTAAGGTAGCGTTTGGTGGAGAGACAGAGACAGAAAGACTAAGACGGAGAGACAGAGACTAAGAGACAGAGATTAAAATAAATTTCAGTATTTGCAAAGTGGGAGACAAAAATTAAAACAAGAATAAAATTCTAATTTAATTTATACAAAGGATAAAATTGAAATTAATTAATTGAAATGAAAGTATTTTAGGTATAAAATGTTATCAAAGTTTCAGTCTTTATCTCTAAAAATTTTAGTCCCATGTGTTCCTACTTTTTAGAGGTATTGAAATACTGAAATTTTGGGGACAGAGACATAAATTTTAGTATCAGTCTCTGAACTAACAAACATGATACTGAGTCTTAGTCTTTCAGTCTCTTACCTCAAAACAAACGCTATTTAAGTGAAAGGTGCAGAACTACTACCCACTGATTCATTGCCAAATTCAACTGGAATGCTCTATTCTAACAAATTGCTTAATATATCAACCTAAGACATTTTTTCATTCAACTTATTGGTCCATAATCCATTCTGCTGAAATGAATTTGCCTCTTGCATTTACACGTTTTCATATTAGGTAGACAATTCTGCACTAGTGAAATGTGGTTGCAAACCTACACAAGTTATATAAGAAGCTGCATAAGAGTATGTGTCTCTGATCTTTTTTTTTTTTTCTTTTCGGAGCCAAAACATAATTATATTGATTAGAAATACGGACCATCCGGATAAAGTAAAGGGAAGGGAAGTTATATTTATTTAAGAATGAGATCTATCCATTGAAAATTCTAATTGACATTTTCAATCGTATATTGTTGCCGTTGATTGAAATCAAAACCCCACTGGTAAGCAGAAAATCCTTGTTTGCATTTATTTGACTCACAACTTCTTCAGTTGCCGGCATACAAATAAAAAAATAAAGAAAAAGTCTGTTCTACCTAAAATCAATCGACAAAAGTAACTTAGGATTAACAGTAATATTCTCCGTGAGCATTACTATAAATAAAAGCTAACTCCACCCTTCTTCAGCAACTCCGTTGTAGTCTAGGTGGTTAGGATACTCGGCTCTCACCCGGGTTCAAGTCCCGGCAACGGAATTTTTGTTTCCTCTTACTCTCTCTTTTACTGCTTCTTTGTGAACTTCATCCAGTTCTATGTATGTATACCTCAGCAAAAGCAGGAACATGAACATGTTAAGCTTTCCCGTCTTCACATGATAAATAATAGATATTATTAAGAAATATTATTTTAAATATGTAATCATGAATACAAATAAAAGATTTTTTTTCTCAAAGGTATATTTTTTAAAATATGAAAGTTTAATTACATAAAAGTATATATCGTAAACACTATAAGAAAAATGCTGAAATGCTGAGTATTATCGGATTTATTATTGGAAACAATCAGACAGTATAACCCTCGCCAGTAAATATTTACCGTCGGTTATTTTACGTTCGACGATAATTACTGTCGGATTTTGTGACGGATAACCAGCTCGAAAAATCAATTAGTTATCAGTGAATTTTTTTGACGGTAATATTGGTGACAAAAAATGGTGTTCTGCACCATATTACCGTCAGATGATTCCGACGGTGATGTCTTTTTGTTTAAAATTTGAAATTAATGGTCAATTTTAATTTTAAATTTACATTTTTTCACACAATTAGTGGTCAATTCATAAATAATGAAAATTTTTTTATTTAAAATAAATAATACAATGATCAAATAAGTTAAAAAAGTCAAGTACATCAAATAAATATAATGAAACAATAAATTAAAAAAACTAATATCTACAGATCCAGGCAGTCGTCGTCGTCAGTCCTATGGCCCTGAGTCTGCAGCGTAGAAGGTGGTGATGTTCGTGGGCCTGCAGCAGGACCGCTGCCACCAACAGGGTCGATGCCAGCGGCGTGCATCTATTCCTGGTACACTTCCATCTGAGCCTCCGTATGCTGCATCTGCTCCAACGACTCCCTAAACTCCAACCTAAGCTCATCAGTAGACGTCACATGGGTGAGGATCTCCTAATACCTCTCCCAATAATAGTTAAGCTCTTGAACCTGCTGGTGAAGGCTGCATTGAAGCTCCTGCACCTGCAGCCTCAAATCCACGCCTTCATCGGGCTGACGACTCGACTGGTGGCGGAGCTTGACAACAGCCTCAATATCGAGGTGCGGAGGCTGCTGGTGAAGAATGACCCCGTCCCACATACGTGGTTCTTGTATAGGGCTAAGGCAGTCTCGCGCCAAACAGCATCGGGGTCGACGATCGAGACCGCAGAGCCATCTGCAGCGTCCTCCCCGTTTTGCTGAGACTGCTGAGTCACGGCCTCTAGTCTCTATGTGTAGGACTCCTATGCAATTAACACAAGTTATTGTAATTAGTAAGACAGATATACAGTTAATTTCTAATAATTTTATAGCAGAAGATAATCAGATGTATGTTTACTCACATAATGGTTCTGAGACCGCTGATCAACAAATCTTGCTTTGTTCTCCTGCAGCATGTGGGTGTACTTGAACGTCTTTGCCAATGTGGCCTCGCGGTCAAATAACTTCAACTACACAAGTTGCATCGAAATACAAAATTATTAGAATGCCTAGTAATGATATGCAAAAAGAATATAACGAAGTTATTAAGAAAATTAAAAGAACTACATACCAGCCTAGATTTGGTCTTCATGAAGGTCGCGGAGCTGCCGGTATACTTGGACAACCTGGTCGATGCCCTGTTAGCTCTGTTGGTGAGACATGATAAACCCCTATTTTGTGGTTTATCTTATCCTTAATTTAGGGGATTTTATCAACCTATCTCACATTTATTCAATGAAATAGCATAGTTTTGTAATTCTCCCAAAATTTGTGCTTAAGTGTGAAAACATGTTTTTTTAGGCCTTTAAATAGCTAAATTTGATTCACTTGGATTCCATTCGATGCCTTGATATGTTTGTTAAGTGATTTCAGGCTTATAAGCAAGGATGGGATGGAAGAAGTGAGGAGAAAAGCATGCAAAGTGGAGAATTCATGAAGAAATGAGCATTTGGAGGATTCAAGCCCGCGCGCACGCGTCATCCATGCGTACGCATGAGGAGGAAATTCGCCAGCGACGCGCACGCGTGACGCTGATCACGTGACCTCATTAAAGTAAATTCGCTGGGGGCAATTTCTGAGCTTTCCAGGCCCAAATCCAACTCATTTCTGAGGTTCTTTGATGCAGAATTCAAGATTGGGCAAGGAGAGAGCAATTAGTTAGTGTAGGAAACATGCCTTAGGTTAGTTCTAGAGAGAGAAGCTCCATCTTCTCTCTAGAAATTAGGGTTCTTAGTTTAATTTCCTTCTAGATTTAGGTTTTGATTCTTGTTTTCAATTAGTTTTTCTTTTAATTTCTTATTCCTATATCTTTGTTCTCTTAGTTTATATTGTTAATTTCCCCTTTATGCCTCTTTTCATGTTGATGAACTCTTGTTGGATTTGGATTTCATTTAATGCAATTTATGTTTTATGTTCCTTTATTGTTTAATTGAGTTGTTATTATTGTTTTCTTGCAATTGGTAGTTGTGGATTTATTATTCTTGCACTTTTATGATGTTTTCCTTTTATGCCTATCAAGTATTTGACAAAATATTTGGTTGGATTTTAGAGTAGCTTTTTAAGCATTCTTGGCTTGGAAAGAGAAATTAGGCAATCTTGAGTCATTAACACCCAACTTATGTTGGTGATCTAGAGTTGTTAGTTAATATTGTTTCCATTGACTCTAATCTCTTGCTAATTCATTTAGTAAGTTGATTACGACTTTTGGATTGAGATTAACTAGTCCTATTTAACCTTTTTTCTATGTTGAAGATAACAGTGTACCTTCTTCCGATGTTGGAGATGACTTAATATGATTAGTTCTTGTTAATCATTGTATGATAATTAATGACTAGGATAGAAAGCCTATGTTCTCAATCCTTGCCATGAATGTCTCTCTTTTTAGTATTTGCTATCTTTAATTGTTTGCTTTATTTTTTGCCATTTAATTTCTTATTTTATCAACCCAATCCCCTTGAACCTCATAACCAATAATTGAGCACTCGATTGTAATTCCTAGGGAGAACGACCTGGGACTAATACTTTCGGTTATTTTATTGGGTTGGACTCGTGACAACCAAAAATTAAACTTTGATGGAGGATTGGTTGTTGGTGTAGACTATACTTTCAATGAAGTGATTCAATTTTATTGAAGAATTCTAGATCAACACAAAATACTACATCATGTTTTTGGCGCCGTTGCTAGGAAATTGCATTGTGTGCTTGTTATTGGTTATTGTATATATGTGAATATTGTGAATAGTTTGCTTTCTTTATTTGTTTTGGTAGTTTTGGTTTAGTAGTTTGTTTTCTTTATCTCTTGTTAGTTTTTGTTTTTGTCTTTCTACCAAGAATTCTCACCTCTTTGGCTATGAGTTTGGTTCAAACTATGTTGTAGGAAATGAAAGCTTCAATGGAGGTTTGCATCAAGGAATTGAAAATCAAAGGTGGGAGGAGCCTCAAGCATATGGATACTTGGTGCACGAAATTGTGATCTCTGGTAATGGCTCCATGGTGCGCAAAAATTGTGATTACACTTTGATTATGTAAAATTCATCGCTCTTTCTTTCTCTGGTAATGGCGCCAAAAAACATGATGCCAATACCATGGTTCACAACTTCGCACAACTAACCAGCAAGTGCACTGGGTCGTCCAAGTAATACCTTACGTGAGTAAGGGTCGAATCCCACGGAGATTGTTGGTATGAAGTAAGCTATGGTCACCTTGTAAATCTCAGTCAGGCGGATATAAAATAGTAATGGGGTTTTCGAAAATAATTAATAAAACAGGGATAGAAATACTTATGTAAATCATTGGTGAGAATTTCAGATAAGCGAATAGAGATACTTTCGTTCCTCTGAACCTCTGCTTTCCTGCTATCTTCATCCAATCAGTCTTACTCCTTTCCATGGCTGGCTTTATGTGATACATCACCATTATCAATGGCTACTTTCGGTCTTCACTCGGGAAAATGATCCAAATGCCCTGTCACGGCACGGCTAATCGTCTGGAGGCATCACCCTTGTCAATGGTTTCATCTTATCCTCTCAGTGAAAATGGTCAACGCACCCTGTCACGGCACGGCTATTCGTCTGTCACTACACCCGACAATCGCGAGTTTGAAGCTCGTCACAGTCATTCAATCATTGAATCCTACTCGGAATACCACAGACAAGGTTTAGACCTTCCGGATTCTCTTGAATGCCGCCATCATTCTAGCTTACGCCACGAAGATTTCGATTAAGAGATCTAAGAGATACTCATTCAGTCGAAGGTAGAACGGAAGTGGTTGTCAGGCACGCGTTCATAGGGAATGATGATGATTGTCACGTTCATCACATTCAGATTGAAGTGCGAATGAATATCTTAGAAGCGAAATAAGATGAATTGAATAGAAAACAGTAGTACTTTGCATTAATCTTTGAGGAACAGCAGAGCTCCACACCTTAATCTATGGAGTGTAGAAACTCTACCGTTAAAAATACATAAGTGAAAGGTCCAGGCATGGCCGAGATGGCCAGCCCCCAAAACGTGATCAATAGATCAAAATATGATCAAAAGATGCCTAATACAATAGTAAAAGGTCCTATTTATAATAAACTAGCTACTAGGGTTTACAAAAGTAAGTAATTGATGCATAAATCCACTTCCGGAGCCCACTTGGTGTGTGCTTGGGCTGAGCTTTAACTTTCCACGTGCAGAGGCCATTTGTGGAGTTGAACGCCAGGTTTTGATCCATTTCTGGCGTTCAACTCTGGTTTTTGATCCCTTTCTGGCGCTGAACTCCAGAATTGGGCAGAGAGCTGGCGTTGAATGCCAGTTTACGTCGTATAAACTTGGGCAAAGTATGAACTATTATACATTGCTGGAAAGCCCTGGATGTCTACTTTCCAACGCAATTGGAAGCGCGCCATTTCGAGTTCTGTAGCTCCAGAAAATCCACTTTGAGTGCAGGGAGGTCAGAATCCAACAGCATCAGCAGTCCTTCTTCACCTCTGAATCTGATTTTTGCTCAAGTCCCTCAATTTCAACCAGAAAATACCTGAAATCACAGAAAAACACACAAACTCATAGTAAAGTCCAGAAATGTGAATTTAACATAAAAACTAATGAAAACATCCCTAAAAGTAACTAGATCCTACTAAAAACATACTAAAAACAATGTCAAAAAGCGTATAAATTATCCGCTCATCACAACACCAAACTTAAATTGTTGCTTGTCCCCAAGCAACTGAAAATCAAATAGGATAAAAAGAAGAGAATATACTATAAATTCCAAACTATCAATGAAACATAGCTCCAATCAGATGAGCGGGACTTATAGCTTTTTGCCTCTTGAATAGTTTTGGCATCTCACTTTATCCATTGAAGTTCAGAATGATTGACATCTATAGGAACTCAGAGTTCAGATAGTGTTATTGACTCTCCTAGTTCAGTATGATGATTCTTGAACACAGCTTCTTTATGAGTCTTGGCCGTGGCCCTAAGCACTTTGTTTTCCAGTATTACCACCGGATACATAAATGCCACAGACACATAATTGGGTGAACCTTTTCAGATTGTGACTCAGCTTTGCTAAAGTCCCCAATTAGAGGTGTCCAGGGTTCTTAAGCACACTCTTTTTTTTTTTTTGCTTTGGACCTTGACTTTAACCGCTCAGTCTCAAGTTTTCACTTGACACCTACACGCCACAAGCACATGGTTAGGGACAGCTTGGTTTAGCCGCTTATACCAGGATTTTATTCCTTTACGCCCTCCTATCCACTGATGCTCAAAGCCTTGGGATCCTTTTTATTTACCCTTGCCTTTTGGTTTTAAGGGTTATTGGCTTTTTGCTCTTGCCTCTTGGTTTTAAGAGCTTTTGGCTTTTTCTGCTTGCTTTTTCTTTCTTTTTTTTATTTTTTTTCGCCTATTTTTTTTTCTGCAAGCTTTGTTCTTTGCTGCTTTTTCTTGCTTCAAGAATCATTTTTATGATTTTTCATATTATCAAATAACATGTCTCCTAGTCATCATTCTTTCAAGAGCCAACATATTTAACATTCTTAAACAACAACTTCAAAAGACATATGCACTGTTCAAGCATACATTCAGAAAACAAGAAGCATTGTCACCACATCAATATAATTAAGCTAAGTTCAAGGATAAATTCGAAACTCATGTACTTCTTGTTCTTTTGAATTAAAATATTTTTCATTTAAGAGAGGTGATGGATTCATAGGACATTCATAACTTTAAGACATAAGTACTAACTACTAATGATCATGTAATGAAGACACAAACATAGATAAGCACATAACATAGAAAACGAAAAATAGAAGAAATAAGAACAAGGAATGAATCCACCTTAGTGATGGTGGCGTTTCCTTCTTGAGGAACCAATGATGTCCTTGAGCTCTTCTATGTCTCTTCCTTGTCTTTGTTGTTCCTCCCTCATTGCTTTTTGATCTTCTCTTATTTCATGAAGCATGATGGAGTGCTCTTGATGTTCCACCCTTAATTGTCCCATGTTGGCACTTAATTCCCCTAGGGAGGTGTTGATTTGCTCCCAATAGTTTTGTGGAGGAAATTGCATTTGAGGCATCTCCGGGATCTCATGGTGATGAGCTTCTTGCGCCTCTTGAGCTCTATGAATGGGCTCTCTTGCTTGCTCCATCTTTTTCTTAGTGATGGGCTTCTCTTCCTTAATAGGAATGTCTCCTTCTATGAAAACTCCAGCTGACTAACATAGATGGCAGATAAGATGAGGAAAAGCTAGCCTTGCCATGGGGGATGACTTTTCGGCTATTTTGTACAGTTCATTAGAGATGACTTCATGAACTTCTATTTCCTCTCCAATCATGATGCTATGAATCATGATGGCCCGATCCACAGTAACTTCAGATCGGTTGCTAGTGGGAATGATTGAGCATTGAATGAACTCCAACCATCCTCTAGCCACAGGCTTGAGGTCCAATCTTCTTAGTTGAACCGGCTTGCCCTTGGAGTATATCTTCCATTGAGCTCCTTCCACACATATGTCCATAAGGACTTGGTCCAACCTTTGATTAAAGTTGACCCTTCTAGTGTAGGGGCGTTCATCTCCTTGCATCATGGGCAAGTTGAACGCCAACCTCACATTCTCCAGACTAAAATCTAAGTATTTCCCCCGAACCATTGTAACGTAGTTCTTTGGATCCGGGTTCTTACTTTGATCATGGTTCTTGGTGATCCATGCATTGGCATAGAACTCTTGAACCATTAGGATGCCGATTTGTTGGATGGGATTTGTTAAAACTTCCCAACCTCTTCTTTGAATTTCATGTCGGATCTCCGGATACTCATTTCTTTTGAGTTTGAAAGGGACCTCAGGGATCACCTTCTTCTTGGCCACAACATCATAGAAGTGGTCTTGATGGGCTTTGGAGATGAACCTTTCCATCTCCCATGACTCGGAGGTGGAAGCTTTTGTCTTCCCTTTCCCCTTTCTAGAGGATTCTCCGGTCTTAGGTGCCATCAATGGTAATGGAAAAACAAAAAGCTTATGCTTTTACCACACCAAACTTAGAATATTGCTCGCCCTCGAGCAATGAAAGAAAGAATAGAGGAAGAAGAAAAAGAAAATATGGAGAAGAGGGGTGAAGTGTGTTTTGGCCAAGTAGAGAGGAGAGGGTTGTGTTGTATGAAAATGAGGAAGAATGGAGGGCTTTATATAGGGAAGGGAGGGGGGAAGGTTTCGGCCATTTAGGGTGGGTTTGAGTGGGAAATTGGTTTTGAATTTTGAAGGTAGGTGGAGTTTATGAGGTAGGTTTATGGGGAAGAGTGGATGGATGTGAGTGGTGAAGAGGTGATGGGGAAGAGAGATTGAGGTGATTGGTGAAGGGTTTTTGGGGAAGAGTGTTTATGGGATTGTGTGAAAGAGAGTGGTGAGGGATGAGAAGAAGTGAGTGGAGGTAGGTGTGGATCCTGTAGGGTCCACAGATTCTGAGGTGATCCTGCGGGGTCCACAGATCCTGAGATGATCCTGTGGGGTCCACAAATCTTGAGGTGTCAAGGCATTTACATCCCTGCACCAATTTAGGCATGCAAAATGCCCTTGCACACAACTCTGGGCGTTCAGCGCCAGGTTGGTTCCCATTTTGGGCGTTCAACGCCCATTTGCTGCCATTTCTGGCGTTGAACGCCAGAACCATGCTTGTTCTGGGCGTTCAGCGCCAGGATGCTGCCCATTTTGCCATGCTCTGTTCTGGCGTTGAACGCTAGACAGGTGCTCCTCCAGGGTGTGATTTTTCTTCTGCTGTTTTTGATTCCGTTTTTGATTTTTTTGTTTATTTTGTGACTCCACATGATCATGAACCTATAAAGACATATAACTAAGAAAAATATAGTTAGATAAATAAAAATTGGGTTGCCTCCCAACAAGCGCTTCTTTAATGTCAATAGCTTGACAGTGGGCTCTCATGGAGCCTCATAGATGTTTAGAGCATTGTTGAGACTCTCCAACACCAAACTTAGAGTTTGGATATGGGAGTTCAACACCAAACTTAGAGTTTGGTTGTGGTCTCCCAACACCAAACTTAGAGTTTGACTATGGGGGCTTTGTTTGACTCTGCTTTGAGAGAAGCTTTTTATGCTTCCTCTCCATGGATACAGAGAGAGATCCTTGAGTTGTAAACACAAGGTTGTCCTCATTCAATTGAAGGATTAATTCTCCTCTGTCCACATCAATCACAGCTCTTACTGTGGCTAGGAAAGGTCTTCCTAGGATGATGGATTCATCCTCTTCCTTTCCAGTATCCAGGACTATGAAATCAGCAGGGATGTAAAGGCCTTCAACCTTTACTAACACGTCATCTACTTGTCCATAAGCCTGTTTTCTTGAATTGTCTGCCATCTCTAATGAGATTTTAGCAGCTTGCACCCCATAGATTCCCAGTTTCTCTATTACAGAGAGGGACATGAGGTTTATTCCTGAACCAAGGTCACCCAGAGCCTTAAAGATCATGGTGCCTATGGTACAAGGTATTATGAACTTTCCAGAATCCTGTCTCTTCTGAGGCAATGTCAGTTGATCCAGATCACTTAGTTCATTAGTGAACAAGGGACGTTCATCTTCCCAAGTTTCAATACCAAATAACTTGGCATTCAGCTTCATGATTGCACCAAGAAACTTGGCAGTTTGCTCTTCAGTAACATCCTCATTCTCTTCAGAAGAGGAATACTCATCAGAGGTCATGAAAGGCATAAGGAGGTTCAATGGAATTTCTATGGTCTCTAGATGAGCCTCAGATTCCTTTGGTTCCTCAGAGGGAAACTCCTTATTAATCACTGGACGTCCCAGGAGGTCTTCTCCCTTGGGATTCACGTCCTCCTCCCCTTCTTTGGGTTCGGCCATTTCGGTTATGTCAATGGCCTTGCACTCTCCTTTTGGATTCTCTTCTGTATTGCTTGGGAGAGTACTAGGAGGGATTTCAGTGATACTTTTACTCAGCTGGCCCACTTGTGCTTCCAAATTTCTAATGGAAGACCTTGTTTTATTCATGAAACTTACAGTGGCCTTGGATAGATCAGAGACTAAGTTTGCTAAGCTAGATAGATTCTGCTCAGAATTCTCTGTCTGTTGCTGAGTGGATGATGGAAAAGGCTTGCTATTGCTAAACCCGTTTCTTCCACCATTATTAAAGCCTTGTTGAGGCTTTTGATCCTTCCATGAGAAATTTGGATGATTTCTCCATGATGAGTTATAGGTGTTTCCATAAGGTTCACCTAAGTAATTCACCTCTGCTATTGCAGGGTTCTCAGGATCATAAGCTTCTTCTGCATGAGAAGCCTCTTGAGTACTGTTGGATGCAGCTTGCATTCCATGCAGACTCTGAGAAATCATATTGACTTGCTGGGTCAATATTTTGTTCTGAGCCAATATGGCATTCAGAGTATCAACTTCAAGAAGTCCCTTCTTCATAGGCGTCCCATTATTTATAGGATTCCTTTCAAAAGTGTGCATGAACTGGTTATTAGCAACCATGTCAATGAGTTCTTGAGCTTCTGCAGGCGTTTTCTTTAGGTGAATGGATCCACCTGCAGAAGTATCCAATGACATCTTTGATAACTCAGATAAACCATCATAGAATATATCCAGGATCGTCCATTCTGAAAGCATGTCTGAAGGACACTTTTTGGTCAGTCCTTTGTATCTCTCCCAAGCTTCATAGAGGGATTCACCTTCTTTCTGTCTGAAGGTTTGAACATCCACTCTAAGCTTGCTCAGCTTTTGAGGAGGAAAGAACTTGGCTAGGAAAGCCTTGACCAGCTTATCCCAAGAGTTCAGGCTATCCTTAGGTTGAGAGTCCAACCATACTCTAGCTCTGTCTCTTACAGCAAAAGGGAAAAGCATGAGCCTGTAGACTTCAGAATCTACTCCATTAGTCTTAACAGTATCACATATCTGCAAGAATTCAGTTAAGAACTAAAAAGGATCTTCAGATGGAAGTCCATGAAACTTGCAGTTCTGCTGCATCAGAGAAACTAATTGAGGTTTCAGCTCAAAGTTGTTTGCTCCAATGGCAGGAATGGAGATGCTTCTTCCATGTAAATTGGAATTTGGTGCAGTAAATTCACCAAGCATTCTCCTTGCATTGTTGTTGGGTTCGGCTGCCATCTCCTTTACTTGTTCAAAATTTTCAATCAAGTTGTCTCTGGATTGTTGTAATTTAGCTTCTCTTAATTTCCTCTTCAGAGTCCTTTCAGGTTCTGGATCAGCTTCAATAAGAATGCCTTTTTCTCTGTCCCTGCTCATAAGAAAGAGGAGAGAAAAAGAAAAGAAGAGGAATCCTCTATGTCACAGTAAAGAGGTTCCTTATTGTTAGTAGAAGAAAAGAAGAAGAGAAAAATCTGAACTCAGAAAGAGAGAGAGATGGTTCGGATTTTTGGTGGGTGAGGGAGAGATGTTAGTAGATGAATAAATAAATAGAATAAGATGAGAGGAGGGAAATTTTGAAAATAATTTTTGAAAAAGAGTTAGTGATTTTTGAAAATAGTTTTTGAAAAAGGTTAGTAGTTTTTTTCGAAAATTCAAAATAAAAATAAAATAATTAGTTAATTAAAAAGAAATTTTTAAAAAAGAGGGAAGATATTTTCGAAAATAGAGAGAGAGAGTTAGTTAGGTGGTTTTGAAAAAGGTAAGAAACAAACAAAAAGTTAGTTAGTTAGTTGAAACAAAATTCAATTTTGAAAAGATAAGGAGTTGGGAAGTTAAAGAAGATATTTTGAAATCAAATTTTTGAAAAAGATATGATAAGAAGATATTTTGAAAAGATATGATTGAAATTAGTTTTTGAAAAAGATTTGATTTTTAAAATCTCAATTAGTGACTTGATTCACAAGAAATCATAAGATATGATTCTAGAACTTAAAGTTTGAATCTTTCTTAACAAGTAAGTAACAAACTTGAAATTTTTGAATCAAAACATTAATTGTTATTGTTATTTTCGAAAATTTGATATAAAAATAAGAAAAAAGGTTTTTGAAAAATATTTTTGGAATTTTCGAAAATAACTAAGAAGTTTGAAAAAGATTTGATTTTTGAAAAAGATTTTGAAAAAGATAAGATTTTTAAATTGAAAATTTGATTTGACTCATAAAAACAACTTGATTTTAAAAATTTTTGAAAAAGTCAAATCTAATTTTCGAAATTATGAGAGAAAAGAGAAAAAGATATATATATATATATATTTTGAATTTTTATGATGAGAGAGAAAAATTAAAAACATCATTTTCATGTTTTTCTCTTTTATTTTTGAATCAAAACAAGGGATGCATGTAGGAACACTATGAATGTCAAGATGAACACCAAGAACACTATGAAGATCATGATGAACATTAAGAACATATTTTTGAAAAATTTTTTTAATGCAAAGAAAACATGCAAGACACCAAACTTAGAATTCTTTAATGCTTAGACACTAAGAATTCCAGAATGCATATGAAAAACAAGAAAAGACACAAAACATGCAAATGCAAAGATCAAACAAGAAGACTTACCAAGAACAACTTGAAGATCATGAAGAACACTATGAATGCATGAAAATTTTCGAAAAATGCTATGAATATGCATTTGACACCAAACTTATAACATGACTCAAGACTCAAACAAGAAACAGAAAAATATTTTTTATTTTTATGATTTTCTAATTTTTTTTTGTATTTTTATTTTAAAATTTTCGAAAATCATTTTGAAAAAGAAAAAATAAGGATTCAAAGTTTTTAATATGAATTCCAGGAATCTTGCATTCTTAGTCTAAAGCTTCAGTCCAGGAATTAGACATGGCTCACTAGCCAGCCAAGCTTTCAATAAAAGCTCCGGTCCAAAACACTAGACATGGCCATTGGCCAGCCAAGCTTCAGCATATAACAGGTGGATCATGAACAGTAGTAGGTGGATTAGCACCAACTAGCTTTCTCTTGATAACGAATTGCAAGCCTCAGTCCAAATGAATTTAGACATGGCTTTACAGCCAGCCAGGCTTCACATGCTTCATGAAACACTAGAATTCATTCTTAAAAATTTTGAATAAAAATATATTTTTGAAAACATTTTTATTTTTTCGAAAAACAGGTGAGAAAATTTTGAAATATTTTTTTTTTGAAAAATTTTTTGAAAAGAAAACGAAAAGAAAATTACCCAATCTGAGCAACAGGATGAACCGTCAGTTGTCCAAACTCGAACAATCCCCGGCAACGGCGCCAAAAACTTGGTGCGCAGAAATTGTGATTACACTTTGATTATGTAAAATTCATCGCTCTTTCTTTCCCTGGTAATGGCGCCAAAAAACATGATGCCAATACCATGGTTCACAACTTCGCACAACTAACCAGCAAGTGCACTGGGTCATCCAGGTAATACCTTACGTGAGTAAGGGTCGAATCCCACGGAGATTGTTGGTATGAAGCAAGCTATGGTCACCTTGTAAATCTCAGTCAGGCGGATATAAAATAGTAATGGGGTTTTCGAAAATAATTAATAAAACAGGGATAGAAATACTTATGTAAATCATTGGTGAGAATTTCAGATAAGCGAATAGAGATGCTTTCGTTCCTCTGAACCTCTGCTTTCTTGCTATCTTCATCCAATCAGTCTTACTCCTTTCCATGGCTGGCTTTATGTGATACATCACCATTGTCAATGGCTACTTTCGGTCTTCTCTCGGGAAAATGATCCAAATGCCCTGTCACGGCACGACTAATCGTCTGGAGGCATCACCCTTGTCAATGGTTTCATCTTATCCTCTCAGTGAAAATGGTCAACGCACCCTGTCACGGCACGACTATTCATCTGTCAGTTCTCGATCCTGCTGGAATAGGATTTACTATCATTTTGCGTCTGTCACTACGCCCGGCAATCGCGAGTTTGAAGCTCGTCACAGTCATTCAATCATTGAATCCTACTCGGAATACCACAGACAAGGTTTAGACCTTCCGGATTCTCTTGAATGCCGCCATCATTCTAGCTTACGCCACGAAGATTCCGATTAAGAGATCTAAGAGATACTCATTCAGTCGAAGGTAGAACGGAAGTGGTTGTCAGGCACGCGTTCATAGGGAATGATGATGATTGTCACGTTCATCACATTCAGATTGAAGTACGAATGAATATCTTAGAAGCGAAATAAGATGAATTGAATAGAAAACAGTAGTGCTTTGCATTAATCTTTGAGGAACAGCAGAGCTCCACACCTTAATCTATGGAGTGTAGAAACTCTACCGTTAAAAATACATAAGTGAAAGGTCCAGGCATGGCCGAGATGGCCAGCCCCCAAAACGTGATCAATAGATCAAAATATGATCAAAAGATGCCTAATACAATAGTAAAAGGTCCTATTTATAATAAACTAGCTACTAGGGTTTACAAAAGTAAGTAATTGATGCATAAATCCACTTCCGGGGCCCACTTGGTGTGTGCTTGGGCTGAGCTTTAACTTTCTACGTGCAGAGGCCATTTGTGGAGTTGAACGCCAGGTTTTGATCCATTTCTGGCGTTCAACTCTGGTTTTTGATCCCCTTCTGGCGCTGAACTCTAGAATTGGGCAGAGAGCTGGCGTTGAACGCCAGTTTACATCATCTAAACTTGAGCAAAGTATGGACTATTATACATTGCTAGAAAGCCCTGGATGTCTACTTTCCAACGCAATTGGAAGCACGCCATTTTGAGTTCTGTAGCTCCAGAAAATCCACTTTGAGTGCAGGGAGGTCAGAATCCAACAGCATCAGCAGTCCTTCTTCACCTCTGAATCTGATTTTTGCTCAAGTCCCTCAATTTCAGCCAGAAAATACCTGAAATCATAGAAAAACACACAAACTCATAGTAAAGTCCAGAAATGTGAATTTAACATAAAAACTAATGAAAACATCCCTAAAAGTAACTAGATCCTACTAAAAACATACTAAAAACAATGTCAAAAAGCGTATAAATTATCCGCTCATCACTCCAACAACTTGGTGCTCTAATCTCAATTCATAATTTGTCACAACTTCGATACAACTAACCAGCAAGTGCACTGGGTCATCCAAGTAATAAACCTTACGTGAGTAAGGGTCGATCCCACGGAGATTGTTGGTATGAAGCAAGCTATGGTCACCTTGTAAATCTCAGTCAGGCGGATATAAAATAGTTATGGAGTTTTCGAAAATAAATAATAAACTAAGGATAGAAACACTTATGTAATTCATTGGTGAGAATTTCAGATAAGCGTGTAGAGATGCTTTCGTTCCTCTGAATCTCTGCTTTCCCGCTGTCTTCATCCAATCAGTCTTACTCCTTTCTATGGCTGGCTTTATGCAAGGGCATCACCGTTGTCAATGGTTACATCCCATCCTCTTGTGAAAATTGTCCAAATGCTCTGTCACAGCACGGCTAATCATCTGAGGTTCTCGATCATGCTGGAATAGGATTCACCCTCCTTTTGCGTCTGTCACTACGCCCAGCACTCGCGAGTTTGAAGCTCGTCACAGTCATTCAATCCCTGAATCCTACTCGGAATACCACAGACAAGGTTTAGAATTTCCGAATTCCCATGAATGCCGCCATCAATCTAGCTTACACCACGAAGATTCTGATTAAGAGATCTAAGAGATACTCATTCAATCTAAGGTAGAACAGAAGTGGTTGTCAGGCACGCGTTCATAGGGAATGATGATGATTGTCACGTTCATCACATTCAGGTTGAAGTGCAAATGAATATCTTAGAAGCGGAACAAGTTGATTTGAATAGAAAAACAGTAGTACTTTGCATTAATCTTTGAGGAACAGCAGAGCTCCACACCTTAATCTATGGAGTGTAGAAACTCTACCGTTGAAAATACATAAGTGATAATGGAGTTCATTGGTCTCGGCCCCAGAGGGGAACCGGAGTAACCAAGACTTCTATGATCCGAAGATAAAACTCAGGATGTCTAATACAATAGTAAAAAGTTCTATTTATACTAAACTAGTTACTAGGGTTTACAGAAGTAAGTAATTGATGTATAAATCCACTTCCGAGGCCCACTTGGTGTGTGCTTGGGCTGAGCTTGAATGTTACACGTGCAGAGGCTCTTTTTAGAGTTGAACGCCAGGTTGTAACGTGTTTCTGGCGTTCAACTCTGGTTTGTGACTTGTTTCTGGCGTTTAACTCCAGACAGTAGCGTAGAACTGGCGTTCAACGCCCTTTTATGTCGTCTAAACTCGGCCAAAGTATGGACTATTATATATTGCTGGAAAGCCCTGGATGTCTACTTTCCAACGAAATTGGAAGCGCGCCATTTTGAGTTTTGTAGCTCCAGAAAATCCATTTTGAGTGCAGGGAGGTCAGAATCCAACATCATCAGCAGTCCTTCTTCAACCTCTGAATCTGATTTTTGCTCAAGTCCCTCAATTTCAGCCAGAAAATACCTGAAATCACAGAAAAACACACAAACTCATAGTAAAGTTCAGAAATGTGAATTTAACATAAAAACTAATGAAAACATCCCTAAAAGTAACTAGATTCTACTAAGAACATACTAAAAACAATGCCAAAAAGCGTATAAATTATCCGCTCATCACAACACCAAACTTAAATTGTTGCTTGTCCCCAAGCAACTGAAAATCAAATAGGATAAAAAGAAGAGAATATACTATAAATTCCAAACTATCAATGAAACATATCTCCAATTAAATGAGCGGGACTTATAGCTTTTTGCCTCTTGAATAGTTTTGGCATCTCACTTTATCCATTGAAGTTCAGAATGATTGGCATCTATAGGAACTCAGAGTTCAGATAGTGTTATTGATTCTCCTAGTTCAGTATGATGATTCTTGAACACAGCTACTTTATGAGTCTTGGCCGTGGCCCTAAGCACTTTGTTTTCCAGTATTACCACCGGATACATAAATGCCACAGACACATAATTGAGTGAACCTTTTCAGATTGTGACTCAGCTTTGCTAAAGTCCCCAATTAGAGGTGTCCAGGGTTCTTAAGCACACTCTTTTTTTTTTTGCTTTGGACCTTGACTTTAACCGCTCAGTCTCAAGTTTTCACTTGACACCTACACGCCACAAGCACATGGTTAGGGACAGCTTGGTTTAGCCGCTTAGGCTAGGATTTTATTCCTTTAGGCCCTCCTATCCACTGATGCTCAAAGCCTTGGGATCCTTTTTATTTGCCCTTGCCTTTTGGTTTTAGGGGTTATTGGCTTTTGGCTCTTGCCTCTTGGTTTTAAGAGCTTTTGACTTTTTCTGCTTGCTTTTTCTTTTTCTTTCTATTTTTTTTCGCCTTTTTTTTTTCTGCAAGCTCTGTTCTTTGCTGCTTTTTCTTGCTTCAAGAATTATTTTTATGATTTTTCAGATTATCAAATAACATGTCTCCTTATCATCATTCTTTCAAGAGCCAACATATTTAACAGTCTTAAACAACAACTTCAAAAGACATATGCACTGTTCAAGCATTCATTCAGAAAACAAGAAGCATTGTCACCACATCAATATAATTAAACTAAGTTCAAGGATAAATTCGAAACTCATGTACTTCTTGTTCTTTTGAATTAAAACATTTTTCATTTTAAGAGAGGTGATAGATTCATAGGACATTCATAACTTTAAGACATAGTTACTAACTACTAATGATCATATAATAAGACACAAACATGGATAAGCACTTAACATAGAGAAACGAAAAACAGAGAATGTAAGAACAAGGAATGAGTCCACCTCAGTGATGATGGCGTTTCCTTCTTGAGGAACCAATGATGTCCTTGAGCTCTTCTATGTCTCTTCCTTGTCTTTGTTGCTCCTCCCTCATTGCTTTTTGATCTTCTCTAATTTCATGAAGGATGATGGAGTGCTCTTGATGTTCCACCCTTAATTGTCCCATGTTGGAACTTAATTCTCCTAGGGAAGTGTTGATTTGCTCCCAATAGTTTTGTGGAGGAAAATTCATTTGAGGCATCTCCGGGATCTCATGGTGATGAGCTTCCTGCGCCTCTTGAGCTCCATGAATGGGCTCTCTTGTTTGCTCCATCCTTTTCTTAGTGATGGGCTTGTGAGATGAATCTTTCCATCTCCCATGGCTCAGAGGTGGAAGCAATTGTCTTTCCTTTCCTCTTTCTTGAGGTTTCTCTAGCCTTAGGTGCCATTAATGGTTATAGAAAAACAAAAAAGCTATGCTTTTACCACACCAAACTTAGGATGTTGCTCGCCCTCGAGAAAAAGAAGAAAGAATAGAAGAAGAAGAAGAATAAGATATGGAGGAGATGGAGGGATGTGTGTATTCGGCCATATGGGTGGGATTGGGTGGGAACTTGATTTTGAATTTTGAAGGTATGTGGAGTTTATGAGGTGATTGGTGAAGAGTTTTGGGAAAGAGTGTTTATAGGATTGTGTGAAAGAGGGGTGAGAAGAAGTGAGTGGAGGTAGGTGGGGATTCTGTGGGGTCCACAGATCCTGAGATGTTCAAGGATTTACAACCTTGCACCAAATTAGGCATGTAAAATGCCTTTGTACACAACTCTGGGCGTTCAGCGCCAGATTGGTGCTTGTTCTGGGCGTTGAACGCCCATTTGTAGCCTATTTCTGGCGTTGAACGCCAGAACCATGCTTGTTCTGGGCGTTCAGCGCCAGCTCTTCTCCAGGGTGCATTTCTGGCATTCAAACGCCCAGATGCTGCCCATTTCTGCGTTCAGCGCCAGAACCATGCTCTGTTCTGGCGTTGAACGCCCAAAACATGCTTCTTACTGGCGTTTAAACGCCAGTAAGGTCTTCCTCCAGGGTGTGATTTTTCTTCTGCTGTTTTTGATTTTGTTTTCAATTTTTATATTTATTTTGTGACTCCACATGATCATGAACCTAATAAAACAAGAAAGAACAAGAGAAATAAATAAATAAACATTGGGTTGCCTCCCAACAAGCGCTTCTTTAATGTCAATAGCTTGACAGTGGGCTCTCATGGAGCCTCACAGATGTGCAGAGCTTTGTTGAGATCTCCCAACACCAAACTTAGAGTTTGGTTGTGGCCTCCCAACACCAAACTTAGAGTTTGACTGTGGGGGCTTTGTTTGACTCTGCTTTGAGAGAAGCTTTTTATGCTTCCTCTCCATGGATGCAGAGAGAGATCCTTGAGTTGTAAACACAAGGTTGTCCTCATTTAATTGAAGGATCAATTCTCCTCTGTCCACATCAATCACAGCTCTTGCTGTGGCTAGGAAGGATCTTCCAAGGATGATGAATTCATCCTCATCCTTCCCAGTATCTAGGACTATGAAATCAGTAGGGATGTAAAGGCCTTCAACCTTTACTAACACGTCCTCTACTTGTCCATAAGCCTGTTTTCTTGAATTGTTTGCCATCTCTAATGAGATTTTAGTGGCTTGCACCCCAAAGATTCCCAGTTTCTCTATTACAGAGAGGGGCATGAGGTTTATTCCTGAACCAAGGTCACACAGAGCCTTAAAGATCATGGTGCCTATGGTACAAGGTATTAAGAACTTTTCAGGATCCTGTTTCTTCTGAGGCAATGTCAGTTGATCCAGATTACGTAGTTCATTGGTGAACAAGGGAGGTTCATCTTCCCAAGTTTCAATGCCAAATAATTTGGCATTCAGCTTCATGATTGCACCAAGGAACTTGGCAGCTTGCTCTTCAGTAACATCCTCATTCTCTTCAGAAGAGGAATACTCATTAGAGCTCATGAATGGCATAAAGAGATTTAATGGAATCTCTATGGTCTCTAGGTGAGCCTCAGATTCCTTTGATTCCTCAGAGGGAAGCTCCTTATTGATCACTGGACGTCCCAGGAGGTCTTCCTCCTTGGGATTCACGTCCTCTCCTTCCTTCACAGGTTCGGCCATGGTGATTAATTCAATGGCCTTGCACTCTCCTTTTGGATTTTCTTCTGTATTGCTTGGGAGAGTACTAGGAGGGATTTCAGTGATCCTTTTACTCAGCTGGCCCACTTGTGCCTCCAAATTTCTAATGGATGACCTTGTTTTATTCATGAAACTTACAGTGGCCTTGGACAGATCAGAGACTAAGTTTGCTAAATTAGAGGTATTTTGTCCAGAGTTCTCTGTCTGTTGCTGAGTGGATGATGGAAAAGGTTTACTATTGTTAAACCTATTTCTTCCACCATTATTAAAGACTTGTTGAGGCTTTTGTTGATCCTTCCATAAGAGATTTGGGTGATTTCTCCATGATGGATAATATGTATTTCCATAAGGTTTACCCATATAATTTACCTCTGCTATTGCAGGGTTTTCAGGATCATAAGCTTCTTCTTCAGAAGATGCTTCTTGGGTACTGTTGGATGCAGCTTGCATTCCATTCAGACTCTGAGAAATCATATTGACTTGCTGAGTCAATATTTTGTTCTGAGCCAATATGGCATTCAGAGTATCAATTTCAAGAACTCCCTTCTTCATAGGCATCCCATTATTCACAGGATTCCTTTCAGAAGTGTACATGAACTGGTTATTAGCAACCATGTCAATGAGTTCTTGAGCTTCTGCAGGCGTTTTCTTTAGGTGAATGGATCCACCTGCAGAAGTATCCAATGACATCTTTGATAGCTCAGATAAACCATCATAGAATATATCCAGGATGGTCCATTCTGAAAGCATGTTAGAAGGACACTTTTTGGTTAGCTGCTTGTATCTTTCCCAAGCTTCATAGAGGGATTCACCTTCTTTCTGTCTGAAGGTTTGAACACATCAACTCTAAGCTTGCTCAGCTTTTGAGGAGGAAAAAACTTGGCTAAAAAAGCCGTGACCAGCTTGTCCCAAGAGTTCAGGCTATCTCTAGGTTGAGAATCCAACCACACTCTAGCTCTGTCTCTTACAGCAAAAGGGAAAAGCATGAGCCTGTAGACTTCAGGATCTACTCCATTAGTCTTAACAATATCACATATCTGCAAGAATTCAGTTAAGAACTGAAAAGGATCTTCAGATGGAAGTCCATGAAACTTGCAGTTCTGCTGCATCAGAGAAACTAGCTGAGGTTTCAGCTCAAAATTGTTTGCTCCAATGGCAGGAATGGAGATGCTTCTTCCATGTAAATTGGATGTTGGTGCAGTAAAGTCACCAAACATTCTCCTTGCATTATTATTATTTTCGGCTGCCATCTCCTCTTCCTGTTCGAAAATTTTTGAAAGGTTATCTCTGGATTGTTGTAATTTAGCTTCTCTTAGTTTCCTCTTCAGAGTCCTTTCAGGTTCTGGATCTGCTTCAACAAGAATATTCTTGTCCTTGCTCCTACTCATATGACAAAGAAGAGGGCATAGAAAAAATAATAATAATAATAATAGGGATCCTTTATACCACAATATAGAGGTCCTTATGTGAGTAGAAGAAAAGAAGAAGAAAATCTGAACTCAAAGAGAGAGAGGGTTCGGATTTTTGGGGAATGAGGGAGAAATGTTAGTAGATGAATAAATAAAATAGAAGGAGATGAGAGAGAAGGAGAATTTTCGAAAATTATTTTTGAAAAAGAGTTAGTGATTTTCGAAAATAGTTTTTGAAAAAGGTTAGTAATTTTTTGAAAATTAAGATCAAAAATTAAAATAATTAGTTAATTAAAAAAAAATTTTGAAAAAGGGGGAAGATATTTTCGAAAATTAGAGAGAGAGAGTTAGTTAGGTAGTTTTGAAAAAGATAAAAAACAAACAAAAAGTTAGTTAGTTAGTTGAAACAAATTTGAAAAGATAAGAAGATAGGAAGTTAGAAAAGATATTTTGAAATCAAGTTTTTGAAAAAGATAAAATTTTGAAAAAAGATAAGATAAAAAAAGATATTTTTGAAAAGATATGATTGAAATTAGTTTTGAAAAAGATTTGATTTTTAAAATCACAATTAATGACTTGATTCACAAGAAATCACAAGATATGATTCTAGAACTTAAAGTTTGAATCTTTCTTAACAAGTAAGTAACAAACTTGAAATTTTTTAATCAAAACATTAATTGATGATGTTATTTTCGAAAATTAGGAGATAAAGATAAGAAAAATATTTTTGAAAAATATTTTTAAAATTTTCGAAAATAACTAAGAAAAATGAAAAAGATTTGATTTTTGAAAAAGATTTTGAAAAAGATAAGATTTTTAAATTGAAAATTTGATTTGACTCATAAGAAACAATTAAATTTTAAAAATTTTTGAAAAAGTCAATCCAAATTTTCGAATTTTATGAGAGAAAAAAGGAAAGATATTTTTTTGATTTTTTTTTGAATTTTTATGATGAGAGAGAAAAACATGAAAAAGATGCAATGCATGAAAATTTTGGATCAAAACAATGAATGCATGCAAGAATGCTATGAATGTCAAGATGAACACTAAGAACACTTTGAATGTCAATATGAACATCAAGAACTTATTTTTGAAAAATTTTTGATGCAAAGAAAACATGCAAGACACCAAACTTAGAAATCTTTCATGTTCAGACACTATGAATGCAAAAATGCACATGAAAAACAAGAAAAGACACAAAACAAGAAACATCAAGATCAAACAAGAAGACTTACCAAGAACAACTTGAAGATCATGAAGAACACTATGAATGCATGAATTTTTCGAAAATTTTATGCAAACTTTAAAACATGCAATTGACACCCAACTTAAAATTGACTCAAGTCTCAAACAAGAAACATGAAATATTTTTTTTTATTTTTATGATTTTCTAAATTTTTTTTTTGGAATTTTCGAAAATTAATGTGAAAAAGAAAAATAAGGATTCTAAAATTTTTAATATGAATTCCAGGAATCTTGTACTCTTAGTCTAAAGCTCCAATCTGAGGGTAGGACATGGCTTAATAGCCAGTCAGCTTTAGGATATACATCAGGCATGCAACAGCTGATATTCCAATTAACTTGCCTCTATGCTGATGGTTGGAAGCCCCTATCCTAAAAGAATTAGGCATGGCTTTACAGCCAGCCAGGCTTCAACATTTTTCATGAAACTCTAGAATTCATTCTTAAAAATTCTGAAATAATTTTCGAAAACAGATGAGAAATTTTTGAAAGATTTTTGAAAAATTTTTGAAAATTTTTGTGAAAACAAAATAAGAAGAAAATTACCTAATCTGAGCAACGTGATGAACCGTCAGTTGTCCAAACTCGAACAATCCCTGGCAATGGTGCCAAAAACTTGTGCACGAAATTGTGATCTCTGGTAATGGCTCCAACAACTTGGTGCTCTAATCTCAATTCATAATTTGTCACAACTTCGATACAACTAACCAGCAAGTGCACTAGGTCGTCCAAGTAATAAACCTTACGTGAGTAAGGGTCGATCCCACGGAGATTGTTGGTATGAAGCAAGCTATGGTCACCTTGTAAATCTCAGTCAGGCGGATATAAAATAGTTATGGAGTTTTCGAAAATAAATAATAAAGTAAGGATAGAAACACTTATGTAATTCATTGGTGAGAATTTCAGATAAGCGTGTAGAGATGCTTTCGTTCCTCTGAATCTCTGCTTTCCCGCTGTCTTCATCCAATCAGTCTTACTCCTTTCTATGGCTGGCTTTATGCAAGGGCATCACCGTTGTCAATGGTTACATCCCATCCTCTTGTGAAAATGGTCCAAATGCTCTGTCACAGCACGGCTAATCATCTGAGGTTCTTGATCATGTTGGAATAGGATTCACCCTCCTTTTGCGTCTGTCACTACGCCCAGCACTCGCGAGTTTGAAGCTCGTCACAGTCATTCAATCCCTGAATCCTACTCGGAATACCACAGACAAGGTTTAGACTTTCCGGATTCTCATGAATACCGCCATCAATCTAGCTTACACCACGAAGATTCTGATTAAGAGATCTAAGAGATACTCATTCAATCTAAGGTAGAATGGAAGTGGTTGTCAGGCACGCGTTCATAGGGAATGATGATGATTGTCACGTTCATCACATTCAGGTTGAAGTGCAAATGAATATCTTAGAAGCGGAACAAGTTGAATTGAATAGAAAAACAATAGTACTTTGCATTAATCTTTGAGGAACAGCAGAGCTCCACACCTTAATCTATGGAGTGTAGAAACTCTACCGTTGAAAATACATAAGTGATAATGGAGTTCATTGGTCTCGGCCCCAGAGGGGAACCGGAGTAACCAAGACTTCTATGATCCGAAGATAAAACTCAGGATGTCTAATACAATAGTAAAAAGTTCTATTTATACTAAACTAGTTACTAGGGTTTACAGAAGTAAGTAATTGATGTATAAATCCACTTCTGGGGCCCACTTGGTGTGTGCTTGGGCTGAGCTTGAATGTTACACGTGTAGAGGCTCTTTCTAGAGTTAAACGCCAGGTTGTAACGTGTTTCTGGCGTTCAACTCTGGTTTGTGACTTGTTTCTGGCGTTTAACTCCAGACAGCAGCATATTATGTCATCTAAACTCGGCCAAAGTATGGACTATTATATATTGCTGGAAAGTCCTGGATGTCTACTTTCCAACGCACATAGAAGCGCGCCATTTTGAGTTCTATAGCTCCAGAAAATCCATTTTGAGTGCAGGGAGGTCAGAATCCAACAGCATCAGCAGTCCTTCTTCAACCTCTGAATCTGATTTTTGCTAAAGTCCCTCAATTTCAGCCAGAAAATACCTGAAATCACAGAAAAACACACAAACTCATAGTAAAGTCCAGAAATGTGAATTTAACATAAAAACTAATGAAAACATCCCTAAAAGTAACTAGATTCTACTAAGAACATACTAAAAATAATGCCAAAAAGCGTATAAATTATCCGCTCATCAATACTCTTCTTGGCAATAACTGATGCGTGAGCATATTTTCTATCTTTTCCTAGTAAATTTGCATTTAAATTGTTGAGTTTAATCAAGAATTAATTATCTTTTAGCCACTATGGATGCTACTTTGAGTCTTGTGCAAATTTGTTTATTTTAGGTAGCATTCAGATGGATTTGATAGAGTTTCTGCAGAGAAAGAGAAGAAACCAAGGAGCTGACCAGCGAGGAGCGACGCGTGCGCGTGCCTGACGCGTACGCGTGATTTGGAGCTATTCATGGCGACGCGTGCGTGTAGTTGAAGCAAAAGTTGCTCAACGACGCATGCGCGTACGCGTGACACCCGAAAAAGGCCATCGACGTGTACGTGTGACTGACGCGTACGCATGACATACGCATGCAGAAAACACAGAAAACGTTGGGGACGATTTCAGGCCGAGTTTCGACCCTGTTTTCAGCCCAGAAACACAGACTAGAGCCATGGAATAGCAGAGACTCAAGGGAGATTCACACAAGAATGGTTATGCCCACTCCAAATTAGGCGTGGACCCTACAAAGCAAGTGGTCTCCATCCATTAATTGAAGACATGCTGATTGCTTAAATTAATTCTGATTTAAACTTTAATTTTTATTATAAAATAGGAAAAGATATTTAGAAGATAGATTTTAAATAAATTAGGATTAGATATAAAAAGGGATTCCAACAGGGGGATTCCAGCCCAACATTATTCCAATTCACAATTCACAGTTTATCACAATCCTAGTTTTGACTCTTTTTTATGAGCAACTAAACCTCCACTGTTAAGGTTAGGAGCTCTGTCTATTTTATGGATTGATTTTATTGTTTTTCTATTTTAATTCATGTCTTGATTTATATTTAAGAATTGTTTTCATTCTTTATTTTATGAATTTGGGTGGAACGGAAGTATGACCCTCTTTCTAATTGAGTTCTTGTATAACTTGGAAAAGCTCTTTACTTGAACAACAACTTGAAAACAACTTCTCATAAATTTCTAGTTTATCTGAATTTAACGGGATACGTGACATATAATCTTTTTATATTTGGTAACTAGGATTTCTGTGGCATATAACTAGAATTGAACTTCACCCTCTAATTGGAATTAATTGACCAAGGAATTGGCTGTTGATGAATTTTAAAGGAGACTAGGAAGGTCTAAGGAATTAGGGTCTAGTCACATATAGTTCGCCATGAATTAAATCTTGCATGATTAAGATAAATTAATAAGAAAAGTCAATCCGAAAAATAGATAACTCTGAAGCCTTAACTGTTTCTCCATATTTTATTCCCAACTTATTTATTTGCCTTTCTTTAATATTCTTGCTATTGTTTAATGTCTTTGAACTCTCAAACACTATTTTCTGTTTGCCTAACTAAGTAAATCAATTAACCATTGTTGCTTAGTGATAAACCACTATTTTATGGTTTATAATGTGTTTAATTGTGTGGTTTTATTATGATCTTTACCCACTTATTCATATAATTAGCATGCATTTATAATTCCTTCCTAAAATTATTACATGATTGAAAACTGCTTCCTAGAGACTTTTAATTATGTATTTTAATTCTCCTTTATTCCATTCGATGCCGTGATCTATGTGTTAAGTGTTTCAGGCTTTATAGGGCATGAATGAGTTGGAGATTGGAAAGGACGCTTGCAAAAATGGAAGGAACACAAGAAGTTGAGGAGATGACCAGCGAGAAGTGACGCGGCCGTATGACTCACGCGACCGCGCGAAAGAGAGAAAATCGCAGTAACGCCGCATAGCTCACGCAACCGCGCGGATTGGAATAGCACAAGTGATGCGGAGGCGTGGACGACGCGCCCGCGTGGCAAGCAAAACGCCGAATGACGCGTCCGCATGAATGACGCGATCGCGTGACGTGCGCGATCTGTATAATCTGCAGAATTCGCTGGGAGCAATTTTGGGCCCTACTTTGACCCAGTTCTCGGCCCGAAAAAGCAGACTAGAGCCAGAGAACATGCAGAAACCAACAACAACATTCATTCTACACAGTTTTTAGTTTTTAGATCTAGTTTTACTCTTCCTCTAGGCTTTCTCTGTTTACACATTCATAGTTCTTAGGATTTTAATTTCTATTGTTCTTTGCATTGGGATATTGAGAAGAGTTATTACCTCATCAAGACTTCGTCATTCTAGTTCGTTTTCTTTACTTGGCTTTACTCTTCCATGTCCTTTAATTTACTCAATTTTACTATTGGATTATTTTAGAATTTATTAATACAAGTATTACTTTTATTTTTAATTGATTCCTTTGAGTTTTATTTATCATGTCTTCCTTTAATTCCCTTTCTTATGTTATGAGTTCTACATTCACAATGAGCGAGTAGTTCCTTAACTTGATGGGGAGTTGATTAAAAGGAACGTTTGAGTTGGGGTGCTTAAAAGAAAAATTGTAATTGGGTTTATTGTTGGAATGCTCTTTAATCACTGACACTAATCCTTTTCAATTGAGCGGATTGGGACTTGTGAATAGAAACAGCATTCCGACTTGTTTGACCTTCCCTTACCTAGTAAAGGATAACTAAACAGAACAGCCTTCAATTATCAATTAATCTTGAGAGTACTGCAACAAGAATAGGGCTTCCAACTAATCTACTCCCAGTCAAGGCTTCTATTTAAATTACTTAATTTCTCCAATTTAATTTCCTGTTTATTCAACTCAAACTCTTTTTGAAAACATCTGATTAATAAAATAGCACACCTTTCTGCAACTCGTTGGGAGACGACCTGGGATTCATACTCCCAGTATTTTAATTTTAATTTTTGTGACATCCTTCTAAATTGATAAGCGGATTTCTGGTTGGTTAAGAACTATACTTGCAACGCACATCTTATAACAATTCTTGACTCGCCAATTTCCGCCACGTCAATTTTTGGCGCTGTTGCCGAAAAGTTGCAATAGAGTGCTAAAGTTATTAATTGGAATTTATTTATTTGCATTTTATTTTATCTTGCTACTATGAGCTGCTTGTTTCTTTCGCTAGATGACGCGTTCACTTCCTGATCCAAGCTTGCCAGTATTCGATCCTGAGATTGAAAGAACTATTTCATGAATAAGGCAAGCTCGGCATCAGTTAGTCCTCTCAGAGGGCGGATCTGAAATGTCATTTGAGGAAGAAACCAGCCCCCGTTCTACTGATTCGGTTGATTTACGTGTAGGTGACATGGCAGCACCTAGGAGAGTTACTATCCAGGAGGCTGGAGCCCCTGATTTTACAATGCAACCGTTTCAAGCGCATCACCCAGCGGTGGCTACAGACTTTGAAATAAAGACTGCACTGCTCAATTTGATGCCCAAGTTTCATGGCTTACCTGCTCAAGAGCCTATCAAGCACTTGAGAGATTTTCAAGCAGCCTGTTCTACTGTCAGGCGTGATGGTGCAGATGAAACTTCAATTTTGCTGAAAGCTTTCCCGTTTTCTCTTGAGGAAAAGGCAAGAGAGTGGTACTACACTCAACCCGCAACAACTGTATCCAACTGGGATACACTTAGAAGAGAATTCTTGGAAAAATTCTTTCCAGCTGAAGTTACTGATAAGCTGAGGAAAGATATTTCCATGATTGTTCAGGACGAATCTGAGACTCTCTATGAATACTGGGAGCGCTTCAATAATCTTCTGGAAGCATGCCCCCACCATATGATTGACAAGATAGTGTTGCTCGGTTACGTCACACAGGGCATGAGGCCCCAAGATAAGACCACATTGGAAAGTGCTAGCAATGGGTCTATGAAAAAGTACAAGACCACTGATGAGGTATGGCAACTGATCAACGACTTAGCTGAATCCACTCGGAATCACAGGCAGAAACAAGGCCGTTCAAAAGCCGTTGCAGAAGTATCCTCTAGCAGAGAGACTGCTGCTCTAACTCAGAGTATCTGTGAAATGACCAACTTGCTGAAGCAGATGCAATTGAATCAACAAGTTCAGCAAGCTCAACCTTCTCCACCATAGCAAAGCCAACAGTTAGTCCCACAGAGAGTTTACGGAATCTGTGCTGATTATAGCCATTATACTGATGAATGTTCGCAGCTCCAGCAGGAAGACAACACCGTGGCAGCCACTCATAACTTCTATGACTGCCCCAACCAAGGGTACAATCAAGGTGGCAATTATAGCCATGGATGGCAAGACAATTCTAACCAGAATTGGAGGGACAATAACAACAGAGGAGGTAGAGACAATCAGGGAAATCAGAGGTGGAATAACAACAACAACAAGCAGCAGAACCAGAACCAGCCTTACAAAGCACCTCACATGAGACAATCCCAAGGACCACAGAATAACCAACAGCAGACCTCTCAACTTACTTATCCTTCCTCATCTTCTAATGACGACTTACTACAATCTATTGATCGGAGGCAACAGACCATGGAAAATAACCTTTATGCTACACTAAATGTTCTAAACTCTACCCTGCAAGCTCTTGTCTCACAGATTGGATCAATGAATAACTCCAATAACCAGCCCTTGAGCTCCAGTGGAATCCCCTCTCAACCATTACCCAATCCAAAGGGTGGCATTAATGCCATCACCCTAAGGTCCGGAACCACACTGCAGGAGAGGAATCAGGAGGAGCCAAGCCCACCAGAACACGCCTCAGCTGAAGAGGTAGTGGAAATAGAAGATGTTGAAGAGGAAGAAGACATGCAGGACATAGATGAAAAAGAAGAAGTTCAACCACAGGAGGAAGTACCAAAGGGCGCAGACACTGCAGAAGACACCACTCCCATTCCATTTCCACAACTTGTAAGAAAGCCCAGGAAGCAGCTGGAACCTGATCCCAAAATGGTAGAGATATTCAAAAAGGTTGAGGTAACTATTCCTCTTTTTGATGTTATTCAACAGGTACCTAAATATGCAAAGTTTCTAAAAGATTTATGTATACATAAAGACAAAATTAATGAATTAGAAATTATTCCTTTAGGTAGTTCCATATCCGCTTTAATGGGAGGTTTACCTAAAAAGTGTAGTGACCCAGGTCCATGTATGGTTAATTGTACTATTGGTGGTGTAGTATTTTCTGACTGCATGTGTGATTTAGGAGCATGTGTGAGTATAATGCCTTTGTCTATATATGATATTTTGAGGCTCCCTCTCTTAAAAAGGTCGGCAGCTCGTTTTGTGTTAGCAGATAAAAGCATTATTACAGTGGCTGGAGTTGCTGAAGATGTATTAGTGGGCATTAAGAGGCACACATTTTCCATTGATTTTTATATCCTGGAGATGCCCCAAAATGACTCAGAGAAGTCATCATCAATCCTACTCGAAAGACCATTCCTGAAGACCTCGAAGTTCAAATTAGATGCTTTTTCAAGAACATACTCTTTTGAAATAGATGGCCGAGTAGTAGTCTTCAATCTGAATGGAGTTATGAAGCATCCTCCAGAGGATCATTCTATCCTCCAGTGTGACATTATAGATGAAACCGTGGCTGAAGTTCACCAGGAGGAATTTGAAGAGAAGTACATAGGACAAGGTCCAAGTGTGGGGATATTCTCTGAGGACAATGACAGTACTTTACCATTGTCACCAGCTCCAGACAACCCAGAGCCTGACCATGATCAGAAGTTGGAATTAAAACCCCTTCCTCCACACCTCAAATATGCTTACCTTGAAGCCGAGCAGAAGTTTCCAATTATCATTGCAAGGGAACTCACTTCTCAACAGGAAGAGCAGTTACTTAGTGTGCTGAGGAGGCACAAGAAGGCAATTGGTTGGAGTTTGGCAGACATAGTAGGCATCAACCCTCAAGTCTGTGAGCATAGAATATTTTTAGAAGGGGGAGCAAGACCTGTCCGTCAACCCCAGAGAAGACTAAATCCCACTATCTTAGAGGTTGTCAAAAAGGAAGTGACCAGACTACTGGAGGCAGATATCATCTATTACATCTCAGACAGTGAATGGGTAAGCCCAGTACAAGTGGTGCCCAAGAAGTCTGGAGTCACTACAGTGAAGAATGAGCACGGAGAGCTCATGGCAACCAGAGTTCAGAACGCCTGGAGGGTCTGCATTGACTACAGACGCCTCAACCAGGCCACTCGTAAGGATCACTATCCTCTTCCATTCATTGATCAAATGATGGATCGCCTGTCAGGTAAATCACATTATTATTTTTTAGATGGTTACACACGTTATTTCCAGATTCATATAGCTCCTGAGGATCAGGAAAAGACCACTTTTACATGTCCTTTTGGGACTTATGCTTACAGGAGAATGCCCTTTGGCTTGTGCAATGCACCAGCTACCTTTCAAAGGTGCATGATGAGTCTTTTCTCTGATCTCATTGAGGACTGTATGGAAGTTTTTATGGATGATTTTAGTGTGTACGGCGATTTCTTTAGCCTTTGCTTAGATGGATTATCTAGAGTATTAGATAGATGTGTCAATACAAACCTTGTATTAAATTTTGAAAAATGTCACTTTATGGTAAAACAAGGTATTGTACTAGGACATGTTGTGTCTAATACTGGCATTTCTGTAGATCCAGCAAAGGTGGATGTTATTTCTAGTTTACCTTACCCCTCTTCTATGAGGGAAGTCCGTTCGTTCCTTGGCCATGCAGATTTTTACAGGAGATTCATTAAGGACTTCAGTAAGGTAGCACTTCCCTTATCCAGGCTACTGCAGAAAGATATTGAGTTCGAATTCAGTGAAAATTACAAACAAGCATTTGATAAGCTGAAGACCGCCCTGACTCAAGCTCCAATTGTGAGAGGACCAGACTGGAGCCAGCCATTTGAAATAATGTGCGATGCCTCCAATCATGCAGTAGGAGCAGCACTGGCTTAGCGTGAAGGTAAGGACCCCTTTGTTATTGCTTTTGTGTCTAAAACTTTAGATGCCGCTCAGTCCAATTACACTACTAATGAGAAAGAGCTGCTTGCTATTGTTTTTGCTCTGGATAAATTCAGAGCCTATTTACTTGGTACGAAGGTAGTAGTGTACTCAGATCACGCAACTCTAAAGTATCTATTAGCTAAAAAGGGGTCCAAACCAAGGCTTATACGTTGGATACTGCTATTACAAGAATTTGATTTAGAAATTAAGGATAGGAGTGGTAACCAGAATTTAGTGGCAAACCACTTGAGTCGCCTTGAGCACATTACAGATGACCCTACCTCTATAGCTGATAATTTCCCATTTGATAACCTGCAAGCAGTATCTGAGGTAGTCCCTTGGTATGCATCTGTAGCTAATTATCTTGTTAGCCGCACCTTTCCTCCAAACTTTTCTAAGCATCAAAGAGACAAGATGAAAAGCGAGTCTAAATATTATATATGGGATGACCCATATTTATGGAGATGTGGCGCTGACCAGGTAATTAGACGGTGTGTACCTCAATCAGAATTCCAGTCCATCTTAGAGGCATGTCACTCATCTGAGAGTGGAGGACATTTGGGCCCTCAAAGAACAGCTAGAAAAATCTTAGACTGTGGATTCTGGTGGCCTACACTTTTTAGAGACGCTGCTGAATTTTGTAGATCTTGTTTTTCATGCCAAAAATTTGCTAATATATCCAAGAGGGATGAGATGCCTCAACAAATTATGCTTTTCTGTGAAATCTTTGACGTTTGGGGCATTGACTTCATGGGTCCATTTCCAAATTCTAATGGTTATTTTTACATATTGTTAGCTGTGGATTACATTTTCAAATGGGTGAAAGCAATTCCTACCTGCACTGATGATGCTAACACTGTTGTTTCCTTTATGAGAAACCACATTATTTGTCGCTTTGGATCACCACGAGTAATCGTGAGCGATCAAGGCACCCATTTTTGTAACAGGAGACTAACAGGATTGATGAAGAAGCATGGGATAATTCATAAGGTTGCAACAGCCTACCACCCTCAGACTAATGGGCAAGCCGAGGTGTCAAACAGAGAGATAAAGCATATCTTGCAGAAGATAGTCAAACCTCATAGAAGAGACTGGAGCACCAGGCTACAAGATGCACTCTTGGCATACAGAACATCATACAAAACACCCATTGGGATGAGTCCTTTCCGCTTAGTTTATGGTAAAGCTTGTCATCTCCCTGTTGAAGTAGAGCACAAAGCCTTTTGGGCAGTAAAAGAGTGCAACATGGGAATTGAGAAAGCCAGAGCTGAAAGGAAATTGCAACTGCAAGAACTGGAAAACCTTCGCCTAGAAGCTTATGAGAACTCAAGACTATACAAGGAGAAGATGAAGGCTGTACATGATCAGCACATCAAGAGAAAAGAGTTCCAACCTGGAGACTTAGTCCTCCTTTATAAGTCTCGACTAAGGCTCATGCCAGGCAAGTTGAGATCAAGATGGGAAGGTCCATACAGAGTAGAGAAGGCCGAACCATACGGAGTTTACCACCTAAGCCATCCTTCAAGCTCTGAACTTATCAAGGTTAATAGACATCGTTTAAAGCTGTACCATGGCAAGAAGCTGAAAAAAAAAAGGAGCTCGAGATCTTCCTCTTGGAAGATCCCCACATAGCCGATGCCTGAGCTAGTGGAGCGTCCAACTTACGGACGTTAAAGCAAAGTGCTAGGTGGGAGACAACCCACCATGGTATGATCGTTCTTTTCTTTCTTCTCAGTTTTCCTATTCAATAACTCTTCTCTTTATTAGTACATTTCGTGCATCTGCATTTACATACTTTTATTTAAAAAAAAAATTTCACACGACGCGACCGCCTCATTGACGCGTCCGCGTCGCAGAAGATGGGAGGAAATAATAAAACAAACAAAGAGTCCCGCAAGAGCGTGGCTGGAGGCGTGCCAGTGGCACAAAACGCCCCACGCGACCGCGTCGCCGACGCGTCCGCGTCACTAGGGAACATTGGCCTCCCACGCGACCGTGTCACTCACGCGGTCGCATGCCCTGAAATTCGGCGTGAAAAGGGTGCACGACCAAAAGTTGTGCTAGAGTGGTGCTGGATTGGTGCTGAACGCACAATCTTTTCCACGCGGCCGCGTGACCGACGCGACCGCGTCATGTCCTTCTCATGGCCACTCACGCGATCGCGTCACCCCAGATTTGGTAAAAATAAACTTTCAAACAGAGAGTTGTGCGAGTGCGAGGCTACCGTCGCGCCAGTAGCATGAAACGGGTCACGCGACCGCGTGACCGACGCGACCACGTCAATTATCATAATCGCAATTTGCGCGACCGCGTGCCCCACGCGGCCGCGTCGCTTGCGCTGCACAGCTTCCCTGATTTGCCAATTATCTTATCTTTCTTTTACCCAAATCCTATTTTCTCTTTTCCCTCCTTATTTCTTCCTTCTTCTTTCTTCCTTCTTTCTCACTTTCTACTTTCTCTCTCTCTCTCTCTCTCTCTCTCTCTCTCTCTCTCTCTCTCTCTCTCACCTCCATTAACAAGGTTTTCTTTTCTTCTTCTCCCCTTACTTTTCTATTATTATTCTTCTTTTATATTTTACTTTCTTTTATTTTCTTTTTACTTTCATTATCCATATTTTCTTTTTCTTTCTTTTTCCTTTTTACTTGGTGTTGGAATTTTATTTGAGTCATTATTTCTCACTATATGCTTGTGGATTGTTGTAAAATTGTTTGGAAATTATATATTGTTTTTTTTAAAAGTGTTGCTTGCATGTTTAATTTAATACTTTCTATACCCTCTTTACCATGCATGCTATGTATTTGTAAAAAAGCCCATATGGCATTATGCATTTTCCTACGTTATTCTATTCTACTACTCTAAATGCTTGCTTTTCACAAAACCCTTTTTATATTTTATTACTTAAATATAATTGTTATTATAAACAAATTGTTAGTTTGAAAGACTTGGTAACCTAACTTGGACATTGAATGCTTGATCTATACTCCTCATGCCTTTGCCTGCATACCAATAAACCTCTTGCATTTAATTGTCCTCATATGCACTTGCTATATTTCCATTGATGACCTTTTCACATGTAGTCATGACCATGTGTTAATGACATCCTCTTTACCGTGCATTGATTATTACTCCTACAACCCTCTTCCTTGCTCTTTCTCTTTGAACTTAATTTCCTTCCTCTTCCCTTTTTCAGGATGGCCACCAAGAAAGGAAAGGAGAAGGCTACTCCTAAACAACCAGCAAGAAGAGGAACAAAAAGAGCATTAGTGGCAGAACCCTCTTCAACTGCGGTTAAACCCTCAACAAAAAGAACTAAGAGGATTATAAAGGTTGATGATAAAGAAAAAGCCTTCCCAGCAAAGGACACTGCGCGATTTTCCAATCGCTACTGTGAGCAGATGTTCCCCATCCTGGCAGAAAGGAGCTACAACAACGAATACCTTCTTCTCCTCCCAAACCATATTGCTACCTTTGTTGAGCCGCAAATTGCACAAAGACAATGGGGTTTCCTACAGAGACAGCCGAGGCAGGTCAATCTTTCTTGGGTAGTCGAGTTCTACTCCAACTTCCACCTGCCAACCCTGCAGTCTGTTTTTGTTCGTCAGAAGCAAGTCCCCATTACAGAAGAGGCCATTCAAAGAGCTCTAGGTCTTCCCCCTATTCCAGAAGGTTTGGACGCCTTTCAAGAAGCCGCACTCAAGCGCCAGATGTACCAATTTGACTGGGACGCCGTTCTCAGAGTTATCGCACTACCTGGCAGCCGCTGGATCTACGGATACCATCGTACCTGCCCTAAGGGAATATCGGCTTCAGCACTTACCTTGGAGGCTCGCGTATGGGCACAGATCATGTCCCATTACGTCCTCCTGAGCACTCACGAGTCCTCCTTCACTGCGGACATGGCCGTTCTACTATGGTGCATCCTTACAGACCAACCTCTGAACCTACCAAGACACATCCGGAATGTCATGGGACACGTACAAATTGTGGGCAACTCACCTTTTCCCGCCTTGGTCTCAGATCTTGTCTCAGCAGCCGGAGTCTCCTACAGAGCTGGGGACACCAAAGCCATGCTTCCACGGGATGATCAGTATGCCCCTAACGGGAAATACATCAGACCTCCACCAGCCGCCACAAGCCATCAGACTGAACCGGTTGAAGATATTCCTTCTTCAACACCACAAGTACCTACAACAGACCAACTGCTCCATCAGATACACGAAAGGTTGGATCTGCAGGAACACAAAGCTAAGATGAGAGAGTGCCGTAACAAGCGCCGATTCACATACCTCAAGGAGCTGATTATGGGAAAATTCAAGGACTCAGACACCCCAGATTCTACTTTCTTTACCAACACAGGAAGCCATGATGGCCCAGACTGTGGAGATACTGCTACCAGCCCACCTTTGTTTCTGATAGATGGCACCGAGGACGGTGCAAAGCCTTAAGTGTGGGGAGGTCGGTTAGTACCTGACTTCCGGAGGTAATTTCTCTTCCTTAAACACCAATAAATTAGGATATTTAGTTAGTTTTTCTTTTATAGAATAGGATAAATTGCATAGTAATAGATTAGTTGCATGCATGTTCTACTTGATTGAAAAGATAATAAGTTTCTTCTAAGACTCTATTTTTGGAACAAAAATTTCACTAATTTTAATTAAAACTTTTATGTTAAATTTGCTTGAAGTTGTATTTGGAACATGATTTTTGAGCTAAAGAACACACAACCTATGAGATTTGAGCCTTTATGCATGGTTACATTATTTAACCATAATTATTTTATTCTTGTGTGTTTACTTCTCTATGATTGTAATCTATATTTTGTTCCATCCTATATATATGAGGCCATTAATTGTTTAGCTCACTTATCCAAATTAAGCCTACCCTTTCAATTACCTTTGTTAGCCACTTTGAGCCTTTAAATCCCATTTGTTCTATATTTTACCACATTACTAGCCTTAAGCAGAAAAATAATTATATATCCCAAACTGAATCTTTGGTTAGCTTAAGATAGAATTGTGCGTGCTAATTAAGTATGGAAAATTGTGGGAACAAAAGATAATAAGGGAATGTGTCATGATAATATAATGGAAATTTGGAGACCTACTCATGTGAAACTATAAAAATTAAAAATCTATGTGCATTGATAAGCTATGTTTATTTTTATGCTTATGAAAAAAATATTCAATAAATAAATAAGGGGATAAAATTACCCCAATGTAAAGTTAAGAATTCAAAGATCAATGCATGTATGATAAAATTAAGATAAAAAGTTGATACATGAGTATGGAATGTGAAAGGGAAATTTTGGGTAGCTAGGTATGAATTCTAAAGTTATATAGAATATATATATAGGTTATGTTAAAGCTTGGGTTAATTAAAGATTCAGTTTATAAGCTTACTTAGCCATATATGTATCCTTACCATTACTTTAGCCCCATTACAACCTTGAAAAGACCTCATGATGTTTGCATTAGTATATTAAATGTTGTTGATTGGTTAGGAGAAGAACAAAAATTAGAGAGCACGATTAGAGAAGGATAGAGTGATTGCCCTATACACTAGAGAGATTAGAGCGTACATACATCATCAGTGAGGGTTCAATGCTTAAAATTCTATGTTCCCTGCTTTCATGAGCTACCTTCTTGCATTTTTATCTGTTCTTACTGCATGAGAATTGAATTAGTGGAATTTGATTTGTAATTGTTTTGAAGAGCTTATTTACTATTGATTAAGTGGACAAGAATCATATAGTTGCATTCACATATATAGGTTGCATTGCATTGCATGAGTTTTACATGTTCCTACTCATCTGTTTTATCTCCTTCAACTAAGTATGAGGACATGCTAATATTTAAGTGTGGGGAGGTTGATAAACTACTATTTTATGGTTTATAATGTGTTTAATTGTGTGGTTTTATCATGATCTTTACCCACTTATTCATATAATTAGCATGCATTTATAATTCCTTCCTAAAATTATTACATGATTGAAAACTACTTCCTAGAGACTTTTAATTATGTATTTTAATTCTCCTTTATTTCATTCGATGCCGTGATCTATGTGTTAAGTGTTTCAGGCTTTATAGGGCATGAATGAGTTGGAGATTGGAAAAGAAGCTTGCAAAAATGGAAGGAACACAAGAAGTTGAGGAGATGACCAGCGAGAAGTGACGCGGCCGCATGGCTCACGCGACCGCACGAAAGAGAGGAAATCGCAGTGACGCGGCCGCATGGCTCACGCAACCGCGCGGATTGGAATAGCACAAGTGACGCGGAAGCGTGGACGATGCGCCCACGTGGCAAGCAAAACGACGAATGACGCGTCCGCATGAATGACGCGATCGCGTGACGTGCGCGATCTGCATAATCTGCAGAATTCGCTGGGGGTGATTTTGGGCCCTACTTTGACCCAGTTCTCGGCTCGGAAAAGCATACTAGAGCCAGAGAACATGCAGAAATCAACAACAACATTAGTTCTACATAGTTTTTAGTTTTTAGATCTAGTTTTACTTCTCCTCTAGGTTTTCTCTCTCTACACATTCATAGTTCTTAGGATTTTAATTTCTATTGTTCTTTGCATTGGGATATTGAGAAGAGTTATTACCTCATCAAGACTTCGTCATTCTAGTTCGTTTTCTTTACTTGGCTTTACTCTTCCATGTCCTTTAATTTACTCAATTTTATTATTGGATTATTTTAGAATTTATTAATACAAGAATTACTTTTATTTTTAATTGATTCCTTTGAGTTTTATTTATCATGTCTTCCTTTAATTCCCTTTCTTATGTTATGAGTTCTACATTCACAATGAGCGAGTAGTTCCTTAACTTGATGGGGAGTTGATTGAAAGGAACCCTTGAGTTGGGGTGCTTAAAAGAAAAATTGTAATTGGGTTTATTGTTGGAATGCTCTCTAATCACTGACACTAATCCTTTTCAATTGAGCGGATTGAGACTTGTGAATAGAAACAGCATTCCAACTTGTTTGACCTTCCCTTACCTAGTAAAGGATAACTAAACAGAACAACCTTCAATTATCAATTAATCTTGAGAGTACTGCAACAAGAATAGGGCTTCCAACTAATCTACTCCCAGTCAAGGCTTCTATTTAAATTACTTAATTTCTCCAATTTAATTTCCTGTTTATTCAACTCAAACTCTTTTTGAAAACATCTGATTAATAAAATAGCACACCTTTCTACAACTCGTTGGGAGACGACCTGGGATTCATACTCCCAGTATTTTAATTTTAATTTTTGTGACATCCTTCTAAATTGATAAGTGGATTTCTGGTTGGTTAAGAACTATACTTGCAACGCACATCTTATAACAATTCTTGACTCGCCAATTTCCGCCACGTCACTTAGTCCTTCAATCCTCGTGGGATCGACCCTCACTCACCTGAGGTATTACTTGGTACGACCCGGTGTACTTGCCGGTTAGTCTGTGGTTATAAATTACTGCACCAATAACCTCCTCCGGTTTCGTATGGGTACAATCCAACTCCTAATGCATACCAACCTAATGGATGTGGTGACCCTCATTGTGGTTGTCAACCACAATCACCATATGCATGTGACTCTCTTTCTCAACATAGCTTTTAACAACCCTACTCACTAGCTTCATACCACCATTCACCTCCATATGATCCTAACCCATATCCACCATACTAACCACCATATGAACCATACCTAGAATCACCACATTTCCAACACCAATACTCCCAAGAACCACCAATTCCATATATACCACCTCAAGACTCTCACCAATATGAACCACCTTCCAAATACCATACATTTCTCTCAAACAATGAACCCTCTCTTCCACCACCACCTTCATTGGACAAATCTCTCCAACTCCTAATGCAAAAACAACAACAACTTCGAACTCGTTGCCAAAAGTAAGGGAAAGTCGTGGCTAGCTTAACCAAAGTGATGAGCCAGTTGGCATTATTGTGCTCAAATATCCAAGACACCCTTATTGTTAAATATGGAGGATTAATTGAGGAGTACAATGAGTAGGAGAATTTGGAGTTTCAAGGAGAAGAGAATGAGTTGAAGCAAGAGTTGCAACAAGAGAAGGAAGTAGAGATAATTGAAATGGAAGAAGTAGTTGAAGATTTAGGAGATGTTGAATGCAAAGAGGAATCTAAAATTATAGAACCCTCTTCCATGGAGTTTGAAAGTGATGTTGAGGAGGCTAGTGCACAACCTCCAAAGCATAATGTGATTAAAGAATTGGAAGAAGTGGGACAAGCAATAAGTCCCCATATTTATGATGATTCCGCATCAACATATGATCCTTTTGAGCTTGATGAATCATTTCCCATTGAATTTGAAGTGGATGTTGAGGTAGATTTCACTCAACCTCCAAGATATGATTTGAGTGATGGGGAAGAGCTACAGTATATTAGTGAAGAAGCATTTGAACTTGAGGAAGCTTGGCAAGAGGTAGAGCTTGAAGAATCTTGTCAAGTGGTGGAAGCCCTTCAAAGAGGGTGGGTGGGAGTAGAAATTGTCCTATCAAGACCGTTAGAAACTTCTCTACCTAGGCCGTCATCTAATCCTTCATTTGAGTGGGTAAAACTTATTACTCTTAGCTTTATTATCCCACTTGAATTTGATTTGCTTGAAAGGAATGGCCAACTTAGGGCGCTTTGTGGAATGAAGCGTAAGAGAATGATGTTTAATGGTAGGCGTTGTAAATCTAGGCTCATTATGGTTGAGGCTTCAAGGTTTAGATGCGAAGGTTGGACTAGTGCTCAATTGGATGGGTCTAGGAGGATAGTTTGGTGCCTACATGAGAATTCCAAGGCAAAATCACCCAATTGGAATTATGATGATCAACTTGAAGACGGGTGTGAAAACAAAGTGTGGGACCCCGGATTACAAAAAGAGGATAAATTTTGGGAGCTCATGGTTTGTGAAGAAATCCGTCAAAACTTGGAGTTATTAATTTTGAATAATGGAGCTTATTGGAAGTCCAAGCATTGGTGAAAGTTCCAAGATGAATTCAAGCACAAGCCACCTTGATGAGAGCTCCCCATAACTCCAACATAAGGACAATAAATAAAAGTACTAGGTATGAGACACCCCACCATGGTAAAATCTTTTCATTTTCGTCTTTTTTAAATATTAGTACAATTAGTTTAATTTCATGTTTATTTTGGATTGTTGAGTTTATTTGGTAGTCTAGTATGTTAAATAAGGTTTTATAGTGCTTTGGTAGTTGTTTGGATGTTTGGAATGCTTGGTTTGGTGCAAGAAATTGGAAAATTTTGAAAAATAGAGCACCCAGCCACGCGTACGCGTCACCCACGTGTACGCGTGACTCCCAAGTTTCCAACATCTCATGCATACGCCTCGCCCACGCGTACGCGTGACCCCCAATTTTTTTCAGGCGCAGTACAAAAATCAGAGAGTTGTGCACGTAGTGTGCTGAAATTGTGTGTCTAGCACAATTTTGACCTACGCGTACGCGTCACCCACGTGTACGCGTCGTCTTCTTTTCTCTCCCATCACACGTGCGCGTCGATGATGCGTGCGCATCGTGCTCCATTCCTGCCATGCACGCGTACACATGACCTGACGCGTACGCGTGACGCCCTGCCCTGTTTCACTCACCTTCTTTTCTTCTCTTCTCTCTATTTCTTTTCTTCTTCCCTCTTCTTTTCTTTTCTTTCCCTCCTTCAACCATTATCCAACACTACCAATTACCCTCTATCACCATCTCTTTTAGTTAGTTAATTAGTTAGTTACTTAGTTAGTTTAATTTCTGTTTAATTTTCTATTTTTCATGATAAGTGTTGGATTATTAATCTTGTTTGCTGTTTATTGCTACTGATTACTAGTAGGATGTTATTTTAACATCATTATTGTTAATATTCATTGTTGGGTTTCTTTTATTGAGGTTGCCTTTTATTGCTTGGTTTTGAATTGATCATGCTTAACATTCGTGTATACCAAGTACTTATAACCTTCAAGAATGTTTTTAGGTTTCTAAATTGCATGTTTTGGCCAGCATGTGATTTGATTTCATTATCTATGATGAGGCAATTGTGTATTATCAATGCATTTTTTGTTAGGTGATGCGTGTTTATGATTGACCTTTATTTACATTATCTATTTCATGCATTGAAATTTTGGAATTATGAAATTGGATCGTAAGCTTACCTAATTGCATATTTTTTAGCTTTCCAAGTTTTGTGGACCATGTTTGCTATATGATTGATTTTCACTTCTATCTTATTTTTCCTAAGTTCCATAGCACCCATGTGTTCCACCTCTATGTCACTTAGGTGTTGCAAACAAATTTCAATATATGTCATTGTTTGATGTGTGAGCTCTATATTTCATTTGGTTCACTAAATTTACTTGCACATCAATCAATGTCCATTCCTTATCCATTTCACAATTGCTCTTTATTGCTTGAATGCTTTTATGCTTCTTTATTGCTTGTTTGGTTGTCTTAACCTACAAGTTTTCTTTGAAGTATTTCAAGCACACTAGAATGAGTGAAGTGTATGCTTTCTTTTGTGTACTTGTAACATAACTTTTAATATCAGTGTGTGTGTTCTAAATTAAACTGCATGTAACGTAGGACTCACACACTATTCTTCATTAATGTCACACTAATTCACTCACTTCATTCTAGTGATCATGACCTCATTCCAACAGTTTATGCTTCCTTGCTTTTCATTTTACAGTGTTATTTTCTATTTTTCATGGGTGAGTCATCATAAACAAAAATGGAAGTGAAAAAAAGAACATGCAGCAACCGGTTGACCCACCAGCTGAAGGTGGCAACCCGGACAGTCGCCGTACCCCCTTGCTCATCTTTACATGCACCGAAGACGGTGCAAACTTTTAAGTGTGGGGAGGTCGTCCGACCAATCGGCCATTTTTGGGTGACAAATTTCTAATCCCAACACTTTTGCATTTCATTTTTTTAGGTCTTTTAGGATTCTTAGTTGCATTTTCTTGTTTTGCATATATATATATATATATATATATATATATATATATATATATATATATATATATATATATATATATATATATATATATATAATAAGCTTAGTCAAGATAATGAAAATTTCCAAGAAATTCATCTATAGGGCACCCCAATTGATTTGAGTAAAAAAAAATTTTTTTAGAACTTGCTTGAATTATATATTGTGGAACATATTTTTTTGAGCTAAGAACACATAAGCATGTGAGTTTTTAGCCTAATTGTGTGGTTACATCATATAACCACTATTTTTCATTCTTGTGTGTATTATTCTCTTTCTATGATTGTAATCTTTGATTTGTTTGATTCTTTATGTCCATTATTTTGTGTATGAATGCACTTATATGATTGAGGTCATTGTTTCAAATAGCTCACTTACCCAAATAGCCTACCCTTTTATCTTCCATTATTAGTCAACTTTGAGCCTATGCTAAACCCATTTTTTCTTAATTTTAGCACATTACTAGCCTTAAAGCGAAAAATAATAAATGTCTTTAATTTGGATCTTTGATTAGCTTAGGCTAGTGAGAGTGTTTATCATTCAATTATGGGAGAGTTGGGAACATTAAGTGAGATAAAAGAGTGTTTTGAGTTTTCATTGAGAATATTAGGAATTGGGTACATACTCATGCATTAAATATTTAAAACATATACATTGGTACCTTTGTATATAATTCATCAAAAAGAAAAAGAGAAAAACAAAAGAAAAAAATGTAGAAAAATAAAAAGAAAAAAAATAGAAAAAGAAAAGAAAAAGGAACCAATAAAAAAGGGACAAAATGCTCCAAAGTAAAGTAATAATAATCAATGCATATAGGTTGTGATAAAAAAGAGAATGCATGAGTGTATGAAAAAGTAAAGAATGGGTAGTTAGGTTAGCTTTGAAATTATATAGGTTGTCATAGGTTAGGTGGGAAGTTTAAGTTAATCAAAGATTCAAATTCTAGTCCACTTGATCAAATACAATCCTACTTTGACCCTAGCCCCATTACAACCCATGGATAAGTTCTCATGATATTTGTATGCATGCATTGAATAATTGTTGATTCTTATATGAAAAACAAATCTTGGAAAGCATGATTAGGGGAGAATTGATTGAATCAATCCTATACACTTGAGCGACTAAAGCGGATACACATCCGGTGAGGGTTCGATTGCTCAATTACATGTTTTAACCTATGATCATCTCTTTTCTTGCAAGTTTGTAAAATCTTTTTAATAACTCAATTCAATTTTGGGTTTGACTTGGTTGTTAATATCTTTAGCCCTTGTGTTCATATATGTATTTTTGGGAATTGATTTATTTTGACCAAGTAATTGCATGCATGTAGATAGATTGCATATAGATAGTTTACTTGCATTGAATAAATGTTGATACCCTTTGTCTCTTTTTTGAGTTTAGCATGAGAACATGCTTAGTTTAAGTATGGGGAGGTTTAATAAACCCCAATTTTGTGGTTTATCTTGTACTTAATTTAAGGGATTTTATCAACTTATCTCACATTTATTCAATGAAATAGCATAGTTTTGTAATTCTCCCTAAATTTGTGCTTAAGTGTGAAAACATATTTTTTTCCTTTAAATAGCTAAATTTGATTCACTTTGATTCCATTCGATGCCTTGATATGTTTGTTAAGTGATTTCAGGCTTATAAGGCAAGGATGGGATAGAAGAAGTGAGGAGAAAATCATGCAAAGTGGAGAATTCATGAAGGAATGAGCATTTGGAGGATTCAAGCCCACGCGCATGCGTAATCCACGCGTACACGTGAGGAGAAAATTTGCTAGCGACGTGCACGCGTTGACCACGTGCACACGTGACGTTGATCACGTGACCTCATTAAAGTGAATTCGCTGAGGGCGATTTCTGAGCTTTTCAGGCCTAAATCCAACTCATTTCTGAGGCTATTTGATGCAGAATTCAAGATTGGACAAGGGGGGAGTAATTAATTAGTGTAGGAAACATGCCTTAGGTTAGTTCTAGAGAGAGAAGCTCCATCTTCTCTCTAGAAATTAGGGTTCTTAGCTTAATTTCCTTCTAGATTTAGGTTTTGATTCTCGTTTTCAATTAGTTTCTCTTGTAATTTCTTGTTCCTATATCTTTTTTCTCTTAGTTTATATTGTTAATTTTTCCTTTATGCCTCTTTTTATGTTGATGAACTCTTGTTGGATTTGGATTTCATTTAATGCAATTTATGTTTTATGTTCCTTTATTGTTTAATTGAGTTGTTATTATTGTTTTCTTGCAATTGGTAGTTGTGGATTTATTATTCTTGCACTTTTATGATGCTTTCCTTTTATGCCTACCAAGTATTTGACAAAATACTTGGTTGGGTTTTAGAGTAGCTTTTTGAGCATTCTTGGCTTGGAAAGAGAAATTAGGTAATCTTGAGTCATTAACACCTAACTTATGTTGGTGATCTAGAGTTGTTAGTTAATACTGTTTCCATTGACTCTAATCTCTTACTAATTCAATTAGTAAGTTGATTAGGACTTTTGGATTGAGATTAACTAGTCCTATTTGACTTTCTTCCTATATTGAAGATAACATTGTACATTCTTCCGATGTTGGAGATGACTTAATAGGATTAGCTCTTGTTAATCATTGTATGATAATTAATGACTAGGATAGAAAACCTATTTTCTCAATCCTTGCCATGAATGTCTCTCTTTTTAGTATTTGCTATCTTTAGTTGTTTGCTTTATTTTCTTGCCATTTAATTTCTTGTTTTATCAATCCAACCCCCTTGAACCTCATAACCAATAATTGAGCACTCGATTGTAATTCTTAGGGAGAACGTTTTGGGACTAATACTCTTGGTTATTTTACTGGGTTGGACTCGTGACAACCAAAAATTAAATTTTGTTGGAGGATTGGTTGTTAGTCTAGACTATACTTACAACGAAGTGATTTAATTTTATTGAGAAATTCTAGATCAACACAAAATACTGCATCAAGACGTCGATACCTGAACCCCACATCGGTCTCCCAATGAACTAACATGGCGTTCTTTACCTCCGGTCGAAGACCGCCCGTCCGCTGGTCCCGCCCATGATGAACATCATCTAGCATCTGCTGGAACCACCAACGCATTCGATAGTCGAATGTCTTCTGGATGGCCAAGTCGTATTCAGCATCCCAAATGAAGTTAACTGGAACAAAGAAACGTTAAAATTAATTCAGCAAGATAGAGGATATAAACTAGTTAAAAAGGTTTGAAAGAGAAACAATGAAAGTAATTACCGCCCATTTCTCAAACCAGCGCTGCTTGGTCTCAGCAAGGATCTTCATATAGCTGGGTCAGGGTTGGTCGTACATCAGTTTGATGACATTGGTCATCTTCTGAGTATACGCGTTGGGGTTCGGGAAAAACCTAACAACAACCAACAAACAAGAATTTACCTGAATCCACCCAAATCAACCTAAATCCACTAAACAGGAATCAATTTTCAGAAACTTTCAGTAATAACAGGAATTATAATCAGTAAAACTAGAAATCATTAACTAGCTTTTCAAATCGATCTAAATCCACTAAACAGGAATCAATTTTCAGGAACTTTCAGCAATAATAGGAACCATGAACTTTCAGCAATAACAGGAACCATAATCATTAAAACTAGAAATCAGTAAGCAGCATTCCAAATCAACATAAATCCACTAAATAAGAATCAATTTTCAGGAACTTTCAGCAATAACAGGAACCATAATCATTAAAACTAGAAACAATATCCAGCATTCTAACCTAAATCAACTAAACTAGAAATAATTCTGGCATTTTCAGCGATAACCATAAACAGAAAATATGTGAGCATTGAACGTGATAGTTACCTCGTGCCGCCATCAGGCCAAATGCTCAACCGTACGATGGAAGGTGGTAGAGGGGCATCAGTTGGTGTCTCACTTCTGTGGCTAAACTCCGGGGCTGCGGCGGCATCCAGAGGCTGAGTCGCCGTGGACGTGGGTTGCTAAGCAGTAGGAGGCGGCATCCTCGCCGTGGATGGAGGCACGTAGTTGGGGTTAGGGACCATGATGAACGGTTGGTCTGCTAGACTCACAACCTGTGGTGTGATCGGGGTGGTTGGAGTAGAGGGAGAGGATCCAGAAGTCCCGGGAGTACTGGATGAAACCCTCCCTCTACCCCGACCACGACCAGCAGCCTGATCCGCAACACCTCTTCCTGTCGTCATGTCCGCATATATCAAATTATCAAACAATCTCAGCAACAATTTCTCAGCAAAACAGTCATCACCGCAGCAATTAATATAATTAGACAATTCCAAACACTTCAAGCATTCAAAATCTAATGTGGCGAGTCAAGCATAACTTAATCAATCTAAATACACTAAGATTAGAAAACTAAACTGAACTAACTTTGAAACTGATTCAAAAGTAAAATTCTAATTGTACTCAAACCTAAATTAAATTAAACTAAAATTTAAAAAATTATCTAACAATCTCAGCAACAATTTCTCAGCAAAACAGTCATCAATGCAGCAATTAACATAATTAGACAATTTCAAACACTTCAAGCATTTAAAATCTAATGTATTGAATCAAACATAACTTAATCAACCTAAATACACTAATATTAGAAAACTAAACTAAACTAACTTTTGAAACTGATTTAAAATTAAAATTTTAATTCTACTCAAACCTAAACTAAATTAAACTAAAATTAAAAAATTATTTAACAATCTTAGCAACAATTTCTCAGCAAAACAGTCATCAATGCAAAAATTAACACAACTAGACAATTCCAAATACTTCAAGTATTCCAAATCTAATGTATTGAATCTAACTTAACTTAATCAACCTAAATCCATTAAAAGTAGAAAACTAAACTGAACTAACTTCAAAACTGATTCATAATTAATATTGAAATTCTACTCAAACCAAAACTACATTAAACTACAATTAAAGGAAGTGAAAAAGAGTTGTTCAAGAACCTGTAATGAAGAACAGAGCAAGAAATAAGGAAACACGTGGATGTTGCAGTGGTAGTCGCCGAAGTTGCTGTGGCGGCAGATGGTGGTGATGGCAAAGGAGAGAGAGAAAGTCATTGGAAGAAAGAGAAGAAAAAGGGGTATCCGTAAAGGTATGACGGCAACGGGGAGGGACTGGCGACGGCGGTGTTCTCGGCAGCAACGGGAGAGGGCAGAAAACTGAGGTGGTGGCGATGATGTGAGAGAGAGGGTAAAGATGAAGAGAGAAAGTGTGAAATTCGAAATGGGAGAGACAGCGTTCGCGCTTTCATTTAGGGTATTATTATCATTGGAGTTATCGTCGGATTCATCCGACAGTAACGTTTTCCATGTGCCCAAAATGCAGCGTTTCACTAAATATTGTTACTGTTGGATTGTCCTGCCGGTAGTAGCGCACCAAAAATTTGTTCTTTTCCCTCTAAATATTACCGTAGACGTTATCATCAAACATGTTCTGACAGTAATATTTTAGAGTGATAAATTTATTGTCAAATCTAACAAAAAATTTGTCGTTAACGTCCGACGCTAAATTTGACGATACTCAACGTTTTTCTTGTAGTAAAATTTACGTTTGATGACTTTATACAAGATAGTTATTTGTAATCTCTAAGGTTATCTTTACTAATTTTTATTTTAAAAATTCAAGCTTCACGTATTTATATTATCAACTATTTTGTAAGTACAAATGGATTTTATTTTTCATTCTAATTAGAACATAAATACTAAAATGAAATAACATTGAATGACCACTTGAAAGAATTCAAAAGTTAATTTTTTTAAGTTAACTATTATTATTTTTTATGATCTTATAAATGTGAATTACTTTTTGAGTATATTTATTAATAACTTTATATAACATTATTATTTATTTTCTTATTTTGACTATCATTTATCATAAATTAACGTTATAAAGACTGAATATAAGCTAAGTTGTAATTTTATCTAACATTATTATAATTATTTGTGTTTTTAATTTGTAAAACCATTAAAGTAAATACTAAAAAGTTTAAAATTTAAAGTAAATGCTCAAATCCGTAATAAAATGTAATTATTTTTTATAGTGTAGCAAGGAAATAAAATTTTATGACAACCTACTCCAAAGATTGCCTCTTATGTGTGTATGCATGTAAATTATGTGTTTTATAACATATGAATTGAATAATTAAGATATTTAACATTATTAAAAAAATATTTTAGCTATAGGAAGTGGAAGTCATCTTACTAATTATATGAGGATCGTTACAAGATATACATTGAATATAGTTGGAAGGACCACTTTACTAATTGTTGTAGGAATCGTTACAAGAATTAAGGTTAAAATGAGATATATTTAAGTTTATAATAAAATGATATTTATAAATTATAACAATATATTGACGTGATAAAATTATAAGTAATTTATGTGTCAAACTTAAATATAGAATAACTTTGTTATGAGCTTTTACGTAATATAAATAGATAGATTAGACTTAGAGAATAGTATAATAAGATTTAAAGAGAGTTATTTTCTTTAAAAGACATGATAGTATTATTAGTATCTTAAGTCTCCGCTAAGTTGTTATTCTAGAACTCATACACGTCAGGAAGGCCAAATAACCAGCTTCGGATTGTTTTAGTATGTATAAATTGAAAAATAGAAAATATTTCCAAAATTTATTTCATACCTGGATGTTAGCGTTTATATTAACGGTTTGTATAAATTAGACTTGTATGTTTATCATGAATTATTTAACTGAAATTGTAAATTAATACATCTATGCTGATTCCCATGTCCGTTTTGGGAAGAAAAATACTTGAAAAAAAATGATAAGATTAAACGGTTACTATTTGGCGTTAGTTATGCATAAACCAAAGTTTGTTAGTTAGGAGGGAAAAAAAACATACGCGCAACTTTTTCAGTTATTAGGAGAAAAAAATAAGAAGGGAAAGAATCAGAGTATGCAACGGCTATATTTGTGGAAAGCCATTTTTTGCACATCTGTCATGCTGTTGAAATTCTTAACTACCCTCTTTTTTTGTTAATTAGTTAGTAGAAGAGGCAATGAGACTGCTGATTTCTAGGCCATATCCGGCTTAGTCGAATTTCAGCCGTGGCGGCCTTCAACTCTGTAGTCTCTCTAGATCTTTCTGGAAACAAAATTCATATTATTTAGTCTTCAATATGTAATGTTCTCATTTCTCTCTGTTTCATTATTTATTTTGTAACTAAATGTTTTGCTTATGCATGGCATGAAAACTTCAATCATTGCTTTGGATTTGTTTGCATAGGAAGCTATTTTTCCAAACTTTTGTGAAGTATTGATAAGCATATATACCGTGTTGAATTCCAGGTTTGGCAAAGATTCATAAACTTATTTGTTGAAGCCGAAGATTTACAATTGTGCATGCATTTTATTAGTTCTGATTCTCTGCATTTTGCTTAGAAGAAAAGAGAAAAAAAAAACTATGGTTAAGATTATGCCTTCAAGGTGTTTGATGTTATGATTCTGGTTTTGCAGAGTAACTCAGGAGCCTGAATCACATAAAGCTGTTTAGATATGGAAGCTACGAGTTATGATAAATTCAATTCTGTTTGGAGTACTGATCCTCCCACAAAAAAAGGTGATTTGCGTAAAGAAACTGTAGTAACAGAACAAGGACATGGAAGCACAAACAATTCAAGCACCCCTTCATCATCATCATTACAATCCCAAAATCCCTTGGTACAGAATGATTCAAAAAATGACATTATAGAAGGTAATAATAATATGAGCTTCAAGAACATTGGTAGTTCTAGCACATGTCATTTATCATCCACATCTGAATCATCATCACTAAGGAATGATCCCTTAAAAGGCACAGATAGAGGTTCTAAATCTTCTAGTCAAGAATCAAACCAAGTTTCTACAAACAATTCAAGCACCCCTTCATCATTGTCATTACAATCCCAAAACCCCTTTTTGAATGATTCAAAAGATGACACTACAGAAGGTAATAATAATAAGAGCTTCAAGAATAGTGATAGTTCCAGAACATGCCATTTATCATTTACAGCTGAATCATTATCACCAAGGAATGATCCCTTAAAAGCCACATACCATGGTTGTAGATCTTCTAGCCAAGAACCGAACCAAGTTTCTACAAACAATTCAAGCACCTCTTCATCATTACAATCCCAAAACCGCTTTCTGAATGAGTCAAAAAATGATATTATAGAAGGTAATAACAAGAAGAGCTTCAAGAATATTGACAGTTCTAGCACATGGCATATATCTTCCACATCTGAACCATTATCACCAAGGAATGATCCCTTAAAAGCCATAGATCAAAGTACTAAATCTTCTAGCCAAGAACCAAACCAAGTTTCTACAAACAATTCAAGTACCCCTTCATCATCATTACCATCCCAAAACTCCTTGCAGCAGAATGGTTCAAACAATAACATTATAGAAGGTAATAATAAGAGCTTCAAGAATAGTGATAGTTCTAGCACATGCCATGTATTATCCACATCTGAACCATCATCACCAAGGAATGATCCCTTGAAAGGCACATGTCAAGGTCCTAAATCTTCTAGTGAAGAACCAAACCAAGTTTCTACAAATGCCACCAATAAAAAAACCAATGTAGACACTTCAAACTCTAGTGATGATGATGACAATGATGATGATGATCACACACAACCAGAATCATCAGCTGCAGCTTCAAATGATGAATTTGGCTCAATGAACAAAGGGTTAGAACTAGAAATACAAAAGCCTGCAGTGCAAGTAATGGAGCGGCCAGATTTAAGCATCGATGCTAGCTCGTCTTATGTATTTCCACCACATGTGTTTGCTAAGAACACCACAAATGCCCAAGCAGATTGGAGTCTTGCCTCCAATGAATCACTTTTCAGCATTCACATGGGAAACATGAGCTTCTCACATGAATTGGCTTGTTTGAGCAGAAATGATTTTTGGATTGATACTCCTCTTGCCTCTCCTCTTGCCTCACCTCTTGCCTCACCAAGTCAACCTCAACCACCACCACTGCCACTGCAAACGCCGAGTAAATTCAACGATATAAGCCAAAGAGCTGCTGAAATACATGAAGAGAGTGCAGGAGTAAGTGAAATGGCTATTGAGACAATGAGAGAGGTTATAATGGAAACTTGTCAAAACAAACCAAATGCTACTAAACGGGGCAAAAAGAGTAAGAACACACCTGTTGTTGCTGCTGCTACTGCTTCTCAATTGTAAGTATTGTCCACTAACTACTTATTTGTTATGTGTAAATGTGGTTTGATTCACTACATGAATTAGGAAAAACTAAACTAGCTATTTAGTTCTTTAAAGATATATGGGATATGTGACATCAAATTAGTCCATGAAAGATTTCTAATATTAGTTTATTCGTTTGAAAAATGTATATTTGACATCAGTTTATTCCCTGAACAATATATTCACATTGATTTGTGTTTTGGAATATTATTGACAATGGTTATTCCATGAAAAAGATATTTGACAGACTTTGATCTTAAAAGATGCACCTGACATCAAATAAATTAATGAATTTGACACTAGTACATGAATTTTTAGAAATGTATATATTTTGGTGACTAAATTGATGTTTTAAATCTTTTGTACAACAAAATGGTGCCATACCTATCTTTAAGAGAAATAAGTATTATTAACAAAAACTTTTATTCTGAAATTCCTATGGAGATTGTAGAGAAATGAGCTGACACTCTTTTTTCTTTTTTGGGTTCAATGTGAAGATCAACCGATCAAGATCAAAATGTAGCATCTAAGAGCACTGATGAGAATGCAGATAAAACTGTGGCAAGTAACGGTGCTATGGGGAAGCAGCAACAACAACAACAAACATCAAATGCATTTTATCAATCACCAAAGCCAATGAAAGCATCTAGGGATGCTGAGGAGGAGAATCAAAAGAAACAAGAAGCACCAAATGTAGTTGAGGATAACTCCTCAAATCCACAAACCATAAAGAACCCTCCTAAAGCAGGAGGAGGAGGATGGCTGTCTTGCTTCCTATGTTGTTGTCATTAAAAGTAATTAATATTCCAAAGTTCTTGGTGGCTTCTTCTGGCCAAAACCACATACTATTCCTCTATTCTAATCTTGTCCAAGCTAGTTTAAATTCACTAGCATTGCAGAGTAGCCTTAGCTAGTATGTTGTACATCTTAGTTGAGAAAATCAGAGATGAATTTCACTGATTTTAGCATTGTATATAGGGTTGTTAGTTCATGATTGTACTATTAATCAGGAGTGTTTAGGAACTCCATTGGTGAGGTTGTGCATAATTGTATTGCATGCTCTCTAAACTTCTTGTTGAGTTGTTGAAATGCCTCTTATTTAAAGAGAAACTAGATAATAAAGAAGAAACAAAATATAATTTAATGGACTCCAAATTTGAAAACACTGCAGATAAGATAGTTAGCTTATACATGAAAACTGAAAAAATGGTTCCAACCATTAAGGGGAACTAGCAGTTGACCCGCGCCTCCGCCTAATGTCAATCGTTTGAAATAGCACAAAAAATTTGAAAATATTTGACCCTGTAATGTAATTCTTATTTGATGAAAAAGAAATGTTCACATTGATTTTCATTAGAATATTACATTCCAAAGCCAACATTGCACAAAATTACCTAAAGATGATTTTGATTCACAGCCACCATTGCCTCAATATCCCCATATGAGCTAATACGAAAGGGATTGTATACGAACGTGTTATTGGGACTACGTTGATAAAAAATTGTTCGTACCCTAGTCCAAATAATTTAGGATTGCAGACTCATTAAGGGTTGGATCATTCTAAGAACAACCCGTTAATCCTAGAGATCCAATCTAATAGGATTATAGATCTACTAACCCGACTTATTGAAGTATGGGTTCTGTAACTCCCGACCAACCCGACTTGTGCAACAAGCAAAGTCTTGTCTCCTCACTACCCCAAATGCTATCTACAGCAAACATTACAACGTGAGATAACCTCCCTAGAAATAAGGTAAAACCATCCACTACTACAAGTGCAAAGAAACAAAAGTGATGGCCAAATCATTTCCTCTATAAATATTTCATTAATTTTAGGTATTTCTCAAGTCAAATTCAATTAAATTTGCCTAAAACTTTTGCTATTATAAACATCGAAGTTCTTTGCAGGTACTCCCACCACTATTTATTCGTGGACGTCGGACATTTTTACCATTCTAGTAAACAAGTCAGAGCCTTCATTCAAAGGGGTATGGACCTAACGTCTACTACCGGGGACCCAGAAATCAACCATCAACCATGCAGATGTTCACCGAGAAGATGGACGTACTGCACCAGACTCATAATCACGAAGTGAAGGTCACCACAATGAAGATTGAGCGCTCTCTATACCTCAGCATTTTGAAAGCGATAAAGGGGGGCAAGGTAGACGAAAAATGAGCTCCCAAATTCACATCCCAGAAGTATTGGGAACTAGAAATGCAGCAGAGATCATGGGCCTTGTTCATGGTCACCAAAAATGACTCAAACAACTAGAAATCGAGCTGGAAAACAAAGTGAATCCGAGCGATAATTGCGGAGGGAGTTATGCAACCGCAAAGAATTAGAAGACAAGTTGAAAAAGTTGGAAACCAACCTAAGGAACTAGGAAAAGTTGGGAAGAAAAGAACTCAAATCCCTCAGGAAGAGATCATTTTTCCAAAGTAATCATGCATGCTAAAGTTTTCAGAAACTTCAAGAGTCTAGATATGAATCTTTACAACGGCAGAATTAACCCCTGACATCACCTCAACAACTTTAAGAGCCGTATGTTAGTAGATGCGTCTGATGCGATTCGGTATAATGCATTTTCGACCACATTAACTAAGGCGACCATAAAATGATTTGACAATCTACTCCTAAGGTCGGTAACATGTTTTGATAATTTAGTCAAAAACTTTCTCCCCCATTTTTCCATTCAAAAAGACAAAATCAAGCACACTCTAACTTTGTTCGGCATAAAACAAAAGTTAGGATGAGTCTTTTAGAGCCTATATAAAAAGTTTCAATAAAGCTTGCTTAAAAATCCAGAGCCTACCAATAGAAGCGGCCATCATAGGGTTAGTGAATGACCTCAAATATGGACCCTTATCGCAATCAATCTCAAAGAGGCACCCGATCTCTCTCTATAAGGTACAAAAAAGAGCAAAAAAATACATTAACATAGAAGAAACGACACAGCTAAAAAGGACTCATCAGAATAAAGAAGTCGGCCAAAGTGGCAGGAAAGAAGAATAGAGAAAGAACGAAGACTATACTAGTCGAATAAAGAGGTACTATTCCGAGGGTTACCTAAAACTGGAGGTCGATCTCGGTCGAGATCTTCTGTACTGGTCGGTGTCGACGTGTCCGGCTGGTGAGTGGCGGCCGGAGCTGTACTGCTGATCCTTGGTCACCGGAGGGTGGGGGATACCTGCAAGAGACTCTGATGCTTAAGTTAGCACGGGTATTAAGCAGGTTTTTAGTAGAATCAGAGTATGAGTTATACATGGGTGCTCCAGTGTATTTATAGTAGTGTGGGCTGACCTTTCTGAGAAGATAAGTTAGTTATCTTATCTTATCTTATCTTATTTTGAGTGAAGTCAGCTTATCTTTAAGGGAACTGCCTTTATCTCTATGGGCTTGGGTTGCCTTTGGATTTGGGTCGTGTTCCTCTATTTGGGCCCTTTATTGGGCTCTCCTGTCGATTTGGCCGACCTCTTTGAGAAGAGGTCGGGTAGCCTGAACTGAAGAGGTCGGTCGCTTTATCGCCAATCATCCCAGGTGGGATAACTCGACCCAGGGTATAAACAGTGCCCGTGCTTGAGCTCGGTCTTTTTGTTGAGGTCGAGTCTTTGACTTCGGTCCTTCTCTGGCGAAGCCGAACTCAAGCATTTTGTCGATTCCTTTCTTTGTAGAGCCTTTTTGAATGTGAAACGTTTTCCTTTAAAAGCGCGCGCTTTTATATCGGCGCTTTGGAAACGTGCGAAGGTTTAATACCCTCATTAATTGACTTCAAATGCCCCGTTTTCCTTGGTTTTATTTTGAATTTTGCCATCAGAAACGGTTTCTCTTATTCGTTCCTCTTCGTAACTTCTCCGTTTACTCTCTCATTTTCTATTTTTTTTTAGAGTTTCACAGTTTCTTCCTACGACGCCTGCTCTTCTACCGCTTTCTGTGGAAAAGGAGTGATTCTGGGTTTCTCCTTCTGTCTTCTTCCGGCGAATTTTTTTTCGTTCGAAGGGTGGCTCTGTCGCTTCTTGCTCTTCAGCTTTCTTTTGAGGTTTTCTTCTATTTTCCAGGTTCGATTTTTCCTCTTCTGTCATTTTTATGCCTGAGTTTGATTTTTTCTTGGAGAAAGTTTGGATCTTTTTGCTTTTACTGCGCCTGATTGTTGCGTATTCTGGAGTTTCTTCGTATTTTTTTGCCTTTCCTATTACTTGATGCTTTTAGGGTTTTTTTGCATGTTGTCGCCGTTTCTGCTTGTGCTTCTGATTATGGTTTTTTGCTTGGTTCAAAAAGGTTGTGTCTTTGACGATTCTCTTTTTGGCATGTTTGGTGTTGTCGAAGCTTTTTGCTGATAGACTGTAAAAAGACAGTGGCTTTGACTTTTTGTACTTTTTTGTGTTTTGTCTTTTCTCCTATGAAAATGCTTGCTGTTTGAATTCTTCTTTTCTTGTTTGGGGGATGCCGAGACGTAAGCTGTAGATTTTTCCTGAAACCTTGCTTTGTTACTGCCTCCAAAAGATGCCCCAGGACTTTGGTTTGAGTCTTGGGATTTTCCTTTTCTGTTTGTTCTTCTGTATACTAGTCGAGTTATTTTTCCCCTTGTCCGAGATGTTTTTTGGTAATCCCATCTTCTTTTCTTATTGTAGGATTAGTTGGCCTCATGTCTTCTCGCAATAACATTGTAGAGATGTCTTCTAAAGTTTTCGAGGGGATGTCTGATTGGCTGGACTCCCTTGTCTTGATGTGTGTCTCTGTGGTGGATGCTAATTTTTGTGTAGAGCTGAGAAAACGTCATAAGATTTGTGGTAGCGGCGCCCGAGAGAGGGATTATGAGCTTGTAGCGCCCGATTCTGATGAGAGGATTTGTTTTCCTACTTCGGTCGAGGGGGAGCGTCCCTTTTTTTATGCCTATGAGTATTTCTTCAGCCAGTTGGACATTACCTTTCCCTTTACTGCTTTTGAAACCGATTTGTTGTGGTCTTGTAATATTGCTCAATCCTAGCTTCATCCGAATTCCTGGGGTTTTATCAAGATTTTTCAGCTGCTTTGCCGAGAGTTAGGCATAACACCTTCTCAGGCTCTTTTTCTCTATTTTTTTGTATCTGCCAAGCCCGGAGGGTCTGCCAAAAAGAAAGCTTCATGGGTTTCTTTCAGGTCGGCCCAAGGGCATAAAGTTTTTGCCATGTATGATGAATCTTTTAAAGATTTTAAGAATTATTTCTTCCGAGTATGTGCTGTTGAGGGGCCCGCTCCTTTTTTCTTGATGAAAATGATGAGCCTGCATTTCCTCTGGAATGGCAAAAGAATGTGAAAGTGTCTCGCTATACCTGGGAGATGCTTGAAGAGGTTGAACGAGCTTTTGTAGTTGTTCTCGAAGATTTATGGGGGAAACCACCCCATCTTGATACAAAAAGGTTTTTGAGTGACCCGTCTTTGGTTCGAACTGTTTTAGGTACTGTCCGACTTGTTTACATGCTTGCTTTTTAGTTTTACTTCTTCTTTTGTGATTATAACCCATTGCTGTGGTTGATTCTGTTTTTCAGAGATGTCGAAGAACAACGATTCTATGCAGGCCTACAAAAAAGCGAAGAAGGTTGCTGCTGCTCAAAATATCTCGGCCAAGGCGGCGGGAGAGGGGTCTTCGCAAGTTCAGATGAAGCCACCCGTAGCGAGCTCTCCTGGGCCAAGGAAGGTGGTTCCCACTCCTCGGGTTCGCCTGGCCGAGCCTCCATAGTCTTCCACTGCTACCTCTGGTGCTCCTCCCAACAAGAAACAAAAAACAATTGAGCCTTTCAACCTTGATGTCCCTGACTTTGACGCGGTCGAGTTCGTAGATCAGCAGATCGGTCCTTACGGTGTCCTTCCTATGGATGATGTATCACTCATTCGTCATTTGGACTTTATAACTCGGAGTAGTGTAAAAATGGCACATATGGGAGCTGCCTTGTACCGAACAGCTCAAAATCTTCCTTTCCATGCCACCAAAGCCTTCATGGAGGAGGCAAAACAGGAATTCGATCGGATGAAGGGCTTGAAAGAGGAGCTTGAGATGAAGGTGGCCAAACTGGAGAAGGATCTGGAGAATGAGAAGGCGAGTTCTCTTGCTCTGGCGGCTTCTGTGCGGTTGGCTGAGGACACGGCATTGAGGCATAAGGACAGTTATGTTACATCTTATCGGGAGGTGGTGCGTCTGAGGGAGGAGCTGAAGTCTGCCCGAGTTGATTACTCCGAGCTCCAGGGGCATCTCGTTGGCAGTGTGAATGCTGCTTACGAGAATCTGAAGGACCAGGTCCGAATTATTGCTCCCGAGGCCGACCTGACTCTTTTTAGCTTGGACAATATTGTGAAGAATGGAAAAATTGTTCCCGACGACCAAGATGACGATGATGTCGAACCTCCCTCTGCGCCTGCTGTTAAAGTGTCGACCTCTATAGTTCCTCCTGCTGGGATTGCTCGTCCAGAATTAGATCCTGATTGTCAAATTCTGAATAGGGACGATGGTACGGTGGATGCAGTGCCTCTCCAAACTCGCCCTCCTTCACCCCAGACTGATGCCACTGAGAAGGCTCCCAATCTTAACTAATCTTTCTTGGATGTTTGTGTAGATAGCCCGACTTGTGGGCTTTTTAAACTCTTTATTTCTGTAATTTGAATATTTTGCTGACTGTTGATACTCCTTCCGGTTGCTTGTTCAGCAACTTTTGATTTTTTGAAAAAACAAGTAGTTTTCAAGCTTTTGGGCTCGACCCTGAAGCTTGTTTATAATATTGTATTTTATATCATGCTTGTTTGCACTTGTCTTGGCACTTTTCTGGGTTTTGAGGATGCTGAAACCTTGCTGCTCGGCCTCTTTTAATTGCTTTTGTGCTTATTGCTCGTAGCTTGGATCCTTTGATGTTGTGGATGTGTGTATCCCACTTGTATTTCGGTTTTCTGGCTCTTACTAGCAATCCATAACCGATTTCTTTTCGTTGGTCCTTTTTCCAGTTATTTTTGTAGTCATCTTTTTTGGACCTTTGTCAGGTCTCTTTTCAGGGACTACTCTATAACTTGTTGGTTGTAGAAGACCGTCTTCTTTGCGTCATCCTTTTCCAAGTTATTTTTGTAATCCTCTTTCTTGGACCTTTATCAGGTCTCTTTCAGGGATTACTTTTATAACTTGTTTGTAGGAGGTCGACTTCTTCATGTCGTCCTCTTCTAAGTTATTTTTGTAATCCTCTTTCTTGGACCTTTGTCAAGTCTCTTTCAGGGATTACTTTTATAACTTGTTTGTAGGAGGTCGACTTCTTCATGTCGTCCTCTTCTAAGTTATTTTTGTAATCCTCTTTCTTGGACCTTTGTCAGGTCTCTTTCAGGGATTACTTTTATAACTTGTTTGTAGGAGGTCGAGTTCTTCATGTCGTCCTCTTCTAAGTTATTTTTGTAATCCTCTTTCTTGGACCTTTGTCAGGTCTCTTTCAGGGATTACTTTTATAACTTGTTTGTAGGAGGTCAACTTCTTCATGTCGTCCTCTTCTAAGTTATTTTTGTAATCCTCTTTCTTGGACCTTTGTCAGGTCTCTTTCAGGGATTACTTTTATAACTTGTTTGTGTAGGAGACCGACTTCGTTAGGTCGATCTCTTCTAAGTTATAGCAATTCCTCTTTTATAGGGTTGGCCAGACCTCTTTCCAGGGATTTGCTGATAACTTGGGTTGACTTGGTCCGACTTCTCTATGTTGGCCAGTCTTTAAGTTATTATTTAGCAATCCATAAGACCTCGTCAGGTTCTTTTTTCGGATCACTTTTGATAACTTCTTGCATTATTCTGTGTTCATCTTTGCCGATTTGTAGAAGGTGGTTTCTGTCTTTCTTTGGTCGACCTTTAGATGAATCGCGTTTTCATCTTTATTGGTCTTTTATCGTGATCGTGCAGTGAATCTGTTTTTCACTTTCTGCCGATCTATTACTTTATAATCGGACAATGAATGCTTCAGATTAATGCGTCTTGAGAGTTTGTAGAATATCTAAAATATTTTTTATCCAAAAGAAAGTGCAAATATATACATGTTTGGAGTTTTTCATCATTTTAAGTCGGATAATATCTGGATCTCAACTTGGTGCCTCATTAAAAAACCTATTCAGGAAAAAGAGTGCATCCTATGATGAGATCTTTTACCTTCTCTAGCTATAGTACCTTCTTAGGTTGCAGGCGTGCCACGATCTGGGAAGCTCTCGTCCATCGAGTTCGGACAGTCTGTAGTAGCCCTTCCCAAGTACTTCTAGGACTTGGTAGGGTCCTTTCCAGTTTGCTGCCAGCTTTCCTTCTCCGGGTCGAGTTGTTCCAATATCATTTCGGATTAGGATGAGATCATTCTCCGCAAAACCTCTTGGCACTACCTTTTGATTATATCTTGAAGCCCTTCGGCGCTTTAGCGCTTCTTCCCTGATCCGAGCTCTTTCTTGGATTTCCGGAAGTAGGTCGAGTTCCTCTCTTTGAAGTTGAGAGTTGGCTTCTTCATTGTAGTGGACTACTCTAGGCGACCCTTCCTCGACCTCTACTGGGATTATTGCCTCTACGTCATACGCTAATCGGAACGGTGATTCGTTTTTGGTGGAATGTGGCGTAGTTCGATATGCCCATAGGACCTGTGGAAGTTCTTCAGCCCAAGCTCCCTTCGCATCTTGCAATCTCCGTTTCAACCCAGCCAATATGACTTTGTTGGCAGCTTCGGCTTGCCCATTGGCTTGAGGATGTTCGACGGAGGTGAACTGGTGCTTTATGTTCAAGTCGGCTACTAATCTCCTGAAGCCTGCATCTGTGAATTGAGTGCCATTGTCTGTGGTGATGGAGTATGGAACCTCGAACCTCGTGACAATGTTCTTATATAGGAATTTTCGGCTTCTTTGAGTAGTGGCGTTGGCTAGGGGCTCTGCCTCAATCCACTTTGTGAAATAGTCTACTCCGACTATGAGGAATTTGACTTGTCCTGATCCCTGGGGAAAGGGTCCAAGAAGATCGAGTCCCCATTTTGCAAATGGCCAAGGCGAAGTTACGCTGATGAGCTCTTCTGGCGGGGCGATGTGAAAGTTGGCATGTTTCTGGCATGGGGGACATGTCTTTACAAATTCTGTAGCTTCCTTTTATAGAGTTGGCCAGTAAAATCCCACCCGAAGTACCTTTTTGGTGAGAGCTTGTGCCCCGAGATGATTGCCACAAATACCGCTGTGTATTTCTTCTAAAACTTCCCTTGTGTTAGAGGTCGGCACACATTTTAACAATGGTATTGAAATCTCTCTTTTGTATAGGGTGTTGTTTATGATGGTGTAGTACTGAGCCTCCCATTTTAACCTCTTTGCTTCCTTTTCATTTGTGGGGAGTGTTTCTTTTTTGAGGTAATTAATTATGGGGGTCATCCATCCTTGATCCTGATTTGTTATAGCTAGGACTTTTTCTACTTCCGAGATTGACGGGTTCTGTAGCATTTCCTGGATGAGGCTTCTATTGTTGCCCTCTGGTTTGGTGCTGGCTAGCTTTGATAGTGCATCAACTCGGACATTTTGTTCGCGGGGTATGTGGCAGATCTTATATTCCCCGAGTTGTCTGAGATGTTCCTTGGTTATATCCAAATACTTTTTCATGGTGGGATCTTTGGCTTGGTAACTCCCTGTTATCTGTGAGGTGACTACTTGTGAGTCGCTGAAGATGTTGAGTTTTTGAGCTCCAACCTCCTTAGCCAGCTTCAAACCAGCTAGTAACGCTTCATATTCTGCCTGGTTGTTTGAGGTCGGGAACCCAAATTTGAGGAAAAGCTCAACTTGGGTTCCTTGGTTGCTTTCTATTATCACACCTGCGCCGCTTCCAGTCTTATTTGAAGACCCGTCCACGTAGAGATTCCATTCTGTGGGGGCTTCCAGGGTATCTGTGAATTCTGCAATGAAGTCGGCCAAGTACTGTGATTTGATGGCTGTCCGAACTTCATATTGGAGGTCGAACTCGGATAACTCGACTGCCCATTGTAAAATTCTGTCTGCTAGATCTGTTTTCTGCAGTATCCCTTTTATGGGCTGGTCGGTCCGGACCTTAATGGTGTGAGCCTGGAAGTACGGGCGTAGTCGTTGAGATGTCAGTATGAGAGCATAGGCAAACTTTTCTATTTTTTGGTAGTTCAGCTCGGATCCCAGCAGCGCTTTACTAATGAAGTATATAGGTTGTTGCCCTTTGTCGTTCTCTCGAACTAGTGCTGAGGCTACTGCCTGACTTCTTACCGCAAGGTACAATACGAGTGCCTCTTCCTTTCGTGGTCGAGTTAGGATAGGTGGTCGTCCCAGGAAACTTTTGAAATCCTGGAAGGCTTGCTCGCATTCCATTGTCTACTCGAAGTTCTTTCCTTTCCTTAGAGTGGCATAAAAAGGAAGGGATATTATCGCTGATCCCGCTAGGAACCTGGACAAGGCCGCTAACCTCCCGTTGAGTTGTACTTCTTTGACACAAGTTGGGCTTTTCATGTTGAGTATGGCCTGGCATTTATCCGGATTTGCCTCAATTCCTCTTTGTGTGAGTATAAAACCCAAGAACTTGCCTGCTTCTACTGCAAAAGTACATTTTACGGGATTGAGGCGCATGTCATGCTTCCTTATAGTGTCGAACACTTGGGCCAGGTCGGACAATAATGTCTCTTCACTTTGTGTCTTTATTAACATGTCGTCCACGTAGACTTCCATGATCTTTCTGATATGGGCTGAAAAGACTTTATTCATTAGCCTTTGATATGTAGCTCCCGCATTCTTGAGACCGAAAGGCATTACAATGTAGCAATAATTTGCTTTTGGCATAAAAAATGAGGTCTTTTCTTGATCTGGTGGATATATGGGAATTTGGTTGTATCCAGAATATGCATCCATAAATGAGAGGTATCTATATCCAGATGAAGCATCTACCAGAGCGTCGATACTTGGGAGTGGGTAGGGATCTTTTGGGCAGGCTTTGTTGAGGTCGGTGTAGTCGGTGCACATTCACCATTTTCCATTTGATTTTTTCACCAAGACGACGTTAGCTAGCCATAGTGGGTACTTGACTTCTCTTATGAATCCTACCTCCAGTAGTGCTTGTACCTGTTCTTCCACAGCTTGGGATCATTCTGGCCCAAGTTTTCTTCGTCTCTGTTATATCGGCCGAGATCCTGGATAGACCGCCAACTTGCGACTCATTAGCTTGGGGTCTATGCCTGGCATGTCTGCAGCTTTTCATGCGAAGAGATCGACATTATCTCGTAAGAATTGTACTAGTAATTCTTTTGCGTCTCCCTTCAGGATCGTGCCAATATTAGTTGTTTTGTCCGAGGTATCCCCGATCTGAACTTTCTCTATTTCTCCTTCAGGTTGTGGACGGAGTTCTTCACGTCTCTGAACTCCACCAAGCTCAATTTTATGGAACTCTTCTCCTCTACCTCTGAGGTTTAGACTTTCGTTATAACAGCGACGTGCCATCTTTTGATCTGCTTTTATCGTGGCTATCTCTTCTGTAGTTGGAAATTTCATACATAGATGTGGAGTCGAGACTATTGCACCGAGTTGATTTAGTGTTGTCCGACCTATTAGGGCATTGTAGGCTGAACTCACGTCGACCACAATGTAGTCTATCTTGAGTGTTTTGGATTGATTCCCTTTTCCGAAGGTTGTATGTAGCGACACATATCCCAGTGGTTGTACTGGGGTATCCCCTAGTCCAAACAGGCTGTTCGGGTATGCTCTAAGCTCTTTTTCTTCTAAGCCGAGTTTTTCGAAGGCAGTTTTGAATAAGATGTCGGCAGAACTCCCTTGGTCTATTAATGTGCGGTGGAGATTGGCGTTTGCCAGTATGATGGTGATGACCATGGGATCGTCGTGTCCTGAGATGATACCGGATGCGTCTTCTTTGGTGAACATGATTGCAGGGATGACGAGTGCTTCCTCCTTCCCTTCGACATGATATACTTCTTTGAGGTATCTTTTGTGGGATGATTTGGAGATTCCACCTCCTGCAAATCCTCCGTGTATCATATGGACATGTCTTTCTGGCGTACAAGGTGATCGCTCAGCTCGTCCGACATCTTCATCTCTTCGTCTTTTTCTTTGTTCATCATCTCGGGTGGCTAGATACCGATTTAGTTTTCCTTCCCTTACTAACTTCTCTATGATGTTTTTTAAGTCGAAGCACTCGTTGGTGGAATGTCCTTGGACCCGATGATATTCACAGTATTCGTTCTGATTTCCTCTTTCTCTTTTGCCTTTGAGTGGTCGAGCCGGGGGTATCTTTTCTGTGTTACAGACTTCTTTGTAAATATCCACAAGGGACACCCGAAGAAGGGTGTAATTATGATACTTTTTGATTTTTTCGCCCGTTCGATCTTCCTTCTTCTTGGATTCTTTATCTTTATCTCGGTAGGTGAAACCGGATTTCGAGGCTTCTCCAAGTCGGAAATTTTCTTCCATGTTGATGTACTTCTCTGCCCGCTCTTGTACCTCATCTAAGGATGTGGGATATTTCTTTGATATAGATTGGCTAAAAGGTCCTTCTTGTAGGCCGTTGATGAGGCCCATGACGGCAGCCTCTGTTGGTAAGCTTTGCATGTCTAGGCACGTTTTGTTGAATCTTTTCATGTAGTTGCGAAGACTTTCCCGATCTCCTTGCTTGATACCAAGTAGACTGGGGGCGTGCTTAGCCTTGTCTTTTTGGATGGAGAATCTGGCCAGGAGTTTTTTGGCCAGGTCGTCAAAGTTGGAGATGGACTTTGGAGGTAGGTTGTCAAACCATCTAATTGCTGTCTTCGTGAGAGTCGTTGGAAAATCTTTGCAGCGAACGGCGTCTGAGGCGTCGGTGAGGTACATTCTGCTTCTGAAGTTGCTGAGGTGATGGTTGGGATCTGTAGTGCCATCATACAAAGTCATATCCGGAAGTTTGAAGTCTTTAGGGATTTTAGTCTTCATGATTTCCCTAGTGAATGGATCTTGATCTTTGCGAGAGTTGTCTTCAGGGGTGGTCCGGGTAGTCTTTGCTTTGAGATCGGCTTCAAGTTGTAGAAGTTTATCTTCTAATTCTCGACGTCGCCTTACCTCTCTTTGTAGATCCTTGCAGACTTCTTGCTGGTACTGGCTTTCTTTTTCGAGTTGCTTTAGGCGATCTTGAAGTGCTTCTATTACTCCCGGATGTGATGAGTTTTTGTCTCTGTTAGATTCCGGAGTGTCCTTTGGTGTGGCACCCGTGTTTTTGTGCGGTGTTCTGTCCTCTAAATCTGAGTTGTGGTCGTTATCCTATTCGTCCACCATGGTGAAGGGATGACTTCCAGGTTCCCCGGCAACGGCGCCAATGTTCTGAGGGTTACCTGAGACTGGAGGTCGATCTCGGTCGAGATCTTCTGTACTGGTCGGTGTCGACGTGTCCGGCTGGTGAGTGGCGGCCGGAGCTGTCGTGTCCGACCTGTTGACTGGCTGTACTGCTGATCCTTGGTCACCGGAGGGTGGGGGGTACCTGCAACAGACTCCGATGCTTAAGTTAGCACGGGTATTAAGCAGGTTTTTAGTAGAATCAGAGTATGAGTTATACCTGGGTGCTCCAGTGTATTTATAGTAGTGTGGGCTAACCTTTCTGATAAGATAAGTTAGTTATCTTATCTTATCTTATCTTATTTTGAGTGAAGTCAGCTTATCTTTAAGGGAACCGCCTTTATCTCTATGGGCTTGGGTTGCCTTTGGATTTGGGTCGAGTTCCTCTATTTGGGCCCTTTATTGGGGTCTCCTGTCGATTTGGCCGACCTCTTTGAGAAGAGGTCGGGTAGCCTGACCTGAAGAGGTCGGTCGCTTTATCGCCAATCATCCCAGGTCGGATAACTCGATCCAGGGTATGAACAGGTACCACTCCTACCTCCATTAAGAGTGTCTCTAGTTGAAGTTTACAAGGATATCTGTCAAGTCAAAAAGTTACCACCTATGACCTATTTGAAGCAATAAAGGAGGCAAGAAGTAAGAGTATTGTAAATACCATCACATCTATGGTCACTACACCAGTGATTGTTACGACCTCAAACATGTCATTAAAAAATTTGCACAAGATGGCAACCTTGGTAAACATCTAAAAAATTGATTGGTCGAATAAGAAGCACAGGACACCTAGGAAAGATCATAAGAAAAGAGAATAAGAGGGATCAGATCAACCAAGAAGAACCCCAGAACTTCATATCCATATGATTGCAGGAGAGTTTGTAGAAAGAGGCATCTCAAAGACATCCATAAAAAGGCACCTAAATGAGGTATATCAGGTAAGAGTAGGGAAGCAAAATATTTATCTACCTTAGATCACCTTCACCAAAGAGGATGCCCGAGGTGTGTTACCCAGTCATGACAAGCCACTGGTAATCACAATGGTTCTAGCAAATGCCAACTTGCATAGAACTTTAGTAGACTAGGGTAGCTCAGCTGATATTCCCTTCAAAGAAGCATTCGACAAACTTGGGCTGGACGTGAAAGACTTGATAGCATACTTGGATACTCTGTTTGGATTAGAAGAAATACCTATTCATCCTCTAGGATTCATCAGTCAATACACAATTTTTGGAATGAACCCCAAGAGTAGCACTATAAAAATCGACTACATAGTGGTCAATTTTTCCTTCGGCTTACAATACACTCACTGGAAGAGGTACATCAAATCGATTAATATCTGTAAGCTCTATACCACATTTATGCATAAAGTTCCAATAAATGAAGGAATTGCAACAGTCCACAGAGACCAGGCCCTGAGCAGATGATGCTACATTCAAAGATTAAATCTCAAAGGGATAAAGGCGAACAAGCTTGTTTTTGTGCTAGAAGTCGAAAGACCAAGGGAACGGAATTATTTCTGACTTCATCTAAAGGAAAGGTTGGAAAAAGTACAAATTGAAAAGTGTGCTAGGCAGAACTCTATCAAGAACTCAAGCAGGAGCTGATCCAACTCTTGCAGGAGAACTTGGATATGTTTGCATGGAAGGCATTTGACATGCTAGACATCTCACCTGAGCTAATGTCACATAAGCTATCTATCTACCCTGGTTCAAGGCCAATTCAACAAAGAAGGAGAAATCTTAGTGATAAAAATACTCATGTAATAAAAGAACAAGTAGATGCACTCTTGGAAGTCAGGTTCATTATAGAAATCAAATACCTACTTTGGCGGGCTAATGTAGTCTTAGTCAAGAAACAAAATGGGAAATGGAGGATATGTGTTGACTACACCAAATTAAACAAAGCATGTCCCAAAAATTCTTACCCTCTCCCTAGCATTGACGCTTTGGTGGATGTAGCATCATGGTACAAATTCCTATCATTCATGGATGCTTATTCAGGATACAGTCAAATACTCATGCACATCCCAAACTAGGAAATGACCTCATTCATCACCTTAGAGGCAAATTATTGCTATATACTAATGACATTTGGATTAAAAAATATAAAGACTACATATTAAAGGCTACACAAAGTCTTCCACGAACATCTCGGGCCTCTAATGGAAGTATATGTGGATGACATGCTTGTTAAAAGCAGAGAGGAAGAAACTTTAGTATTTGGCCTGCAAAAGGTGTTTGGTACGATCAGAAAGCATAACATGAGGCCCAACCCTACTGAATCTGCATTTGCAATATAAGCAAGAAAATTTCTAAGATTCATGCTCACCTAAAGATGGATAGAAGCCAACCTGAACAAATGTTTTGCCATCATAAACATGTCAAGTCCGACCTGTCTCAAAGAGGTATAACAATTGAATAGGAGATTGGCAGCTCTTTCCTAATTTCTTGGGGGATTAGCTCTCAAGTCGTTGTCTTTGTTTTCCCTATCAAAGAAAAACACCAACTTTAAATGGACCAATGAGTGTGAAAAAGCATTCTAAGAATTCAAAGAATACCTAGCTTAGCCTCCAATTCTAACTAAGTCAAAAGTCAGGGATGAGCTGATCATCTATCTACCAGTAGCTATAAAGGCCATGACAATAGCTCTCGTTCGAGAAAAGAAAAGGGCAGAGCAACAACCCATATATTTACAAGTAAAGCACTACAAGGAGCTTAACTCAATTGCCATAAGATTGAAAATGTAGTCTATGCACTTATTTAGCATCCAGAAGGCTACGAGCTTATTTTTAAGCCCACATAATTAAAGTTCAGACCAACCAATCCATGAAGAATATCCTGCAAAAAACTGATGTGACAGGACATATGTTACAATAGGCAGTGAAATTGTTCGAGTTCGATCTCAAGTATGAATCAAGATTAGCCATCAAGTCTCAATACTTTATTGAATTTGTAGCAGAACACACTGCTCAAGAATCTGAAAAAGTGTCAACAACTTAGAAGATCTATGTTGATGGATCTTCCAACAAGGTTAACAATGGCACAGGAGTAATCCTGGAAAATATAGAAGGCATTACAATAGATATGCATTCGAAATTAAATTCTAAACCATTTAATAACCAAGAAGAGTATGAAGCAGTGCTAGAAAGATTACGACTGGCTCGAAAAGCAGGAGCTACCAATGTGCCTATATTCAGCGACTCTCAAGTCATTACATCACAAATAAATGGAAGAAATCAGGCAAAAAGTATCAACATGAAGCAATATTTGCAAAATACCCTAGACTTGCTATCTGGATCCATGAGGCTGAGGTTCAACGCATAGAGAAAAAGGAAAATGGCTGAGCTGATGCATTGTCAAAACTTACAAGCACAAAGCCAAGAGGGAATGACAAGAGTTTAATACAAGAAAATCTCAAAGTTCCCTCTGTTATAAACAACTCGGACACAATGGTACTCATGGTAACTAGATTGGATATGGGTTGGATGAATCCCATCTTAGAATACATCAAATTTAATATCCTTCCGACTAATCAAAGAGAATCTAAAAGGCTCGTTCGAGAATCACAATACCATGAGAGACTCTTTACCGAAGGGGGTTTTCCATACTACTGCTCATGTGCATCCCAACGTCCAAAGTTGAGAAAGTATTGGAGGAAATCCATGCAAAAATTTGTCGAAACCACCTCGGAACTCGGTCACTAGCCAAAAGGTGCTCCGACCTGGATTTTATTGACCTACTCTATAAAAAGATGCCACTAATTATGTACAGAGATGCCCGACTTGTCAACTCTATGCCAACATTCATGTAGCACTGCCCGAAGAGCTCATCAGTCTCACGCTATGAAGCACAGACACAGACACGAACACGGGACACGACGGTACACCAATTCTAAAAAATTGTCGAACATGAGGACATGTATATATAAATAATATATATCCATTAATATTAAATTAATAACTATTTAAAAAAATAAGATATGCATTTCTTCCTAAGTGTATAGATATTAAAAAAATAAAATCCTAAACTCTTATATCTTAATAGAGTTAGTAAGAATTTTGTACATCACATGTGCATAAAAAAATTATCTAAAGTCATATTATTTTTTCATTATATATGGTTGATATCGTCATTATTAGAAAAAGTTACTCTTTCCAACTCTGGTTCATCAAGAAAAAGATGAAAAACTATAAGGATGCCATTTTCTTCATCAATTGGTGAAAAATCATCTCCAATAAAATCCGACATCATAGTTTCTCTTTCATTGTATCGTGGAGTTTTTCTTGAAAAAAGACAAAGATTAGTGTGGATAAATACTAAATTTTCTGCACGTTTAGGCTTCAATTTTTTTTTAGGAAATGTATAAAGGAATAAGTGCTCCAATTCCTTTCATAATAAGAGATGAAAATAGTTGCCCAAGTAGCTTAAAAGCAACTGGATCAACTATATTTTTATCATTCAAGGAGTCATAATCATCAAAGACCCAAATTTTATGTTTACTTTTCTCCTCTCTTCTTCTTTAGGAAAATACTTCTTCAAATATTTAACTCTTTCATTAGTAATCTTAATATCTTGATGAGGAAAAACTCGTGCAGGGTCTTCTCTCAACCATTGGTGGCTATAATACCTAAATAATTAGTGGTTAAGAAGAAATTAATAGTAATTCAATTATCTTTACTTAAACTTATAAACACAAGATATAAATTATAAATGTAAAAGGTTACCTTAAGTTCAATAAATGTGCTAAATAATGAAGAGGTGTGCTAAACTCTTATATATCATTTTTTATCTTTTTGATCATAGAATCCTACATCTCATAAACCAAATGAAGAGTAGGTGCATCGGTGTCTGTGCTTCTTAAAATATCATAAATAGGATTTGTGAAAGCTAGAATATAATCAATTTGTTGCCGTTAATTTCACTCAATTTTCTTTTGTAACAAACTCAGTTTTGCCAACATTTATCTTTCTTGTATGAAGACCACTTCTCACTTATAACCATCTCTTTGAGTCCTTGCTTTAACAACCTAAACCTTTTGAGTATCACAATGGTAGAGGCAAATTGAATAAGAGCAACATTAAGCAACTTCAATGTATTAAATTCATTAAATATAGATAACCTCATAATCTCATATGATTATTAACAATGTTTTTTTATAAAATAAGCATCTTCAGCAATTTGAGTAATCTATAAGCATTCTTCATAAATAAAATTGTTCTTCTATGTATTCTTAGCTGCACAAATATCCTTTAAAGCAAGATTGAGAGTATGAACAACACAAGGAGTCCAATAAATAGATAGAAATTCAACTTTAATTAATAAATCAATTTCTTTACAAATCGATGTATTATCAATTATAATATGCACTATATTTGAGAGACCAATAAATTCTCTTCTCTTATCACATCTCTTATTTGCTTTGCAACATAATCCTTGTCTTTGATCTCATCTGAATAATCTACAGCTTTCAAAAATACAGGTCCACTTTCAGTCACAGCCATAAAATCAAGAAGTGGCCTTCTGTGGGGATCACTCCATCCATCACTTACAATGCTCACTCCTTTTCCACTCCATGAATTTTTTATAGGCTCTAAAATTCTTTTCTCGTGTTACTTTTCTTTCTCAAGTAAAATTGTCCTCAATTTATTGTAACTAGAAAGAATATAACCATCAATATAATTATTGGTAGCATAAGAAAAAACTTTGACAAAGTAAGGATTCTTTACTAGATGAAAAGGTAATTCAGATGAAAAAAAATATTCTAGTAATGTGTAAATTTAGAGTCTCCTTTGCATTCAAATTAAAGGCATTCATTAAAGACCCAATAGCCCTTCTTTTTCTTGAATCAGGTTCACTTGCATTAGATAAAGGTGGAAGATGAATTGACTTAGACTTTTTACTTTCATGCAATAACGCACTTTCACTATCAAATTTCTTAAGTTCTTCAAGCTTTATTGATGTAACTTTTGCACAAAATCTAATTTCTTTTCCTAAAATCTTCAATAAATATGCTCTTACTCTAATATAAGAACTACTAAATAAAACCTTGCAAAATTTACATTGAAACTCAAGACACCGCCTTCAATCTTATCTTTCTTTATTACAAATTTTCATAGAGGCTTATCTACACTTTTTCAAAATCATTTTAAAAGATTCTCTAAGCTCATCTCTCTTAATCCTACAATAATTTAAGAAAAATAATTATTTTTCACAATCTAATTCTTTTTGTACGAAACAACAGCCACTAAAGAATGCAATCACTAGTTAAATGTAAAATATTAGAATTGATACTCACTATCCTAATTATATATATATATATATATATATATATATATATATATATATATAATCTTATCCAAATTTACATTTTACATTCAAATTTTTTATAGTTTTAGAACTCACTAAGATCTAAGAGAGGGAAGTGAGAGCAAACCACAAACAACAAGTTTAAAAAAAAAGTCACAACAGACTAATACAACAACCAAACATATAACATAAGACTCTAAGCTAAGAACCAAGGCTACAACTATAATATCATAAACCGTGCAAGCACTAATACATCTAGGATCACCATCAAAGCCTTTAATTATTACGAGCAGGGTGCCCTACTAAACAGTAGCTTACTATTTTTCATCTGAACGAAATTAGTGGATTAGGTTCTTGAACAATGAATAATTAAGCATCTGTGTGGATCAAACCAAAAAGAAGTACAGAGCAAATCAGAAGTATAGAACAAAAATGAATGACAAAAAAAAGAAGGATTCTCTCTTAATTGAAATGGAAAAGGCAGGCGGTGACCAGAGGGATGATGAACACGATAGCAAGCACAGGAGCAACAACGACAAGCACAGTGGAGGTGGCGGAAGTGAGGAGAAGATGTTAAGATTGAAGCGACTGGAGCACTTTGGAGCATGTATAGCAACAGGAACGAGGGATGAACACTCGTACAATGGCGACGATTGGAGGTGGTGGCAATGACGAGAAGAGGGTGAGACCGTGAGATTGAGGGGGTGTGACACTAGAAGTGGGTGGAAAGGAAAAAGTTAGGGTTTTTACTACCTTTGAATGAATTTTACTGATGTAAAATTTGGGGAGTTCACTACGCCGTGTCTGGGCAACGTTCGACTATTTTTTTTGTTTTTTGGACAAGACACTTGAGGACATGAGAAACATGCGTGTCGGACAAATGTCTCTGTGCATCATGTCCATAAGGTGTCCGACATGCTGACACGACAATTTAGGAATGTGCCTGTGCTTCATAGGTGTTACGTCACCTTGACCCTTTGCAAAATGGGAAATGGATATACTCAAACCATTCCCGCAAGCCCCTGAGCAAATAAATACTTGATTGTGGAAGTAGATTATTTCACAAAATAGATAGAGGCAAAACCCTTAACTTCTATCACAGCTCAGCAAAGTAAAAGGTTGTTACTCAGGGGAATATCATTATGAATAGGATTTGTACCGGTCTAGAATTTCTCAATAAAAGAATCACTTCGTTGATAGCATAGTTCAAACCGGCAATTAAATCCCACCATCAAAGTTTAATTCAAAGATGTCACAATTCAAATCAATTAACCGAGAGTTTTAATTTTCGGGTCGTTCTCTCTAAGAATTGCAATAGAATGTTCAATTATTGGCTATGAGGGAATGGGGGTTTGATGGCAAGAGGCAAGAAATGTAAATAGCAAGAAATTAAAGAAACGAACAATAACTAAATATTAAAAGTAATCAAGCTCAAGGCAATTAATCAAAAGAAAGGAAAAATCAAGTGCTAAGAAACCTCTTGGCAAGGATTGAGAGTTAAGGTTATCTATCATAGCCATTGACCACAAACATATGATGATTATGAAGAGTTAATCCTACTTAGTCAACCCTTACATCGAGAATAAGTCAAATAGGCATAATTGATCTCAATCCACAAGTCCTAGCCAACTCACTAATTAACTTAATGAAAGACTAGTGTTAGTGAAAACCAAATCAACTAACTACTTTAATATATCAATCAAGAATGGACATCAATGACTCAAGGTCACCTAAGTCCTCAATTCCAAGCCAAGAGTGGGAAAAAACTACACTAAAACTAAGCCAAGCATTTTATCAAATACTTGGTATGTATGAAAATAAAATCATATTAAATTACAATAATAATAAATTCTAAAGCTACCAAAAACAAGAAAATAATATTAACAACTCAATTAAATAACAATAAACAAAGAAACATTAAATTGCATTAATAGAAATTCAAATTAACAAGAGTTCATCAACAATAAAATAACCAAATAAAAGAAATAACAAGTAAAACTAAAAGAAGTAAGATGCTAGAACAAGAAATAGCAAAGAAACTAAATCAAGAGATGAATTAAAGCATCAATCTAAGAGAAATTTAACTAATCTACCCTAAATTCTAGTGAGAAGAGAGAGCTTCTCTCTCTAGAAAAATTAAGCTAAAACATGTAAAAACCTAAACCTAATTGTTCCCCCCTTTGTTCCCTCTTGAATTAGGCTTGAAATGGCTTCAGAAACGAGTTGGATTGGGTTCTGGAGGCCCAAAAATCGCCGCCAGTGTTTTGCATTTAAGGGAGTCACGTGCCAGGACTTGTGCATACGCATCGATGTGTACGTATGCACACTTGCTGATTCTCTTCTCGTGTGTACGCACGCTGATAAACCCTATTTTTAGGGTTTTTCTGGTGCTTAATTTAGGGGATTTTATGACCTTTTTCTCACATTTATTCAATGAAATAGCATGATTTCATGATTGTCTCCTAATTTGTGCTTGAGTGTGAAAACATACTTTTTAGGCCCTTAATTACTAATTTTAATTCACCTTTGATTTTACTAGATGCCTTGATATCTGTGTTAGTGATTTCAGGTTGAAAAGGCTAGGAATGGATCAAAAGAATGGAGAGAAAAGCATGCAAAGTGGAGAAATCATGGAAAAGCAAGGATTTGGGATGAGATCAACGACGCGCAAGCGCAGCAGACGCACACGCGTGGACTGTGACGTCACATGGCGACGCGTGGAAAGAAAATTGTCAAGCGACACGTACGCGTACATGACGCGTACGCGTCGGTGTTCGCATGTGACCCACTTAAAGTGAATCTGCTGGGGGCGAATTCTGGGCTTCCTAGGCCCAAATCCAACTCATCTCTGATGCTATTTAACCCAAGGACTGAAGGGGAATCACATGTCTAGTCATCATTAGTTTAGTTTTAGTTTTAGTTTTGGAGGGAAAGTTAGTTTCTAGAGAGAGAAGCTCTCTCTTCTCTCTAGAATTAGGATTAGGATTAGGTTTTAGTTCTCTTCTCTTAGATCTAGATCTACTTCTTCTCTTGCTTCAATTTTCCTTTTGCTTTATGGATTTTTATGTAGATCTTTATTTCTCCTTCAATGTAATTTATGATTTCCATGCTTTTTCATGTTTGATTTGATTTTCTATTATGGATTTATTGCCTTTGTAGTTAGATCTCTCTTTAATTCTTGCAATTCATATGTTTATCTTTATTGTCTTTTATGTGTTTGATAAAATGCTTCTTTTAGCTTTAATGTAGATTTTATTCCTCTTGGCCTAGGTAGAGTAATTAGTGACTCTTGAGTTATCTAATTCTCTTGTTGATTGATAATTAGAAGTTGCTAATTGATTTGAATGCCACTAAAGCTAGTCTTTCATCATGATTAGGCTAGGACTTGTGGACTCAAGTTAATCCATCCACTTGACTTTCCTCCATGGTTAGGGGTTAACTAAGTGAGAGCAATGGACAATTGTTGTCACAATTGAGGAGGATAACTAGGATAGGACTTCTAGTTCTCATTCCTTGACAAGAGCTTTGTTAGATGTTAGTTTATTTTCCTTACCATTTATATTTCTTGTCTATTAATTTAAAAACCCCAACCATACTTCATAGCCAATAACAAGAACACTTTATTGCGATTCCTAGGGAGAACGATCCGAGGTTTGAATACTTCGGTTATTAATTTTAGGGAGTTTGTTACTTGTGACAAACAAATTTTTGCATGAAAGGATTATTGTTGGTTTAGGAACTATACTTGCAACGAGATTTCATTTGCGAAATTTTATACCATCAAAAATTCATTCATCAAAATGGCGCCGTTGCCGGCGAATCGCAATAGTGTTATGTTGTTGGTTATTGTATATATGTAAATATTGTGAATAGCTTGATTTTTGGATTGCTTGTTAGTTTTTGCTAGCTTTAGGACTTTATTTTATTCTTTCTTATTAGTGTTAGCTTCTATTTTCTCTTTCTATTATGAATTCTCACTTTGGCTATGAGTTTGGTTCTAACTATATTGTAGGAAATGAGAGCTACAATGAGGATGTGTATCAAGGATGGGACAATCAAAGGTGGGAGGAGCCATATGCATATGATCAATCTTCATGGCAACAACATCCACCAATATACTATGAACAAGAGCCATTCTATGATGTATACCAATCAAATGGCTATGGTGAATCCCCTTGTGACTTTCAAGTACCACCACCATATGCCTATGAGTCATATCCTCAACATAGCCATCTACCACACTCACAAGTCTCTTTTCACCAAACACCTCCATATGACCTTGACCCATATCCACCATACCAACCACCTTTTGAACCATATGAGCCATACATAGAACTACCATTCCAATATCAATACTCCCAAAAACCACCGCAATATACACTACCACATCCTTATCATAATGAACCACCTTCCTACCATGAACCCTTTCTCCAAAATGATGAACCCTCCTACCCTCCCCAATCCTCAATGGATGAAATCCTTGGCCTTATACTTCAAGGGCAAGGCGAGATGCAAAGGGAGACACTAGAATTTGTGGCTACCTTGACCGAGGTAGTAAGCCGGTTAGCCTCCCAATGCTTGAGCACTCAAAGCACTCCCATGGTCACATGTGGAGAATCAAGTGAAGAGCATAGCATGAAGGAGAGATTGGAAACTCTGGTGGGTGATGAGGGATGCCACTTTGTATTAGAATAATTGGAGGAACCTATGCTTGTTGAAGAAAAAGGAGAAGTGGTTGAAGACCTAGGAGATGCGGAACCTCCATGGGAAGCTATAATCATAGAGAATTCCTCCAAAAGGATTGAATTTGATGTTGAGGAGGAGAGTGCACACCCTCCAAAATAATTGTTGAATGAAGACTTGGAAGGAATGAAGCAAGGATTGAGTTCCCTTGGAGATGAAGATCATGCACCCAATTTTCTTGGTGGTGAATCCTTTGCACTTGAAGAACCTTCTCCCAATGAGATAGAGAGCAATGTGGAGGTAGATTTTTCTCATCCTCCCATTTATGATTTAAGCGATGGAGAAGAGTTAGATAAAATTGATGAATAAAGGATTGAAGTTGAAAAAGTTTGTGAAGAGGTGGAAGCAACCAAGGAAGAATACAAGGGAGTAGAGCTTGTAAGGATATTGAAGATACCTCTCCCCAAGCTATCACCACCCATTCTTTCATTCAAGTGGGTAAACCTCTTATCTCTAAGCTTTAAGATTCCACTTGAATATGGGTTGCTCAAGACGGGTGGACAACTTAGACATATTTGTGGCTTTAAGAGCAAGAGAGAGATGGTTAGTAGTTGGCATCATAAATCAAGGTTCATTATGGTGACATGTTCAAAGCCTAACAGCAAGGGTTGGTATAGAGCTAGATTGCTTGGGTCTAGGAGAATGTTTGGTCACTTAAATGAGAATTCTAAAGTCATGCCACCCGGATGGATTAATGATAATCATTAGGGCTGGCAATTCATACCCTACCCGCGGGTATCCAACCCGGTCCAACCCGTTCGGGTAGGGTAGGCTACCCGACCCGCTGCGGGTAGGGTAGGGTACGGTCCGGGTATGCCTGCGGGTAGGGTAGGGTACGGGTTTAGATGTACCCTACCCTACCCTACTCGCACCTCATATATAACACATATTTTATAAAAATTAGGTATATAATGAAGGAAGTGAGATTTGAACCCACAACCTCCCTTATGTAATGACTTACAATAAGTGAATAACCACTAAAACTAGTTAGTTAATTTAGTAATTTAGAGCATTAGTTTTTTATTTTATATGTTATTAATATGTATAAAATTTAAAATGATTGAATTTTATATTTACTTTGAAAAAAATTGATATTTCTGCGGGTAGGGTAGGGTTTAGAATTTTAGGGTGCGAGTAGGGTTAGGGTTGAGAGATTCTCAACCCGCGGGTAGGGTTAGGGTAGGATCCAAACCCTACCCTACCCTACCCATTGCCATCCCTAATAATCATCTCCAAGATGGGTGTGAAAACAAAGTATGGGATTCCGGATTACAAGATGTGGATCAACCTTGGGAGCTCATGGTTTGTGAAGGACTCCATCAAAGTTTGGAGCTATTAATTGTGAATGATGAAGTTTATTGGAGGCTCAAGCATTGGTGGGTGTTCCAAGATGAGTACAAGCACAAGCCACCTTGATGAGGAGCTCCCCATAAGTCCAACTTAAGGACAATAAACAAAAATGCTAGGTGGGAGACAACCCACCGTGGTGAAATCTTTTCATTTTCCCTTTTGTACATATTGGTAATTAGTTTAAATTCATGTTTTGTTTAGTTTGTTGAGTTTATTTGGTAGTTTAGTAGGTTAAATAAGGTTTTATGGTGTCTCGGTAGCTGTTTGGAGGTTTGGAGGGATTGGTATGGTGCAAAAACATAGAAAAATTTTGAAAAATAGAGCACAATCCACGCGTGGGCGTGCCTCACGCGTACTCGTGCATCAAGCATTTTCGACCATCCACGCGCACACGTCATGCGCGCGTACGCGTGGATGCCACATTTTCACCTCCCAGCCAAAAACCCGAGAGTTGTGTGTGTACTGTGCGAACGTTGAGCCGGAGGCACAAACCAACCATGCGTAAGCATGGAGGATGCGTACGCGTCGCTCTCTGAATAAGCCATCGACGCGCACGCGTGACCCACGCGTACGCGTCGCGCCCAATTCACCACCATCCACGCGCATGCGTCACCTACGCGTACGCGTGGATTGCCCTCCTCCATCATCTTCTTTTCTTCTCTTCTTTCCATTTCTTTCCTTCTTCTTTTCTCTTCTCTTCTCTTTCCACCCTTCAATCATCATCCAACCTGACCAAACACCATCCATAACCATTCCTTTTGGGTAGTTAGTTAGTTAGTCTAATCTTTATTTAAATTTCTATTTTCCATTATAAGTGTTGAATTGTTAATCTTGTTTACCATTCATTGCTGCTGAGTATTAGAACAGTATATTATCTTAACATCCTTATGTTTATAATCTTTGTTAGATTTCTTGATTGAGGTTATATTTTGCTACTTGGTTTTGAGTTCTTCATGCTTACCTTTTGAGAATACCAAGTGATGAGAATTGTCTTGGAGCTTGTAACTCTTCTTGAATTGCATGATTTGGCCACCATGTAATTTGAATCCTTTTTCTCGATTAGGCAAGTTCTTGATGGTTGATGTTGTGCATTTATCTTAATGCATTGTGTTTCATGATTATATGCATCTATATGTTTATGGCTTGAATGCTTTCATGCTTCTTCATTGCTTGTTTGGTTGTTTAACCCACAAGTTTAAAGCGCCCCAAGCACACTAGAATGAGTGAAGTGCATGTTCCTCTTTTGTATAATTGCGACATAGTTCTTTTCATACTAGTATGTGTTCTAAACCGCGCGCAACTTAGAATGCACACTTACTTTTATTAATGTCACAATAATTCACTCGCTCCATTCTAGTGAGTAACCTCATTCCAACAATTTAGGCTTCTTTGTTTTTCTGCGTTTACTTTTCTTACTATCCGGTCTTCTATTTTTAAGATAGAGTCATTATAAGCCAAAACGGACGCGGGAAAGAGAACACGCAGCAAACCGGTTGATCTACCAGCTGAAGGTGGCAATCCGGAGAGTCGTCGTACCCCCTTGCTCATATTTGAATGCACCGAGAACGATGCAAACTTTTAAGTGTGGGGAGGTCGTCCGACCAATCGGCATTTTTGGGTGACAAGTTTCTAATCCCGACACTCTTGCATTTCATTCTTAGGTCTTTTAGGATTTTTAGTTGTATTTTCTTATTTTTGCGTATATATACACAATAAGCTTAGTCAAAATAATAAAATTTTTAAGATTTCTATCTATAGGACACCTCAACTGATTTGAGTGAAAGCTTTTCTTTAGAACTTGCTTGAATTATATATCTTGTGGATCATGTCTTTGAGCTAAGGACACAAACTTGTGAGTTTTGAGCCTAATAGTGTGGTTACATCTTATAACCACTTGTCTTCCTTCTTGTGTTCATTATTCTCTTTCTATAATTGTAATCTTTGATTTGTTTGATTCTTTATGTCCATTATTTTGTGTAGACATGCATTTATATGATTGAGGCCATTGTTTCACTAGCTCACTCATCCAAATAAGCCTACCTTTTACCTTCTATTGTTAGCCAAATTTGAGCATATGCTTAACCCAATTGTTCTTTATTTTATCACATTACAAGTCTAAAGTGAAAAATAATAAAAGTCCCTAGTTTGAATCTTTGATTGGCTTAGCCTAGTGAGAGTGTTTATTATTCAAGTTTGGGGAGATTTGGAAACATTGGTTGGGATAAAAGGGTGCTTTGTATTTTTATATTTGGGAATTGGGTGCGTGCTCATGTATTAATCAAATATTAGACCTTACGCATTGATGTTCTTGTATATAGAAAGAAAAAAATGAGAAAAACAAAAGAAGAAAGAAAAAATATATGGAAAAGAAAAGGAAAAAAATAGAAAAGAAAGAAAAAGAAAAAAGAAAAAAAAAATAAAAAGGGGACAAAATGTCCCAAAATAAAGTTCAATAAAGAATCAATGCATAAGTGTTGTGAAATGAAAAGAAAATGCATGAGTATGTAAAAAAGTGAGAAGAACGGGTAGTTAGGTTAGCTTTGAATTGTATAGGTTGTCATAGGTGTTAGGTGGGAAGTTTAAGCTTGTCAAAGATTCAAATTTCAAGCCCACTTGACTAAATATGCATCCTACCTTTACCCTAATCCCATTACAACCGATGAATAAGACCTCATGACATTTGTATGCATGCATGGAATAAATGATGATTGTTAGATGAAAAATAAATCTTGGAAAGCATGATTAGGGGAGAATTGAGTGAATCGACCCTAAACACTTGAGCGACTAGAGTGCAAACACTTCCGGTGAGGGTTCGATTGCTCAATTACATGTTTCCACCTAGAATCATCACTCTTCATGCAAGTTTGTAAAAATATTTACTAGCTCAATTCAATTGTGGTTTGGCTTGGTTGTTAATACCTTTAGCCCTTGTGCTTATATATGTTTTCTTGGGAATTGATTTATTTTGACCAAGCAATTGCCTTCATGTAGATAGTTGCATATAGTTTAGGTTGCATCTAGTTAGTTTACATTGAATAAATGTTGATACCCTTTGTTTCCTTCTTGATTCTAGCATGAGGACATGCTAGGTTTAAGTGTGGGGAGGTTGATAAACCCCATTTTTAGGGTTTATCTGGTGCTTAATTTAGGGGATTTTATGACTTTTTTCCCACATTTATTCAATGAAATAGCATGATTTCATGATTGTCTCCTAATTTGTGCTTGAGTGTGAAAATATGCTTTGTAGGCCCTTAATTGCTAATTTTAATTCACCTTTGATTCCACTAGATGCCTTGATATGTGTGTTAGCGATTTTAGGTTGAAAAGGCTAGGAATGGATCAAAGGAATGGAGAGAAAAGCATGCAAAGTGGAGAAATAATGAAAAAGTAAGGATTTGGGATGAGATCAACGACGCGCAAGCGCAGCAGATGCACACACGTAGACTGTGACGTCGCATGGCGACGCGTACGCGTATATGACACGTACGCGTGGAAAGGAAATTGTCAAGAGACTCGTACGCGTACATGGCGCGTACGCGTCGGTGTTCGCACATGACCCACTTAAAGTGAATCCGCTGGGGGCGAATTCTGGGCTTCCCAGGCCCAAATCCAACTCATCTCTGATGCTATTTAACCCAAGGACTGAAGAGGAATCACATGTCTAGTCATCATTAGTTTAGTTTTAGTTTAAGTTTTGGAGGAAAAGTTAGTTTCTAGAGAGAGAAACTCTCTCTTCTCTCTAGAATTAGGATTAGGATTAGGTTTTAGTTCTCTTCTCTTAGATCTAGATCTACTTCTTCTCTTGCTTCAATTTTCCTTTTGCTTTATGGATTTTTATGTAGATCTTTATTTCTCCTTCAATGCAATTTATGATTTCCATGCTTTTTCATGTTTGATTTGATTTTCTATTATGGATTTATTGCCTTTGTAGTTAGATCTCTCTTTAATTCTTGCAATTCATATTTATCTTTATTGCCTTTTATGTGTCTGATAAAATGCTTCTTTTAGCTTTAGTGTAGATTTTATTCCTCTTGGCCTAGGTAGAGTAATTAGTGACTCTTGAGTTATCTAATTCTCTTGTTGATTGATAATTAGAAGTTGCTAATTGATTTGAATGCCACTAAAGCTAGTCTTTCATCATGATTAGGCTAGGACTTGTGGACTCAAGTTAATCCATCCACTTGACTTTCCTCCATGGTTAGGGGTTAACTAAGTGGGAGCAATGGACAATTGTTGTCACAATTGAGTAGGATAACTAGGATAGGACTTCTAGTTCTCATTCCTTGCCAAGAGCTTTGTTAGATGTTAGTTTATTTTCCTTGCCATTTATATTTCTTGTCTATTAATTCAAAAACCCCAACCATACTTCATAGCCAATAACAAGAACACTTTATTACAATTCCTAGGGAGAACGACCCGAGGTTTGAATACTTCGGTTATTAATTTAGGGGGTTTGTTACTTGTGACAAACAAATTTTTGTATGAAAGGATTATTGTTGGTTTAGGAACTATACTTGCAACGAGATTTCATTTCTGAAATTCTATACCATCAAAAATCTATTCAACACACACATCACTGTGCGTATGCATGACTGCATGAACTTTCGATCGTGCGTACACACGCATCATTGTGCGTACACACACTTGCTGAAAAGCTCCAAACTCCATTTCTTCACGAATTCTCCACTTTTGCATGCTTTTTCTTCACTTCTCCAATCCATATTAGCCTTGTAAGCCTGAAATCATTCAACAAATATATCAAGACATCAAATAGAATTAAAATGAATAAAATTTAGCAATTAAGGGCTTAAAAAGCATGTTTTCACTTTTAGACATAATTTAGGAAGAAATCATAAAACTATGCTATTTCAATGGATAAATATGAGAAAAGTTAATGAAATCCACTCAATTAAAGAAAATAAATATCATGAAATGTGGATTCATCAATCGTCACTAGTGTGGAACATCCTGAAGCCAATGAACAAGCGAAAGCAGCAAACAAAGTCATTTTTGTAGGATTGAAAAGAAGGTTAGACACAATGAAGAGAAAATGGGCTAAGAGCTACTACATATCCTATGGGCATATCGTATGAAACCTCAATTAACTGAAGTCACTTTTTTTACTCGACATAATAGAAGGTATGATCCCAGTAGAGGTAAACGAAGAAAGCCTACATGTCCAATTTTACAAGGAGGTTAGAAACATCAAGCCTTGCAAAGAAGAGCTTGAGTCATTGCCCGAGGTCTGAGAAGAAGCTAAGATTAAAAAGGAGGTCATGAAGTAAAGAATGACAATCAGATACAATAGAAAGTTCATCAAGAGAAGTTCCAATGAATATGACCTCATCCTAATTTAAAATGACATCGGAGCACTAACTCTCGGGGAAGGAAAGCTTGTAGCAAATTGAAAAGGTCCTTACAAGGTTGTACAAGTCCTAGGAAGGGGATACTACCAAATCTCCTATCTATACGGCAACGAAATTCCAAGATCATGGCATGCTTTCAACCTTAGAAGATACTATAGCTAGATAGAAAACCTTACTTCTTGGTGTACTTTTTTTTCTGACTTCATGAATTTTTTTTTTCATAGGATTTTACTAAAGGAAATTAATGAGGTATCAAAGCAGGGGCTACGAGTGAAAACTTGTAAAACTCTTAGTAGCAACTAATGCATATATTGTAAAATTGCTTCATCAATAAAAAAAGCAAATTCATTCAACTATTTTCTCTTTTTTATTCGTTAATCGCACCCACTCAAGCTTGAAAAAAATACAAAAGCTATGACCGACCTCATCTCGTTGGCACCAAAGTGACGAGTTTCGAGTTGGGATGTAGGAGTTATATACACAATCTATGATCAAAATTGTAAAAAATAACTCGCAATCTAAGTTTTATAAAACAACAAACAAAAGCAACAACCAAGAAATAGGAAAATAAACATGTAGTTAAAAGGCTCTAAAAAAGAGAGTTAACATTGTACTTAAACTATTACAGAATAAAGTGTTCAAAATCCCATAACCCGAGCTATCAAATGTACAATATAAAAGGAAAAACTAAGTAAAGCCAGGAGTAGCTTCATCCTCAGTAGGCTGGGAGGCTTCGTCAATTGGAGCAGGAGCAGAAGAATAAGTCATAGGATCATCCAGCTCCTGCTCCTTTGGATAAGGATGATTTGACCATCGACCACAATCTTGTCGGGATCTATGATCGAGATATCGAGTCGGAAGACAAAACTTGAAATTGGGCTTTTAAGTTGTCTATTGTATCATCCAAGACCTTCATTGACATGTATTCCAAGTCCTCATTGATGATTATCAGTGGCTAAGAGAAGGGGGTTGAATCTTGGCCTCCTTTGTTGCTGAAAATTACTTTTTATTATTAACATAACTTAGGAGATATTTTTACTTTTGTCTCCTGTCGAGTAAAGAGACTCCATTTTTTGTCTCCTAAAATAGAAATAGAGTAGAGAAAAAAGAGTGACACCTAGATATATCCTGGTTCAGCTACTAAGTGCAATGTAGCCTACATCCAGTCTCCATCACAATTATGATAAAATTTCACTATCTTTTTCACAGGATTACAAACACCAATAATTCCCTAGGATTTATCCAATCCTATCTGGGATAAATCCAGATTCTAACCCAATCTGAATTTGACAAGGTCAAAACAAATAGAGAGAAGGCCGAATCTGAGACATGCAACTCACCTTCTTTTTCATCCTTTTTCTTCAAGCTCCATTGATCTTGTCCGTTGAGCTTGACTTTGGCCCCAAGTTTTATTTTTGGGCTTAATGAGCTTCTGACCGTGTTTGACTACACTGTCTCTATGGTTGCTTCATTTGAGCTTAAGGCTCGGTAGATTTCTTCACAGTTCCTTGGTGTAGCACAAATGGGAAAAGAAGCCTTTTGACATTCTCAGACCAAATGAGAATAGCTTCTTGGTTATAGTCCTTCTTCTTTGCTTAGATTTAGAAACAATCTTTTTCTCTTTCTCCATAACCTAGCTTCTACAGTTTCTTTTTCTTCTTTCTTCTTCGTTGAGTAACGTGACCGAAAGAGAGAGGAGAGAGAAGAGTGTGTTTGGCTTTTGGTGGAAGCTTCAAAAAAATTAATTGAAATGAATTTTGGGTTCAAGTTTTCTGAATGGTGACCTAGTGAAGAGTGTGGCTTTGGCTTTGTGATCACCGAATTGGACTTGGGATGATTTAGGCCATCTTTCTTTTTTTTTCTCTAATTTGGTTCAGAGGCTTGTTATAAGGCTTGGTTTAGTTATAATGGACCAAGGTTTGTTTTTGTGTGGGCTTGATGATTTGTTTCTTAGGCCATGTTTATTGGCTTCATTTTCTTGCACACTAAACCAACCAAATTACACAAACAATTGATAATTATCTAATAATGTTTGTTCATCACTTTAATCAAATATTAGTTTTCCAAATTCAACATTCATAATTTTACTTCATTTTCTCGAGCTCCTTCTCCAACTCGATTTTTTTGCCAAAAACTCATATATGGCTCTCCTTGGCCTTCTTTTTAGCCGCTAGCACTGCTTCGCAATCTGTGTCCACTTCACCATCTCTTTCAACATTGCATTGTCTGACCTAAGGTATATTTTTTAGTCTCAAGTTGATTTTTCTCCTTCTGGAGGGTCTCAACTTGAGTCCTCAACTCAGACAACTCAACTTTCATAACCCCGGGGAAAGGACTCTTTCAGCTTCTTCTGTATAGCTTGACACACAACAAAGGTACACTACCCTTTATCAAAGTTTCTAAATTCTTTTCCAACCCACATCATCAATAGCAACAACACTGCTAGGCATCACACATTCATCTACAAAATCCTGAGCATCAAAATCAGGATCAAAGAAGTTCTCATGTTTTCTACTAAGGGTCTTTCTCTTCCTAAAACCCCTTTCTCTGATGACTTCTTGGACTTATGAAACTTAGGAATAGGACGAAACTTAGGAGTAGCCTTAGGAGCCTATACCTCTGGCCGTGCTGCTTCAGGAACTAGTGAAGAAGTCGGAGAAGGACAGGATGCTTGTCTAATCTGCTGCATTTGTTGAGCCTTCTGGGCTTATTGCTGAGCAATATTCTTTTTGGAGGCTTTTAATCTTTTAAATGAAGCTGAAGAGCCAACTATTATCTTTGAAAACAGAAAAGACAATCTACAGTTAGAATAGATATAAGAAAAAGCAAGATATTTAATCTACAAAGACTTACCTAACTCGGTCCACACATAACTAGGCTTACTAATCAGTAAGATTTTGGTAGAAAGATGAGGAGATCAGCCCAACACTCTTGAAATATCTCTACCATCATAGTCTCTTCCTCAGCCAAGTCATTCAAATAATAATGAACAACATCGGGTTTAGAGTCCCAATACAAATGAAACATATATTCCAACTTGTCTTTTAACCAAAAATGTTGGAAGTCTCCCTTAGGCTAAAGCTTAAAATAATAGTTCTTAAATAATGAAAGGATTTCTCAAAAATGGAAAAAATTTTATGATCTTGTTGAGCTCGAAAAGATGCCTATTGTTGTCTTTTGGTTAAGCTAAAAAGTCTGATAAGGTAAAAGAAATAAAAGAAAACTTGGAGAAAAAAAAGGAAGTCTAAAGACATGGTATACAACCTGGTAAATGCACATGAAACTCCAAGAATTTGGGTAAAGTTGAGAAGGAACTACTTTAATTTGGTGGCAAAAACAACATCCATTTCGAACTCGATAAAAGGGATCTTAATTCCTATCCTATCAAAGAAGCATTCATAAATATTTATGTAATGAGGTTCCGAATTGTCAAGCAAAGGGTAACATACTCTCTCATTAGGTTAGGTGCTACCAGATCATAGTTCTCCTCCTCATTTTGATTTTTACAAAAAGTCTGAGTAAGTTGGAACTCTTCTAACATTTTCGTGTACTGACGGAGGAAAAATGTCGGTAAAGATTTTCACAAAAATATTGCGTTGCAAGTATAGTTCTAAACCGACAATTAAACCTCAATCAACGTTTAGATTGTTTGTCACAAATACAAACCCAATAAAATTAACCGAAGTATTCAAACCTCGGGTCGTCTCTCAAGGAATTACAGGGAAGTGTAGTTTATTATTGGTTATGGGGAAGTATATTTTTGGGATTTTTTTGAAATAAAGAACAAGAAAGTAAAATGGCAAAAAAATAAACTAATAACTAAGAAAGCTCTTAGCAAGGACAGAGAATTAGAAGTTCTATCCTCATTATTATCGTCAATTGTGATGGTAAATGTGAATTGTCTTCACTTAGTTAACCTCTAACCAATAGAGGAAGGTCAAGTGCATATAATTAGCTTGAGTTCACAAGTCCTAGTCAACTCATAGTGAGAGACTAGCTTTGGTGAAGTTCAAGCTAACCGACAATCTTCAATCACCAATCAACAAAAGACTTTTGATAACACAAGAGTCTCTAAATAATCAATCCAAGTCAAGAACATAAAAATCTAAATTAAAATCCACCCAAGCATTTTATCAAACACTTGGAAGGTACAAAATAAAAGCATAGAAAATTATCAAGACATAGCAAAATCTAAGACCAACAATTGCAAGAGAAAACAATAACAACAAATTAAAGAAAGCAATCATAAACATGGGAACATAAATTGCATTAATATGGATTAAAGGAAATAAGAAGAATTCATAAACTAAATTGGCAACATAAAGAAATCAACGAGAGAAATAGATAAACTAAAGTACTAGAACAAATAAAAGTAGAAGAAAAACTAAATTAAAGTAAGGTAGAAATCTGAATTTGAGAAGGAACAAGACTAAAAACCCTAAAACCTAGAGAGAGGAGAGAGCCTCTCTCTCTATAAAACTACATCTAAAACCTAAAATTGAATGAATGAAAAGTGAATGATTGATCCTCCCTTCCTTCCCCACTCTGCAACCTCTAATATGTATTTTCGGGCCTAAAACTGGGTCAAAATTATCTCAGAAATTGCCCCCAGCGAATTCTGTAAATTGCAGCACGTGATGCTCGTCACGCGTACGCATCAGCCACGCGTACGCGTCGTTGAACTTTTCACTTGGTCACGCGTAGGCGTCGGCCACGCGTGCACGTCGTATGTCTGCTGCACCAGTCACGCAAACGCGTCGCCCATGCGTACGCGTCGCTACCAGCTTCTGAAATTCTCAATTTCTTGTGTTCCTTCCACTTTTGCATGCTTCCTTTCCATCCTATAAGCCATTCCTTCCCTATAAACCCTGAAAATACTTAACAAACATATCACGGCATCAATGGTAATAAAAAAGGATTAAAATTAGCAAATTTAAGGCCAAAGAAGCATGTTTTCAATCATAGCACAAAATTAGAAAGGAAAATGTAAAACATGTGAATTATATGAATAAGTGTGAGAATAATGGATAAAATCCACTCAATTCAATACAAAATAAATCATAAAATAGTGGTTTATCAATCTCCCCACACTTAAACATTAGCATGTCCTCATGCTAAACTCAAGAGAAGCTATAAAGGAGGTGAAGAGGAATGGTAGAACTTAAGAAAATGCAACATATCTATATGAATGCAACTAAATGTAAAATGCTTTTACCGACTTGGTTAAAAGTAAATAGAATCAAACTTAAAACACAAGAAAATCATAATTTAGAATGCATTTACCAAGAGAATCTCCAGAAATCAAAACAAAAAACATCAAGAAGACAAAATGGTTTTAAGAAGATCAAATATTTTCTATAAAGGGAAATGTAAAAATGATGGGACACAATCTTTTACTAAAGAAAATACATGAAATGCAAGAAATGCATAGAAAACAACAACATTCATACATACAGAAAAATAAAAAAATATATATAATAATAGTAACCTTGAAGATGAAGATGGCACGGAAGAGTATGGTTAACGAAGCCCTGGAAAGCCCAAGGATGGAGGAAGAAAAGCTGGAGAGATTAAACGAAGAATACTGAATGTTTGCGAAATAGAAGAAATGGTAGAAGGAGAAGTATATATATATGGGCAAAAATGTAATTTTTTACTGATTTAAATACAATGCACGGTTACCAAGTCGAGTTCTCCAAGAATGTATGCAAACTTATATTAACAAATAACTGTGAAGATTCATCCTACACTTGCTTGAAGTACGACCTCTCTAAGCCTAACTTCCAACAGAAGCACTGTTCATACTCTAACCCAAAGAGTTATGGACCATGGACTCAATAAAGGTTGGCCCATTCTAAGAACAACCCATTAAGCTTGCGGATATAATCTAATAGGATCCTAGATCTACTAACCCGACTTGATCGGAGCACGGGTTCTATGACCAACGACTAACCCAACTCGTGCAACAAACAAAGCCTTGTCTCCCCACTATCCCAAATGTTACCTACAGGTAATCAAACATTACAACGTGGGATAACCTCCCTAAGAACAAAAAAAAATCACCCACTACTATAAGTGCAGATATACAAAAGTGATGGCTAAGTCATCATTTTCTCTATAAATACCCAATCAACTTCAGGTATTTTTCAAGCCCAATTCACTTAAACCTGCCTAAAACTCTTACTAATTTAAACAGAGTCCCTTGTAGGCTCCTTCCACCATCATCCATTCGTGAATGTTGGATAACTTCAATACCCTGGTGAACAGGTCAAAGCCTTCATTCAAAGGAGTCTGGACCTCACGTCTAGACCCATATAACTTTGGTTTCAAGTATTTTCTCATAGCAAAAGTCCTTTTGTAAAAACTTAATTTCTACTTGTAATATATTGTTTTAAGTGGTTTTCTGTTTAATTAAACAAGAAAGTTTTTCCTAGAGTAAATTTCATGCGCCTGAATCAAGGCCCTAAATACCACAATGTTTGTTCTCAAAATTGTACAACGAATACAATCACTCTTATACTAAAATCCAAAAAAAAAAATGAAAGAATTAATATCAAGCAACATTATAAATACTAGTGTATCAATAGACATACTATTTTTTTATTTATTAAATATGTGTAAAATAACAAAATAAATTAGTTGAGATGACATGTAATTTATAACAATTAAGAGATTTTAGGTTCAAGTATTAAAAATAGTAAAAAAGTATATATCTTTGTATGAATTATATATAACGAAAGATATTTTTAAAAAATAAAGTTAGACACTAACTCATTTTAAATTCTCATTATATACAATATAGTCTTATAGATATAGATAATCTGACCAAATTAAGATCAAGGAATCAATGACAAAATCTTTCATTATAAAATACCATTTTCATGCCATAAACATTTTTTGGGTTTCATTGGCTACCGAATTTGATTAAGTGGCTCCAAACTCACCTACCTATAACATCATGGATATTTAGAAATCACACAACTATTCCATTAACTTAAGAAATAATATACCAAAATAATAGCAATACCTCTCAATTAGGAAAAATTGGCGCTGGTCAAATCCCTCCAATCAACACAAAGGTATATGTTGATATGCCCAAGAGAGAAGTAATCCACAACATCCACCTACGTTCTGCTGATGGTAATCTGTGGCACGACATATCTAGCTTTATAACCACACCAACACAGCTGACTCCCATGACAATCTCCCACATCGATCGAGGTCATCTAATATAGACAACCACTTCATGTGCACGTGAGAGTCAGAGGCATCCAGAAACAAAATACCTTTGATAATCTGCATGATGTGTCTTTTGCTGTACCACAGCAGGTGTCTTCCGTTGGGTACTATATTACGAAATCAAGTGAGATTGACAGCCCACTTACTCTGTGACTGTCTATCATGGGTCCAGAACAATACCAAGCAGCTCCTCATAGAGGTCCTCAATAGAGTGCCCATCATAGAACTCCTCCCGTCCACTGATGCAGCCGTTGACTGGATCTCCATCAATGTTGAGTCCTAATTGATACTCCACGTCCCGCAGGTGATAGTCATCTCTCTACATGACAGGTAAAAAGTATGGGACTCAGGATGCCATCTTTCGATCAAATCAGTGACCAATACCCAGTCATAGTCTCACTCTATCATATATGTTACATGCTCAAATCCTCCTAGTCTAAGGTGTGTCTTAATCTTCTCGGGAGAATCTTGTAGTAAATTTCTTCTCGTATGCAATACTGAGTTCCTTACTAATTAAATCAATGAGTCAGACAAAACAGAGGCCACAAGTAATAAGACAAATTTTAAACATATAAAAGACATAAGTTATAAAGTATATTGCTCGGCCAAGTCTGCCAGCAATTTGGTCAATCCGATTTTGTCTATAAAAGGTATCCTTGTAACTTAACATATTTTTGCCATCAAACTACACTATAATAGAATAAATTAGAATAAAATAATTTAAAATTAACTAATCTATTATCAAACATATTCGAAATAAATCTAAATACAAAAACCATAAATTATAATTTTACTCTAAACCATAATTAGCTCAAATGAAACAATAATATAACTAAAATAATTAAAAATTAACTAATTATCAAACACATTGGAAACAAATATAACCACCTAAACCATAAATTATCATTTTACTCTAAATCATAATTAGTTCAAATACAAAAATAATCTAAATAAAATTTTTCATTAACTAGCATCTATTAATCTCCTACCAAAATTACATGCGCGTTTGACATTATCTAAACTAACTATATCATCTAATTATCAAACTAAATAATTATCAAACTAACTATAACTAACATGAAAATTTAATCTAACTAAACAAACATGTTAAAACTATAAAATAATACAACAATAAATTAAATTCAAAAGGAATAGAAGAACATAATTACCTGAAATTAACGAATTAAAGAGATAAAAAGATGAAAAACAGCCAAAATAAAAAATAAGACAAAAAAACATGAGAGTGAATAATAAACAGTGAAAAGCGAAATGTGAGGAGACCTCAAATTCTTATATTTGAGCGAATTTGTTTGAAGTTCGTCGAGAAAGACGGTGAATCTTGTGAAAATGACAAGGCTCATGCGAGTGGAGCGACAAATTTGCTCCAAGCGCAAAAAAAAAAAAAAAAGAATCTTCGAAATTAAAGTTAGAATTTTTTTTTTAAATAAATTTTTTTATTTTATTATAGAAAAAATTCTCCTTGATCATACCTGGATATCTTGACATATTTTTAAATTATTTAAAAATATTTTTTATAACAAAATCTAAATTAATTCGAGAGCTTTTAATTATTTACCAATATTTTAAGGTAAATGCTATCCTACCCCTCTCTAAAGTAACATGTAAGTTATCTTTTCTGACGTGTCACATTCTAATTGGGTGTTTATTTTAACCTGAGTTACTTTCTCCACTCTTTCATCGTCATTGCGCCTCCCAAACATCACCGTTTCATTGGTGTTTCGTTTTCTCTTCCAAAATCATTCTTCTAGAAAAAGTATTCCAACTCTATCTAATTGTGTTTACTCCTCTTCACTTCTTCGTCGTCGTCATTACGCCTCTCAAGCATCACCGTCTCATCGGGGGTCTTATTTTCTCTTCCCAAATCATTCTTCCAAAAAAGAAGGTACTCCAACTCTCTCTAATTGCGTTTACTCCTCCCCACTCCTTTGTCGTCGTTGTGCCTCCTAGGCACTATTTGTTTAGTGGGTGTGTCCACCAAATTTTGAGACACGGTGACACACTCACACCCATGTTTTATGTTTAGTTTTCAAATACATAAAATAAGCAAAGACACGATGGTACACATTGGTACACAAATACATAAAATTTGTGTACTGCCATTTTATTGAGACACTAAGACACAAAGGTTAAGACATAAGTTTTTCCACTTTTATCCTTAATAGTAGTGACTGTGGTGATTTTTTTGGGAGATAAGAATAATATTGATATTTGCAATTTATATTTTGTCTTGTGCATAGTTACCAAATAAAGTAAAAATTGTGTGTCTCCTTTATGTATATGTCTTCAATATTTGTGTATTTGTGTCTATATCTTCACCCATACATAAACCACACTGTCTTATTGGGTGTTCCATTTTCTTCTTCTGTCAGATTGTCATCGTCTTCCAAAGATATTATTAACTCTCATGAGATTAAAGTAACTCAAGTTAAAATAAACACTCAATTAAAATATGAATCATCAAATAGGATAACTTATATGTTACTTTAGAGAGTTTAGGATACCATTCATTATATTTTAATGTTTGAGTTAAAAAAAACTAAAGAAATCTAAGACTTAGTTGGAATAAAATGCTTAATTAATTTTTTTTGAAAAAAAATAAATAATAAATACTTATATTAAAAATAATTTATAAATAAATTATTTTGTGTTTGATTTTTTAATTTTAAAATTACTTATTTTAAAAAATGAATAATAAAAAACTTTTTATTATAAGAGATGTTATTTTTTTAACTTCTTTATAAATACTTAAATAACTTTTTAAAAAATTATAATTTAATTTTAAAAGTTACACCAAAAATTAATACTATAATTTTTTATAAATTAAAATAAAAAAATGATTTAGAGACATTAAGTTCGAATTTTTCTATCTTTAATAAAAAATAAAAATAATAATAAAATAAAAAAATACTTATGAATCCAGATTGACTCTAACAAATTGTTTGGATGAGATGAAGTTGGAAGGAAAGAAAATAGGGAAGAAGAAAACGGATGAAAAATTTAGTTTTCCTTCGTTTGGATCAATAGAAAAAATGAAGGGAAAATAGAAAAGTATGTATGGGACCCACTTAAAAGTTTTCACGTCAAAATTGGGCAGAAAAGTGAGATAGAAAGAAAATTATGAGTAAAAAGACAAATTTACCCTTTTAATTATCGAAATTAAATTCTCTAATTTCAATCTTTCCAAAAGAAGGGAACACCTATTTTCCTGTTCATTGTTACTTGTTTTTGCGTTTTTGTTATATTTGTGTATATTTAAAAAGAATGATATATATTTTATTTATGACATTAAAAAATAACATAAAAAGATAAATTCAAAAAAATATTATTGTTAATAAAAATAACAAGTTAAAATTTTGAAATGTAACTGTAATTACTTTTTTTTATTTGAAAAATAATTTAAATACACTGGTATAAGATAATTTACATATAATGTAGAAAAAGGTATTAAGGTAATTTCATTTGGTTATGATTTTCTCTCTTCTTATTTTTCTTTCCATCCAAACAAAAAAAAAATTTCTTCTATTATTTTTTCATCTATTTTTTCTTCTCCAAACAACATAAAAAAAAGGGCAATTTATCTAAATAAATAAATTGGGTGAAAGCTTTACTCAAATACACAAAACAGAAATTCTTTATGTACATGTGCATTTTTACACTTCTATGTAAATCGTGGAAAGTTACCACGGTTTATGATTTTAACATAAACTGTGACAAACTACCACGAATTATGGTGTTTGTGGTTTGTGTGTAAACCGTAGCAAGCTCCACGAAGAGAGAAAGCTAAGCATAAACCGTGACAGGCTCCCAAAGTTTATGAAGGAGGAATTTTTATCATAAACCATTTATTTTTAGATATTTGATTGCATCAATGTGGTATCATTTAGACTGTGCATGATAATTGCATCAATGTGGTATCATAAATTTAAGAAATAAATTAAACTAGTTTTATTTTATATATGAGTGTCCATTTGGATGATTATGCTATTTTAATTTACATTACATTTAAATAGTAGAAAAAATATAATCTAAATCTATAATTTTTGCCTGTAGTTCAAATTGAACCATTTTTAATAATAAAATTATATAACTTTGATAAAAAAAAATAGTAAAAAAAATAAATTTTATCATATTACTACTTTAACTACTCATACATTCATATCACCACTTTAACTACTCATACATATATATGTAAGTAATGACATTATAATATATATAAAGTATAATAAAGATTTGTAGTCAATCATTTTTCTATTAACTATTATGTTCTTTTATTTTCCTTTATTTGCTGTCAACAAAATAATATAAAATAAACTGTAAGAATTTTTTTTAATAATTTTTAATTTTTAAAATTTCATTGATTTAAAAGTTATTTTTAAAAAATGCTTAAATTTTTTAACATAATTCTTATTTCTTATTTATATTTATTTTAAAAAGTTTATTATTGACGAAAGAAAAATTTTACTCTCTTTTTTAAGAGTTTTTTATTTAAATAAATTAAATATATTCAATAATTACTAAAATAAATAATTTTAAAAATTATTACAAAAATATGTTAGTCTTTCATATTTCGTTTAAACGAGATAATTTTACATGTATCTTATTTACAGTATAAATGGGATATATGTATTTATAAATATAAAAATATATTTTCTAAAAATAATAAAAATATTATTAATTTAAATTGGACCAAATTCTTAAAAATAAAACATTTCAAATAATAGAAAAGATGGACGGTTTTATATAATAGAAAAGATAGACGTTTTAAAAATGGAACACTATTAACACAATTAAAATACGATTATTAAAATACCATTATTAAAAAATACGGTGTGCTAACTCATACAAATTAAAATATGGGAATCATGAAGTGAAGTTAATGCACGATAAATAAAACACAAAAAAAAAAAGAGAAGAGAATTGGCAAACGGTTATCTCCTATTTTTTCTTTGTTTTATTTATCCCCATCAACTTCTCTTAACAATTGGCGAACAGTTATTTCTTATTCTTTTTCTGTTTTATTTATCTCCTTAACACACAATTAAAACTGATGGGTGTGCGGGAACGCCGCTGAATTCTGTCACAATTATCATGCGCAGTCTAAATGATACCACATTGATGCAATCAAACATCTAAAAATAAATGGTTTATGATAAAAATTCCTCATTCATAAACCGTGGGAGCCTGCCACGGTTTATGCTTAGCTTTCTCTCTTCGTAAACCGTTGGAGCTTGCCACGGTTTACACACAAACTACAAACACCATAATCCGTGGTAGCTTACCACAGTTTATGTTAAAATTAGAAACCGTAGTAGTTTCCCACAATTTACATAGAAACGTGAAAATGCACATATATGTAAAAAATTTCTGTTTTATATATTTAAGTAAAACTTTCACCCAATTTATTTATTTGGATAAATTACCCTAAAAAAAAATAAACTTTTTCTTTCATTTCCTTTCCTTCCATTTTCTTTCTTCTCATTTTCCTTCCTCAATCCAAACAAAGGGTAAATGCTAAATGCAAAATCCCAATTCTTTCTTCGGGTGTTACTAAAATTTTCACTTCTCCCGCTCCCAGCCAGTCACCAAGTCAGCCACCGTCCTCCTCTTCTCTCCGGCAGTCCGACGCCTCCAGCCGCTCACTGTTCTTACGCCCTCTAATCTCTCTGCTTTCATCCCTTCACATTCACAGCTTCTTCATCCAAACAACAGAAGACTCTCAATCTTTTCAAAACCCAACTCCAAGCTCTCTCCCCTTCCCAACACTCTTCATCCCCTTCAGTATGTTCAAACACACACTCTCTCTTTTCTTTTCTTTATTTACTTGCAATTTGTGATATATGCTTTATTAGAGGCTTGTAGCCAAGTGTGACACTTTTGAAACCTATGCCGTTTCATTCAAAGATATTAGAACAATTTGTTTCTCTTTTTTTTATTAGTTTAAATAAGAGTTTGAGTTGTTGTTTGAGCATATTATTATCTGCCAGTATGTTTTTCTAGTTGGTTCTAGTTGTTGATACCAGGAAATATTATTCAAAATTTAGGGTTTTTGATTTTGCTACACAAACTGTTTGTTCCTTGAAGTATTAAAACCTTAGGTAGTCCGTGTGCATCATATTAATTCAATATAGTCCACATTTCTTTATACTCTTGACACTCTCACGGTGCATCAAAAGGAAAAACTTATTTATTATACTTTTTTTTTTTCACCAAAGATAGGAGACTCGAACCCGTAACCTCTTAATTGAGTATGGGGAGACTATGCCATTTGAGCTATTATTCATTGGCTATTTATTATACTGTTAGTGTGTTACTATTCTTTTTGGTGTATCATGTTGTTTAGTGTTTATTTATTGAATTTATTCTCAGTGTAAAAGAGTCAATCTTGTAAAGTAACTAATTTCCAAACTCACTACTTAAAAGTTTATCTAAACACATAATCTAATTGGTTACTGCACAAAACTCTTTACACTTTCAGCGTTTCAAAATTAAACACTTATTTATTATACTATTAACTATGATATTATTTCATTTCTTAACACCTCCATATAAACACTTGTGTGATTCTTGTATATTATGATTGCAGACACTTTCCAAGTGGAGACATCAGTAAAAAAATGGCTTCATTGAATAAGAAGGTTAGTCCTAGTAATGTTAATTTACCTAATGATCTTGTACTAAACATTCTGTCAAGATTGCCTGTGAAATCTTTGAAGCGATTTAGTTGCGTGCAAAAATCTTGGGCAAATTTACTTGAGGATCCTCATTTCGTCGACATGTATTATGAGAATTTAACTTCTAAAACCCGTGATTCATGTCTCCTCCTGAATCAACATGTACCAAATACTGTTGAAAGTAATTTGTTTTCACTTTTTGGAGAGAGGTATGAGAACAGAGTCAAATTTGATTGGCCATCTCCATTTCATCAGGATAACGAAACAGTTATAGTTGTTGGCTCTTGTGTTAATGGTACAATTTGTCTCCAGCAAGTCTCTATGATAGACACAACCACCAGCATCAAAGTATTATTATGGACCCCGAAAACTAAGGAATTTAAGGTTGTTCCTCCTTCTCTTACTGCTGAGCCTGAACTACGGTTTCAGATAACAATCACTGGTTTTGGTTATGATCATGTGACGGATGACTATAAGCTAATTCAAAATGTGCTTGTACATGCATTAAATAATGATTATGCAGAAGTAAATCCACCTCTTCCTGGTCAATTTTGGCAAATTTATAGTGTAAAAAGTAATTGTTGGAGGAACCTTGATCTTGAAATGACATGTGATGTGTTTCCACAATCAGTCGGTCTAGCTGTGTACTTGAACGGAGTATGCCATTGGTTGGCCATTGAAGATAATAATCAAGAGCCATATGACACAGAAGTGTTACTTGTGTCATTTGACATGAGCAGTGAGATGTTTGTTACTACACCGATCAGTCGATATAACCATCATGATTTTTGTGATAGATATTTGGTGGTGCTCAAAGAATCTGTTGCTGTAATTTCAACGTTTGAAGATAATAATTGCTTTGACGTATCAATTTTGGGTGAAGCTGGTGTTAAGGAATCATGGGTCAAACTTTTCACCGTTGGCCTGCCAACTTGTGTTGATCATCCTATTGGTGCTGGGAAGAATGGTGACATATTCTTCAGAAAATATGATGGTGAGTTGGTTTGGTATGATTTTAGCAGCAAGACGATTAAGGAAATTGGTATCAAGGGAGAGTTTTGTTACAGCCAAACTGTAATATTGTGATCTTAAGACTATTTTGGGAGACTTATGACTATTGTTATTATGATCTGTCTATAAAACTAAGATCAGTTTAGTTTGTTCTTACATTCACTCTTGCCACATACCCTATTGTGTTTTTCCAGGTAACAAAATATGAGAGGTATATGAACAAGGGTATTTTTGTAAGATGCTTATTGTTAAGCATAGAATGTATGAAGTAAATGACTACATTGATTGAATCTCAAATTTGTTTATATGACCCAGAAGAAAATACAAGTTTCGAGTCCTATAAATAATTGTGAAAAGATCAAAGTGATTCATTTTTCAATAACATTCTAGGCACATACTTGTCTTCTTAGATAAACCTGAATTTTGACTGTAATTACAACGAGAGAAACTGATGGTTATAAACTGAAGTAACCAACTTTTATAACTTATATTTATTAGAAGTGGGGAATTTTTTATATGTCAACCTCCAAATTAAACTTAGCTGTAGCTAAAATAATCTCAAAACTCCACTCATTAACGTGCAATGCAGGAAAGCATTGTAAGACCAAGGGTATGTTTGGTTGGAAAATGAAAATGAGAGTAAAATTAATTAGGTAATATTTACATTCACTTTGACACTGTGACTAAACATCTTCGCCATAACACTCATTGAAGGAAGAACACAAGGACCATCTTCACAAACACAATTACACAAGGACCATGTTCAGGATTTTTGTTTCTTATTTCGGAGTATACTATATGTATAAAGAAAACGTAGACAATATAATCTCAAACAAAGTAAAACGATAAAAAAAAATTCAAAAGATTTTAGAAGCTGATAAAAGTGACCAATTATCAATTTATCATAAATGTAGGGTTGCATACTTGCATTTGCTTTGCTATTTTAACAATTTTTTGCATAATTTTATCGACAATATTCTTTTAAGGAGTAGCGGAGTAGATATTGTCTTTTTTCTATTATATATTATTCACAGGCCATCCTAAACTTTGGTGAGTCATTTTCCATGGCCAAAAAAAAAAAAAATTGAAGGATAATTTGAAAAAATTACATAAGGGGAAAATAAAAAATGACAATATTAATTTTTTTATTGTTTTTATTTTATAGGTAATTTTTATTAATTATACTAGGTGTACATAAAAAATCAGTTATCTAAATAGAATACATGTTAAAACAAAAATTATACATTGAAAATGAGTTAAATAACACATATATTTGTACATAAATATATGTGACTAATTTTCTGTATACATATAATATTTTTATATTTTATTTGCACCTAAATCTCTTGGTATATTTATTTTCTTTCTAGTTTTTTCTTTTTGTTTATTGGTCAAAATTTTTGTTAACTAATTTTTGCATGAAGAAAAAGTTGGTTTTTTAGTTTTAAAAAAGTAAAAACTATTTATTTATTTTTAAAATTTTATATTAATATGTTGGTTTAATTATTATATACATTTTTATAATTTTACTAAAATTTTTAATTAAATTCTTAAAACATAAGTTTTCAATGAGATCTAATTTTAATTAGGTCTAGTGTACTAGGACTTATCACATAATGGCGCCGAGGCGCCAGAAGTAACCGCGCGCTTCGTTTGGGGTTTGGCTTCTCTTTCAATTTTCACTACTTTTGGTGAATAATACAAATAACAATAAAGCCGCGAAACCCTTAAATTTTCAAACACAAGTTCCCGCCACAACCCCACACTCTACAAAGCACAAAACCCTCCCTTTCTTCTTCTTCCAATTCCAACGCGCTCTCTCTTTCTCTATCTTCCTAAACACGCTCTTTCCGCAATTACAGTTTCCATTTCTAGAATTCCAATGGCGAAATCCGTGAGCCCCGACGCCATTTCCACTCTGCTTGCAAATCCAACACCGGATTCCTCCTCTGATCTTCCCGAAATCGTTGTGCAAGTCCTCGATCTCAAGCAAAGTGGCAACAGATACATGTAACTAGCTATCTATCTATCTATCTGTCTAAGTAACTGGATCCCTTCTTGTTTTTGGTTCTCAGATCTATAATTTAGCTTCTATTGTTTTAATTTTTTGTTTCATCTTTTCAGGTTTAGTGCTAGTGATGGAAAATTGAAGCTGAGGGCGATTTTGCCCTCGAGTCAGTACTCTGATGTGCTCTCTGGCAAGATTCAGAACCTCGGCCTTATTCGAATCCTTGATTACACTCTCAATGATATCCCCAACAAATCTGAAAAGTAAATCCCTAATTATATGCCGCTTGTTCAATGCGTTGCTTAACTCCTTTTTGAAGTGAAGTTGTAATCCTTTTGTTATTTGGGTATTGCAGGTATCTTATTGTTACCAAATGCGAACCTGTGTCTCCTGCTCTTGAATCAGAGATAAAGAGCGAGGTGAAAAATGAAGGTGGTGGCATTGTTCTGAAGCCGAAGCAAGACAGTGCGGTCAAGATTGAAGGTGGGATTGTGTTGAAGCCAAAGCAGGAAGTGGTGTCAAAATCTGCTGCTCAGATTGTGCATGAACAGCATAGAAAGTGAGTGTACTCCTCCTCATGGTTGTTTTTTGTGGGATTTTGAGCATTTTTTAATTTGTGAGTTTTATGAATTTTGTTTTTAGTGTTGCACCTGCTGCGAGAATGGCCATGACGCGTAGGGTGCGTCCTCTTGTTTCATTGAACCCTTATCAGGGTAATTGGACTATCAAGGTTAGTGTTACGAGCAAAGGGAACATGCGCACCTATAAGAATGCTCGAGGAGAAGGTTGTGTCTTTAATGTGGAGTTGACAGATGAAGATGTAAGTAAAGTGAAGGCATTAGTATATTTGAACGAAATTTTGATTGTATGATTTGGATTTTTGTGTTGTATTGTAACTCTAGTGGATGGAGATTTAACTATGTTGTTATTTTGTTAACTTCTTTCAGGGCACACAGATTCAAGCAACCATGTTTAATGATGCTGCAAGGAAGTTCTATGACAAGTTTGTTTTGGGAAAGGTTTACTACATATCAAAGGGTACTTTGAAAGTTGCTAACAAGCAGTTCAAAACTGTACAAAATGACTATGAAATGACACTGAATGAGAATTCTGAGGTAGAGGAAGCTGCCAATGAAGCAAGTTTTGTTCCTGAAACAAAATTCAGCTTTGTTCCAATTGATCAGTTGGGTCCTTATGTCAACAAATCTGAACTTGTTGGTGAGTGTTGTCTGTAAGATAAGCATATTATATTGTGTTTTTGTTCCGTTGCTAATCATTTACTGTGATGTTTGTTCTCTGTATCAGATGTTGTTGGAGTTGTTCAGAATGTATCTCCAACTATGAGCATAAGAAGGAAGAGCAACAATGAAACTATTCCAAAGCGTGACATTACTATTGCTGATGAAACGTGAGTATTTTCTATAGTTCATTTACAGTGTGTGTGTGTTTGTGTGTAGCTTTTTTTATTTCATTAAAAAAAAAAAACAAATTCAGTGAAATTTTAAATATCTATACTTGACATTGCAGGAAGAAGACAGTAGTGGTGTCACTGTGGAATGATCTCGCAACTAACATAGGTCAAGAGTTGCTGGACATGGCTGATAAATCTCCAGTAGTTGCAATTAAGTCTCTTCGGGTTGGGGATTTCCAAGGTATGCATAGTCATAAACTCCTCAGCTGTGATGGTAAATTTTTGCATGTCATAGTGAAAAAGGGATTGTCAATTATCATTCTTGAATCTTTTCCATTTCAGGTGTTTCTTTGTCAGCTATAAGCAAAAGTGTAATTAAGATTGATCCAGAGATACCTGAAGCAAAGAAACTTAGATGCTGGTATGCTGTTGCCTTGAATGCTTATTGCCCCTCTGTTTTGACATCCGTGTTATTCTCGTGCTTACATGTTAATGTGACCAACAGGTATGACTCTGAAGGCAAAGATGCTACAATGGCTTCTGTTGGCTCTGGCTCGAGTCCTTCATCCATGAATGGAAGTAGATCTGTGTACTCTGATCGTGTTTCACTTTCTTACATAACTTCGAACCTGTCATTGGGAGAAGACAAGGTGCATGACCTAGAAATATTACAACCTGTTGTTTTGAGTTCTAACTTTCAATAATGTTATAAAAATAGTTCCAATATGTTGATGTTTTAATCTGAAATGTATTGAAGTTTTGCAAATTTGAATGGATTGTCTAATTTGTTGTTGTGGAACAGCCTGCATTTTTCAGCCTTAGAGGATACATAAGCTTCATAAAGCCAGATCAAGCAATGTGGTACCGTGCTTGCAAAACTTGCAACAAGAAAGTCACTGAGAGCATTGGTGCTGGGTATTGGTGTGAAGGTTGCCAGAAAAATGATGAACAATGTAGTTTAAGGTAATTCAACTATTGAATTCTTAGTCTGGAAAGTTTCTATGTTATACAATGTAGTTGAAATTCAGATTGTCCTCTTTCAGATACATTATGGTTGTAAAAGTTGCTGATGAAAGTGGGGAGGCTTATGTCTCAGTCTTCAATGAAGAAGCTGAGAAGATTGTTGGGTGCTCTGCTGATGAACTAGACACCTTAAAATCTCAGGTAACATAGTGTGCGTGTGTGGTTGTCTTTGTAGAATTGATATTGGATAGAATTTATTCAATCTTTAATTTCCTTTTGTTTGTTTCAGGAGGGAGAAGATAACCCTTTTCAACTGAAACTGAAACAAGCTACTTGGGTTCCTCATCTTTTCCGGGTTAGCGTTTCTCAAAACGAGTATAACAATGAGAAGAGGCAAAGGATCACAGCCAAGACCGTTGTTCCTGTTGACTTTGCTGCTGAGTCAAGACTTCTCTTGGAAGATATATCAAAGATGAGAGCTTCACAATAAGATTGATATTTATAAATATTTTGATTCAACAGCACTTAGCTCTTTTGGTTTACGGCTGCTGATTACTGTTTAATTAAACACTCAGCTTGTAAATTATCAATCCCTTAGGTTGTTTAGATTACATATTTTGCTGACTTGAAATATGCTCCTTTAGATTTTCTTTACTCTATGAAATTCTTCATATGTGGGAGTTTATATTTAACAGATGATGCTGTCATCTTTATTGGCTTTCCATAGCTGTATTATTTAAGTTAACTTATAACATTGATTTGTTAAAAATTTAAAATTAATCCTGGGCAAGAGTAATATGAATCACTGCTTTTGACAAATTAATTTTGCAAGATTAGGTTGGGTTTGCTCATGGAAACTATAATAATAGCCAAGAAGCAGATGTGAAAAAAAAAAATTTAAAACAAATTTACCAAAGGAACAAATATGGAGCCAAATGCTAAATTATCTTGGAGAACATAATTTAGCATTTGGTTATAGCTAACTAAACTATTTACAAAAGTAACTTATTTTTACTGAGGGCATTTAAAATTTCAAATTGATTAAGTACTGGCAATGTCCCAATGAGATTTGCTCTAGCTTGGTTTGTGCAATTCTTAAAGTTAAAACCAGCCTCGGGCAAAATCTCTGGTGAACAATGAACATGTAGCAGAGGCATATTTGCATGTAAATAAGCAAATTCAGACACTAGTACAGACATTTCAATTTCCACAATTCTTAGTTATTATAAGGAGAGACCAAAAGAGCAATTTTATGCAATATATTGGATTCAGTCTTCGTATCACTGGAGGTCCATTCCTGAAAATTGTGAAGACTTCCTGTGAAATCTGTGAAGAGGCCATCAACTCCTATTTTGTTGATCCAATAATCATACTCTTTATAAGGATCTTGACTAAAGTTGAAGTGCAAAAACTGGTTCTCATTTCGGTAAGTATATGGATGCACCTGCATTGTATTATTGTAATCAGCATTTCATATTAATATTATCATTTACTTAGCTCTAAAGTCAATCCTGGAAATGAAATACAATGGCGAAGTACCCTCGAACAAAATTTATGAAATCTCATGAAAGAAAACAAGGTTTATGATAGGAGTTGCACCTGAAGGTTATGAGCATGTGCCCTGGCAACAAGATCACTAGGCTCTTCCAAATAATTCTTTGCCACAGGTACTATTGTGTCCTTCCAAGGTCCAATTCCAACAACGTAATTCTTTATGTAGTTTAGGTATTTATCGGATGTGATTTCCCAATATGACTGCATATCAGCATTGTAGTAACATTTTGTTAGGCCCATTTTATTATCCTTCCCAGTTTTGTTCATGGAGGATTAGACATTTAGTTATTACTTGTGAGAAATATAAACAAACTACTCAACAGGCTAAGCTGAAGGTTGAAGCTAGGAGAAAAAGCTTACTTTCTCCATTTTTCAGTGTTACAACCTTATTTTTCTTTCTTTTAAATAATGGAGGATTTTGTTCAACAAGGAAAAAAAATTATTAGGGCATGTTTGGTTTGTGAAAACGTTTTCTGTTTTTGTTTTCATTTCATTTTCATTTCAATTTAACTAAAGTGTGAATGCATGAAACGGAAATAGAAAACAAAATTCCACTTTTTTTCACTTTTTTCTTCACAATTTTGGAACATAAAAAATTGAAAATTAAAAGACAAACAAGATAGGCCCTCACTATTCTTAGTATTCGACATACATATGGGCATAAAGTTACTACTAGATTTCTCTTTGTATTGACTTTAACAAGGCTGAAAGCTGCACTACAGGTATTATAATAAAAAAAAAAATTCGTATCAAGCATAACAAATTCCATTGAAAAAGAAATCCATTTTGTTCCAAAACTTGCAAACTGCACAAAAGAAGTTGAATGATTTTAATGCAGGCTAAATAAGGAGAATGCCTTACGCACCTGATTAGTGTCTTGCGTTGAAACAGTAACATCGTCAATTAAGAAAACCTTGGGCAAATCCGTTTGATTTGATATATACACAAGTGATGTTGGAGCAAATGACTGAATAAATACAGGTTGTTTTAGCCAATATTTTGATAAGTATGAACCTTTGTATCCATATTTCTGAAGTGTCTTGACAAATATGTCTTCAAATCTTTTGCCATTTGGCCATTTCACCTGTTGATTGTATCAACTTAATGAACAGACAGCAGACACAAACTATAAAAGAAATTAGCCTAAATTGCTGATTAAGAATTAAATTGTCAAGCATGAAACTGTAATATTTTGGATATACCATATTATAACAGATGATTAAAATACTGTTGATATTAGTAGCATATTTTGAAACTTCCAACAATAATCCCATTTCCTATAATAGTTATTATCATTAGTTTAGAGTATAGACATTTGTTAGATTCCAGGTATAAAAACTCACATGCTGATTGATAAAAACTGGATTCTTTATCTCTGGATATATTCCAACAACTCTATCTGCATCCAATGCAATGGAAATGAACTCTTCAAAAGTGATGATTCCAAATTTTCCTGAAAAAGAATTTTGAGTATCTATAAGGTTAAACACTAACAGTTAACTTCTTTTTGAAAAACAAGATGATAAAGTAATAATATTTCATGTAACAATAAAAAAAAGACAAAACAAGAGATCAGCATGCTGCACCAATGAAAGGCTAAAGGCGAAAAAATAATAAGAGAAGTTCCATTCCGGTGGTGGTTCGGGGTTATAGTTATGGAGGAGAAAGGTATATGAAACAAATATTGAAAGATAATATTGATAAACAACTTTCTCATAATGGTTTTGAAACTATGACATAGTGAACCCTGACAACAGAACTGTTGACAATCAATGCATAAACAAATCAAACAAACAAAGGGGGAACAACTGAATAACAGAATGAGAGGCCGCTAGTAATAAGAAGGTACAAACCATTATACTGTTTATCCCTGAAGCTATACCTCTGATTCACCCTTAATGACTTTAATTCCTCAATTGTGAAATCAACTGCAAACATAGAAATGAGTATAACCAGTTTAGCGAATAGAAACTTGAAAGCATAAGCAAACTTCCATAGATATACATTATCAAACACACTAAAGTTTGCAAAGTTTATTCCCAATCATTTATGAAAGAAGCAAAAATTACAGCTGCCAGATAAGCCTAAAAGAGATTTTTATGCATGAAATTTGCAGGGAACTTCAACTTGAATAACAACTAACTATACCAGTAAAAAATCCAGTTCTGTTGACCCCTTCGACTTCGTATGTCCTTTTGCGATTTTCAAACTTTTTGTACTTCGCAATGTCAGTGGTATCATCAAGGGTAACATCGTGGAAACATATAAGAACACCATCTTTGGAAGATAAGATATCAGTTTCAATGAAATCTGCACCATCTTCAATAGCTTTCTGCGAGAGAGATTCATTTTTGGACAAGTATAAGACAAATATGAAAATATGCTTATTTTTTTATCTGTATTGTACCTAATTGGTTTCTGGATAATCAATTAAGCATTGAACTTATAATTGTTGAAGCTTTGAAAAATTAAGACTGGAATGCTAACTAGGAAAGCATTGAGCTAATCAGTGCATATAATCAACAAATATAAATAGATGCACTGGATCGAATACCAGGGGTATTTCAGATAAAATTTTCTTTGCATATAATTTTATTTAATTTGGAAATCAGATATAAAAGTAACAAGGAAGGAATGCAGTTTTGCCAAGAATTTTGCACTTATTCACCAAGTATGCAGGACGAGTTTCTTCAGGAATCACTCCATTTGCGCCTCGGTGTGCAATGTTGTATGGCCGGAAAGTTTGTAGAGGCTGCCGAATTCTATGATCGTCTTGACTAGGAAGTGGATAAATAGGCCTTGCAGTGCATCCAATAACAAACAATAGAAATACCACAAGTGAAAAACCTGTTAAGTTTAGAAATATAACACCAAGTTAAGAGATATTTAACCAGAAATAAATAAGTATGATTTACGAGCACATGAACATGGAAATTATACACTCAATTTTCATGAGAAAGTGAAACCTGATAAGATAGATCCCTAATAATTCCAGAATCATTCCCTAAACCAAGAACAAAAGTTGTATCTATCATCACAGAATAACCAAATATTTAATCATTGAGTCAACACTCAAAATTCCCAGAGTTGAAGAAAGTTGGTAGGTCCAATGATCCATTCATAAACTAAATGGCCAAGGATCATTGCTCAATTAAAAAAAAAAAAATTTAAAAATCAAATACCCAATAAACTTTGCGGAGTAAAGGCCTTCTGCCGCAATAGAAAAAGAGCTCTACGAAGAGGAATCATCAGATCAACATAAACAAAAGCCGTAATATGAAGAAACCATTGTCAAAATAATCCAATTCCAACAGTGAAAAAGGTAGAAGCAATCAGAAAAATATGCTCACAGTATAAGCTACCAAAAGCTATTTAAGAAGCACAATAACAAAAGAAAAAAAAAAGAAAAAAGAAAAAAGAACAAATGGGGAAGAAAAACACATTGAACAAACAGAATGATAATTTAGGAGCAACAAAGTTTTCCAAAAGTTTGAAACTTGCAGCTGTTCATTGTTGGGGGTTGCTTACTGGTTGGGTTAGCCATGGAAATGGCCCTTGAAGTCAAGTCCACTCTTTGTTTTATGAGTCTTGTTCCTTCGCCGAATGAACATATATACATATGAACCAATAACTGGTCAGAACTTTTCTCAACCACATGGCAGAGTCATTCAAATGAGAGCGTGAATATTGGACTCATCCACGAATATTCCACGCACAAATTAATAATAGTTTCGTAAATCTCAAAACATTTTTCTTAAAAAAGGGTAAAACTGTAATGTGAAAAAAAATTATGAACTGTAAGTAGTATTCGAAATTTGAACTTTCCTTGTTGTTCTGACTTCAGAAACAACGAGGATGATGAAATGGTTATTCTTTATTTTTTTGGTGGGAAAGTATGGAAATATTTGTAGAATGTTGACAATGGAGGTTTACGGAGTATTAGAGATATAATAATTAGTGTTACTTTTTCCATCAGCGTAAGCTTCTAGGATGAGTGGTATCATGACATAGTATTATTGAAGTTCATTTTATAACTTATATAGCCCATTGTACACATTGTACAAATAAGCCATTGACTCCCTAGCACGATTCTTTAGTGTTGAATTGAAGGAAATTGAATAGTTGGTTGTTACATGGGTCTTATCTTGTATAAAAATTAAAGAGTATATACCCGTTTTGGTCTTCAAACATTTTTGAACAAGACACTTTAATCTTTAACTAAAATTAATTACTCGATTAGTTCTTAACAATTAATTCCGTCTGTCACTTAGGTTGCGTTTGTTTCCGAGAACAAGACAAGATAAGACATTGAGAACAGGACAGGATAAGATACTGATGGACAGAGACACAAAATTTGTGTTCTTGTATCCTGTTTAGTGATAAACTAGAACAAATTATGAAAATTAATTTATTCTCATTTTTTTCATCAAAAAAAATTTGAGATGAAAAATATAATAATAAAAAATATAATGATGAAAAATTAACAAGAATAATGAAAGAAAAAATAAAAAATAAGTTGTGTCCCTTGTTAGTGTCTCTGTGTCCTTCCTGTCAGGATGGACACAAAATACACTAATTCAGTGTCTCTGGACACATTGTCTTTCTCCATGTCTCCTCGATCAAACACGATTTTGTGTTTCTGTGTCCCTGTCTCAGTGTCCTGTCTCTGCAAACAAACGCAGCCTTAGGTCCTTGACTCCGTCAACTCTAACAGAGGGCAAAATGATCCCTGACATCTCTAACAAGGGACAAAATGATCCCTGACCCCTTTATTCAAAAATGACACTGTTCTTCCCCAATTTTTATCATATCTCGCATAATCCTAACATTCATACTCTCCTTCTTCACCTTCATAGTCTTCTTTTTCATCTTTTCCTTCCTCCTCTTTAGCTACAAGATTAAGCGATGGTGTAATTGCCACACGTGTCGCACCTACCTCAATATGTCATGAACCACACATTTCCTAAATTTTTGTGATTGGTACATAGGACTGGCAATCTATACCCTATTTGCGGGTGCCTAACCCGGACCAACCCGTTCGGGTAGGGTTGTCTACCCGACCCACTGCGGGTAGTGTAGGGTGCGGTGCGGGTTTACCTGCGGGTAGAATAGGGTACAGGTTTAGGGTATACCCTACCCTACCCTACCCATACCCCTAATATATTATATAATATATATGTAAAAGTTATGTAGTAAAGAAAGTGAATGTTGAAACCACAATCTTTCTCTTATAAAAATTTGAAATAACCACTAAGTTAGTTGATTATCATATTATTTGTAATTTTATATTAGATTTCTTTAAGATTTTATTGTTTTTAATTTTAATTTCAACTTAGTTTTTTATTTTCTATTTTATTAATATGTATGAAATTTGAAATGGTTGAATTTTATATTTGCTTAAATTTTTTTTATTTTTTTGCGGGTAGGATCGAGTAGGGTAGTGTTTAGAACTTTAGGGTTAGGATTGAGAAATTCTCAACCCGCGGGTAGGGTAGGGTAGAATTTTAAAAAAGTTTTCAATCTGCGGATAGGGTTAGGGTAGAGTCCAAATCCTACCCTACCCTACCCATTGCCAGCTCTACTGGTACATCCACCTCCTCTGCACTTCACCCACCAGAAGCATCCACTTTCACGTCCTCGATAACATCACCTCCAACCCCGACAACGTCCACGACATTCTCAAGACCAAGTTCCACAACTACCCCAAGGGCACGCCTTTCTTTACTCTTCGGCAAGTAATATAGATTGTTGGACATTAGGACATCATGAGAAGATTATCATTCGACATCATATACAAATTCTCATTTGAAATAGACACCGAGTGCTTCATTCCTTCTTTCCCGGAGTCCAAGTTGGCAGACAGCTTCGACCTCACATCCAAGCTATCAGTACAACGAGCAATATCGCCGTTGCCGCTCATATGGAAACTAAAGCGATTACTGAACATTGGTTCGGAGAAGAAGCTGAAGAAAGCGATCAGAGTGGTGGACAATGTGGTCATGGAGATGATAGGGCAGAGGTGGAGGGAGATGGCAACGACGACGACGGGTCTTGACAAATCAGACTTGTTGTCTAGATTCATGGGATCCACCGAAGACGACAAGTAGTTGAGAGACATAGTCATTAGTTTCCTGAGTATGAATTGGTTGAGAACAAGTTGAGGATTTTTTTTCTTGTGAACATTGAAGTTGTAGAGTGTGCATTGTGTAGCTTGAAGTTACAGTGTTAGATTGTTAGTGTTATACGAGATATGATGGAAATTGGGAGAGAACATTGTCATTTTCGAACAGAGGAGATCAGGGACTATTTTGTCCTCTATTAGAATTGTTAGGGACTATTTTGTCCTCCGTTAGATTTGACAGAGTAAAGGACCTAAGTAACTGACAGAGTTAATTGTTAGGAACCAATCGAATAATTAATTTTAGTGGGGGACTAAAGTGTCTGGTTTGAAGTTCTATGAAGACCAAAATAGATAATCTGTGGTCTAAAAATGTTTATATAGCTATTAAAAATATTTTATTATTTATTCAACTTTTGAGATAGATGTAAATATTGTTCAAAGAATAATAACAACCTTGTTATTTGTTATAAAGGACAAATCAGGTATGTTTAAGTTATTATTATTGGAAGAATTTTGTTAGGAGCCAACAAAGTATTTATATAATGTGTATAATGGACTATTTATTTGGCCAAATATAAGTTAAAAAATGAACATTCAAAATAAAATATTACTAATTTTTTAAACACAATACATTCATACTATCCAAAATAACCATCTGGATGCCAAAAATAATAAACATCTAATATCTTACTGAATCAAACATCCCTATACCACTATTGTACGCATTGTAAAAATACTCCATTAGCTCTATACTTCCTCTTATTGGAAAGGTTTTCAGGTATGCCACTGCCCTTTCTTGCCTCATTGCTATAGTAGTGTGCATGCCGTTGATTCTTATAATAAAAAATTCTGATGGTCCAGATTGGGTATTAAAATGATAATGTAGACTCGTAAATGCAAGGTGCATCATGAGGATGAAACTGGTAGTATCGTGAACCGTGGGAGAATTTGTGACAATGACATTGTGGGGTTGTTTTTTTTTTTGAAAAAATATAGGTAGATAATGAGAATACTAAATAATATGAATAATGAATATGTTAGATATTTTAATTCACTAGGTATGTAGATGGTTATCTTTTTAATATTAGAGTTTAAGAGATAATTTAGGAGTAAAATATTTTTTTTTTATTTTATTGGGTCAATTTTAAAACCTATTATTTACATTATTTACAAAAGTCATTATTTATCTAACAAAAATATTTTTTTATTAGATAAATTGAACATCCCTCAATTCTAAGTATCTAAATATCTCGTGATTATACATTCAATCACACAATATTAAAATATTCCTTGTTAATTCTAAGTATCTAAATATATCCTCAATTCTAAGTGCATTTAGCAAGGTTTGTGTAGCCGAATAATATTAGCCTTGGTGCAGCTGGTAGTTGAAGCCATCTGAAGAGTGGGCCATAGGTTTTTGTTTATGGTATTTGGGCTGATGGGTTCTAAACACTTCTGTTTGAAAAAGTATCCCTTTCCTGAAAAAAAAAAAAAAAAAGAAGTGTCCCTTTTTGAGGCCTATATAGAATAATGGATTGCACTCAATTTATATGATTTAGTGATAGACAGATTGCCATTTGTGTGTTAAAGTATTTTTTAAATTTTGGGTCAAAAATATTTTATCTGAAATGGAATAATAATAATAATAGGGATAAGTATTGTTTTGGTCCTAACGTTAAAGGGTCAGAATCGAAACCGTCCCCATCGTAATTTTAGATTTAAAATCATCATTAACGTTTTTTTCGTATTAAAATTGTCCTTTTTAATAAAATTATTTATTTTATTACTAAACTACCCTTCTTTTAATAAAAAAATATAAAATTAAAAAAATAAAAAAGAACGCAATTTGGGGGAGGGGGGAGAGGAAACGCGTTTTTGTTTGGGGGGAGCTGGGGGTGGGGGGAAAGGAAACGGGAAGGAGGGAGGGGAGGAGGCCACCGCCGATCTACCCAGCCCACCGGTGGTCCTACTTCGGCCTCTGCATCTGCCGCCGCCGTGGAGTGCGTCGCCGGGAAGGGGAGCTCGAGCTGCCGATCTACCCAGCCGTGGAGTGAGTCGCCACCGTTCATGCATGCTCCTGCCACCGCCGATCTACCCAGCTGCTGCTCCTCGCCGCTTCGCCGCTGCTCCTTGCCGCTGCTGCTTCTTGCTTCGATCTCTGTTTTGGTTTCTTCTATTTCTGCATCTTCTGCTTCATCTTCTACTTTCTGCTTCTGCTTCTACTTCTAATTTAATTTTAATTTATTATTTACTGATTTTATCATTGTTGTATGTTGATTTGTTAAATCTGGATTTGATTTATTGAATCTGATATTGATTTGTTGAATCTTGATTGGAATAATGGATTTGTTCATCATAATCCCTAATTTTTATTGTTGGTTTTGTTTTTGTTTTGATTTCTGAATTGCTGTTACTTTTTTTTTTTGTTTTTGGATTCATTGTTGATTTGTTTTTGGATTTTTTGAATTTCTAATTTTGAGTTGTGTGTTTTTTTTGTTGAATCTGTATTTTTAATTTGTTAATGGAAGAAGAATTTATTTTTCTGGAAGAAGAAGAATTTGTTTTTGGATTTCTTGAATTTTTTATTTTGAGTTGTGTGTTCTTTTTTTTGTTGAATATGTATTTTTAATTTGTTAATAGAAGAAGAATTTGTTCTTCCGGAAGAAGAACCAGAAGAAGAAGAAGAACAAGAATAATGAAATGGTGAAAAAAATGGTATTTTTGTCATTTAAAAAAATTATTAAAAAGGACGATTTTAAAATAAAATGTAACATTAAGGACAATTTTAAATAAAAAATTACATCGGGGACAGTTTTGATTCTAACCCACAACGTTAGGGACTAAAACAATACTTATCCCATAATAATAGTAGTAGTAGAATGTTTTATAATAGGAAATATTAATTTCAAGACTTTAATTTAATCATTTCATGAGTAATATTTCAATTCGTTTTTTAATAAATTTTTTTGTTCCAAAAAAGGAGTTTGACAAATTGGTTTTTAATATTTTCAGAATAATAAATAAATTTGTACATTTTTATTTTAATAAGAAATTATTTATTTACTAATTATGTTTAAGAAATATAATGTACTCTTATAAATATTATTTGTTAAGTCTTTAGACAACTTTATTTTAGGTAAAAAACCCAAATGAGCCAAGGGGACATCATTTTTACCTAAATCTGCCAAATGAAAATCTGAGACATCAATCCACCAGAACACAATATTATATAATTCGAATCAATAGAATTCGAATTAGACTTACACATAATTCGAATTGATACACTTCGAATTACACCCAAGCACAATTCGCACGTAGTTCGAATCAACTAGCATCGAATTATGCATGCATGGTTCGAATTATATTAATTCGAATTACTTAGAGGACGTGGCTTAGGGGAGTTCGAATCGAATTGATTCGAATTACTCTCATTTGGTAATTCAAAGTAATTCGAATTGATTTAATTCGAATTACGTATATATAGTGCGAATGGACTTGATTCAAATTACTGTGAGGCATAGCTCTATATATATGAGGTGTACGTGAGTTGCTCTCAATAGAGGGTCAGATGGCTGGTGAGCATAGTTTTCTAGTGTTGGTTCACCACAGAGGATCCATTAAGAGAAAAAATCGATCCAGTGTGAAGTTCACCGATAAGGATCCTCTCTGTATTATCGCGAGGCCTACGACGAGCTATGATGACCTTGTTAGCTCTGTATTGTTGAAACTTGGTCTGGATGGTGTGAAAAGGGTTAAGAAGTTTTTCTATCGCATTCCAACCACCGTGCTTCAAGATACCGTGAAGTATGACTGTTTCATGATCGGGAGTGATGAAGACTTGCAGGTCATGTTTCATTGTCGCCGGCAGTTTCCGGAGGTGAGGACACCAGAGCTGTTGGCAAAGTTGGTTGATGTGGTTTCCAGTTCGGGGGGTTCGAACCGGAATACGCACGCTGTAGCCACGGTTGCAGGTTCTAGCTCGAGACCTGCCGTTGCTTCTTCCTCCGTCCCTGCGTACAAGCAACTGCTGCAGCCTGTTGCCTCCCCTTCATTCGCTGTTGATCTCAGCGGCAATGTCGGCGACGAGGTTGGTACAGGGGAACATCTTCCGACCCCAGTACATTGTGCCACACCAGCTGGTGTTGGAGACGGATTGTTTGATGATCCAGAGGACGATGATGTTGAGCCGGATTTGATTGCCGATGACAGCGGCGATGATCTCGGAGCGAGTGACCCGAGAGGGGCTGCAGGTGGATCTAGTTCTAGGACACAGCAGTACCCACCCCATTTTTCATCATTGGACCTGGATGCCATGAGGCAGGACGGGCTTCCTGGGCAGGCTGCTGGTTTTGGCGCTAGAGATGTGGACGGGTCTGCTGGTATGACAGAGTTCCAGGTTGGTCAGCAGTTTTAGGACAGAGATGAGGCCATGTTGAGTGTGAAGACTTACAGCATCCGCCGAGGGGTACAGTACAAGGTAGTTGAGTCTGACTATCGCCGGTATGTGGGAAAGTGTTATGAGTTTGGGAATGGGTGCACATGGTTGATTCGGTTGAGTCTCCGGCAGCGCAAGGGCATCTGGGAAGTGAAACGGTACAACGGACCGCATACGTGTCTCGCCACCTCTATCTCCAGCGACCATAGGCGTTTGGATTATCATGTGATAGCGACATTCATTATGGGATGTCACTGGGTCTCAGACATGTGATTGTGGGTACTTCCAGGCACTTCATTTCCCATGTCCGCACGCATTGGCATGCTGTGCCTACTCACGTGTTACTTGGCAGCCATACGTCCACTCGGTGTATCGACTTAGTTCGGTTTTCAGTGTATATCAGATGAGATTTACTCCTCCCATCCCGGAGGGTTTCTGGCCACTTTATGACGGCCCGACCGTTATATCGGACCCGAATATGAGGTGTGCGAGGGAGGGTCATCCGAGGTCCACTCGGATACGGACCAATATGGATGAGGCAGATCCGAACCGGCCCAAGAGATGTGACCTCTGTAGGCAACCCGGACACACTTGCCGGAGCTGTCCACAGGCCGGAGGACCCAGTCATCCAGTGTGATATTTACAGTTATGTCTGGATTTGTGTTCTACTTTGTATTACTTTGATCATTTGTACTTTTTTTCTAGAAAAAGATGTACTTGGTTTCCTAACTAGTAAGTTTTCTGTGTTGATAAATCCGTCTCGTAGAAGACATTACAATTAGATGTGTTTACTATTATGGAAATAAAATACATAAGGAAAATACACATGAGTACACGGTGACTAAAACACAATAATGCAATGTTAAACAAACTTCTGCATGATCTGATGGACAAACAAAATAAAATACAACAACGATAACGAAACGACACAACATACAACAAAATCCACGTAAATCCCATCACCGGCAAGAAACTCTGAAAACATGGATCCCGGAATGACCCATAGGGTAGTCTCCTGACTAGCCTGGTCATCAGCTGGAACACCAACGAAGTAATCCCCGAGAGGCCCCTCTCCAAGCCCGGTGTCAGCATGGCTCGATGGATGTCCCACATCGGATCCATACCACTCTCCGCCACAAACGGTAACCATCTGATATGAATATGATTGCCAGACTTGTCGGCAAACAGCTGGGTGCCCAACAACATCATGATATAGGCACGGGCATAGCGCCTGACAGTTTCCTCATCTACCCCCTCGGGGCACTCTGCGAAAGTCTCCTGGAACCAGGTACAGTTCACTGCAAACTTTTGTATTTGGTTTGCGGGAGGTAACACACCAAGCAACTCATGGAACCACTGCCAAGATGGCCTGCCACCCTCTATGTATACGTGGAAGTCTGTCAGGCAACCATTGACATAATGTCCGTCCACTGGCAACCCCAACTGGTACGCGACATCCTGAAGTGTGATAGTGCACTCACCGAACGGCATGTGAAACGTGTGCGTCTCCGGACGCCACCGCTCCATGAATGCACTGGCAAGAGGCTCGTCCAATCGGAACCATCTGTCGTTCAGTCTCGCAAGATGGTATAGTCCGGCCATCTGCAAGTACGGAACGTACCTGTCATCAAGTCGCATCCCCTGCTGCCGCCGCATGCTCGATATGCAACGCCGGGGCTGCGCATTAAATGAACCGCATAATTAGAACGACTGACAATACCACTAACTGATAAAATTCACGACGTAACCAAGTAACCAAAATAAATGTAATTGGAGATATATCAGTCCACAACAAAAATTGCAAACAAAACCCGCAAACATAGACCGCATCTAAATTCCACATGCAAAAGTAAATTCTACTGAACCGCTAGCATAACCGCAATCAAAACCGCACACTCAAACCGAATCCAAAATATTAGAAAAATAAACTACATGCAAATCCACTTAATAAAACTACGGGCAAAACCACTCATTGAACCACGGGCAAATCCACTTACGAAAACCACGGGCAAATCCACTTACATAAACCGCATGCACTACAACTAACCAAAACCACTGATATAAACCGCCAATAAAACCGCAATTAAAACCGCTATCATAAACCACTTTAAATACCGATTTACAATACCACTAACATATACAAATATGATAAACCACTAACCTCGTCGTTGATCACCCCGGCTATATGAGCGACTCCATCCAGTCGATACAGCCTTCCCGGATCGTCCCCCATCGCCTAAGTATGCCGCTACAGACTTTCTCGGGCCGGTGTTGGGTCGCTTTCTCTGGGATTTTGTGGGGTATAATATTGGAAAAATGATTCGAATGAACTAGGTTCGAACTCCTTTTATAGAGAATTCACTTGTAATTCGAATCAATAAGGTTCGAATTACCTATTGTGCCGAAATGTGAGTAATTCGAATCAATACGATTCGAACTCCCCTAAGCCACGTCCTCTAAGTAATTCGAATTAATATAATTCGAACCATGCATGCATAATTCGATGCTAGTTGATTCGAACTACGTGCAAATTGTGCTTGGAAGTAATTCGAAGTGTATCAATTCGAATTATGTGTAAGTCTAATTCGAATTCTATTGATTCGAATTATATAATATTGTGTTCTGGTGGATTGATGTCTCAGATTTTCATTTGGCAAATTTGGGTAAAAATGATGTCCCCTTGGCTCATTTGGGTTTTTCACCCTTTATTTTACAAGCACATTATGTAAAAATAAGCAAAAAAAATAGTATTATGTGTTATGAAGAGTAAAATTTTAAAACTTTAAATTAACAATGGTTGAGTGGAACATGAGTGATTTATTTTGCTGTGTAATAATTAATTAAAAATTTACTTAGTATGATCAGCGACATGTTATTTATTTTTAAGCTTTTATATTCATCATTACCTTTGATTTATTCGATTTATGGTGAGAGTTAATAAGTTTTATTAGTCATTTATACAATATTTGTAAAATATATTGTCACAAATTATTGATTTTTTTTATTATATAACATGGAACAGGTTAATCAAGATACAAGATGTAGGATATAAGTATTTAAAAAACATATACGAAAAACTTATGAATTATGTAACACAGGCAAAATTATAAGAGGACTAAATATAAAAGACGATAGTATGCTTTAGTTGTTATTGATATGCATTATTTATGTAAAAATAGAAATGTTGATTTTCATTAAGAGATTAAAAGTAGCCAGTAAAAAAAGTTTTTCATTCATAAGTAGAAAGATAATATGATTGAAATGAAGAAACAAACATAGTAAAATAAGTTTTATGGCTAAGATGGGTGTTAGGTGAAGACACGTCTTGGTTAGTGGGGTGGTAGGAAGCCTCAAGATATTCGCACTTTTCTTCTAATTTAGCAACCCTGGCAATACAAGCGTTGTCAGCCTCTTGCAGAATTGTTGCGAGGTAGTTGTAGTCCCTAATTTTCTGATGTGTCATGTGAAGGATGGCATTGAGCATGCCAAAGGTTGCAACTTCTCTTGCATCCCGTTTGATTAAGTAGTATCTTTCCTTTGCATGGAGATGAACTCCGAACGGATGGCCCGGGAGTACAACTTGAAAGCCGTAGAAGGTTCCATCATCCCAGGTTAAGGTTTCATTCCGGTAGAAAATAGGCATCGGAATTGCCGCGTCATAACAAACTTTGGGGAGCCAATCCTCCATGCTATTGTTGATGGAAAACACCGAATTTGCAGCCTGATTTTCTGGAACCGTGTCAATGCCTAAAAGATGTGCTCACTGTTGTTAAGGGTTGACTATATGTACAATAACAAAATGATGATGAAGAGGGCGAGTTCAAAATGAATTGCATTTAGTAAGTCGAAATATGTAAGAAATAATTTATTGTGCTATTCTAGTGTAAGTTGCTATAAAGGTAGGAGCATTGTGAAAATTTAGACTTAAAAACCTGAATGTGTTGCATGTGAGAGGAAGATAAGGACTTAGACATATAGTGATATGAATAGTTAGAAAGGTAACAGCATAAACCTAAAGAACCACGCAGGAAAGCAGAGCATGCAGAGACTACTCACATTAGGATATTGATGAGGCATGGTGGCCGTGTGGGGTTTCCTTTGTCATCTGTCGTGGTGGCGGCGATGAAGAGGGCGAGTTCAAAATGAACTACATTTAGTAAGTCAAAATATGTAAGAAATGATTTCTTGTTCCATCCTAGTGTAAGTTGCCCTAAAAGTAGGAGCATTATGGAAATTTACACTTAGAAACCTGAACGTGTTGCATGTGAGAGGAGGATAAGGACTTAAACATATAGTGATATGAAGAGTTAGGAAGGTAGTAGCACAACCTAAGGAACCATAGGAAAGCAGAGTATGGAGAGACTACTTACAACAGGATATTGGGACATGGCGGCCGTGTGGGGTTTTCTTTATTCTCGGTTGTGGTGGCGGTGACATCTATCTCCTTTAGAGTAGTTGTTACTATTTTAACAATCTTTTCGTTTTCTGCTATGAAAGTACTAATTCTTGTTTGGAAGGCGTTTTCAGCTAGAAGTACAGAACGATACCTTAATTAATCCACACCATCTTCTCATTTTTTCGCAATCTTGCAACTTTGTCGTCCATTTGTCTTTCTTACTTTCTTTGTTTTTTTCAAAGAAAATAACATAAAATAGCTGTCTATTTGTTTTTAGCGGGCTAGTTCGTCCCACCCCTTTTTGAATAGGTAGCTTGCTCTGAAACTGATAATATATGGTGGTTTTTATTTTTATGCATTTTTGTTTTAACTAATTAACTTTAGTGAAAGAATTTGAATATTAAATTAAGTTAATATTAATAGAATATTCAATTTTTCTATTAGAATACAAAATTTTGTAATATGTTAATTAATTTTTTATGTTGATTAATTTATTACAGATTTAATAATAAAAAAATCAATAGTTTTGTGATAATATTATTTGTAAATGATGCATAAATCAATAATAAAACTAATTAATCCTTACCAAAAAGTTAAATTACTACTAATTTCATCATAAATTAAGTGAACGATAGACAATTTGTCGACATAAAAAATTAAAAATAAGATACAATCACTTAATTATTGATCATATTAAATCAATTTTTTAAATAATTATTAGACATTAAAATAAAACACTCATATTCCACTCAACTATTATTAATTTAAAATGTTAAAAATCTTGATTTCCATAACACATAATACTTTTTTTCCCTTAATTTTGCAATATGTGTTAGCAAAATAGGTTTGTCTACAAAATTAACAAATAATATGCATAAAATTTTTTTTAACACAATTATAAACTAAAGAATTTTTCTTTAAATAAAAAACCTAAATTTATCTAATATTATAAAAAATAAAAACCAATTTGTCAAATTTTTTTTGTTAGAAACTACTTTTTCCAGAACAAAAATTTATTAAACACCAATTGAAATATTACTCATAAATAAATGAATAATTTAAAATCTTTTCTAATATAAGAAATTAAGAAACCTTAATAATATAAAAATATTGAATATTTTATATATATTCTTTTAATATTGTATTAGTGTTAAAATTAGAAAACATATAAAAAAGAACATGTAAAAAAAGTTAACGCTGTTTGTTCTTTTAACCCTCCAAAATTTATATTTTTATTTTCAATACTACTATACCATAACATTTTATTATCCACTTATCAATTTTCAAGCTCACCACGGTTTTCTCGACAAATTTCAGCAATGAAATTTTAGATATGTTAAAAAGCATCTTATTTAAATGTCTGGAGAATATATGACACATTGTCTTCCTGAAAAAGTTGATCCTAAGAGAAATCAAAACTGAGTTGGATGTGACTAGAAGAAAAAGATTTTGCCTATGAAAAAGGTAAAATGGTTGATAAAATAGAATAGTTTGGTGAAATTAAATTAGAATTGAAATGAATAAAATTGGAGGTACTCATCATGTATGGATGTGTTTGAAATATTGGTTACTCGGCTGTAAACAATAAAGTAAAATTTAAAAAATTTACTTAATAATTGAAAATTTATTTTGGAGCAAAGTGATTGAAATTTTAATTTTAGTTTGTTCGAATATAGCAGTTAAACAAAAATATTTCTAATAGTGTAAAATTGTTAACAAATAATAGATTGAATATACATTTTTAAGATTGTAATTGTTGAAAATTGTTAATGAACTTTACACATAAATATTTGCTTAAATATTTTATTTTATTTAATATCTAATAATTTAGACTATGATTTTTTTTTATTTTTTCGATATAAAATGGTCTCATTGCATGATTAAAAATTTTGATTTGTGTCATATTAATTCTGTTTTCTACTATAATACCGAATATTAAACATTTTTTATTTAATTTATACTTTAACTACAATATTTTATTTCATTTAACAACTAATAAATTAAGAGAGATATGGATAGATAGAAATAGTGGGAACAAATAGTTATGTATAGGTTTTTTGTTTTTTGTTTTTATTGTTTTTTTATTTTTTTATTTTTTTGTTTTTTTTTTGTTTTTGTGTGCGCAGTATTCAACATCTATAAGGTTATATGTTAAAAACAAAACCCATTAATTCGTCATTTACAAACTAGATTTTACAATCTGTTATAAGTAAAACAGTTTTTTATTGTTTCAATATTTATATGTAAGTTCTAATTTTTAAGTGAAAATATGTGCATTAATTTATGTCTTACATTTTATTTTTGTGTTCATTTTCGAAATCAGAATTCAAGTTTCATTTTGCAATTATATTCATTTATGAAATACTCGACTAAAGTTATATTTAAGTCGGTTTTTTATCCTCGATACACTTTTTATTTTTAAATTCAAAATTTAGTATTCTTATTTTTTTTTCAAAGTTCATGTTTGTATTGTACTTTAATTCTGTTAAGTAATAAATAGTAGTATTAGTTTTAATATTCAACTTTTAGGATAATAAAAACGTAATTTTTTTATATATTACATGATTCAAAAACTACTTACTCCAAAGAAAGTTAAGTTTTTTTAGCTATATGAGTATATATTAGTATATATAAATTCCATATGTTTGAAAATATTATTCTTTTTTTTATAAATTACCTTAAGATTACCATCTTAATTTTAAAATAACTAAAATAGTAGGTAGTAAATAGAATTGAGCTTAATATTTTATTAAATTTGATTACACATATAAAATTGTTGTATTAAATTTATTTTTCATAGATTTACTTTAAGACATGCATATAAGTAAATTTGCTTTAGGATATTGGTGTAATTTTTATCCTCAAATGATTTATTTGGGTGAATTATTGTTGTAATTATCTAATTTATAAATAAAATTTATATCTGGTCTAAGTTAAATGAAATTGGGAAAAAAATTTATATCTATTTTAAATTAAATAACACTGAAAAAAAAAATATAAATTACAAAACCTGTAATAATTTTGGTATCTTCCTAATTTAATTTAAATTTATTTATCTTATGCATTAGAAATTAAACAAGGTATAAATTTATAAATTTCTATTTGTTAATTATTTAATTAAGTCAAGGTTTTTATTTTTCAAATATAGCAAGGCCAATCAACAAAAACTGAAGCATGAAATTACGCAAAATAAGGCATTTTATGGGCTATTTCTAAAACTTTTTGTTTTTCAATATTTTAATCACGTTCTATATTTTTTCTGTATGAGATCGTTACTTATGTTTTCATAATTACACAAAACTTTAAGCGTTATACCATCACTTTTTAAAAAATATTAGAATGTCATTAAAAGTTTAAAATAAATATTATCTAACATGGTACGTTACATGTTGAATTAGATGATGTATAGTGATATGTAGTTTTATTCATTTCAAATATGGCGACAAAAACCTAATGGTCTCATATTAGGTTCGTGAAGGAGGTTGGTTTAAAATGAAGCAGGCATCATGAATTGGGAAAAAAAAATAAAAGCCTATTATTTTGGATGGGGTGCATTATAATTGAATAAGGCAGTTAGCCTTCACTTTGTGATTGCTATCGTGGAATCTTTGCAGCCAGAAAATAATGGTATAAATCTGTGATTGTTTTGGATCAACCATTGATGAGTGAGACCTATAGTGCATCATAGTCGAAGGCTTTGTATTGGCTTGGTCCTAATAGCATCGAAGGAAATTCCAAAGACTGCAAATACTGGAGACGTGGAATGATGACCCCTATGGTGAAGCTCTCATTTGCTAGGTGAATTGTCGCATTCCCTTTCATGCCGAAAGTTTCAGGTTTTTTTTTTTGAACCAAAGGAGCTCAACACTAAGGTGGAGCATATAGCAGTAATAGTACGAATAACATAAATAGAACTAACTGGCATCTAAGATAACAGAACTACCCATGTCATTTTTGGCATAGCCATCAACAATACAAGGGATCTTTATTCTTCCACTCCTGGTAGCTAAGAAAGGACATGTCAATAATGTCATCTACGCCTTTTTCTTTATTCTGAAATATCCTCCTATTTCTTTCGAGCCAAACGTTCCAGACCACCGTAAAATAGCAAATGAACCAATTTCTGGACTCCTCCTTTCTACTGGTTGCGCCTGTCCAACATAGGAAATGCTCCTTCACAGTATCAGAAAAGGACCATTTTCTGCCAAGATGAACTAACCATGCACACCAAACCTGCCAAGTAAATTCACATCCCAGGAATAAGTGATGAATATTCTCAACATCCTTTTTACATAAAACACACATATTATCCTCCTGAGTAATTATCCCAAGTCGACATAATCTCTCTTTCGTATGCACCCTGCCAATCAAGGTAAACCACGCAAACAGCTCCACTCTTGGAGGAACTAAGCCCTTCCAAATAGTCTTGGTGAAACTATAACTTGTTATATCCTCTGGTAATGTTTCCTCCTGCAACACCTGCACAAATGAGTTAGTAGTAAAAACACCTTATCTCTCAAACTTCCACACAAGCCTGTCATCTCTATCTGCCGATAGTTTAACCGGTCTCAAAGCATCGTGCAACTGATTAACAATTTCCAACTCCCATTGGAATAGCTCACGTCTCCAATGGAAGTTCCAGATCCACTCTATCCCATCCCAAAACTCACAATCCCAATGACTGATCCTTTTTAAAGTGAAACCGAAAAGAGCCTTGGAAACCTATCCTTTAGAGCACCACAACATAACCAAACGTCCTCCCAGTTACCATCGCCAACCTCCATGGTGAGTCCAGTTATCATCTTCTCCCTTACATGTTGCTCCTTGATCTGTAGTTGACAGATATCCTTCCATGGACCTCCTCTACTAGGTAATGTCTGAGTGGATAGTAGCTCATTAGGATTCAGATTATAAACAGAGCAGACCACTTTCTTCTACAGCGGGCATTCCTCTTTCGAAAACCTCCACCACCATTTAAATAAAAGTGCTGTATTCCGGATCATTGCATCTCCAACACCTAAACCCCCTAGCTTTTTTGGAGCCTGAACCACTTTCCATCTAACCAGCGCTATGCCATTACTACCATCCTCCTTACTCCACAAGAACTTTCTCTGTAATGAGATCAATTTTTCAACAACCACCTTCGGCATCTTATACAAACTTAAGTAATATACTGGTAAGCTATTTAAAACTGCTTTGATAAACACCAGCTTTCCCGCCTTGTTCAGCACTTTTGACTTCCATAAGCTTAGTTTTTCTTCCACCTTATCTATTATTGGCTTCCAAGTCTTCACCAATCTCGGATTAGCACCTAACGAAATTTCAAGGTATCTAACTGGTAATGTAGCTTCCTTGCACTCCAACAATTTGCACATACAAACCACCCATTGTTGGTCACAATTGATTGGAATTAGACTGGATTTGTCAAAATTAATGCTCAATCCCGACATCAGCTCAAAGCAACGTAGCAGTCTCTTGTAGTTTTTGACAGACTCCTCCTCAGGCGGACAGAACAAAATAGTGTCATCTGCGAACTGAAGATGCGATAATTCTATGTTGTCCCCCCAACCAATAGAGGAGAAATACGGCCGTTTCTAACTGCCTCGCCAATTATTCTATGTAGAACATCAACCACAAGTACAAAAAGGAAAGGAGATAGTGGGTCACCTTGTCGCAAGCCTCTTTCCATCATAAACGGCTTTGTTGGTGAGCCATTTATCAATACTAACATAGACGTTGTGCCCACACATTTCATAACCCAAGCCCTCCATCGGCTACCAAACCCCATTTTCTGCAGGACAATGTCTACAAAGCTCCACTTAACTCTATCATATGCCTTCTGAAAGTCTAGCTTGATAATTGCTGCCTCCTTTTCTTAATTTGAGCCAATACACTGTTTCACACGCAATGAGTGTCCCGTCGTGTATTTTGCGACCTTTGACAAACGCACTCTGAGTCTCCCCAACCCGCCCTAGCATCACTGCTCTCATCCTCCTGACCAGCACCTTGGATATCACCTTGTACACAGAACTAACCATGCTAATCGGGCGCAGGTCCTTGATGTCCTTGGCCCCGACAAACTTAGGAGCCAAAGCTACCCAAGTGGTATTAGCGTCCTTAGGTAACTTGGCTGTCTGAAAGAAAGCAACCACAACTGCCGTAAACTCAGACCCGATCTCATCCCAGCACCTCTTAATGAAGTTCATGTTGTACCCATCACTACCTGGAGCTTTAGACGATTCACAGTCCCACACTGCCTCTTTAATCTCTTCAGTTGATGGCAAGATCTCTAGCTCCACAGACTCCTCCTCAGATATCCTTATCACTAATCTATCCCTGAAACCCACCTTAGGAGAATCCTCTTGATGATACAACTATTTATAAAACTCTCTGATAGCAATCTTTATTCTAGCTGAGTTCCTAACCAACCTCGCATTTATCATCAAAGCATCAATCCTGTTATTCCGCCTTCTAGCGGACGCTATCTGGTGGAAGTACTTGGTGTTTTTGTCCATATCCTTCACATGCCGAAATCGTGACATTTGTTTCCAGTGCAACTCTTTTCTGACATACCATCTCCCACAATAGGTCACTAGCGCTTTCCTTCTCGCCTCCAGAGTTCCATCATGCACTCCGCTACTGACTTTATCATCCAGCTTCTTCATCTCTTCCTCAATCTGCAGAATTTTCTTATCCATGCCCTAAAAGTTGTCTTTGTGCCATCTCTCTAGAGGAGCTGTCAATGCCTTCAATTTCTCTATGATATTTATCTCCCCTAAATCCCTCCATTCTTCTTTAACCATTCTGAGAAAACTTTCATGAGTAAACCATGAGTCAAGGCTTCTAAAAGGTCTTGGGCCGTCTCTTATCCTGGCAACTTCCATTATCAATGGGCAGTGATCTGACAAACCCCTTGGTCCTCCTCTTAGTCGGGTCTCAGGAAACTCCTCAACCCATTCCAAGCTAACCATTACTCTGTCAATCCGACTACAGGAACACCCTCTAAACCATGTATATTTACGGTCATTAAGCGGCAAGTCCACCAATTGCATATCTTGTATCCAATCTTTAAACTCTTCAGCAGCTACTGTTAAACTATCTATACCTTTTCTTTCTTGTACATGGACAATCTCATTAAAATCTCCCATAAAGCAACAAGGGGACTGACATAATCCAGCAACATAACTCAACTCCTCCCACACAACAAGTTTCTCTTCTCTATCATGAGCACCGTAAACCAAAAGGAAGGCACAATTGAAATTATTCTTTAATAGGACCCCTTCAACACACAGCCATCTCTCCCCTTTATAACAATTATTCATCTTGAACATGAAATCATCCCACATTAACAGCAACCCACCCGAAGCACCAACAGATGCAACATATTCCCATCCTACACTACTACAACCCCACAGACGTGCAACATCAAATCTCGTCCCGAAAGTTTCAGGTTAGGTTGCAAATCTTGCAATGGGATCTTTGTGGTGGTGGAGTTGGGGCACATCTTTCTCTTTGCCAATACGATGATGAGATTTAGATCAACACGTTGATGTGATGTAGTAGGTTTGAAGTTTAGGTAAGATGTGAAAAATTGTAAGCATTTCTTTTTATCTCACTCAAGAAAAAGTGATAAAATGAGTGCAACTATTGCCAAAATGTCCACTGGGGGGTACTCAGTGGTTAGAAAGAAGAATGATAAAGCAACGTGTCATTTGAAGAATTTCTCAAGTACTTGCTAAGATGCAATGAGACTTTTGGGGTGTATTTATATGAAACGCCATAAGAGGAGAAGCTACCGAAGAATAGACACAACTTTACTACACAAAAAGGCATCGTTGAAGGATCAGGGAACATGCATTCTGAGTTTATGATGACAAGGACCATTGCGATAGACAACTTTGCCAATATGCTTGACGATTCACAGGTCCCAAACGAGAACGACGGTAAGTCCTTATGTGAGGAAAAATATTTCTTTGTCCTGAAAATGTATGTTGAACAGAATCTGGAGTGCCTTAACCTTTCCATTTTCACCTCGCTGTGTTGTTCCGTCACAGGAGTTCAGTCCATTGCCTCCTGTTTCGACTCAGGAGAATCTAAACCTAGAACTCATAATCGATGTTGTAAGTGTATGCTCTTGATTATTTTTTGAATGATGGGATTTTTCCCTATTTTTTCTAATGTTGGTGTAATATTGTTTCCTAGCAGTCGTTTGGTGTCCAAGTGCAACCGCATAATACTATTGCTGATGATGATAAGGAACGTGTACTGGATGCCTCCGGTACAGGTGGAGAGATGGATCGGAAACTTGCGGGTCGAGGCGGATGCCGAATTATTTGACTGGAGCAATGGGGGAGGTACCTGCAAAGACACTCCGACGCTCAAGTCAGAATGGATCTAAGAGGTATAAGGTGTGAGGAATGAATGAATACCTGGAGGGACCTGGGTCCTCTATTTATAGGTGATGGTGAATATCTTATCTTATCTTATTTGGCTAAGATAAGGGAGACGTTTGAATTATCTTATCTTATCTTATCTTATTTGGCTAAGATAAGGAAGACGTTTGAATTCGAAAGTTGGTTAGGAGCTCTAGTGGGCTGGTTCCACTACAAGAAAAAATAATATTTGTAACAAAAAAAATTGTTACAAACAATCGAAATTTTGAAACAAAAGAATTTTGTAACAAAAAAAGGGGCCGTTGCAGTATGTCCCGTTACAAAAAGTTTTTGTAACAAAAAATGAAACTGTTACAATTCAAATTAATATTTTGTAACAAATTTTTCTGATAAAAAAACCAAAAGTTGTTACAAAAGTAATAACAAATTTTATCCAATGAGATTTTTTCGTAACAATATAATTTTTCCTATCACAAAATTTTGTTGCAAAATATAACTTGATTTTGTAACATTTTTCATTCTTTTAGTTACAAAAGCATAATATTTATTTTATAAAAAGTTTTTAAATACAAATTACACACATAATTTGCCAAATTGTATTTTATTAAATTAATTGATATATCACTACAAAAAATTACAAAAATAGCGACCGATTTAGCAATCGATTTTTCTTGAAAATCGGAGAAAAATCGGTCGCTAAACCCTTATTCCATTTACATGAAGAGGAAAAAAACCCTATGTACATTCGGAATCCAAAGACAAAAATATATTTAAACAAGGACTCATAATGTCACTGAGTCTACAAATACTATAACAAATACAAGATTCTTGTATTCTACTTTTTATTTTAACCCTTGGGGTTTAATTGAAGGCAAATAAACTCAATGTAACTGAGAAAGTGTATGATCACCAGATGGTGAACCAAATTGCAAAGAACAGCATCAGCAAAGACACCTTCAGGAGCAAGATCCTATAGTAGCACAAATAAACAAAATTTTATAAGAATATGTCAAGTGAAGAAAGCAAACATAGAATAACTATGCTTGCTGTTTTAGTATCAATACCAAACAATTCCTCTAGCATATTTTCATTTAGCAAAAAATACATTACTTATGCAATGCAAGCATATTTATAACTTATTATAAAAGTCTAACACCATCCCCTATAATCTCAAAGGATAGGAGTGGCATATTTAATTCAAGCATATAGGTTCACTATGATTTCCACTAACTATAAAAGTCTAGCACCATCCCCTACAATCTCAGAATAACTACTGTATATACCTAATTCTAAAATAGAACTAATTAAAATAATAGCACTTCCAAAATAATTTTTTTAAAGATAAAGATAAGTGTTCAAATAACCAACAAAATTATTACCAAAGATCAGTTTGGATTAGCATGATGCACTGGAGTTTAGTTTTGACAGTTGAATTTGAGCAGTCAGGTACCAACTCAAGTTCAGCTTTCTCCGGATGATCTAACAAAGGGAGTAAAGACCTCTGCTCTGACTTGCCTGATCAAAACACCAAGTAGAAATAAAATAACCCGCATTTCAAAGTAAATACCAAGATACCAGGCATTTGAACCTTAATAAAAATATAATAATAGTAATAATACTTCATTTGGCTTTAGCTCTTTTGTAACCTATGAATTCAACAAATAAATTTTTCTAAGTACTAAAACTAAAATCTTGATCAATAACTAAATTAGTTAAACCTTAACTTCAATTATTTATTTGGCTCAACTCCGATCCCTTTTCACACATTTCAACTTAGGGCAGTACCAAGCAAGTCAGCTAACACATGAAAATATCAAGTAACTTATTTAAAATCTTCAGTACAAAATATCTTCAACATAAAAAAGCAACTACCGAATAGATATGAAACACCAAATAACGTATATAAGTTATCAAGTAACTTATTTGAGCTTGCTCTGCCTACAATTGAAGCAAAAGATTCTATTCATATCAAGACATACTAAACTATATATTATACAATAATACAATAGTAAATATTCCAGTCCCAGGATGGAAGATACAATACAACCAACTACAGTTAACTTGAAGTGATAATTCCAAATCTAATAATCCAGTACCAACACACAACACACTCCTAATTCTATACAACTCAGTAGCTAAAAATGAAACCAACTTCAAATTTTTAGGAAGCTCCATAAAGCTACCCTGCCACTAACAGCTAAAAACATAATCACCTTATAACAAACATTTATAGTTAACTAGTTATAAAACAAATTAAAAGGAAATCAATGACAACAATATTCCCAGAAATTAAAGAAAATCAAAATCAAAGGGGTGAATGCCCTTACCGGCAGTGGATCCCAGCGAGGCAGCGCTATTTTTCGGCGACAGGGGCTCAGTGACACAACCCCTAACAGCGGCGACGACGGTGACTCCACAAACGGAGACTGGGCGCAGCAGCGGGAACAGCGACTCCTCCTTCTTCCTCGGTCTTCCTCCCTCCAAGCGTTTGTCTCTCCTGCGCGTCCTCAACGTTGTCCGTGATGGGAGATGCGACGCGGTGGAAGCTGGCAACGACCCACTCGCGATGAAAATGATGACGGCGACGGCTTCCCTTGGCGACAGCAGAACGCGAACTGACGGCGGTGATGGAGGCACAGTGGCGCTCCTTCCTCGCTCAACTCTTCCTCTTTCTCAACATCTCCCCCTTCTTGACGGCGACACGACAGCGCGGCGGCAGTGATACCCGTCAGCGCCGTCCTCCCTCTTCCCCCTCTCCTTCTCTTGCTCTTTGATTCCAGCTTCCCCCTTTCTTTTCCTTTCTTTCGCTCTCCGTTCTTCCCTTTCTCTTGCTGTGTGTGTACGCGTTTTTGTGTTGTGTGGGGCGGGGAGGGTTTAGGGTTAGGATGAGTAAGAGTGAGTTAGTGAGTGTGGGTAGAGTTAGGATAAAATTGGGGTTAAAATTTTTAATTTGAGAATTAGGATTTGTTTTGGAAGAAAATGTAAAATTAAAGATTTTTGGGTAAATTGAGAATTGGATATTTTAATTATATTAGGGTATATAGTATTAAATATTTATGAAAATAAAATTATGAATAATTATAATAAATCATAAATAATTTATTATTTATTTTTTAATAACCGGAAATTTTACAAGCTTAATAATAAATGTTGGGTTATGGTGGATTTAGGATTTTAGTAGAGAAAAAAAATTAGAACTCTACATTTTATTTTTATGGAAGTTTTTCAAAAATTTATTGAAATATAAAAATATGTTAAATTTTAGAGTGGTAATGAAACAAAAATAATATTTGTAAAAATTATATATTAATTTTATAAAAAAATATAAAATAATATATATTATTTTTAAAAATTCATCATTTAATATTTAATTTTTTATAAAAAATAATTAATTAATACAAATAATATTTTAAAAATTAAATTTTAAAACAAAATAAAATTATCTTAAAGATTTAATATTTTAAAATAAATTTTTTTAGTTATAAAAATTTTTATATTTTGTGATAAACAAATAATTTGTTACAAACAATATTGAATTTTGTGACAAATTAATTTTTTGTTACAAAATAATTAGAATTTTTGAAACAAATGAATATTTTGTTACAAAATATTTTGAACTTTTGCAACAACTTCATCTTTTGTTACAAAATATTATAAAATTTTGCAACAAAACACCGGTTCGTTACAAAAAATAATATAATTTGTAACAAAAAATTAAATCGTTACAAATAACAAAACGTTTTGTAACAAATTATATTGTTGTTACAAAATATTATTATTATGTAACAATTATTAATTTTTGTTACAAAAAAATAATTTTTTGTAACAATTTTAAATTTTTTACAAAGTTTTTGTTACAAATGTTTCATTTTCTTGTAGTGTTCTGGGCCTTCTAGAAGGGCGAAGCGGGTCAGACCCTGGTAACCGGGTTCGGGGACCGTTCTGGGTGTAGGATTCGTGGGCCGTATCCGTAACAGTTGCCCCCGGAGCGAGAGAGTGAGGGTGCTCGGTCTCATCGCTAGAGGAATCTTTTCCGCACCGTTGTGGTTTGGCAAGGAGATCGTTGTTTGGTTTTTCCGATCAAGGTCGAGAATTTGGGGAGTTTCTAGCCGTTTCATGGTCAGGCGAGGACCGCGTTTTTTGTGCGTCTCATCACATGCCGGGTTTGATGACCGTTCCGAGGAAGGGCCCGGAGATCGGGTCTGGAACAGTTGCCCCTGGAGCATGATAGCATGCATACTTGGTCTCAATGCTAAGTTGTTTGGAGAGTCCAATTCTCTGTAGTTCGGGAGACTGTGAGGAGCCTAGAAAGGGCGTGACGTCATCCTACACTGATTGGCGGGATGTTGGTCAGTCCGATTTTCCGCGAGTTGGAAGACCGTCAGCTCATGCTTGTTTTGTGTGGCCTTTTCTAGGCCATTATTGTGAACTTATTTTAGGCCTCTTGGTGGGCTGATTTCAAGACTTTTTTTATTTAGCTTATTTGGATTTCCGTTTTGTTGGCCTCACGGTGATCGATCCCGGGCCGTCATTTTTTGTTGTTTGGATACCCGTTTTGTTTTTTTTTTTTTGGATATCCGTTTTGTTGGCCTCGGGGTGATCGATTCCCGGGTAGCCGTTTACTTATTTGGATATCCGTTTTGTTGTTTGGATATCCGTTTTATTGGCCTCGGGGTGATCGATTCCCGAGTAGCCGTTTACTTATTTGGATATCCGTTTTGTTGTTTGGATATCCGTTTTGTTTTGTTTTTTTTTTTTGGATATTCGTTTTGTTGGCCTTGCGGTGATCGATTCCCGGGTAGCCGTTTACTTATTTGGATATCCATTTTGTTGTTTGGATATCTGTTTTATTGACCTCGAGGTGATCGATTCCCGAGTAGCCGTTTACTTATTTGGATATCCGTTTTGTTGTTTGGATATCCGTTTTTTTGTTTGGATATCCGTTTTATTGGCCTTGGGGTGATCGATTTCCGAGTAGCCGTTTACTTATTTGGATATCCGTTTTGTTGTTTGAATATCCGTTTTATTGGCCTCGGGGTGATCGATTCCCGAGTAGCCGTTTACTTATTTAGATATCCATTTTGTTGTTTGGATATCCGTTTTATTCTTTTTGCCGTTACAACAATATGGGACGAAGCAGGGCAAGTACATTTTTAAATGAAATTTTATTAAGTTTGGGCCTCGTTAAAACCCTTTGTTTTGGGGGGAGGGAAAAAGTACCCTAAAATAATACAAGAAAAATAAAATAATATAAGTGAAAGACATAGTTTTAAGGGAGGGAGTGTTCCTACGTGTAATATCGCCGTAAGTTGGCGGCATTCCAGGTTCTCGGGATCTCAGTTTCGTCGAGTTTTTCGAGCTTGTAGGCTCCTTTCCCGATTATTCCTTTGACTAGGTCGGGCTTTTGCAGGACTTGCCTGACCGCTTGGTCGGTTCAGACCGTAATGGGATGGGCTTGGAAATATTGTCCGAGACGACGGGATGTCATGAGGAGTGAAAATGTGAGTTTCTCGAGGCGTGAGTAGCACGATTCCGTGTCTTGTAAGACTTTGCATATGAAGTAGATGGGTCGCTGGGCTTTATTCTCGTCTTCTCGGATAAGCGCTGCTACGAGTGCTTCCTCTGTTATAGATAGGTATAGGTAGAGGACCTCTCCTGTTTGGGGTTTAGCGAGAACCGGGGGTTTTGCTAGGACTTCTTGAAATGTTGGAATGCCTCTTCGCATTCCGCTTCCCATTTGAAGGGGGTTCCTTTTCTTCATAAGTTTGGAGAAAGGGTTCGCCTTTTGGGCCGACGCGCCGAGAAAACGAGATAGTGCGGTTAGTTGGCCGGTAAGTTTCTGGATGTCTTTGAGATCTTTTGCGCTTGCCATTTCGAGGACGACTCTACATATTTCGGGGTTAGCTTCTACACCGCGTAGCGTGATCATGAAACCAGAGGAACTTTTCTGCTTCCATCTCGAAGGCGTATTTTGTCGGGTTGAGGTGCATTTGATGTCTTCTTAGGGTGTTCATTATAAGCTCGGGGTCGCTGATGAGTTGCCCGCCGGATTCGATCTTGGCGAGCATGTCATCTATGTAGACTTCCAGCTTGGTCCCAGACAGGTTTTGGAAAATTTTTTTGACGAGCCTTTGGTAAGTAGCTCCGGCGTTTTTTAGGCCGAAAGGCATGACTATGTAGCAGTACGTGCTGTCGGGAGTGATGCAGGCCATCTTCTCCTCGTCGGGTCGGTACATGGGTATTTGATTGTATCCGGAATACGCATCCATGAAACTGAGGTACTAGTGGCCGGATGCGGCATCTACCAGCCCGTCAATATTCGGTAGATGGAAGGCATCTTTTGGACTGGCTTTATTCAGGTCCGTGTGGTCGATGCACATCCGTCACTTTCCATTAGCCTTTTTGACTAGCACAACGTTAGCCAGCCAGGTTGTGTAGGGCAGTTCCCTGATAAAGCTTGCTTCGAGGATGGCTTTAACCTATTTTTTGACTTTGACTGCTCAGTCAGGAGACATTTTTCGTCTCCTCTGTGCCACAGGTTTAGCCTTGGGGTCTACGGCTAGTCGGTGAGACATTAGATCGGGGTCTATTCCCGGCATATCGGCAGGTGTGAATGCAAACAAGTCTCTGCTTTGTCTTAGGAGGCGTGAGAGATCCTCTTTAAGGTCATATGGGAAGTTCTTGTTGATTAAAGTATATTCTTCTTTGGTTTACCCTATTTGCAATTTTCTCCATGTCCCCTTCTGGTTCCGGCCTAGGTTGCCCGTCTTGTCGGGCGTCCAGGTCGGCTAAGAATATGCCAGCCGCGTTGCGAGATTTCTTTCGCAGGGCTAAGCTGGCGTTGTCACATTCTACTGCGATCTCCTGGTCTCCGTGAATAGTTCCGATGGAGCCATCCTCTGCTGTGAACTTCATGAGAAGGTATTTGGTGAAGATGACGGCGGAGAGGTCGTTAATTATTTTTCTTCCGAGGATGACGTTGTAGGCGGTGGAGTCTTTGAGGACCACGAACTCGGATAGGATTGTCTTCCTTTGGTTTCCCGTTCCTATCGTGAGGGGAAGGACGATGGAACCGTCTGGTTTGAGGAAGTTGTCTCCGAGTCCTGTGACTCCGTTGCGGTGGTCTGTAGATTGTCGTTGCGGAGTTCGAGTTTGTCAAAGGCTCCTCTGAAGAGGATGTTAGAGTCTGCTCCTGTATCCACCAGTATTCTTCTTAGTAGCCCGGTTCCAATCTTTGCCGAGATGACGAAGGGGGCGTCTTCTGCCGAGGTGCCATGCTGGAAATCCTCGTGGGAGAATGTTATCGTTCTATTGGTGGTGGCGGTTGGGGTTTGGTCTCTGACTGCCAGGATCTTGAGATCCTTCTTCAGTGCTGATTTTGATTTCCCTGGGGTGTCTTTCCCTGTGATGACGTTCACGATAATGGTCGGATCTGTTTCAGAGCTTTCCCTAGAGGCTTGTCTCTGTGTCTTCGGGTTACGTCCTTCTTTTTCTGGTGATCTGTCTTTTTCTGCACGTCTTGGTTTCCTGATAATTTTGGCAAACTCGGGGAGTTTACCATCTCGTATGGCTTGCTCGAGGGCGTTTTTTAGGTCGAAACAATCTTGTGTCCTGTGTCCGCATCCTCGGTGGTAGTCGCAGTACAGTGTCTTGTTGCCGCCCGTTCTTTCCTTGAGTTGTCGGGCCCTCGGGAGAATACCTCGATCGGCTATTTGGTGGTATATCTCGGTGATCGGGGCCGTCAGAGGTGAGTAGTTAGAGAATTTTCCGATTCTGAGGGGTTGGTTTACGTTTGCTGGTTTGGGATGTTCTTTATGGTTTTCTCTTGGTGGGGGGTTATGTCGAGGTGCCGTGCTGCCGTGTCGTGTGCTGCCGTGCTGCCATTTATTGGCGGCTACGACTTGGCTTACTTCCTTGTCGTTTATGTACTCCTTTGCGACGCTCTGGATCTCGTGCATGGTCCACACTGGTTTGGTAGTTAGGTGTTTCCGGAAGTCTTCATTCATGAGCCCGTTAGTTAGGCAAAGGCTTGCGACTGAGTCCGTGAGTCCGTCGACCGTTAAACATTCATCGTTGAAGCCGATCGAGGTATTTTCTTGTGGACTCATCTTGTCTCTGGGTGACTCCCAATAAACTGATGGGGTGTTTAGCTTTGGTGATTCTGGTGGTGAATTGGGCCATGAACTTCCGTGAGATATCGTGGAAGCCAGTTATGGATCCGTTGGGGAGGGCGTTGAACCATTTAATCGCTGGCCCGGCTAGGGTTACCGGGAAGGCCCTACCTCAGACCGCGTCAGCGGCCCCTTCCAGGTTCATCCTGGCCTTGAAGGCCGTTAGGTGCTCCTGGGGTCCTTGGTTCCGTCGTACTTTATATCTGTAGGTTTGTCGAAGCCTTTAGGGAGTTTTGCTTTCAGGATTCTTTCAGTGAAGGGAGTGGCTCCCATTATCACGTGGTCACTTTTTGTGCGTTTGGCCTCTCGATGTCGTCGGTCGTCGTCCGTGTCATGTTGATGAGCCGGGTTGCGTGAGACGCTGCGATCATACCTTTTGCCGTGTCATCGTTCAGGCATCCTGTCGTGTCTGTGGTCACGGGAGATGCTGCGATTGTATCTCTTGGCATGTCGCCGTTCTGGCGATCCGCCGTGCCGGGTTTCAGGGCGAGATCTTGATCTGGAGGTGTGTGACTTCCGTTTTTGGCGTTTGTGCTTTTCTTTGGCTGTAACTCGGCCTTTGAGGTCTTGCACCCTGAGGCACAGCTCTTGGATTATCTGGATTGCCTTCTCTCCTAGGCTGTCGGGTGGCCGGACTTCAGTGGGAGGACGGTTGTCCTCTCTTGGTTGTTGCTGGGTTGGGGTTGGTTGGCGATGTGCGCGCTTATTATCCTCTCGTGGGTGGGAGGAGTGTTATCTTGAAGTTCGGGAGTTGGGGTGTTGGGTGGAGGATTGTTCCTCGAGGTTCTCCGTCATGCCGCCACGATTTGGCTGTCCCTTGCATCTGTACAAGAACCTTGAGAACTTTCTTGATCTCTTGGCTCCTGAGAGGTCTGAGCTTGGCCACGGTGGTAGCGTTTAAGGAAGTCGTTCATGATGAGCTTCCTTATGAATTTTCAGTAAGGTCCGAAGGGGATCATGGCAACAGAGTTGTCATAGGTGAGGCGGCGGATGGCAGAGGTTTGGAACCTGGTGTTGAAGGAGGTGACCTCGTGGGTTTGAAGAGTTCAAAAGAAGAAGCAACCACGGTGGGCATGGAGCCGAAATAGAGGGAGAAGATGGGGCCATGGCGCTTGGAGAGACAGATGAGGGGAGTGGTGAATGAGAGGGTCCAAGAGGTGGAGGTGTCCCACTAAAGGGAGGCGAGACTTTGGGCTCGGAGGACTTGGAATTTCACCGTTGGAGTAGGGCAAAGGTGCATAAAGAATGTTATCACTAAGAAGGTGATTGCAAGTCGAAGAAATATTGTTCCTTTTGAATTTCGCCATTGGAGTAGGGCGAAGGTGTGTTATCACTGCAAAGGTGATGCAAGTTAAGGAAATATTATTCCTTTGGGATTTTGCCGTTGGAGTAGGCCGAAGGTGTGTTATCACTACAAAGGTGATGCAAGTTAAGGAAACATTATTCCTTTTTGCTTTCAGTTACACGCAAGAAATCTGAGTTTGATGATTGCTCTTCTGGGTTATCCGCCATGCCGCCACAACGTTGCAAAGTCCCCACAGACGGCACCAATGTACTGGATGTCTCCGGTACGGGTGGAGAGATGGATCAGAAACTTGCGGGTCGAGGCGGATGCCGGATTATTTGACTGGAGCAATGGGGGAGGTACCTGCAAAGACACTCCGACGCTCAAGTCAGAATGGATCTAAGAGGTATAAGGTGTGAGGAATGAATGAATACTTGGAGGGACCTGGGTCCTCTATTTATAGGTGATGGTGAATATCTTATCTTATCTTATTTGGCTAAGATAAGGGAGACGTTTGAATTATCTTATCTTATCTTATCTTATTTGGCTAAGATAAGAGAGACGTTTGAATTCAAAAGTTGGTTAGGAGCTCTAGTGGGCTGGTTCCGGGCCTTCTGAAAGGGCGAAGCGGGTCAGACCCTGGTAATCGGGTTCGGAGACCGTTCCGGGTGTAGGATCCGTGGGCCGGATCCGTAACAGAACGTCTCCGACGTGTACTGAACATTGTGTGAGGTAAGCAACAACATTCGGTGCCATGTTAAGTAAAAGGGATAACTTTTAAGATTATGTTTCGATGTGGAGGGTTAAAAAAATACCCATGAAATGTGTATGTGTCTGGCATAAGTAAAGGCTAAATAGTTGTGATAAAGTTTAAATACTAGGCACTATGGTCATGAAATGTTTTTGTTTCTACTATGCATGCAAGAGGCTTCTTTTAAGTAACTATTCAATAAAAACCTTTTCATAACACTAAATGTCTGTTTTTGGCCTCTATGTTCATGTAGATGGTGGATGCCAGGTCTGATGCATCGTTGCTTGAGATGAAAAATTCCTAAGCGCTTGGGAGTCTTCCACTGCAGCTCAGTCAAGTCCTAGTGGTGTGAAATGTACATGTAGTACGCAAGTACTTGGGAGTACGATGGCGAATGTTGGCTATGCTACTTCTCGTGCTGGAGTTAAGGTAGCAACTACTATTTCTTACACGCACAATATACCACAGATGTAAAAGGGGAAGGGGCTTGCCGAAGACAAAAGTTCAGGATTCGATGATGATGTCATCATTAATGAGGTGCTATCAACTCAGCGGCCAAGTCCACTTGGGACCGTAATAGTGCCCATTCCACCTACAGGATTCAGATCGTGGTCATTGGCCATCGTCCTGCTATGGCACCTCGGGTGGGTCCATAACATCAAAAGGTAAGATGTGATCAAAACTGAGTTATAAAAATCTAGTCTTATTACAACATGTTCAACAATAATTCCTTTTCTGTCTCACGTACCTAATATGTCCCAACTGGATTACACCACCCAATTTTGTGAATTATTTTCATCCTCCCCGAAAGTCCCAGGACATGTTAAAATCCTAGAGTTGGAGCAGTTGGAGACACCTAATGAACGGGCAATCATCGTTGCGGCCAGTCCAATTCTATTACCTTCTGTAGTTGTAAGTGGACCTCCACGGCCACCTGTAATTCTTCTCATGGCTAAAGCATGGAAACCCCATGGTTTTATGGGGAACCTAGAATCAGCTATCTTCTTAATCCCACTGGTAATCACGACATAAATCTAAATATTAATTTTGTGCATATAGGCGAATGATCTAAATACTTTGTGCTTTGATCCAAGGTTTTGTAATAGCCTTTAGGCTGACTGTTGAGATGGAGTTAACCTATAATGAATCTGCATTGCTACCTACATATTTTGAAAGTTTGAGGATGACTACAACTATGAGTAAGCTAACCGCTCCCTCTATCATAATTATCCCCATATGATGTATGTAACGAATGTGAATGGAATAAAAGTCTAACAAAAAATGGTGTTCGCAGTGAGATCCTGTATAGGCTGGGTGATCTTGAGCTGCTTAGAGAAAAATTCCACTCACTTTTCCCCCGTTTTGCACCTTATCTAGATGTGAGCATATTGTTCAACCATTTAAGTGTAACACTCTAACTATCAAAATGTCACGCTTTCGGCTACGCCATTGTTTTGAATCTTGCCTTCAGCATTTATCTCTAATCTTGAAACGGTGTCAAGAATCAAACCTTGTTTTAAATTACGAAAAATGTCATTTTATGGTTACAAAAGGTATTGTTCTTGGACACTGGATTTCAAGCAAAGGGATTGAGGTTGATAGAGCCAAGGTGGAGGTAATTGAAAAATTACCACCACCATCTAATGTTAAGGCAGTCTGGAGTTTCTTGGGTCATGCAGGATTTTACAGAAGATTTATAAAGAATTTTTCTAAGATTGCTAAACCATTAAGCAACCTATTAGTTGCTGATGTTCCTTTTGTATTTGATACTGACTGTCTGCATGTTTTTGAAACTCTAAAAGTAAACCTTACCTCTGCTCCTATCATAGCTCTCCCTTACTGGCATTTGCCATTTGAATTGATGTGTGATGCTAGTGATTTCGCTATAAGCACTGTTTTAGGACAGAGGCATGGCAAGCTTATATATGTCATTTGCTATGCTAGTCGTGTGTTAAATGATGCTCAGAAGAATTACACAACTACAGAAAAAGAATTATTAGCTATTGTGTATGCTATTGATAAGTTTAGGTCCTATTTAATTAGTTCTAAGGTTATTGTTTATACTGATCATGCTGCTTTGAAGTACCTTCTAACCAAACAGGATTCTAAACCAAGATTAATCAGATGAGTGCCACTCCTTCAGGAGTTTGTATTGAGATCAAAGACAGGAAAGGGTCAGAAAATTAAGTAGTTGACTACCTTTCTAGGATTAAACCTGAAGAGGGTGTGCAACCACCCACACCTATAATTGAGACATTTCTAGATGAGCAACTGTTCACCATTCAGCAGGCTCCATGGTTTGCGGACATTGCAAATTACAAAGCCATGAATTTCATTCCAAAAGAGTACAGTAAACAACAAGTGAAGAAGCTACTGACTGATGCAAAGTACTAATTTTGGGAGGAACCATACCTTTTTAGAAGATGCTCAAATGGTATAATCTGGAGATGTGTTTCAGATGAGGAAACACAACAGATTCTTTGGCATTGTCATGGCTCTGATTATGGAGGCCACTTTGATGGTGAAAGGACAACTACAAAGGTCCTTTAGAGCGGTTTTTATTGGCCGACTCTCTTTCAGGACTCAAGAGCATTTGTGAAGAACTGTGACAAATATGAAAGAGCTAAGAGTCTTCTTGCCAACCATGAGATGCCACAGTAGGAGATTCTTGAGATTGAGTTGTTTGATGTGTGGTGTATTGACTTTATGGGACCTTTTCCGCCCTCATATTCCAACAACTATATCTTGGTGGCAGTTGATTATGTGTCCAAGTGGGTGGAAGCTGTGGCTCTGCCCACCAACGATGCCAAAGTGGTGATGAGTTTTTTCAGAGATATATTTTCAGCTGGTTTGGTGTCCCAAGGACACTCATTAGTGATGGTGGAAGTCACTTCTGTAACAGACAGTTGGACTCACTTTTGCAGAGGTACGGAGTCCGACATAAAGTGGCAACCCCTATCACCCTCAGACAAGTGGACATGTTGAGGTTTCTAACAGAGAACTCAAGAGGATTCTGGAGAAGAACGTCAGTATCTCAAGGAAGGATTGGTCTAGGAAGCTTGACGATGCTCTCTGCGCATACCAGACAGTTTGCAAGACTCCTATTGGCATGTCCCCTTATCAGTTGGTCTATGGTAAAGTCTGTCACTTGCCAGTTGAGCTGGAGCATAGAGCTTATTGGACAATCAAGTTTCTGAAATTCGATGCTCAAGCTGCAGGAATAAAGAGAATGCTTCAGTTGAATGAGCTTGATGAATTTAGATATTCGGCCTATGAGAATGCCAAGCTCTATAAGAAGAGAACTAAGATATGGCATGACAAGAAGATTGCCATCAGAGTCTCTGAGCCAGGTCAGCGGTTGCTTCTGTTCAATTCAAGGCTCAAACTCTTTTTCGGAAAGTTGAAATCCCGGTGGTCAGGACCATTTGTGGTTACCAGAGCATCACCGTATGGCCATGTGGAAATTCAGGAGGAGAATACTGATAGAAAGCTTACAGTTAATGGCCAGAGGTTAAAGCACTATCTTGGAGGCGAGATTGATCGCCAAAGGTCCGCTCATCTGCTGAACTAGTAGAACTAACCGTCAAGCTAGTGACGTTAAAGAAGCGCTTGTCGGGAGGCAACCCGATGTTTTCGTATCCTTAGTTTGGTTTCTGTTGCTTTGATTTTGTTTTTTATTTAGTTGTAGTTGAGTTTTTACTGTTTTTCCCTTGTTTTACATGTATTTGGATCATGCAGAGTAATCAGAACAGAAGTGATAAACCCAAATTTTGTGGGTTATCTTGTGCTTAATTTGGGGATTTTATCAACTTTCTTACATTTATTCAATGAAATAGCATGGTTTTGTAATTCTCCCTAAATTTGTGCTTAAGTGTGAAAACATGCTTTTTACGCCTTAAAATAGCTAAATGTAACTCACTTTAATTCCATTCGATGCCTTGATATATTTATTAAGTGATTTCAGGTTTAGAAGGCAAAGATTGGATTGAAGAAATGAAGAAAAAGCATGCAAAGTGGGAGAACTCATGAAGAAATGAAGGAATCGCAAAGCTGTCAAACCTGACCTCTTCGCACTTAATCGATCATAACTTGAGCTACAGAGGTCCAAATGAGGTGGTTCCAATTGCGTTGAAAAGATAACATCCGGAGCTTCAAAATAATATAAAATCTTCCATAGTTTCTTTGCATCTAGGTGAAGCGCACGCATCCTCTACACGCACACGTCGCAGGATCAGTGTGGGTCCATTTTAGCAACTCGTGGCCAGCGTTTCTGAAGCATTTTGGGCCCAATCCAACTCATTTCAGATTGAACCCAAGGATTGAAAGGGGGATTAACCAAGTAGTCATAGTTGAGTTTTCATCATGTTTTAGGGTAGAATTCTAGAGAGAGAGGCTCTCTCCTCTCTCTAGATTTAGGATAGAAATTAGGGTAAAGTTAGGTTAATCACTCTCAAATTTCTCTTTCAATTCTTGTTTTGATTTCAATTATCTTTATATTTTAGTGTTCTATTTTCTTAATCTTCTTAGTTTCTATTGTTAATTTCTTATTTTGCTCTCTCTTATGTTGATGAACAATTGTTGGATCTTGATTTCTTTTAATGCAATTTTATGTTTGCATATCTCTTTTATGTTGATCTTGATTGTTATTATTGTTTTCTTGCTTATGTTAGTTGTGGGTTTTGTTAATTCTTGCATTTTGTGATGTTTACTTTTATTGCACTCTAGGTGTTTGATGAAATATTTTCTCTAGTTTTTGAGTAGTTTTCTTTACTCTTGGCCTAGGCTAAGGGAATTGAGTGACCTTGAGTCATTGGGTCTCATTGAATTGGTGATTTGAGAACCATATGTGGTCAATTTGATAACCATTGACTCTAGCCTACTACTAAGTCAATTAGTAGCTAGGTTGGGACTTATGGATTGATGTTGATCAAGCCTATTTGACGTACTTCAAGCCTAGGGGTAGACATTAAACATACTTAAGGCTTTTGGAAGTAGACTTAATGAGCTTGGTTCCTCATAATTGTCAATATATGGTTTGTTGACAAGGATGGTGATCTCAATTCCTATGTCTAGCCAAGAGTTCTTTTCCTTTATTTCATTAGTTATTTGTCATTCACTTTCTTGCTATTTACTTTTCTTACTAATTACAAATTAAACCCCCTTTTTGTTCTTCATAGCCAATAGTTGAGCACTTCATTGCAATTCCTTGTGAGACGACCTGAGGTTTAAATACTTTGGTTAATTTTCATTTGGGGTTTGTACTTGTGACAAATCAAATTTTTGATGTGAGAATTGTTTGTTGGTTTGGAGCTATGCTTACAACGAAGTTCTTATTTCTATAAGAGAAATTCTAGACCGACACACAATTTCTCATTATCAAGAAGCAAGAACCTGAAAACAGAGTTTCAGACACCCTGGAGTATATTGATTCGGATTGGGTGACGCCTAACTTGAAAATCTCAAGTTAGACGTCAACATTGCGTACAAGATTGGTGTCACTCTCGGGAAGGGTGGCGCCTAACTCCAAAATCTCAAGTTAGGTGCCACATGTAAAACCCAGTCATATCGTAATTAATTAAATAATAAATTAAATAGGAGTGAACATGGTAAGAAAAGTTAGCAATTGAAATTTGATAATTTAAATGTGATATTTGGATTCAGTGAATTTTTCTGAGTCGGAAAACATAGTTTTCTGCTTAAAAATGCGCACTGGAATTTTGATCGGCAGTACCAGCTGAGATCTGTCTGCGCTGAAAAAATTGATTATAAGTAAATGAGTTTAAGAAATTAGGAATTATAATTAGGGAAGGTAGAAATATTTAAAGTGCGAGTTGAAACGCTAATCTTAAAAGTTTTGGCCCAAAATTGGGCCAACGGACAAAAATAAGTAAACTAGGCCTAAGTGGGCCTAAGACCCAACATATATAAACATTAGTTATGAGTATTTTAGCTTATTTACCGTAAAAAAAAGGAAAGGGGCGCTGAAATGGTGAAGAGGGGAGGAAGGGAAAAAATCCTATCTCCTTGAAACTTCAAATCACCATAACTTGAGCTACGGAGCTCCGATTGACGAGCTATTTGTGGCCATGCGTCGCTCTTCTCCTTATCTACAATTTTATCTAAGTTTTGTGGTGAATAATTTGCTGTCCTCTGCCCAGTTTTTGTTTTTTCCCTTTAAATTTGAATTTAGTTTGGGTTTTGAGGAAACCTTGTGATTTTGGTTGTTTAAGAGTGCTCTAGTATAAGCCATAGGTGAAATTCATCATAAATGTCAGTGGGTTAAGGTAAGAAACCCTCCAACCCTTGTGATTTATCGATTTCATGAACCCTAGGTTATTGTATATATGTGAAATTGGTTATGTTAGTTTATTTGGTGATTTTGGTGCACAATTGGGAGATTGGTGTTGCTTTAGGAGCTTTGGTGAGGCTTGGAGCTAAGATTGATAGAGACTTCCAAAGAAGAGGCTCAATTGGTTTGGCTATAAGAGGTACGGTTTAAGTTTCATTTAAGTACCGTGTGGTGTGATGAGAATTTCTAGGCTAGATGCCCCTAGGATTAAGTTTGGATTGTGTAAATGGTTGATGGTAATATGCATAGTTGATATGTATATAAATTAATGATTGGGTTGAGAATTGTGGGAATTGTATGTTTGGTGTGTTGAGAATTTGATGAATTAGATAATGAGTATTGGTTTGTGAAATATGCAATTAAATTGTGAATTTGGGCCGGAGGCCAGAAAAAGGTAAGTAAGGTAAGTTGACGTGTATATTGTGTGATGACATGAGTAATTGGATGGATTTTAGATATTGAATATGTGAATAATTGGTTTGGTTATTGAATAATATGGTTTGAGGAATTGAAGACTGGAATTTGATGGTTTTGGGTGAAATTGTGTAGATGAGGTAGGTTTGGTTTTGGTTGAGTGTAATTATGTGAATGTGATTGGGTTGTGATTTTTTGGATGAGTGGAAATGAATTTGGCTTGGGAACATTGGAAAAATTGGTGATTTCTATGTTTGGGTAAAAACTAATTTTTGACCAACTTTGGCGGTCCGTAACTCGGTCCACGGAGTTTGAAATTTTTCAAAATTAGATTTTTATGAAAGTTTATTCAACGATCTTTTCAACGGTTCAAAAATGGTTGAAAAAGGAATTTTGTAGAAGAAGTTATGTGTATTGGAAGTTTGGGGTTTGAAACTGTGAATTATGTAGCTTTTTAACTTAGTAAAATTTTTGGCAGAACGCACTCCCATGCGTAAGCGTGGCCGATGAGCACGCGTCATTTTCAAATTTTCAATCCCCACACGTGCGTCTGGCCCACGCGTACGCATTGATGTGCTGCACCATATGCCCAGCCAAATTCCTGAGAGTTGTGCGAGAACCGAGTTGGTTTTGTGCGTGGGGCACAAAACGCACCCACGCGCAGGCGTCCCTTGAATTTTCTCCCATCCACGCATACGCGTGGGCGACGCATACGCGTCGTTGTGACTTGTGGCTTTCCACGCGTGCGCGTGAGCGACGAGCACGCGTGATCCTGTTTTCACCCCAAGGTTGATTTTTGAGTTGTTAAAGCCAAATTTTAGGCTTCTGAGTCTCCATCCTCCCTCTTTATGTCCTAAATCTTTATAGTATACCTAGTAATAAAAAGAAGCTAGGACATGTGATAACCTATGGATGAAGTAAGTGATATTAATGATGAGTTATGTTTAATGATGACTGTATGAGTTGTTGAGGGTGATGATAGAAGTGTGGTGTATGCCGTGAGCCAAAGGGCTGTATTTGATAACGATTGTTGGCTGGTTATGGGTTATGCCATGAGTCGGATGGCTATGATAAATATTGATTATTGGTTGGTTATGGGTTATGCCAGGAGCCGGATGGCTATGATGAATATTGATTTATGGCTGGAAATGAAAATATGACTTTGAATGATTACTTTATCTTGAGCTCTTCTTCTCGAAAGTGCGACCCCAGAGAAATGGAGGAAGGTGAGGATCCCCTTCCTTATTCTTCCTGGTATTGTAAAATCGCCCCCAGTAAGATGGTGGGAGGTTAGGATCCCCTCCTTAGTTCCTCATGGGTATATGAGAGCGTACCTCCTGGGTAGATGCAAGGGTTGTGGTTGCGTCCCACTTGCTCCAGGTTGGTTAGTATAGAGGCTTCCTGGGTAGTAGCAAGGGTTGTGGTTTCGTCCCACTTGCTCCGGTTCACAGATTATGGTGCCTAGGTAGTAGCGGTAGTAGTGGTGATTCCACTTGCTCCAGGTTGAGCTTTTGAGACTCCTGGGGTAGATGCAGTGGTTAGCCCCCACTTGCTCCCAGTCGAGTATGATTTGAGATTGAAACTATCTGAGTCTCGGATTTCCTTGGGTAGATGCAGTGGGTCGGCTCGACTAGCTCCAAGTAGAGATCCGAGATTCTGCTGACCCTATATCGTATGTGTGATTGGACACCGTGAAAGTTCCGGATGAGCTCGCCCCCGTGGATAAACACCAGTGTGGGTGTTGTATGATTATGATTATGATCATGTTTATATTTGAGAATAACTCGAGTTGGGGATGAACGACAAAGGGACAATCCAATGGTTAGCTACCAGAACTTGTCGGGTTGGCTATATAACCGACAGATGATATCATCAGCCATAGGGCATGCATTCATCATTTGCATATGTTTGAATTGCTTGGGTGTGCCTATTTATTTTGAATTGCTATATCATATATGCTATATTACCTGATTATGTGCTACTTGTTCTACTTGTACCTTAATTGTGCATTACTTGTCTGTATTGCTTGTGTTTGTACAACTGAGAGGTCCCTCATGCTGGTGTCGGTGGACACTGAGGGTTATTCTTGATGAGATGAATTGATGATACGATTGAATGATGATGATGATTATTGAATGAGATAATTTGAGCTCCCTGGGTAGACGTTGTGAAGTGAATTCACTTGCTCCAGGTGAGGATATGATGTATTGATATAGAATTGTTGAGACAGAACAACTGGTGATGATTTTGTTTATGATTCTGATTCTGATTCATGGGAGGGTTAGAAAGTTGGTGAGCATGAGAAATATGAGTTAGATTTAGCATTCCCTTATGACAGTTGCCTATTTATGGATTAGCGAGATCATAGGGTGAATGTTTGGCGAAAAGAAGTTTAGGATGCTTAGTGAGTTTTTATTGTAGTGCATTGTATTTATTTGGCACTTTTACCGTACTGGGAACCCATAGGTCGGAGGTTCTCATTCCGTATATATCTCTTGTTTTTCAGATACAAGTCCAGGTGCTCAGAAGTGAGCTGTGGTTCGTCTGAGAGACGGCAAAGATCTTTATATTCTCTACTTTATATTTTGCTTAGAATCTCTCCACCTTTATTTTGAAGAACTTACATTATGTATTGAACTCTTTTGAACTTACCTATAGAGGCTCTTATGTTTCTTTTGAGAGAAATTAGGAGATTCTGTTGTCAACTACTTTCATATTGTACCCTAGCCGACCTAAACTTTGCGAGTCGCGACTAATGGCTATTTACTTATGTTATATATATCTATCTGCTATCTATCTCGTAATCTCCTTTATTCCTTTATCTATTTATCACTTTCGACTTCACGCTTTATCTTTTAGTCGTCGAAACGTGAGTGATGCGCCTTCGTGATTTTATTTTTACTCTTTTCAGGCTTCTCGATTAATACTCCCTTCAAATATGCTTATATTTAAATATTAAAAATCCAACTGAGAGTTATACCACTGTAATATCATTGACTTATGACTCGAGCATAAGGATTTGAATATTAGGGTGTTATATTACGGTATCAAAGCAGTTCGTCCTCTTGAACGTGAGGGATGGAACTGCTTATGCTTAAATGCATACTCTGAGTCTGTGCCTGTGCTAGTTAGGGTATCTAACCAATACATCTAGCATGAAGTCCATGAGTGTACCTTTGGTAATTCGAAGTACTTAACTTGAGATATTGAGTCTGATCACCTCGATATCGCTTGTCTGGTGTGGACAAGACCCGAAGGGTGTCTCATGGACATGAATGAAGTAATCGAAAAGAGGAATTCCCAAGAATAAATCGGTGAGGAAACACGGTGATAGGAATATTAGCAGTGGCACATGTGAGAATGGTATGTTGATTTTGGATTGATGAGTGGAACACTTGGAGGTGGATAAATGTTTGAACGATTTGTTTACTTAGACTTGAATTGATTGTGACTTGACTATTAGAGTAGAAGGGGATTGTAATTGACATTGGAATAGTTAGATTTGAATGGGGATGAAAGTTTGTGAAATTGAACACTTGTGTAGGAATTGAGAAATGACTAATTATTAGAAAACTTATGTTATAGGCCTCGAATGATTAGGATGTGAATTGGAATAACATTGGTTAGATGGCGAACTATTAAGTGTTGAGGTAGGTAGAGTATGAATTGGGCTTGGACTTGGACTTGGCTGAGTTTAATATTGATCGGCATGTGCATGTAGTTATGATGAATGGGTTTCATCGGATGCTTAGTATGTAAGGCCATGGCATTATGCTTAAGGAGGAATGAGAGCAAAGTTGCTGAAGAGTGTGTGAAAAAGGTTGCTACAGAGAAAGGGAGTCATAGGGAGCACAACCAAGGATACACACAACACTTTCCCCAAGGACGAAATAACTTTGCAATGAATGAGGAGTCCCAAGGGAACGGTAAGGGAAAATAGACAGCGGCTGCTTCAGATGTTTTGAGCTGTCAGAGATGTGGAAGTCATCACCCAAATAGGCCGTGCCGATTGGGGTTAGGTGTATGCTGCAAGTGTTTGAGATCAGGGCATATGTCTTGGAATTGTCCCTACAGAGAAGGCCGGGATGCAACCGAATTCAATTCTCATACCCGAGGTAACTGTAAACTAGCATTTGAATTTCTGACTCCCCTACATATCATTAATATGTAATATTCGTTCGTGATGAATGGCAAGTGTTACTAATCGTAGAGTCCAAGTCAACGATTAGTCGAGGACCATTAGTTGCTGAGACGGAGCGATATTTAGTTAACTTAGAGGAGTAGCTAGACTCTTAAAGGTTAAGAATAAGAGAGACACAGTAGAAGCAAGTTGGATTATATCTAAGGGATCAGAAGTGTTGAGGGTTGTACGGGTTATTGTTCGAAATCCAGTGACAGTGAACTGCAAGAAAAGAAAATAGAGCAGATTCAACCTTTAGTTGCTCATCGTTTGAGGGACAAGTGAAGACGAGACTAAATCCGTACACGAAAGATTTTTCAAGACAATCCCCGAAGGAACAACAACAACAATTACCAAGGAAGGAGGAATGGAAAGCAACCTCAGAGTGGAATGACTTGTAGGTGATATGGGAGCTACCATCCAGGAACTTTGTGTTGAGATGGATTGGGATTTTGCGATAGTTGTGGAGGCGCTGGACATATGTCCTGGAACTATTTTGAGAAGGAAAACCAGAATACTACCAAGGGCCAACAACAAGGTCGTGTGCTCACTTCGACGACTGAGGATATCGCTAGATCCAACGATTTGAAAAGAGGTAAGTGAAAGACCGATAACAACGTGTTGGTATTTGGTTCTGGCTATCATAGATAGAAATCTAGTGAATGCCAGTCATGCTAAGTTGCGGTTTAGTACTTGAGGAAGTAAGTGATAGAGCTAGTACTAGATGAGAGATCAGAGTAACGCAACGGAAACTTGCAGAAGCAGTAACACATGATAGTTACGAATAGGAGCTGTAAAAGTTTACTATAATATCTTAAGTTTGAATACTCGAAGGGTTTAGTGGGTTACTGCAAGTAAGGATCCCCAAATAATTGGAGTTGATTGCGGCTGCGAGCTTTGATGGTTCTGAAACGGATGAGGAAATTATCATTGATGCGTAATTAGATTTAAATGATGATTGAGTGTAAGTATTTGTGTTTGAGAGATGAGTACTATGATATTTGGTCATGGTGACCTTGGAATTAGATTGAGATTTATAATTATTGGTTTCGAAAGACGAATGTGAACACCATTAAATTGAAATGCTGAAGTGGTACTGAGATTGGTTTGAGGGAACCTGTGACGGGTGGCAAACTCCAGTTTTTAGGGGAGGTGCTGTCGAAATTTTCCCAAGAATTTGAAAGAGTGGTGGTTATGGTTTTGAAAATAATTTTTGATTTTAGTGATGTGGGATGATGACTATGATTAGTGATGATGGTAATATTATTGATGGCATGATTTGAGATTTAATAAGATGTAAGTCGATGGGATGACGAAAGTAACGAACGAGGCTGTTGGTCGGCGTTGGCCGAATGGTCGAGACCATCGGAGATAGAGGAATCAGAGTGCAGCAACGGAAGCGCACAGAGTAAAAAGACCTTGGAACTACCATGCGTTGGATATAAAGGCAGACTATGCTCACGTACTCGTAGTGACGAATTGAATTTTCGAGGGCGAAAATTTCTGTTAGGGGGGTAGAATGTAAAATCCAGTCAAACCGTAATTAATTAAATAATAAATTAAATAGGAGAGAACATGGTAAGAAAAGTTAGCAATCGGAATTTGATAATTTAAATGTGATATTTGGATTCAGTGAATTTTTCTGAGTCAGAAAACATAGTTTTCTGCGTAAAAATGTGCACTGAAATTTTGATCGGAAGTACCGGCTGAGATCTGTCTGGTACTGCAACTAAGAAAATTGATTATAATTAAATGAGTTTAAGAAGTTAGGAATTATAATTAGGGAAGGTAGAAATATTTAAAGTGCGATTTGGAGCGCTAATCTTAAAGGTTTTGCCCAAAATTGGGCCAACGGACAAAAATAAGTGAACCGGGCCTAAGTGGGCCCAAGATCCAACATATATAAATATTAGTTATGAGTATTTCAGCTCATTTACTGTAAAAATAAGGAAAGGGGCGCTGAAATGGTGAAGAGGGGAGGAAGGGAGAAAAATCCTATCTCCTTGAAACTTCAAATCACCATAACTTGAGCTACGGAGCTCCGATTGATGAGCTGTTTATGGCCACGCATCGCACTTCTCCTCATCTACAATTTTAGCTAATTTTTATGGTGATTAATTGATGAGAGGATAATTTATACGGTTTTTGGCATTATTTTTAGGTAGTTTTTAGTATAATTTAGTTAGTTTTTACTATGTTTTTATTAGTTTTTAAATAAAAATCGCATTTCTGGACTTTACTATGAGTTTGTGTGTTTTTTTGTGATTTCAGGTAATTTCTGGCTGAAATTGAGGGACCTGAGCAAAAATCTGATTCAGAGGCTGAAGAAGGACTGCAGATGTTGTTAGATTCTAACCTCTCTACACTTGAAGTGGATTTTCTGGAGCTACAGAAACTCAATTAATGCGCTCTCAATTGCGTTGGAAATTAGATATCCAGGGCTTTCCAGCAATATATAATAGTCCATACTTTGCCCGAGTTTTGATGACGCAAATTGGCGTTCAAACGCCAACTTCTTGCCCTATTCTGAAGTTAAACGCCAGAAACAGGTTACAAACTAGAGTTAAAAGCAGAAATAGACTACAACCTGGTATTTAACTCTAAAAGAAGTCTCTACATATGAAAGCTTCAATGCTCAGTCCAAGCCCACACCAAGTGGGCCCGGAAGTGGATTTCTGCATCATTTACTTATTTCTGTAACCCTAGCTACTAGTTTAGTATAAATAGAACTTTTTACTATTATATTTTCATCTTTGGACATTTAGTCCCTAGACCTTTGAGGCTGGCCATTCGGCCATGCTTGGACCTTCATCACTTATGTATTTTCAACGGTGGAGTTTCTACACCCATAGATTAAGGTGTGGAGCTCTACTGTTCCTCATGAATTAATGCGAAGTACTATTATTTTTCTATTCAATTCAAGCTTATTCTTATTCCAAGATATTCACTCGTACTTCAACCTGATAAATGTGATGATCCGTGACACTCATCATCATTCTCACCTATGAACACGTGCCTGACAACCACTTCCGTTCTATCTGCAATAGCTTGAGTGCATATCTCTTGGGTCTCTAATCAACGATTCACATCGTTTCCCCTCTGACAATGGGGCATCTGAATCTGAGATTAAAACTTTCGTGGTATAGGCTAGAATCAATTGGCAGCATTCCTGAGATCCGAAAAGTCTAGACCTTATCTGTGGTATTCCGAGTAGAATCTGGGAAGGGATGACTGTGACGAGCTTCAAACTCGCGAGTGTTGGGAGTAGTGACAGATGCAAAAGGATCAATGGATCCTATTCCAACATGATCGAGAACCAACAGCTGATTAGCCATGCGGTAGTTGTGCCTGGTATTTTTCATCCGAGACGAGAAATTCGACAGTTGATTAGCCGTACAGAAACTGTAGAGGACTATTTTCACTGAGAGGACGGGAGGTAGCCATTGATGACGGTGATACCCAACATACAACTTGACATGGAAAGGAGTATGAATGATTGAATGAAGACAGTAGGAAAGTAGTGATTCAGAAGGAGCAAAGCATCTCCATACACTTATCTGAAATTCTCACCAATGAATTACATAAGTATTTCTATCTTTATTTCATTTATATTTTAATTATCAAAACCTCATAACCAATTGAATCTGTCTGACTGAGATTTACAAGATGACCATAGCTTGCTTCAAGCCGACAATCTCCGTGGGATCGACCCTTACTCACGTAAGGTTTATTACTTGGATGACCCAGTGCACTTGCTGGTTAGTTGTGCGGAGTTGTGAAAAAGAATTGAGATTATGATTGTGCGTACCAAATCTTTGGGCGCCAGAGATCACAATTTCGTGCACCATTAACCCGCTGTCCTCTGCCCAGTTTTTGTTTTTCCTTTTAAATTCGAATTTGGTTTGGGTTTTGAGGAAACCTTGTGATTTTGGTTGTTTAGGAGTGCTGTAGTATGAGCCATGGGTGAAATTCATCACAAACTTCAGTGGGTTAAGGTAAGAAACCTTCCAACCCTTGTAATTTATCAATTTCATGAACCCTATGTTAATGTATATATGTGAAATTGGTTATGTTAGTGTATTTGGTGATTTTGGTGCATAATTGGGAGATTGGTGTTGCTTGAGGAGCTTTGGTGAGGCTTGGAGCTAAGGTTGGTAGAGACTTCCAAAGAAGATGCTCAATTGGTTTGGCTACAAGAGGTACGGTTTAAGTTTCATTTAAGTACCGTGTGGTGTGATGAGAATTTCTAGGCTAGATGCCCCTAGAATTAAGTTTGGATTGTGTAAATGGTTGATGGTAATATGCATAGTTGATATGTATGTAAATTAATGATTGGGTTGAGAATTGTGTGAATTGTATGTTTGGTGTGTTGAGAATTTGATGAATTGGATAATGAGTATTAGTTTGTGAAATATGCAATTAAATTGTGAATTTGGGCTGGAGGCCGTGAATTTTAGGCCGGAGGCCGGAAAGAGGTAATTAAGGTAAGTTGACGTATGTATTGTGTGATGACATGAGTAATTGGATGGATTTTAGATATTGAATGTCTGAATAATTTGTTTAGTTATTAAATAATATCGTTTGAGGAATTCAAGAGTGGAATTTAATGGTTTTGGGTGAAATTGTGTAGATGAGGTAGGTTTGGTTTTGGTTGAGTGTAATTATGTGAATGTGATTGGGTTGTGATTATTTGGATGAGTGGAAATGAATTTGGCTTGGGAACATTGGAAAAATTGGTGATTTCTATGTTTGGGTAAAAACTAATTTTTGACCAACTTTGGCGGTCCATAACAAAGTCCACGGAGTTTGGAATTCTTCAAAATTGGATTTTTATGAAAGTTTATTCAATGATCTTCTACAAAATTGAAAAAGGAATTTTGTAGAAGAAGTTATGTGTATTGGAGGTTTGGGGTTTGAAATTGTAAATTCTGCTGCTTTTTAACTTAGTAAAATTTTTGGCAGAACGCACTCCCACGCGTAAGCGTGGCCGACGCGCACGCGTCGTTTTTAAATTTTCACTCCCCACGCGTGCGCCTGGCCCATGCGTACGCGTTGATGTGCTGCACCAATTGCCCAACCAAATTCCTGAGAGTTGGGCGAGCATCGAGCTGGTTTTGTGCGTGGGGCACAAAACTCACCCACGCGCATGCGTGGCTGATGCTTAGGCGTCCCTTGGCTTTTCTCCCATCCACGCGTACGCGTGGGTGACGCATACATGTCGTTGTGACTTGTGGCTTTTCACTCGTGTGCGTGGGCGACGCGCACGTGTGACCCTGTTTTCCCCCCAAGGTTGATTTTTGAGTTGTTAAAGCCAAATTTCAGGCTTCTGAGTCTCCATCCTCACCATTTATGTCATAAATCTTTATTGTATGCCTAGTAATAAAAAGAAGCTAGGACATGTGATAACTTATTGATGAAGTAAGTGAGATTAATGATGAGTTATGTTTAATGATGACTGTTTGAGTTGTTGAGGGTGATGATAGAAGTGCGGTGTATGCCGTGAGCCAAAGGGCTGTATTTGGTAACCATTATTTGCTGGTTATAGGTTATGCCATGAGCCGGATGGCTATGATAAATATTGATTATTGGCTGGTTATAGGTTATGCCATGAGTCGGATGGCTATGATGAGTATTGATTTATGGCTGGAAATGAAAATATGACTTTGAATTATTGCTTTATCTTGAGCTCTTTTTCTCGAAAGTGCGACCCCAGATAAATGGGGAAAGGTGAGGATCCCCTTCCTTGTTCTTCCTGGTATTGTAAAATCTCCCCCAGCGAGATGGTGGGAGGTTAGGATCCCCTCCTTGGTTCCTCTTGGTTATATAAGAACGTACATCCTGGCTAGATGCAAGGGTTGTGGTTGCGTCCCACTTGCTCCAGGTTGGTTAGTATAGAGGCTCCCCGGGTAGTAGCAAGGGTTGTGGTTCGTCCCACTAGAAACTATCTGAGTCTCGGATTTCCTCGGGTAGATGCGGTGGGTCAGCTCCACTAGTTCCAAGTTGAGATTCAAGATTCTGCGGATCTTATGTTGTAAGTGTGGCCAGATACTATGAAAGTTTCGGATGATCTCGCCCCCGTTGATAAACACCAGTGTGGGTGTTGTATGATTATGATTATGATCATGTTTATGATTGAGAATAACTCGAGTTGGGGATGCACGACAGAGGGACAGTCCAATGGTTAGCTACCAGGACTTGTCAGGTTGGCTATATAACCGACAGATGATATCATCAGCCATAGGGCAGGTGTTCAGAGGGTTACCTGAAACTGAAGGTCGATCTCGGATGAGATCTTTTGTCGTGGCCGGAGCTGTCGAGTCTGACTTGCTGAATCTTGAGATGCTACTGATCCTCGTTCACCGGGGGGTGGTGGTACCTGCAAGAGACTCCGATGCATAAATTAGCACAGGCTTTAGGCAGGTTTTTTGTAGAATCAGAGTATGAGTTATACCTGGGTGCTCCAGTGTATTTATAGTAGCATTGAATGGCATTCATTTTGAGATAAGTTTGTTATCTTATCTTATCTTTTGTGGGTGAGGTCATCTTATCTTTTTAGGCTAGCCGCCTTTAGAGTGGGCTGTGTTCCTCTGTTTGGGCCTGCTTGGGCCTCTGTGGAGATGTTGGCCGAGCTCTTTAGGAAGAGGTCGATGATGAGCCAACCTTTTCAAGAGGTCGGTCTCTTTGACGTCGTCCAACTCGGGTAGTGTAGCTCGACCCAGGGTATGAACAGTGCCCCTGCTTGAGTTCGGACCTTTCCATGAGATCGTACTTTCTGAGCTTTGATCTCTTTTGGGGAAGTCGTGCTCAAGCATCTTGGTCCAATCTGTTCTTCTGTTATCGAGTTTTTCGTCGTGTTTAAATGTGAAGCATTTTTTGCTTTTTTGCTCCTTTATTGTCGCGCTTGTTCCTCGAAGGGGTTACTTCCTTGGGAATACGCACGCGCTTTTAATGCCCCTTAATTAAGCTTTCATTTTGTTTCACCGTTTCTTTTTCCCTCTTTATACTTTGTTTTGAAATTGAAGAAGAGATTTTTCTCTCACTTTTAGTTTCCTTCTCCCTTCTGTTCCGCTTTGTTCTTCGTCCTTACTTCAAAACTCGCTTCTTTCGTGTATTTCTTTTGCTCAGCAAAGAAAAGTTTCTTTTCCTTCAAGGTTGCTTTTTTCTTGGACTCTGAAGCTTTGCTGGTAAAGATTGTTCGTGGCTGACTGCTTGTTTTACCTTCTTCCTCAGGTTGGTTCCTTCATTTTGCGCCTCTTTATTTTACGTGTTTTGATTCACCGTACCTTTCTGTATTTTACTGTCGCGTGTTCTCTTTGCATAAAGCTTTGATCTTGCTGGGCTTTTGATAAAGTAGAAAATAGTTTGAATCTTTATTGGTGATTATTGCATGCCTTTGTTTCCTCGTGGTTGCGCTCTTTGCTTTTCTGTTTTGCTTCAGAAATGTAGGTGCTTAGGTTTTACTTTTGTTCCAGAGGTCTAGGGTTGTATATGATATTTTCTGTACTCCATTCTGCTGCCTCCAAAGGGTGCCCCTGGATTTTTGCTGATAATCTCTTATTTTCATGGATCCTGGGGTGCCCTTTTTGTTGCCATACCTCTTGTTTGTTGGTTGTTCTTTCTCTTTTCAATTCTGTCCGAGTTGTTTAGTAGTGACCCCTTTTCTTTTTTCCTTACTGTAGGTGTAGTTGCTATATGTCTTCTCGTAAGAATATTGTCGAGATGTCCACCAAAATCCCCGCTAGAATGGCCGAGTGGCTAGACTCTACAGTCCTGATGTGTGTTACCGTGGCCGATCCGGAGTATTGTGAGAGGCTTAGGAGGTTCCATAGGATTTGTAGCAATAGGAATGATGAAAAGAAGTACGAACTGTTGTCGCTCGAACCTGAGGAGAGGGTTAGTTTCCCTCCCTTAACTCAGGGAGAACGCCCTTCTTCTATGCTTATGACTATTTCTTTAGCTTGCTGAATATCACCATCTCTTTTACTGCTTTTGAGACTGACCTCTTATGGGTATTCGACCTACCATATCTCTCTTTCTTTACCTGTTTGTGTTGACCAAGCTCGGAGTGGCCAAGAAAAAGGTTTCTTGGATCTCATTTCGAGCTAACCAGGGAAAAAAGGTGTTTTCTATGTTTGATGAGTCTATTCGGGACTTTAAGAACTATTACTTTAAGGTCCGAGCTATCAAGGATGTCCGCCCTTTCTTTTTAGATGAGAATGACGAGCCAACTTTTCCTTTATGGTGGCAGAAAGATATAGTAGCTCCCAAGTATTCTTGGGAAAGTTTAGATGAAGTAGAATAAGCTTTTGTGAATGTGTTAGAGGAGCACTGGGAGGAGTCTCCTCATTTGGACACAAAGAGATTTCTGGAAGATCCTTCCCTCCTCCGTGTCGAGCTGGGTAGTGCCCGACCTCTTTCTTTGTAGAAGTGATTTTCTTTGCTATTTATGGTTTTCTCTTTCAAATTCCACTGTGTAACTGTTTTCATGGCTTCCTTTTCAGAAATGGTGAAATCTTCAGACTCTATGAAGTCTTTTCGGAAGGCCAAGAAGGCGGTGGCAGCTCAAAACATGTCACAAAAGAATTTGGGGGAGGGTTCTTCTGCACAGTTGCCTCCTAAGAAGCCAGTACTTGACTCTCAGGATCCAAGGAAGATCATTCTGACCCCGCGAGTTCAGATAGTTCCTTCTGCTTTTCAACCGACATCTGGTGCTGCCTCCTCTCATACTGCTGGTCCTTTTCCGAAAAAGTAAAAGACTGTTGGGACTTTCAACCTGGATGACAAAGAGTTTGATGGTGTGGCCTTTGCCACATAGTTGATTTCCTCTCACGGCCAGGTTTCGACTAACGACGTGTCGATCCTTTACCACCTTGACTTCATAACAAGCAATACTATTTGGATGGCCAATCTTGGTACGGCCTTATCCCGAGTTATCCAGGAGTCCCCAGTTTGTGCGACCAAGGCATTTATGGAGGATGCTAAGTATGAGTTTGACAGAATTAAAGGTCTGAAGGACGAGCTTGACGCCATGGTCGTTAAGTTAGAGATGAATGTGGAGAAGGAGAAAACTCGTGCTACCGCTGCAGAGGCGGCTGTAAATTTGGCTGAGGAGGCGGCTAAGAAGTACAAAGAGAGTTATACCTGCACCTACGGCGAGCTCTTGGAGATGAAGGAGAGGCTTCTGTCTACGCAGGATGACTATGCCGAGCTCCAAGGTCATATGGTGAGCAGTATGACCGAGATGTATGAGAACCTGAAGGCTCAGGTCCGGGTTATTGCTCTCGAGCTCGACCTTACCTTATTTAGCCTGGATAATGTGGTGGAGGACAGCAAGATTGTGCCTGCCCCAGATGATGAAGATGAGGGTCCTCCCTTTGTACCGCCGGCTAAGGCTTCTACAGCTTCCACCTCTGCAGCCCCTTCTGCCGAGGTGGTCCCCCCTGAGCCCGAGCCTGATGTGGAGATTTTGAATGTGCCAGATGGAGTTGTTAATGCCACCCCAATCTCGAACCTACCTCCTCCTTCTAAAGATGTAGCTACTGGTGCCACTTTGGATCATTTATAGTACTCTTTTTATATCTTTTTGATTATGTACTTTGTATAGTCCGACCTGTGGACTTTGTTGAACTTTTTGGTTTTTGTAACCTTTTGTGGATGATTTTCTTGACACTTAGTTGCTTCTTAGCAACTTTTATTTTGAAAAACAAACACTTTAAACTCTTAGGCTGCCCCTTAGGCGGCCTTTCAGTCTTTAATGTTTTAATTTGAAGGATGCGTTTTGCTGATACGTCGGTCACACCTTTAATGCTTTATCCTTGCGATCCTTGCGGATTTTATAGAGGTTCGGGACTTCCCAGTCCGCCCTCCTTTGGGTGGTAATGTGAGTTTTTCTATCCTTGCCTTTTGGATCATGCCTTGCTTTGAGTTGGTACTTGTCAACCCTTTGCTTTGGGAAAATTATCCTTGCGGCTTGGTGTCCGGACTTTTGTCCAATAACTTTTTAGTGTTCTTTACATAGAACCTTTTTAGTTTCGAGTGACTTTTATAGCCCTGTTTTAAGATCGTGCCTTCTTTGAGCGGAGTTGTTCCCTTTTTGGCTAAGCACTTTTGAGCCTTAAGTTGTTTTCAACCTTTTTGGCTTTTGACTTGTTCTTTTCTCGAGGTCATACTTGTTTCTTTGGTTTGCGCCTCTTCTTAGCTGACGTCGACCTGTATGGCTTCATCCTCCGGGCTTTTTAGTCATATTCCAATAACTTTTTAGGTAGTGTTTCAAGGAGGAACCTTTTCTTTATAGTTTGTTTGGAAGACTTTTTAGCGTCGTTTTGACTTGTGCTTTCGCTTTTTAAGTAGTGTCTTTTTTCAAGACGTGTACCTTTCAGCGAAGCACTTCATGGCCTTGGTTTTTTTAACCTTTCTTTGGCCTTTGCGAGATGTTTTTGTCCCTTTCTAGTGATCCTTTTACGTTGGTCCGACTTCTCTGTCGGGCCTTCTCGAGTTATTTATAGTAATTCCATTTCTAGTCAAACCTCGTCAGGTCGCTTCTTGTGGGTTACTTTTTATAACTCCTTGCATTAATACGAGATTTATCGCTTCACCTTGCCGACCTCTTTATGATCGGTCGATGAATTTTGCTTTTAAGCGTAAATTAATGCGTCTTGGTAGGAAACTTTTTAGGGAATTGATAACTTTCATTCAAAAAACTAATGAGATAAAGTTATAAATAAAAAGTGTATACATATGAGTGCTTACCCTTCGAGGCTGGGTAGTTTTTTAGATCTCGGCCTGGCGCCTCATTAAAAACCTTTTCAGGAAAAAGAGTGTGCCTTGACCTAAGATCTTTACTATTTTCTAACTATAGTACCTTCTTAAATTACAGGCATGCCATGACCTTGGTAGCTCTCGCCCTTCGAGATCGGACACCTTATAGTAACCTTTCCCCAGTACTTCTGCAACTCGGTATGGTCCTTTTCAATTAGCTGCTAGCTTCCCTTCTCCTGATCGACCTATTCCGATATCGTTTCGGATTAAGATGAGATCGTTGGTGGAGAAGCTTCTCTAGACCACCTTCCGATTATACCTCAAAGCCATTCGACGCTTTAGTGCTTCCTCTCTAATTCGAGCTCTTTCTCGAACTTCGGGAAGTAGGTCAAGCTCTTCCCTTTGAATTTGGGAGTTGGCATTGGTGCACGAATTGTGAATCACACTTTTCACAACTCATACCACTAACCAGCAAGTGCACTGGGTCGTCCAAGTAATACCTTACGTGAGTAAGGGTCGAATCCCACGGAGATTATTGGTTTGAAGCAATCTATGGTTATCTTGTAAATCTTAGTCAGGAGGTCAATTATAATTATCAGTTTGAATTACGAAAAATAAAAAGCACTAATTAAATACTTGTTCTGCAGTAATGGAGAATATGTTGGAGTTTTGGAGATGCTTTGTCTTCTGAATCTCTGCTTTCTCCCTGACTTCTTCTTCACACACGCAAGGTTCCTCCTATGGCAAGCTGTGTGTTGGTGGATCACCATTGTCAATGGCTACTGTTCCGAGGGTTACCTGAATTTGTAGGTCGATCTCGATCGAGATCTTCTGTGTTGGTCGGAACCGAGGTGTCCGGTTGGTGAATGGCGACCGGAGCTGGTGCGTCCGACTTGTTGGACTGGTTGTGCTGCTGATCCTTTGCCACCGAAGGGTGGGGGGTACCTGCAAGAGACTCCGATGCTTAAGTTAGCAAGGGTATTGAGCAGGTTTTTAGTAGAATCAGAGTATGAGTTATACCTGGGTGCTCCAGTGTATTTATAGTATTGAGATGTGACCTTCGTTGGGGAAGATAAGTTAGTTATCTTATCTTATCTTTATCTTTAGAGTTGAGGTCAGCGTATCTTCATTGGAACCGCCCTTATCTCTATAGGCTTAGGCCGCCTTAGGATTTGGGTCGTGTTCCTCTATTTGGGCCTTTTACTGGGCTCTCTTGTTGATTTGGCCGAGCTCTCTGAGAAGAGGTCGGATAGTATGACCTGAAGAGGTCGGTCGCTTTATCTCCAATCATCCCGGGTCGGATAGCTCGACCCAGGGTATGAACAGTGCCCCTGCTTGAGCTCGGTCTTCTTTTTGAGGTCGAGTCCTTGATTGAAGTCAAACTCAAGCACTTTTGTCGATTCCTTTCTTTGTAGAGTCTTTTTTTTTGAATGTAGAACGTTTTTCTCTAAAAGCGCGCGCTTTTATATCGGCACTTTGGAAACGTGCGAGGGTTTAATGCCTTTATTAACATTAATTGCCCCGTTTCCCTTAGGCTCTCTTTATTTTGATTTTGCAAACCCAGAAACGGTTTCTCTCCTTCGCCCCTTTCGTAACTTCTTCGCATTTCTCCCTTCATTCTCTCGTTCTCAACTTTTCTTTGTGTTTGTTCTTGCTTCGCCTCCGTTGGTGCTTCACTTTGAGAGACGATTTCCTGCCCCGGCTTTCATCTTTCTTCAGAACTTTCCTCCTTTTTCCAGGTTTGGTTTCTACTTTCTGCTTCCTTACTTCTTTTGCGGCTTTGGCCTTCGATTTTTGATAAAGTTTTGGTTTTGCTTGAATGCTTGTTTGAAAAACTTGAATCTTTTTGCATTTGTCGTGCCTGTTTGTCACCGTGTGTTCTGGAGTTTCTTCATCTTCTGCATGATTGCTTTCGCTTAATGCTTTTAGGGTTTTTGCACGCTATCGCCTTTTCTGTTTGTGCTTTTGATGGTGGTTTTTCGCCTAATTCTGAGAAAGGTTGTGTCTTTGGTGATTTTCTGTTTGGCATTTGTTGACGTTGACAGTGCTTTCGCTGGTAGACTGTAGAAAGATAGTTGCTTTGATGACTTTTGCGTTTTTTAACTTGATGGACGAAATGCTTACTGCTTTAGGCCTTCTTTTCTTGTTTTGAAAGATACTGAAAGATACTGGGGTGTAGGTTTTTCCTAGAAACCTTGCTTTGTTATTGCCTCCAAAGGATGCCCCAGGACTTTTGGTTTGAGTCTTGGGGTTTTTCTTTTGTTTATCCGCCCGTCGAGATGTTTTGACCCGTGCCCGAGATGTTTTTGAGTAATTCGCTCTTATTTTCTTTTGTAGGATCTTAGTTGTCCTCATGTCTTCCCGAAATAACGTCGTAGTGGTGCCTTCCCAGGTCCCTGCGGGTATGGCCGATTGGGTGGACTCCATGGTTCTCATGTGTGTCTCGCTGGTTGACTCTGAATTTTGTTCTCAGCTTAGGCAGTTTCACAGCGTCTGTAGTAACTCTGGTGATGAGAAGAATTATGAGCTTGTTCCTCCTTCCTCTGACGAGAGAGTCTGTTTCTCGACTCGAGTTGTTGACAATCGCCCTTTCTTTTATGCCTACGATTTTTTCTTTGGTCAACTTGGAATTACTCTTCCCTTTACTCAATTTGAAATCGACCTGTTATGGTCTTGTAATGTTGCCCCTTCTCAACTTCACCCCAACTCCTGGGGTTTTATTAAAATCTTCCAATTGTTGTGTAATGGTTTTGGTATTCCTACTTCCCAATCTCTCTTTTTCTATTTGTTTGTCTTGACTAAACCTGGTGTGGTGAAAAAGAAGTCAGCTTGGGTCTCCTTCCGTTCTACCCAAGGAAAAAAAGTTTTTTCCATGTTTGATGAATCGTTTCGGGATTTTAAAAACTATTTTTTCAAGGTCTGAGCTGTTAAAGGATCTCGGCCCTTTTTTTTGGATGAAAATGATGAGCACGCCTTTCCCTTAGAGTGGCAGAAGGATGTTAGGGTCTCCAGGTACTCTTGGGACATGTTGGATGAGGCTGAGCGAGCCTTTGTGACTGTTTTAGAGGAGCGTTGGGGTCAGCCTCCCCATCTCGACACAAAGAAATTTCTAACCAATCCTTCTCTTCTTCAATCTGAACTGGGTATCTTGTGTTTCCTTTGCTGTTTGTCTTATGATGCTTGTAGCTGTATTTTCGACTTGTTTGATTTGTAGCTTGACTTCTATTTTATTTGCAGAGGCAATGAAGAACAATGAGTCTATGAAAGCTTTTAAAAGGGCACAGAAGGCAACTGCTGCCAGGAATGTTGCCGCCCGGGCTGCTGGGGAGGGGTCCTCTCAGCCCCGCGAGAAGCCAGCCGTGCCGAGCTCTCCCAGGGTGAAGAAGGCGATCCCGATACCTCGGGTTCGTTTGGTGGATCCTCCTTCTTCTTCTGCCGCTCCATCCGCCGCTCCTCCAAGTAAAAAGCAAAAGACTTATGAGCCTTTTGACCTCAACGCTCCTGACTTCAACGCCATTGAGTTTATAGATCAACAAATTGGGCCATATGGTACCATTCCCATGGATGATGTGTCCATTCTCCATCATTTGGAGTTTATGGCTCAGAATCATGTGAGGATGGCCTTTATGTCGGCTGCACTTCATCGTACTGCCCAGAATCTTCCTCTCCACGCTACCAAGGCGTTTATGGAGGAGGCGAAACGAGAGTTTGACTGGATGAAGGGGTTGAAGGAGGAGCTCGAGGTGAAGGTGGTCAAATTGGAGAAGGACCTCGAAAATGAGAAGGCGAGTTCTGAGGCGCTGGCTGCTTCCTTGAGGTTGGCTGAGGATGCGGCCATGATGCACAAGGACAGCTATGTGACTTCCTATAGGGAGGGGAGGCGCCTGAGAGAAGAGCTCAACAATGCCCGGGAGGATTATGCTGAGCTCCAAGGTCATCTTGTTGGCAGCGTAACTGCTGCTTACGAGAACTTGAAAGAACAAGTCCGAATTATTGCTCTCGAGGCCGATCTCACCCTTTTTAGCTTGGATAATGTTGTCAGAGATGGCAAGATTGTCCCTGATGATGAGGGTGATGATGATGAAGTTGTTCCTCCCCTTGTGTCTTCCACCAAAGCGCCGACTTCTTCCGCTCCTCCTGTTGTGCTTGATCTGGATTGCCAGATCCTGAATTGGGAGGATGGGACTGTTGAGGCGGTGCCGATTCAAGCTCGCCCTCTGATGAGCGGATAATTTATACGCTTTTTGACATTGTTTTTAGTATGTTTTTAGTAGGATCTAGTTACTTTTAGGGATGTTTTTAATAGATTTTGTGTTAAATTCACATTTTTGGACTTTACTATGAGTTTGTGTGTTTTTCTGTGATTTCAGGTATTTTCTGGCTGAAATTGAGGGACTTGAGCAGAAATCAGATTCAGAGGTTGAAAAAGGACTGCTGATGCTGTTGGATTCTGACCTCCCTGCACTCAAAGTAGATTTTCTGGAGCTACAGAACTTGAAATGGCGTGCTTCCAATTGCGTTGGAAAGTAGACATCCAGGGCTTTCCAGCAATATATAATAGTCCATAGTTTGGCCAAGAATAGACGACGTAAACTGGCGTTCAACGCCAGCTTTCTACCCAAATCTGGCGTCCAGCGCCAGAAAAGGATCCAAAACCAGAGTTGAACGCCCAAACTGGCACAAAAACTGGCGTTCAACTCCACAAATGGCCTCTGCACGTGCAACACTTAAGCTCAGCCCAAACACACACCAAGTGGGCCCCGGAAGTGGATTTATACATCAAATACTTACTCATGTAAACCCTAGTAGCTAGTTTATTATAAATAGGACCTCTTACTATTGTATTAGGCATCTTTGGATTACCTTATGATCCTTTGATCACGTTTTAGGGGGCTGGCCATCTCGGCCATGCCTGGACCTTCACTTATGTATTTTTAACGGTAGAGTTTCTACACTCCATAGATTAAGGTGTGGAGCTCTGCTGTTCCTCAAAGATTAATGCAAGTACTACTGTTTTCTATTCAATTCATCTTATTTCGCTTCTAAGATATCCATTCACACCCAAGAACGTGATGAAGGTGATGATTATGTGTGACGCTCATCACCATCTCCCCTATGAACACGTGCCTGACAAACACTTCCGTTCTACATGAAATAAACTAGAATGAATATCTCTTAGATCTCTTAACCGGAATCTTCGTGGCGTAAGCTAGAATGATGGCGGCATTCAAGAGAATCCGGAAAGTCTAAACCTTGTCTGTGGTATTCCGAGTAGGATTCAATGATTGAATGACTGTGACGAGCTCCTAACTCGCGATTGCAGGGCGTTAGTGACAGACGCAAAAGGATAGTAAATCCTATTCCAGCATGATCGAGAACCGACAGATGAATAGCCGTGCCGTGACAGGGTGCGTGAGCATATTATTCACTGAGAGGAGGGGATGTAGCCACTGACAACGGTGATGCCCTTGCATAAAGCCAGCCATGGAAAGGAGTAAGACTGATTGGATGAAGATAGCAGGAAAGCAGAGGTTCAGAGGAACGAAAGTATCTCCATTCGCTTATCTGAAATTCCTACCAATGATTTACATAAGTACCTCTATCCCTATCTTATTAATTATTATTCGAAAACACCATTATCCATTTATATCTGCCTGACTGAGATTTACAAGGTGACCATAGCTTGCTTCATACCAACAATCTCCGTGGGATTCGACCCTTACTCACGTAAGGTATTACTTGGACGACCCAGTGCACTTGCTGGTTAGTTGTATCGAAGTTGTGACAATTATGAATTAAGATCAGAGCACCAAGCTCTGGAGCCATTACCAGGATTTGTTCGAGCCTGGAGATCACAATTTCGTGCACCAAGTTTTTGGCGCCGTTGCCGGGGACTTAATTGTTCCTGTTTGGCGCCAAGAATCGTCTGAGATCCCAATCCCGGCAACAACACCAAGTTTTTGGCGCCGTTGCCGGGGATTGTTCGAGTATGGACAACTGAAGGTTCATCTTGTTGCTCAGATTAGGTAATTTTCTTTTTGTTTTGTTTTCAAAAATTTTTCAAAAATCTTTCAAAAATTCCTCACTTGTTTTCGAAAAAAAAAAAAATTTACTAAAAATAATGTTTTCAAAAATAAATTATTCTATGGCTTCAAAATTTTTAAGAATGAATTCTAGTGTTTCATGAAGCATGTTGAAGCCTATCTGGCTGTAAAGCCATACCCAAACTGCTTTGGGATTGGCTAATCACTTCAGTGGAGTCATGCCCAATCCTTCTGGATAGGGTATGTCAGGCTTGTCATGTCTGAATTACACTCATATTTTTATTAAAGCTTGGCTGGCTATTAAGCCATGCCTGACCCTTTGATTGGAGCTTTAAGACTAACATGGCAAGATTCCTGGAATTCATATTAAAAATTTTGAAATCCTTATTTTTATTTTTCACAATAATTTTCGAAAAAAAAATAATAAATAAAAATACAAAAAAAATTAGAAAATCATAAAAATCAAAAATATTTTTGTGTTTCTTGTTTGAGTCTTGAGTCATGTTATAAGTTTGGTGTCAATTACATATGCATCTTGCATTTTTTTGAAAATATCATGCATTAATAGTGTTCTTCATGATCTTCAAGTTGTTCTTGGTAAGTCTTCTTGTTTGATCTTGATGATTTTTTGTTTTGTGTCTTTTATTGTTTTTCATATGCATTCTTGAATTCTTAGTGTCTAAGCATTAAAGAATTCTAAGTTTGGTGTCTTGCATGTTTTCTTTGCATTAAAATTTTTCAAAATTATGTTCTTGATGTTCATCTTGACATTCATAGCATTCTTGCATGCATCACATGTTTTGATCTAAAAATTTCATGCATTGCATAATTTTCATGTTTTTCATAAAAATTTTAAAAATAAAAAAATATCTTTCCTTTTTTTTTCTCTCTCATCAAATTCGAAAATTTGGATTGACTTTTTAAAAAATTTTTAAAATCAAGTTGTTTCTTACGAGTCAAATCAAATTTTCAATTTGAAAATCTTATCTTTTTCAAAATCTTTTTCAAAATTCATGATTATTTTCGAAAATTCCAAAAAAATAATTTTCAAAAACCTTTTTCTTATTTTATATCATAATTTTTGAAAATAACATAATCAATTAAAGTTTTGATTCAAAAATTTGAAGTTTGTTACTTGCTTGTTAAGAAAGATTCAAACTTTAAGTTCTAGAATCATATCTTGTGATTTCTTATGAATCAAGTCATTAATTGTGATTTTAAAAATCAAATCTTTTTTAAAAACTAATTTCTATCATATATTCTCAAAAAAATATCTTCTTATCTTATCTTTTTCAAAATTTGATTTCAAAATATCTTCTCTAACTTCCCAACTTCTTATCTTTTCAAATTTGTTTCAACTAACTAACTAACTTTTTGTTTGTTTCTTAACTTTTTCAAAACTACCTAACTAACTCTCTCTCTCTAATTTTCGAAAATATCTTCCCTCTTTTTCAAAAATTTCTTTTTTATTAACTAATTATTTTTATTTTTTATTTAAAAAAATTTTTTTTTTTCGAAAAAAATACTAACCTTTTTCAAAAACTATTTTCAAAAATCACTAACTCTTTTTCAAAAATTGTTTTCGAAAATTCACTTCCCCCTCTCATCTTCTTCTATTTGTTTATTGATATACTAACATCTTTCCTTCAACTCTCCAAAAATCCGAACCCCCTCTCTCTCTGAGTTCAGATTTTCTTCCCTTCTTTTCTTCTACTAACACAAGGATCCCTATACTGTGGTATAAAGGATCCATATTATTATTACTATTTTTTCTGTGCCATCTTCTTTGTCATATGAGCAGGAGCAAGGACAAGAACATTCTTGTTAAAGCAGATCCAGAACCTGAAAGGACTCTGAAGAAAAAATTAAGAGAAGCTAAAATACAACAATCCAGAGATAACCTTTCAGAAATTTTCGAACAGGAAAAGGAGATGGCAGCCGAAAATAATAATAATATAAGGAAGATGCTTGGTGACTTCACTGCACCTAATTCCAATTTACATGGAAGAAGCATCTCCATTCCTGCCATTGGAGCAAACAACTTTGAGCTGAAACCTCAATTAGTTTCTCTGATGCAGCAGAACTGCAAGTTTCATGGACTTCCATCTGAAGATCCCTTTCAGTTCTTAACTGAATTCTTGCAGATATGTGATACTGTTAAGACTAATGGAGTAGATCCTGAAGTCTACAGGCTCATGCTTTTCCCTTTTGCTGTAAGAGACAGAGCTAGATTATGGTTGGATTCTCAACCCAAAGACAGCCTGAACTCTTGGGATAAGCTGGTCACGGCTTTCTTAGCCAAGTACTTTCCTCCTCAAAAGCTGAGCAAGCTTAGAGCTGATGTTCAAACCTTCAGACAGAAAGAAGGTGAATCCCTCTATGAAGCTTGGGAAAGATACAAACAGTTGATCAAAAAGTGTCCTTCTGACATGCTTTCAGAATGGACCATCCTGGATATATTCTATGATGGTTTATCTGAGCTATCAAAGATGTCACTGGACACTTCTGCAGGTGGATCCATTCACCTAAAGAAAACGCCTGCAGAAGCTCAAGAACTCATTGACATGGTTGCTAATAACCAGTTCATGTACACTTCTGAAAGGAATCCTGTGAGTAATGGGACGCCTATGAAGAAGGGAGTTCTTGAAGTTGATACTCTGAATGCCATATTGGCTCAGAATAAAATATTGACTCAGCAAGTCAATATGATTTCTCAGAGTCTGAATGGAATGCAAGCTGCATCCAACAGTACTCAAGAGGCTTCTCCTGAAGAAGAAGCTTATGATCCTGAGAACCCTGCAATAGCAGAGGTGAACTACTTAGGTGAACCTTATGGAAACACCTATAACTCATCATGGAGAAATCATCCAAATTTCTCATGGAAGGATCAAAAGCCTCAACAAGGCTTTAACAATGGTGGAAGAAACAGGTTTAACAACAGCAAGCCTTTTCCATCATCAACTCAGTAACAGACAGAGAACTCTGAAAAAAATGCTTCTAATTTAGCAAATCTAGTCTCTGATCTATCTAAAGCCACTGTAAATTTCATGAATGAAACAAGGTCTTCCATTAGAAATCTGGAAGCACAAGTGGGCCAGCTGAGTAAAAGGATCACTGAAATCCCTCCTAGTACTCTCCCAAGCAATACAGAAGAGAATCCAAAAGGAGAGTGCAAGGCCATTGACATAAGCGCCATGGCCGAACCTGTGAGGAGAGGAGAGGACATGAATCCCAAGGAGGAAGACCTCCTGGGACGTCCAGTGGTCAATAAGGAGCTTCCCTTTGAGGAACCAAAGGACTCTGGGGCCCATCTAGAGACCATAGAGATCCCATTGAACCTCCTTATGCCCTTCATGAGCTCTGATGAGTATTCCTCTTCTGAAGAGAATGAGGATGTTATTGAAGAGCAAACTGCCAAGTTTCTTGGTGCAATCATGAAGCTAAATGCCAAATTATTTGGCATTGATACTTGGGAAGTTGAACCTCCCTTGTTCATCAATGAACTAAGTGATCTGGATCAACTGACATTGCCTCAGAAGAGACAGGATCCTGGAAAGTTCATAATACCCTGTACCATAGGCACCATGATCTTTAAGGCTCTGTGTGACCTTGGTTCAGGAATAAACCTCATGCCCCTCTCTGTAATAGAGAAACTGGGAATCTATGGGGTGCAAGCTGCTAAAATCTCATTAGAGATGGCAGACAGCTCAAGAAAACAGGCTTATGGACAAGTAGAGGACGTGTTAGTAAAGGTTGAAGGCCTTTACATCCCTGCTGGTTTCATAGTCCTGGATAGTGGAAAGGAAGAGGATGAATCCATCATCCTAGGAAGACCTTTCCTGGCCACAGCAAGAGCTGTGATTGATGTTGACAGAGGTGAAATATTCCTTCAATGGAATGAGAACTCCCTTGTGTTTAAAACTCAAGGATCTCCCTCTGCAACCATGGAGAGGAAGCAGAAAAAGCTTCTCTCCAAGCAGAGTCAACCAGAGCCCCCACAGTCAAACTCTAAGTTTGGTGTTGGGAGGCCACAACCAAACTCTAAGTTTGGTGTTGAACTCCCATATCCAAACTCTAAGTTTGGTGTTGGAGAGTCTCAACAAAGCTCTGCACATATGTGAGGCTCCATGAGAGCCCACTGTCAAGCTATTGACATTAAAGAAGCGCTTGTTGGGAGGCAACCCAATGTTTATTTATCTAACTATATTTTTCTTAGTTATGTGTCTTTATAGGTTCATGATCATGAGGAGTCACAAAATAAATATAAAAATTGAAAACAGAATCAAAAACAGCAGAAGAAAAATCACACCCTGGAGGAGCATCTGTCTGGCGTTCAAACGCCAGAACAGAGCATAGTTCTGGTGCTGAACGCCCAGAATGGGAGCATCCTGGCGCTGAACGCCCAGAACAAGCATGGTTCTGGCGTTCAACGCCAGAAATGGCAGCAAAGGGGCGTTGAACGCCCAAAATGGGCACCAACCTGGTGCTGAACGCCCAGAGTTGTGTGCAAGGGCATTTTACATGCCTAAATTGGTGCAGGGATGTAAATGCTTTGACACCTCAGGATCTGTGGACCCCACAGGATCATCTCAGGATCTGTGGACCCCACAGGATCCCCACCTACCTCATTATCTCTCTTTCCATTCATGATCATCCCTTCTTTTTTTCTATTTACCACTCACATCCATACACCCACTACCTTCAAAAATTCAACATCCAATCCCACCCAATCCCACCCATATGGCCGAATACACACTCCCATCCATCTCCTCCATATCTTCTTATTCTTCTATTCTTTCTTCTTTTGCTCGAGGGCGAGCAACACTCTAAGTTTGGTGTGGTAAAAGCATAGCTTTTTTGTTTTTTCCATAACCATTGATGGCACCTAAGGCCAGAGAAACCTCTAGAAAGAGGAAAGGGAAGACAAAAGCTTCCATCAAGGGTCTATAGCTCAGTGGTAGAACATTTGACTGCAAATCAAGAGATCCCTGAGATACCTCAAGGGATACATTTTCTTCCACACAATTATTGGAAGCAACTAAGGGTGGAACATCAAGAGCACTCCATCATCCTTCATGAAATCAGAGAAGATCTAAAAGCACTGAAGGAGGAGCAACAAAGGCAAGGAAGAGACATAGAAGAGCTCAAGGACATCATTGATTCCTCAAGAAGGAAATGCCACCATCACTAAGGTGGATTCATTCCTTGTTCTTAATTCTTCTGCTTTTTGTTTTCTATGTTATGTGCTTATCTGTGTTAGTGTCTTCATTACATGATCATTAGTAGTTAGTAACTGTGTCTTAAAGTTATAAATGTCCTATGAATCCATCACCTCTCTTAAATGAAAAATGTTTTAATTCAAAAGAACAAGAAGTACATGAGTTTCGAATTTATCCTTGAACTTAGCTTAATTATATTGATGTGGTGACAATGCTTCTTGTTTTCTGAATGTATGCTTGAACAGTGCATATATCTTTTGAAGTGGTTGTTTAAGAATGTTAAATATGTTGGCTCTTGAAAGAATGATGACTAGGAGACATGTTATTTGATAATCTGAAAAATCATAAAAATGATTCTTGAAGCAAGAAAAAGCAGCAAAGAACAAAGCTTGCAGAAAAAAAAAAAAAAGAAATAGGCGAAAAAAAATAATAATATAGAAAGAAAAAGCAAGCAGAAAAAGCCAAAAGCTCTTAAAACCAAGAGGCAAGAGCAAAAAGCCAATAACCCTTAAAACCAAAAGGCAAGGGCAAATAAAAAGGATCCCAAGGCTTTGAGCATCAGTGGATAGGAGGGCCTAAAGGAATAAAATCCTGGTCTAAGCGGCTAAACCAAGCTGTCCCTAACCATGTGCTTGTGGCGTGTAGGTGTCAAGTGAAAACTTGAGACTGAGCGGTTAAAGTCAAGGTCCAAAGCAAAAAAAAAAAGAGTGTGCTTAAGAACCCTGGACACCTCTAATTGGGGACTTTAGCAAAGCTGAGTCACAATCTGAAAAGGTTCACCCAATTATGCGTCTGTGGCATTTATGTATCCGGTGGTAATACTGGAAAACAAAGTGCTTAGGGCCACGGCCAAGACTCATAAAGAAGCTGTGTTCAAGAATCATCATACTGAACTAAGAGAGTCAATAACACTATTCGAAATCTGAAGTTCCTATAGATGTCAATCATTCTGAACCTCAATGGATAAAGTGAGATGCCAAAACTATTCAAGAGGCAAAAAGCTATAAGTCCCGCTCATATGATTGAAGCTCTGTTTCATTGATAGTTTGGAATTTATAGTATATTCTATTCTTTTTATCCTATTTTGATTTTCAGTTGCTTGGGGACAAGCAACAATTTAAGTTTGGTGTTGTGATGAGCGGATAATTTATACGCTTTTTGACATTGTTTTTAGTATGTTTTTAGTAGGATCTAGTTACTTTTAGGGATGTTTTTAATAGATTTTGTGTTAAATTCACATTTCTGGACTTTACTATGAGTTTGTGTGTTTTTCTGTGATTTCAGGTATTTTCTGGCTGAAATTGAGGGACTTGAGCAGAAATCAGATTCAGAGGTTGAAAAAGGACTGCTGATGCTGTTGGATTCTGACCTCCCTGCACTCAAAGTGGATTTTCTGGAGCTACAGAACTCGAAATGGCGTGCTTCGAATTGCGTTGGAAAGTAGACATCCAGGGCTTTCCCGCAATATATAATAGTCCATAGTTTGGCCAAGAATAGATGACGTAAACTGGCGTTCAACGCCAGCTTTCTACCCAAATCTGGCGTCCAGCGCCAGAAAAGGATCCAAAACCAGAGTTGAACGCCCAAACTGGCACAAAAACTGGCGTTCAACTCCACAAATGGCCTCTACACGTGCAACACTTAAGCTCAGCCCAAACACACACCAAGTGGGCCCCGGAAGTGGATTTATACATCAAATACTTACTCATGTAAACCCTAGTAGCTAGTTTATTATAAATAGGACCTCTTACTATTGTATTAGGCATCTTTGGATTACCTTATGATCCTTTGATCACGTTTTAGGGGGCTGGCCATCTCGGCCATGCCTGGACCTTCACTTATGTATTTTTAATGGTAGAGTTTCTACACTCCATAGATTAAGGTGTGGAGCTCTGCTGTTCCTCAAAGATTAATGCAAGTACTACTGTTTTCTATTCAATTCATCTTATTTCGCTTCTAAGATATCCATTCGCACCCAAGAACGTGATGAAGGTGATGATTATGTGTGACGCTCATCACCATCTCCCCTATGAACACGTGCCTGACAAACACTTCCGTTCTACATGAAATAAGCTAGAATGAATATCTCTTAGATCTCTTAACCGGAATCTTCGTGGTGTAAGCTAGAATGATGGCGGCATTCAAGAGAATCCGGAAAGTCTAAACCTTGTCTGTGGTATTCCGAGTAGGATTCAATGATTGAATGACTGTGACGAGCTCCTAACTCGCGATTGCAGGGCGTTAGTGACAGACGCAAAAGGATAGTAAATCCTATTCCAGCATGATCGAGAACCGACAGATGAATAGCCGTGCCGTGACAGGGTGCGTGAGCATATTATTCACTGAGAGGAGGGGATGTAGCCACTGACAACGGTGATGCCCTTGCATAAAGCCAGCCATGGAAAGGAGTAAGACTGATTGGATGAAGATAGCAGGAAAGCAGAGGTTCAGAGGAACGAAAGTAACTCCATTCGCTTATCTGAAATTCCTACCAATGATTTACATAAGTACCTCTATCCCTATCTTATTAATTATTATTCGAAAACACCATTATCTATTTATATCTGCCTGACTGAGATTTACAAGGTGACCATAGCTTGCTTCATACCAACAATTTCCGTGGGATTCGACCCTTACTCACGTAAGGTATTACTTGGACGACCCAGTGCACTTGCTGGTTAGTTGTATCGAAGTTGTGACAATTATGAATTAAGATCAGAGCACCAAGCTCTGGAGCCATTACCAGGATTTGTTCGAGCCTGGAGATCACAATTTCGTGCACCACCCTCCTTCTCCTGGTCCTGATATCGCCAAGAAAGCTCATGATGATGCCGAGAAAACTTCTGATGTTTGTTGATTGTAGTTGGCCCGACTTGTGGGCGTTTTTTGAAACTTTATTAAGATGTTGACTTTTTAGTTGCTTTCCTAGCAACTTTTTATTTTAAAAAACAGACAAGTAGCTTGCTACCTTTTGGGTAGTAAGTGTTGGTGGCCCTTCGAGGCCTTTATAACTTTATATAAAACCTGCTGATGTTGAACTCTCCCAATTCGAACTTCTTGAGTTTTTGACTTTTTGTAGCTGTAGGGGTTCAATTTGGTTTTCTTGCTTTGCGTGTGTTCTTTAGTGCTTTGTAACCGACTTCTTTGCGTTGGTCCCCTGATAGACTCCTTTTTGTAATCCTCTTTCTTGGACCTTCGTGAGGTCTCTTTGGATTTTTGTAGTGGATCGACTTCGTTGGGTCGACTTCTTCTAAGTTATTTCGTAATCCTCTTTCTTGGACCTTTGTTAGGTCTCTTTCAGGGATTACTTTTATAACTTGTCTTTTGTAGGAGGTTGACT